>NC_141695.1:828813316-829413316 GCF_964263255.1 Lissotriton vulgaris
CTACAAAAAGGCGCTGGCAGGCCGAGCATTCTTTCCTTTTGCTGATGAAGATGTTACAAAGTACAAACAGTGGCTACCCTTCTCAGTCAAGAGGTTTGAAAGAGAACGGCAGAAAATTGAATGAAAAGGCAGTACATCAGCATCAGCATGCCATCCCCAGTCAAAACAATCCACTTCTGCACCTGTGGCTGCGGCACAAGTGACCTCTCAGCCGTTAAAGACACCGGCAACCGGATCATCTGCACCAGACACAACAGTAACATTGGAGGCTGAAGAGGATTGGCTAACTCGGCTTGGGTTTGGTTCTCAAAAGGTCACAGCAACAGCTAAGCAAAGTGGAGGAACCTTGGAGGAGGACCTTGAATCGATGGTGAAGGACTATCTGAATGACTCAACAGAGGTCTATGTTAATGCTGACCCATTGGCGTATTGGCATGGGAAAAAAGAATTGTGGCCCCCAGCTCTCCAACCTGGCTTTAAACTACTTGTCTTGCCCACTCGCAAGCGTGTCTTCTGAACGTGTTTTCAGTGCTGCTGGTGGCATTGTAACTTCGAAACGGAGCCGCCTCTCGCCCAAAAATGTGGAGAGGTTAACAATGATCAAGATGAATCAGCACCTCATACCACCAGATTACAGATTACGAGAAAGCACGCCGGATGAAGACGAGGTGGACAGCAACATAGATGAGGGAATTTCTTCTCTGTCAGGTGACACTGAGCTCACCCTGCCTGAATTCGCAGAGTATGATGACGAAGCCTTATTCTTATTCGTGGACCGTGACACCGAGCCCTGAAAATGAGACAATGAATCAATAACTTTCTTTTTCGTCCTTATTCACTTTTATTCCTGTGTGTCAGTCTTTCTTTAATCACCTAATCACAAAAACAAGCCCATCAGCAGAACTGTCTTCACTTGTTTGCTTATCGATTTGAAGGTGCCGCAGTCTGCATTCCTCAGGTTCACAAGTTCAGAAGAACATGCTCCTCTATCCTCCTCCTCCAGACTCCTATTTCCATCAAAGCAGAGGGCTGGTTTACGCCCAATGAAGAAAGACTCAGCACTTGTGGGGGTGTTCTACTTCTTTGCGGGTGAGTTGAAGGCTCTGGGGCCATTGCTGGGAAGCTCTAATACCGGATAAAAGTGGTTTGGACCAAATCGGAGGCGGAATTTTTTGTGTGTTTTTGCTGACTTGCTTGCCTTTGAGGAGCTCTTTGGGGGGGTTCCGGCTGTTTGTGGGTGGGTTTCGGGGTCTGGGAGCACTTCTGGGACACTCTAATCTTGATTGCATTTGCTTTTCAGGAAATCCGTGGTGGAAAACTGGAGTTATGGCCTAGCTGCACAGCGCGTTTGGACCGAAGGCCGAGAAATATTGTAAGTATGAGATTTTGCTTTTGGGCTGTTTGGGGGTGTTGTGCTTTTTGGCGGGTGGGTTGGCAGGTCTTGGGGCATTCCTGGGAAGGTCTAATACCGGATAGAAGTGGTTGGGACAAAATCCACGCTGATTTTTTTTTTGCTATTTCTGACATTTTGCTCAATGTAGAGTTTTCGGGGGCCTGTTTGGGGGGCTTCCTGGTGTTTGTGGGTGGGTTACGGGGTCTGGGAGCACTGCTGGCTATGGATACTTTAGTTTGCAAGAGGTTTGAAGCAAATCCATGGTGGCAGAGGGGAGTTAGGGCCTAGCTGCAGAGCGCGCGCGGAGTGATTTGGGAAATTGGCAAAAAAATGACTAAGTCCCCATTTTTGTACTTTTGCTCTTTGGCTGTTTGGGGGTCTTCTACTCGTTTTCTCCTGTGTTGACGGCTCTGGGGCCGTTGCCGGGAAGCTCTAATACCGGATAAAAGTGGTTTGGACCAAATCGGAGGCGGAATTTTTTTTGTATTTTTGCTGACTTGCTTGCCTTTGAGGTGCTCTTTGGGGGGGTTCCGGCTGTTTGTGGGTGAGTTTCGGGGTCTGGGAGCACTGCTGGGACACTCTAATCTTGATTGCATTTGCTTTTCACGAAATCCGTGGTGGTAAACTGGAGTTATGGCCTAGCTACACAGCGCGTTTGGACCGAAGGCCGAGAAATATTGTAAGTATGAGATTTTGCTTTTGGACTGTTTGGGGGTGTTGTGCTTTTTGGCGGATGGGTTGGCGGGTCTTGGGGCATTCCTGGGAAGGTCTAATACCGGATAGAAGTGGTTGGGACAAAATCCACGCTGATTTTTTTTGTTGCTATTTCTGACATTTTGCTCAATGTAGCGTTTTCGGGGGCCTGTTTGGGGGGCTTCCTGGTGTTTGTGGGTGGGGTTCGGGGTCTGAGAGCACTGCTGGCTATGGATACTTTAGTTTGCAAGAGGTTTGAAGCAAATCCATGGTGGCAGAGGGGAGTTAGGGCCTAGCTGCAGAGCGCGCGCGGAGTGATTTGGGAAATTGGCAAAAAAATGACTAAGTCCCCATTTTTGTACTTTTGCTCTTTGGCTATTTGGGGGTCTTCTACTCGTTTTCTCCTGGGTTGACGGCTCTGGGGCCGTTGCTGGGAAGCTCTAATACCGGATAAAAGTGGTTTGGACCAAATCGGAGGCAGATTTTTCTTGTGTTTTTGCTGACTTGCTTGCCTTTGAGGTGCTCTTTGGGGGGGTTCTGGCTGTTTGTGGGTGAGTTTCGGGGTCTGGGAGCACTGCTGGGACACTCTAATCTTGATTGCATTTGCTTTTCAGGAAATCCGTGGTGGTAAACTGGAGTTATGGCCTAGCTACACAGCGCGTTTGGACCGAAGGCCGAGAAATAGTGTAAGTATGAGATTTTGCTTTTGGACTGTTTGGGGGTGTTGTGCTTTTTGGCGGATGGGTTGGCGGGTCTTGGGGCATTCCTGGGAAGGTCTAATACCGGATAGAAGTGGTTGGGACAAAATCCACGCTGATTTTTTTTGTTGCTATTTCTGACATTTTGCTCAATGTAGCGTTTTCGGGGGCCTGTTTGGGGGGCTTCCTGGTGTTTGTGGGTGGGTTTCCGGGTCTGAGAGCACTGCTGGCTATGGATACTTTAGTTTGCAAGAGGTTTGAAGCAAATCCATGGTGGCAGAGGGGAGTTAGGGCCTAGCTGCAGAGCGCGCGCGGAGTGATTTGGGAAATTGGCAAAAAAATGACTAAGTCCCCATTTTTGTACTTTTGCTCTTTGGCTATTTGGGGGTCTTCTACTCGTTTTCTCCTGGGTTGACGGCTCTGGGACCGTTGCTGGGAAGCTCTAATACCGGATAAAAGTGGTTTGGACCAAATCGGAGGCGGATTTTTTTGTGTGTTTTTGCTGACTTGCTTGCCTTTGAGGTGCTCTTTGGGGGGGTTCTGGCTGTTTGTGGGTGAGTTTCGGGGTCTGGGAGCACTGCTGGGACACTTCAATCTTGATTGCATTTGCTTTTCAGGAAATCCGTGGTGGTAAACTGGAGTTATGGCCTAGCTACACAGCGCGTTTGGACCGAAGGCCGAGAAATATTGTAAGTATGAGATTTTGCTTTTGGGCTGTTTGGGGGTGTTGTGCTTTTTGGCGGGTGGGTTGGCGGGCCTTGGGGCATTCCTGGGAAGGTCTAATACCGGATAGAAGTGGTTGGGACAAAATCCATAAGGAAAAGCCTTTTGGCACTTTTTGTAACTTAGGGTTCGTTAGGGTTAGCCCTAGCAGCAGGATTGCATGTGTTTTGGGGTGTTCTAGATTTTTGCAACTGAGTTCTAGGGTCTTAGAGCACTCATGAGAATGTGTAATTTTGGTTGCAAGTCATTTGAAGAAAATCTATGGTGGGAAAGGGGGGATTTGGCATAGTTAAAGAAAGCCTCTGCCACTATTCTTAACTTAGGGCTCGTTAGGGTAAGCAGTATTTCTATTGCATGTGTTTGGGTGGGGGGGTTTTCGAGTCTTGGAGCGATGCTGGCTATGGATACTTTTGCTTGCTTGCAAGTGGTTTGAATACATCCACGGTGGGTAAGGGGGTATTTTGGCCTACTTTTACTTTCGAAGTACGTTTTGTCACCAGTTTTCTGCTAGGCCTCATTTTTTGAGATCTGATTGGGGTTCTTCTACATTTTTGCAACTGGCTTTAGTAAGGGTCTGGGTGGAAGCACTGCTGGAAAGGTCTAATTTTGTTCTAAAACACAGTTTACAGTACACCTAGCTTGAGGGGAAAGATCCGCTAAATTAATTTGCCCATACTTATTTATCCTTGAAAAGGTGACTCAGACAGAGTACGCACTTTCAAAAATGTTGTACTGTCTATTAGGAAAATCAAAGTGTGACTTTTTGCACTACACAGCGTACATACCTTATATTTATTTATCAGTGCTGTTTTTCGTTCAATAATTAAAAGCCGGGTTTCAGTCTGTGCAATGGGGAAAAAAGGATGGAGTCAGGCTTCACATTAGCGAGCCGCAATTCAGCATCCGCCAGGCAGGCAGTGGACAGGGTGTCTTCTGGTCACCAACATTGATGGACGAAGCGTCAGCTGGAATGGAGGAGTGCCACTAATAAGAGTAATTGTTTGCTGCATGCAACTTACTTACCAAATTCAACAGGACAACTACAACAATACAGATACAGTATCCATTCTTCTATTCAATGAGTGTGTGTGACTGCATTTCTTGGATCTCTCTCTGCTTCTAAATTGATCCCTACAGCCATTCTATAGGTTTTACTTCGGCTATTTTTTAAACCTAATTTAATGTAGCCCTGTACTGTCGCATTCTGTCATTCACGGTTGTCGAAAGTACTACTTACTTTTCTGTAACATGCATTGTTATGTTATGTTATGTTATTTGGATTTTATAAGCGCACAGCTGCCCCAGCTAAGGGGCGTCCCGGCGCTGTAACTGGAAAAAGTAACATAACTAATAACACAGAAAAAGTCGGGAGTGATTAATAAGGCAGAGGAAAGAAATAGGTTTTGACAGCTTTCCTGAAAGCAAGAAGGTCATCCAAAGAGCGAATGTAGGCAGGAAGTACGTTCCATAGTTTAGAGGCCAAGACCGTAAACGATCGGCCACCCAATCTACATTTTTTAAATCGGGGGACAAGTGCCAGATTTTGGCCAGCAGAACGAAGGCTGCGCGAAGGGGTGTACGAGGACAAAAGGTGCTGAAGGATGATAGGGGTGTTAGATTTAAGAATTTTGAACGCAAAGCAGAGGGCCTTGAACTCTATGCGCCTGATTACTGGCAGCCAGTGCAGATTGAAGATTGTGCTACGGGCTGAGCAGAAGTGTGGCAGGCCCACCAGGGCCCTAGCTGCCGCATTCTGCACCCGTTGAAGTCGCAAGACTTCCGTCTGGTTGGCGCCCAAGAACAGTGAGCTCGCGTAATCGAGCCTCGATAGTACGCTAGCTTGGATCACCATCTGGCGGGTGGGGGCATCAAAAAATTTGAGGATAGGCCTCAAGCCACGCAAAATGCCGAAGCACATGGATGCCACCTTCTTAGTGTGGAACGAGAAGGTTAGTTTGGAATCCAACCAGACGCCAAGATTTTTGAGTTCGGAGACAGGTTTTGGGGGAGGTCCCAGCTCCTTAGGCCACCAGCTAGCACCCCACAGATCAGAATGTTTCCCCAGCACCATCACCTCAGTTTTGAGGGCGTTGAGTTGTAAACAATTGGACGTAAGCCAACTAGCAACGGCCCTCAAACCATCCGCAAAGTTCGATGCCAGTTGGTCAGAGTCCCCGTTAAGAGCCACCGCCAACTGGGTATCATCGGCGTATGATACCATAGTGAGACCCCAACTCTTCGCAACCTCCGCCAAAGGTTGAACGTAGAGGTTGAAGAGATTGGGGCTCAACGCCGAGCCCTGCGGGACTCCTTGAGTGATGGCGTGGGGCTTGGATCTGAACGGTGGCACTACAACCTGAAAGGATCGTTCCGAAAGGAACGATTGAAACCAATTCAACGCCCTGCCTGAAATACCAGCCTCACCAAGCCTTCGAATAAGAATGGTGTGAGATACAGTGTCAAAGGCGGCACTGAGGTCCAGAGGACCAGTGCCCCCGTTTGCCCTACATCTAGTACAGAGCGGAGATGTTCAACCATGAATAGAAGTGCCGTCTCTGTACTATGTCCAGATCTAAAACCATTCTGTGTAGGATCTAGAAGATGTGCAGATTCCAGATGGTTTGTTAAGATGTTATTCACATGGGCCTCTGTAATTTTTGCCACCCAGGGAAGGAGGGAGATGGGTCGATAACTCTCCGGCTTCAACGGATCCAATCCAGGCTTCTTTATGATGGGCATGACGCAGGCAGCCTTCCATCTCGGTGGAACTGAACCGATGGTAAGGGATTGCTCCACTAGATGGCGGATAGGAGGAAGGCAAAAGGACGCCGAGTCCATAAACTGGGCAGGTCTCAAAGGGTCATCCGGTGAGCCAGACTTGACCTTGGCCGCTAGGAGATTAAACTCCTGCTCCGATGGTATAGAGAGAGAGGCCAAGCACTGAGAAGTACGCAATGTCAAGGTCGTACTGTCAGGGTCAGCTTTGGGAAAAGAGCGGTAGATGGCATTTACTTTTTCCACAAAGAAGCTGGCTAACGACTCACAGTGGGCAAGGGAACAGATCTCCGTAATAGGAAGTCTGTTCACTGTGAGCTCCTTCAAGACTTTGAAAACCAGTTTGGATGGATTAGAGCTCGCCTGGAACTCCCGTGCATAGTAGTCAGCTCGGGCCCGGCAGACAGCTCTGTGGTATGTCTTTACCTTGGCCAGGTAGCATACTTTCAGGTCTTTATCATAATGCTTCCTCCATGCTCTTTCGGCTTGTCGGCAGGTAGCTTTAATACACCTGAGTGCCTCTGTGTACCAGGGATTAGGCTGAGAATGTCGGTTCCTACTCCAGCCGGCTGGGATTAATACATCAAGGACTTTAACAATCCAAGCGCAAAAGATGGTATACCCAGTTGCAACGTCATCCGTGTGAGCCAGAGGTGTGGTGATCAGGAGACGATGGAAGTCCTCCAATTTGAGCTTTTTCCAGGGCCGCCTGAAAGATGTTTTATCAGGCTTCCCAATAGATTGTGTCACCATTGTGACAGAAAGCTCAATGAGGTAATGATCACTCCATCCCATGGGTCTAGGGGGTGAGACCTCGGCCAGTTGAAGGTTTGTAAAGACCGGATCGAGGATATGACCTCCCTCATGGGTTGGATGACGGACCAGTTGGAGTAGCTGTACTGCTTCAAGGTCGTCCAGCAGACCTCTAACCGCTGGTATCTCCATGGCATCGAAGTGTATATTAAGATCGCCGATGATGGTAATGTTGGAGGAGAGCAGAGAGAGAGAGCTTACCAGCTCAGGAAGGGCTTTCCTGAAAGCACTGTCACTCCCTGGAGAACGGTAAATCAGAAGACCTGACAATGTTTGATGCTGACTAATGCTGATGGAAAAATGGGCACACTCTGCGCCAGCCAAGTCCATAGGCTTCCAGGTGCAAGTGAAGCAAGTTTTAAAAGCTCAGTATTGCATGCACTTCCTTTATGTCACGTAAAAGATTTATGGTTAGCTTTGTACCCAAAAATTTCTTTATGTTCAATTATTGTTTGTCCATGCTGTGTTTTTTTTTTCTCTCAACAAAACCTACCCAAAAAGAAACCCCCATTCCCATCCATTTTACAAACCCTAACCCTCTTCCCCTGGGTTGTGTGGTTTTGCTTGATGTGTGACTAAATGACATCAATAATTCCACACACTTGCTGGGGAGGATAAGGTCATAGCAACAGGCTGGTGAAGGAATCCGAGGATATATTCTAGACATACTCCGCTTCAGTACTATTTCTTGTAGTAGTAGCCAATGTCAAAGAAATCCTACACAAGCACAAGTTATACTATGAATACTTTACCATTTGTTAGGCTACATTGTGGCACTGTTGTAGTCTAGTGTACTGTCACCTGCTATATTCTCTATCGTACCGTTGTAATGCTACAGTAAGGACAAACCAGGTTTCATTTTCTTTTTTTCCATAGCCATGCAACTGCCACTGTGTCACACCACTAGTACCACCGCAATGAGGAGGAAATTTCAGCCGCCCTGGATTGCAGCCTTAATCGCCATTTCCCGTGGAGCCAGCCCTGGGCCTAGCCCTACTTTCAAACAGAAATTACAGGTAAGATAAGCGTTTGCTTGGAGGTAGTATAATGGAGTATTAGGAGAGACGAGAGATTGATGGTAGTACTACTAAAGTCCTAGGACTATTCAGGAAAACAAACTTACTGTTAAACCCCCACCCACCAGACTCAAAAGCAGTAAAAAACAGGTATGGTCAGATAAAGTTTCAAAAAGTATATTTTTATAGCCTTAACAAAATAATCTCCCGCAAGACCCTCCCTAACCCCAACGATTGTCCTTCAAAAGTCCCCAAAAAACCCAACTCCCAATTCCCATCCCCCAAAAGTCTCTAAAAAGGGGCAAAGGACACTATGGCAGGGTGCTGTTGACTTTAGCAGCCAGGGCATCATGCTCCTTGCGGAGGGTGGCATGTTCAAAGCGGAGGCCCTCCACCAAGTTCTTATAGTTCAGGACCTCCTGCTCCAGGTAGGACAGTCTGAGGGATAAGCGGCGCCGGCGTGCCTTGCAAATCCTGTGGGGGGCAGCTGCTGTCTTTGCTGCTCGGCGGTGGCGTTTGGCTTTGGTAGCCCGGCTCCATACCGCGGGAGCACTGCGCTGGCTGGCAGCCCGCACGGAGGAGGATGCAGCTGTCCCAGTGGACGTTGTTGTAGCACCAGACTGCGTCTCCTCCTCCTCCAGGGCCACCAGCCGCCGATATTCAGCGACAGTGGCATCCAGCCTCCGTTGCCGGGCCATTCGAGCCAGCTCCCTCCTCCTTGATGGTCTCTTGGATTTGGAAGGAGCAACTATATGAAGAAAGAAAGACATAGTCTGTAACCAATGCTCCTTAAGATTAACACAAAATGATTGAGCAGAAAGTTGTCACAGTACAAGTAGCAAATTGAAAGCACAGTACATAGCTATTGAGGACAGTATCTATGTAACCTCCGACTTCTTCATCCTTGCTCTAACATTAGTGGGAGTTTAAGGAACAAATTCTACGAGCACTATGGACTTCCATTACAGTCGACTACGACAGTACACCAGTCTTATTCTTCTTCTTCTCTCTTGTTTAGGAAAATTGGTAAGTTATCTTATGCAAGCCGGCATAATGCCAGCGCAGTGAACTTGCACCCGAGAAAAACAGACGCACACCATGGTGAGTGAGACAGACTTGCGTTACTGTACCGGTCCAGTACATGCAGGTGGTGAAGCTCTTACTTTTCTATTACGGGTGGCACTGAGAATACTCTGTTAAAAGGGCTACTGCTTAATTAATTTAGCTTTCACCCTACAGTGCAAATGAGTATTAGAAAATGAAGAAGCTAAATAATCTGATTATCTATCACTTCACATGGGATGTATTTGATGACATATGGGATGACTTTAGGTGCTTTGCTTATTATTGAGTGAACAGTGATACACCCACACATGAATGACGTACTACTACTAAACTAAAGTTATTAAGAGAGGTAGGGAGTGTCCACCGTAATAACCGGATATATGCTGTGCTTGCAGTTGCAATACAAACTACTGCTACTATTCATGGTAGAATTTGGGCAAAATTACAACTTCTTTTCTTTGCCTTTCCTACACTGGAACGGACGTGCGGGTGCGGTGTTACATGCTCTTCAAAGTAACACTTAGTTCATCCAGTGACCGTCTACTCTCTCTAGATACACATATGCTATCTAAGAGTCAGATAGTACCATGAATGATCCAGGCATCCATCCATTAAAAGTATATGCACACATACAGTTTCTGTTTCACCCACCCAGGCTGTTCTCCTTCCACCCATCCTTGCTTCATCATTCACCCAGCCATGCACCATACCATATTCTTTCCTTCCCAGCCACCTCGGGGACCAAGCAAACACATATCATTGTTCTTTGCCAGTCATCATTACATTTCTCGTCCTTCCACACTTACTTACACCCTTCTTTCGCTTTTCGTTCATCCCATCCATCAAGTTCATCTCAGATCTGATTGGGATTCTTCTCGTCAAAAACTTCACAGCTAAGTCGAAGTACATTTAGAGGAGGCTCCTATACCTGGTTTATTTATAATACACCCGTGCAAAAAGCACACTCTGCAGTCTTCAATCTCAATAAGTAAGAAATATATAGCTTACCTCTGCCCGCCACCACCGTGTCATCCCCCACAGAATTGTCCGCCACTTCCACCGCCTCCTCCCCAGAGTTGTCCTCGTCCAATGCCACCACCACCTCCGCGCTGGCCCCGCCTCCAGATGTTCCACCTACAAAGTACATTTAATAATGTTAGAATACACCACTCACTACTATATAATATTTGGTCTAGGAGGAAGAAAGAAATGTGAAAAAAACAGTATACAATTTAATAAATTGTGTCTGTCTACTCTAAAGTAAAAATGCCCCTTTTTCCAGGGAAGGCTGTTGTCTTGCTGCAGCTTTTTGGCACAACTGATGAATGCTTGCTTTTTATTTTTAACACGCACCACTTTTTCTCCTAACAGACAGAAGCTTGACTTCTAAGAACATGAGCAGCATCAAGTTCAAACCAGGTGAGAGCTCGGCTCGACCACAAGAAATGTGTCCAATTAATCGTCAGCACTAAGCACTTTTCCATTTTCAGTTAAACGTTTACTTTTATGACAAACTTGATTTTAATAAATATGTTTACTTTTAATAAAGCTTTTAAAATTAAATAGACTCTGTGGTTTTGGTCCTCCAGACTAGAGTGGATGAGCTAAAGGTTTTGCAATTTTTGCAAGCATGAGTCCGTGCCTCTGACATCATTGGGGAATAATCATCGGTGACTTTGGGAGCTAAATGACTCTGCCACACTATCTAGTCAGTAAGGAGATTGGGGGTTCAACTACAAAGTCTGTTATCACTGAGGTATGTGGAAAGTCTGACAGCACCTATTATAATTTATAAGCTAAGCAATGCATTATTTTGTGTCCATAGTTCTGTTTGTGCAGATTTGTCCCTGCAACAGTAGTAGAATGGATTGTCCTCCTATCCAAACCAAAAGTAAAGTAGTATCTTATTCTTTCTTGGTGGTCATTCACCTTTTTATTGTTGGCAATTGTCAAAGCATAAACATTTAGAAGACTTGAAAAGACATTATGGACAATCCCAGAGGACTGCACTCAGTGCATAGAGCTATTGCTGACTAGAATGGGAGTCCAATGGAATTGCCAAAGTGTGCAATCTTAGTTAGCTACACAGACAGACTAATAAGAATAATCTAGTAATACCACACGGAGTCATAGTCGAGGCAGGATAAGAATTTAGATCCAGTCTACAAGAATATCAAAGACGATTTAGAAAAAATCGAATGAGGAACGCTGGGAAAAAATAAGTACTCTATATTAAAATTAAAACTTACTGGGGCCAGCAAAGGAGCCCTCGCCTGCCCGATCCTGGCCTGCATCCTGAACAGCACCCTCCTCCTCCTCCTCCTCCTGTGTCCTCCTCTTGCCCCTGGGGGAAGCTGATGTACAACATGAAAGAAAGAAAAACAGAAAACATGGATGATATTTGTCAACCAAATCAAACATTTCAAAAGAACTAACAAAATATTTTGGCGAAATAGCAAATAGATAACTATTCCACGGGATATATTATCGACCAATCTCATGTGGTCTACTACGTTATTAGTATTGCTTGATTTGCGGACCATCGATTTGGAAACTTCTTATGTAACTCACTACACAAAGTACTAAAAAGGTTTGCCTAGGATTGGCAATCAGCAGCAGTCCGCAGCACGCGAAGTGACAGCCAAAGTCCATCGTGATTGCAGATCAGCGACAACACTAAAGTTTCCTACTACATTAACCAGTCATTAAAATACTCAAACTATCAATCCACCACCACTATTTCTTCTTATCACCATGTGTACAAAGGAAGGACTGGACTTGAGTCTGTAGGGGCTGATTTAGAAGCCCCTTGCGGCTCTTTTGCTCCATTGTTGCGTGACTTTTGTGACGCAGCGGCAGCACAAAAGAAGCGCAATGGTGCGGCGTATATTAACAACGTGACGCATATGGGAGATGCATCACGTTGTAAAGCCCAGCGCCATCAGGGGGCGTTCCGGCACAAGGGAGGGCGTTCCTGCGCAGGAACGCATCCTAAAAGTGGCTGAGGGAAATCTACAAGATTTCAATCACTCACTTTAACGACAATGAGGCGTGACTCAAACCCTGCGCCTGCTTGAAGCAGACGTACGGCTTGATGCAGCATTGGGGAGATAGGGCACCCCAGAGCATTGATGGAGCTGCGCCATCGTTGTGACGCAACTCCAGCAATGCGCCGCCTTTACGGCACAGATGCGTAACGCTTTGGTGACGTTTTGGGCCCATGGTGCGCCGCATTGTAAATACGGCGCACCATGGGTGATGGTGGCGTGGCGCACAATTACTGGTGCATCCCTGCTACTTTGCAGGGATGCGCCGGTAATTAAAAATCTGAACCTTAGTGTGTAGCATTACGCAGTTCTTTAAACTACACTCATACATAATTTCACAGGCCAATGAAATGAACACAAAATCGAAAACAAATAAGCATAGTAGCAACACTACTGAGAAGGAGAGCAGTGCACCTGAAATGCACAGAAGATTTTGAAATATAATTTGCCTACAATGTAATGAGCAGCATTATTGCTCTTGGTAAAAAACAAAAAATTGCAATATAATAACACAGCAGGAGAAAACAGAGTAGTAAATAAATAGCTACTACTACTCACCAAGCCCGGGGATCTCGAGGCCAAGCAGGTCGAGCAGATCTCGTTCACGGGTCAGGACATCCGTCCAGCGGTGGGTGGCCTGGTTGTAGTTGTACAACAGGGTATTGGTGGGGCGCACTACACGTGTTGTTCCTTGTTGGTTGGGTTGTTCGGTGCTCTGGAGTATCACTCTCTGACAGGGAGTGTATTCAATAATAGGGTAGGTAGCATATCCATAGAACGTGGAATATGTCCCCCAGGCTCCGTAAATGCCTTCAGATAAGAAGGTTTGTCCTTATGTAATAACGGTTGGAAACATATGTTTAAGTTTGCTTTATTTCAATGATCTCGTTGTATTTCACAAGATTTCTTTTGTACTGCATGTCAGTAATTCCATCACATATCCATTATATCATTATGTGATTCCCTTTTTTTTTTAAACATTTTTATTGTTTGCAAGAAATGACAAGGTTCATTACAATTCAATTCCATACTTAACATACAAATACAATTGATATAAACAACAAATAAAATTGAGGAATGGAAACAATATAAAATAATCTGTAAATCAAACTTCACATTAGCTCTACTATTAAAGTAATAAACTACTAAAACAGAAAAACCAGACTAGGCCTAATCACATTTCTTGGCCTTCAAAGAAGTTCTTCCATATCTTTTCTTTTCTCAGAAGAGCTTTTGGACCTCTAAGCTTAGCTAAAGAAAACTCCATAGTTCTAATTTCATAAACCAATGATAACCAATCTGCAACCTTAGGGGGTTCTTTAGATATCCAGACCCTAGCTACAGTTAATCTAGCACATGCTAGCAAAATCGTTAAAAGATCCTTATTGGGACAGTTCCTATCTTGAATATCTAACAAAACCATTTGTGCTGTAAGATCCGATGAGTTTATTTGATTAAATTGAAGATGGTAAGATATGCGATTCCAGAAATTGGAAAGTGCAGGACAAGAGAATAACATATGTTCAATTCCAGCCGCGGCAGTATTACATTTAGCACACCTAGATTCATCTGTCAAAGAGTTACCTTGTGCCCAGCTGGATATTCTTTGTGGCGTATAATACAGTTCCGTGATTGTCCTATATAGTTGCATTTTCAGATTAGAAGAGTGAACTATATCATTTAAATGGGTTAGGGCACTTCCGATCTGTACTGAATTGATGTTTTGATTTAATTTCCAAAAGAAGAGGGTTATGATCCGATGTAACTTTGGGGCAGATTTCAATCACACAATTTTCTAAAATTTGTTCAGAGGCCCATACCATATCAATCCTAGAACATGATCTATGCGGGGCAGAGTAATAAGTAAAGCCTGGCACCCTAGGGTGTTTGGACCGCCATAAATCTCTAATATTGTTTAGTCTTGCAAGTTCTAAAATTGCAGCTCTTACTTTGTACATTCTTTTGAAGTTCATTGGCCCCGTAGAATCTATTTTATAGTTCATAACACAATTAAAGTCTCCAGCAATGATAGTTTCCCCTTCCCATTCTAGTAGTTCTAAGCTTAGATCTTCATAAATTTTAGGCTTATCAATATTTGGACCATATACCACACAGAGTACCAGTTTAGCCTTAGCACCTTGCATCTGTGCTATTGCCCATCTACCTCTAATATCTGAGGCAGTTTTAATTATCTCTAATGGAAGTGTTCTTTGTTTTAAAATAGCAACCCCCCTAATAATCTCATTTAAAGAGGTACAAATAACCAGTTCGTAGCCTAGTTGGGTTAGTAACTTTCTGTCTTGATATTTTATATGAGTTTCTGTCAGCAGCACTATATTAGGGTTATACATTTTAATCTCTTCTTGCACTAAGTTTCTTTTACTTTTACTGTTTAGGCCATCTACATTCCAACATAAAATTCTTAACTTAAGCATTTATTTGATATTGGTCTTATACATATTGTTCTCCTTTTCCTCCATGTGTTTTACCTTCATTAAATTTTCATTCCTACTTTTCTTAGAAAAAAATAAAGCGTCAAATCTTGCAATCACATTTTTCACTTTTATCACCACCCCCCACCCACGACACCCGTTGCCACCCTTGCCCTTGTGACAACCCCACCCCCTCCCTTGCCGCAACCCGTTCCTTGGGGGGGAGCTCCCCTCTAGCGTTTGCTGCCGCTGAAGTGGCAGCTCAGTGAAGAAGCCTGCATGAGTGGCTGCTCAAACCATAATTAATTCATGCCTTATTGTATCTATATTTAGCTCAGACTCGAAATAACACACAAAGCAAAGGGTAGAAAGAAAAGAAGAAGATAAAGGATATAAACATGTGACTGTATATAAACCTGCTCCTTTATACTTTAACAAAAGAGTGTGGCGCTAATTTTCTTTTTCTTTTTCTTTTTGGTTTCTTTATTCATTATCACGGGAAAATTTTTCCAAACATTGTTCCGCAGATAGGGGATCAGTGAAAAAGGCCACTTGCCCATCACGAATGACCTTAAGGCGAGCAGGCTCTTGAAGATAGGCCAAACATCCTAGATTTTTAAAGGCATCAATCAGCTTCCGAAGTTCCCACCGTTTATCCATAGTAGCCTTAGTTAAGTCTGACTTCACAAAAAAAGTGAAGTTATCAACTGTAACAGGATTATTAGGTTTTGCTTTTAGTGCTACTGCTTGTCGCAAAAGAAAGTTGCCAAAATAAATCAAAAAAGGTCTCGGAAATTTGCTATTAGTGTTTCTTTGGACTAACGGAAGTCTATGTACTCTCTGGAGTTGGGAGTCCCAATCCCAATCCGTGAGGTCCAAGAAGGCCCTTTGGAAAAGTTTAACCATAAAGGCTCTCGGGTCTGACCCCTCAATACCTTCTGGTATACCGAAGAGTCTAAGGTTTTGTCTTCGGGCCCTGTTTTCCAAGTCTTCCACTTTAGCTTCTAGAAGGGACACTCTTGAAGTGTTTTGTTTGATAGTTGATGTGGTTTGGCTTACATCTTCCTCCACCTCCACTATACGTGATTTAATATCTTCTATTTCTTTTGTTACTCCTCCTAAATTTTGGCAGATATCCCTCATAGTTCCTTGTATTTTAGTATTATCCTCTCTTAATTGGAGGTATTGTTGTTGTATCTCCACTCTCTGTTCTATCAGGGTCTGCATAATAGCCTCCATTGATATATCTTTCGATGGTGTATGATTTGAAGTGTCAGAAGCACTTGGCTGAGAGGAATTACTAGCTTGTACAGTAGATAAATCAGGTACTGTTTCTTGGAAATTGAAATTTGTATCATCCGACACATCAACCAAAGAACCAGGTTCCGCAGTTTCTCCTGGATTAACATCAGAGTTATGTTCTAGTTGTGTCTGAGTTTTCCTCAAGCTGGATACTATAGTTTCATTAGCTTCATTTGTCGCATCAATATTGAGAGTTGAAAGTTCAAGATCTTGTTCCTCACTGGATTTCACAGCGTCATTTTGTGTGGTATGAGACAGAAAGATGTCTGAAGTACCGGTAGGAGAAACTCTAGAGGACCCTGAGTATATCACAGTATTTAAGTCACCATTCCCTTCCTCAGAGACTATGATCGTATTGCTAGATACCTCTTGGTTCAAGGGAAGTGCGCTTAAGCTAGAGTCGGTTAGTGGATCCATAGGCTTGTTCAAATTTAAGCTTATAGCATTACTTAGATTGTCCTCTTGAATTTTACTAAACTGACCATTCAGCTCATCGGGACTGGCCCCCGAAAGTCTTAAGGCCATATTTTTAACTCCACCTTTAGCCTCTATCCATCTTCTCAAAGGGCTGTCATCTATTAATCGACTTTTTTTATTTTCTACCATTTCTTTACCTGTTGTTTTTAGTAAGAGGATTTTTTGTTTCGTCTTGACCTTTCTCTTGGCTTTCCTTGACACCAGTTTTTTGTTAGTTATCGCTTTGGGAACCTCATTAAGCCCTTCTTCTTCTGGTTCCGAAAATTCCTCATAGTCGACATTTGAGTCCTCATCTGATTTAGTCCCAGATTCCTGTACTAAATCAATCACACCCTCTTTCTCCTTCTCTTTCTCCTTTGATTTAAGCTTGCCAGTCTGTGCAAATGCCTTAGTGTTAGCATTAAGGTGCCCAGAGCCTCCTGGTTGATCTTGTACCGTATGCAGTGGTCTATTTGTTAAGTCTCTCTCTGTTGGGACCTCCATATTATTTACAATTTCACTTGTCTTGGCCAGTTTCATCTCACTGGTTTCTTTAGTTACTGAGCTTGTTGGCCCCTTATCAATGGGTAGTTTATCCGATCCTTTCTTACCACCGCGTGTCTCTGTAGCAAGCCCATTATCTTGAATTACTTCCTGAGTAATCTTCTCTGCCAGAGTCTCCACAGATTTGTTGCATGACACTAAGGGCCCTATGGGTGCAACAAGTTCTTTATTGACATGTATCTCATCAGTTTTGTCCCTGTTTTTATCGCTTTTGTCATTCTCATTCCTCTTTTGTTTGCCGGCTGGCAGTGTCTCTGTTATTCTTGAATCAACATTTAGCTCGCCACTGACACCTCCCTTTGTAGCTGTAGCAGAATCAAGTTGCACCCCCGGGCACAAACTCTTACCGACATCGACCTCAACGTTACTAGTACCATGAATATTCAAAGTCTTTAAACAGTCAGGGTTGTGTTTGAGTTTAGCAGAGTTACTAATCACATTTGAAGAAGTTTGTTGGGTCTCGTTTTTATCCCCTAAGGAGCCTACCACCGTTACCCCTACAGCCACTGTAGTCATAGTACCTGAAGGTGCCTTTTTTAAAGTCAGAGCGGTCTTCCTGGATCTGGTCTGGCGTGAGGACATTGATTCATACACCGCCGCCGTTTCCGCCGTTTCTGTCAGCTTCTGCAGCCTTTGCCGTGTAGCCGGGAAAACCCTTAGGTGTGCGCCCTGCTGAATCAAGGCTGGGAACGCCCAGCCTGCTGAAAAGATAGAGGGCGGCGATGAGCGAGCGAAGCTCGCTGCTCGGCTCCAAGAGCGAAGCAAGCTCCTGCCGCGCTGCAGCAACTGCCAAAGCATCGGTCCCGCCAAGCTCCGGTCTCCAACCGTTCCTCTCGGTAAGTGCAAATATTGCAGAGAATGCGATAAGCTTTCTTTCTCCTTTCCTCAAATTGAAACTATGAACATTTTAAACATTAAGGCATCGTAGCGCGATTATCAGGAGCAGACCAACACATGCAGCGTCTCCACTCGGCGGCGTTCAACCCGCCATCTTGACTCCTCCCCCGATGATCTATCATTATGTGATTCCCAATGCATTTCGGCATTAGATGCCTTCATCTGGGGATTTTTCTAAAGAAAAAACGAGGAATGTTGCTTTAGCACTCTCATATGAGGAATTATAAAAACTAAAAATTACACGAGTGCATAAATATGAGTAGAACGGTGAAAAATGGTGCTCCCCAAGATGTGTGAATAAGGATGGGCGAAACTTAAATATAACGGAGTCAGGAGGTTGTTATCTAAACACGAGGTGAAATCGACTAGGTGAATCAGTGAGGTCTTAAACAGTGATTGTTCATGCCGATCTCGTGAATAAACGGGCCGTGCAATTAACTAGGTTCCGAGTTGTGGACAGTGTGCTGTTTATAAGTCCCTTGGTAGTGAAGTCTTATCAGAAAGCATGCGAAAGCGTTAACTTAAAAAACATACCGGGTTTAAAAGCGGAGATTAGCTTACCGCAAAGTTAGTTGAAACGTCTGTTCGCGAGTAACCCGGAAGTTGCATGAATTTCCACGGAAGTGTAAACCGAGTCTAAATACGGAAGTAAGGGCGTGAAGTGTAAGGGCATAAAAATAAATGACGGACTATACGACTGGGGTTAATGGAAAAAAGTGCTATCATAACAGTGGTGGCGTTCGGTCAAGACAAGGTGCACAAAAGAATAACGATGTGAAAATAATCTGTCAGCATGTATGAAAAACAAGTAATAGAGTCAATAATCAATGAATATAACCACATAGTGACATATAATGCTGATAGCAAACCCATAGAGTTGAATGTTCAGATACTTAAATTGTGCCACTTGTCGGACAAAGGAAAAAAGTTTATAAATAGCAACTGTATTCCATACGGTCATTGAGACCATGTGGTTTCATACTGGACAATAGTGATATCCAATAGTTCTCTCTCTGTAATAGATAGTTATGATTGTCCTTTCCTTCCATCTTGGCAACGTTTTCAAGAACACAGAATCTGATCTGGCTGACGTTGTGTCCTGCATCGATGAAGTGTTGGGCCACTGTAGATTTGATTTGTTTTGTTCTGATATTAGATTTGTGTTCGTTAAGTCTAGTTTTGATCTTCCGTTCAGTCTGTCCTACATATATTTTACCGCAGGGACATTTCAGCATGTATATCAAATTGGATGTGTCACAGGTTGCTGTTGCTCGGATTCTGATCTTGTGACCCTTCATAGGGTGGTCAATGGTGGTGCCTTTTATTACGCTGTTGCAATGGTTGCAGTTCCAGCAGGGTGAAGTTCCTTTGAATCTAGTGTTGGTTTGGTCTAGTTCCGAGTGTTTTATGAGTTCTCCTATGTTTTTCGCTCTAGTATATGCGAAAATTGGTTCCGGATCAAAAATGTGATTAAAGTCTTGCTCTGCTCTGAGAATTTGCCAATGTTTTTTTAAGCTAGAGTAATGTAACGCTGGCTCTTATTTCAAAAGGCCCTTTTTAGGTTTCGCCTAGCGTCCACTGCGCAGCAGTGTCCGCGCAGGCGAAATCTTTTGAGTTTCAGTATGGGGCTTCTACCCGCCTCTCTGTTCCATTGGCTAGCTCCATAAATGGAGGCTAGCCATTGGAACAGAGAAGCGCCAGTCATTGTCCGAGCAGATTCATGGGCGTTCCGGCGATTTTTTCACTCTCCGCCCCTTTAACAACGTCATTGCGGCGGTGGGCGGATGTTTTTTTTTTCCCGTAATGTTTTGGTCTTTTTCGAAGTGTCTTTTGCCGGAGTGGGCTGCGAGATTTAAGTTGCCCGGAAGTACTTTGTATTTGCGACCAGGTAAGCAGCATTGTTTTCCGTTTCTGTCTCTGTCTTTGCCTCCGTGTTCTGGTGTTCTGTTGTCTCCTTGTATTGTTGTGCGTTTTCGTGTCTGTCGTCTTTGTTTTCCTTCTTTGCGTGGCTCGTGGCTGTCTTGCTATCCTGCCTTCCCCCGCCCCCCTCCCGCTATCTGTGTCTCCGTTCCCACCCTCCCTCCATTGCTTTGCATGTGCTTGTTAAGTCTGCCGCTTTCTCTGTGAACCATGCCTTCTGGCATTTCTCCACGCAGTCCGGTTTATATCACTGTGGGGGTAAAAAGTTAGAGGCTTATTAAAATTCCTCCCGCTGTCTGCCCGGGCTGGAAATCCCCCACATGCTTCGCGTCGTCCAATGGGGAGCCCTCGCCGCGCTCTTGTTTCATAGACTGCCGCCGTACCCTGCCAACGAACCTCCTGCCTGGTGCACCTATCACCGGTGCTGCCCGGAGGTAAGGCTACTCTCTCCCACTTGTCTTGCCGAGTTGGGCTCCCTGTACTTCACTCATCTTTTTCCCTGACTTGGGCCGAGGCTGATCCATGGATCGACGGTGTGTCCTGGAGATCTGGCCTGCTATGCAGACTCACAGTCACAAAAACGACTTTCTCGAGGTGCCTTGCTCTGTTGTCCTAAAACACACGGGCGATCCCAAGGTGCTAATCATGAGCAGCAGTAGAAGGAAACACAGGGTCAGAAATCTTGCACGAACTACTAAGCGCGGGGTGAGTTGCTAATTTACAGACTAAAAGAAAGCCTCATCCTATTCAACAATGCAACACATTTCCATGTATGTATGAGACCGAGCAACATGGCCGATGCTGGGTGGAGCTGCCTTCCCTCTAGCCTTGTGGGTAGTTGTCCCTTGTCTACCCCACCCTCCCAGTAACACTTCCGGTCTCTCCACTCTCTCCTCGCGGCTTCCCCTGTTTCGTTCCCACTGTAAAACCCTCTTGTACTTCCCTCTCGTGCGTTTCTACCTTGACACCCCTGACACGTTGCACTTTTCATGTGTTTCTGTACAGTACCTCTCATTGTGTCACCTGTTCTCTACAAAGTGCTTCGCGTTCCTGCTTCTCTTGTCTTTCTCTCTCCCCTACAGATCCCCCCTCTGTTTCTGTAACCTCGTCTCCGGTTTCTCTCTCCTCCAATGTTGTAATGAAATCTCTCTCTTAAGCCTCTACCTTCTGTGTAGAGTTCATCTCTCTTCGGGTTCTCTCTCCTCTCGACCATCTGTTTCTCTCTCCGCTTTACTCTCTCCTTTATGCTTCTCGTTTGTGGACGATTCACTACACCCAGCCCCTCTCACATACACTGGATTATCTCTAGCTTTCCTTTTGTTTCTCACACTTGTGTGAGTGACCCCTCTTGCACTCTCGGGGCATTACTGTTTACTTCCCTACCCCTTCTGTGTTTCCCATAACTTCTCACCAGCAATGCTTCTCACCCCTTATCCTATTGTGTCTTTGTTCTCACGCTCCCTTCTCCACTATTACATGGATCTGACACCCCCCCCTTTACTCCATACTTTACCCTCCACCTGCACACACACAGCTATGCAGTTTAAACTTTGCACCCACGGTATTCCTCCCCACCCACCCCCATATAGCAGGAGAACACTCTGCAGCCCTAGCCCATTCTTTTGTTTTTCCTCTTCTTTAGGTGTTCACACCTCTCTCAGGTGATTTTTACCTCAATCCTACTCTACCCCCCTCTGATTCTCTGCCTATCTCCACTCTCTTTCTGCCCGCCGTTTTGTGTCCCACTCTGTCTTCCCTCACAGACGGGTCTCTTCAGTTTGCCCCTTGGATACCAGAATCAGGGTGCATTGTGTACGCTGGTACATCATTGTGATTTTTTCCTTACAGTATCAAGCAAGGTACATTGAGTCTGCTGGTCCTCACAATACCCTTTATTCTTAGTATAACTCAATGACGTTGCCTTGTGAATGGTAGTACATCAGACTAGTCTTGATTTATTTTGCTCCACATCAAACTATACAATGTTCTTTAGTATATCGCAATGCAATGTGTTTAGAGCAATTCCCATTGCCTTTGTATGAAGTATACCACAATCTGGGTGCATTGTTCTCTAGTACATCGCAGTACCCTTATTTTATACCCCATGTTGAATGAATTATGTTTACTGGTACATCACAATGCCTTTTGTTTATATTATAACACAACCACAGACAGCATGCTTCTCCACTAGGACTCAGTGTTTTTAGGGAAAGGTGTTTAGTAGTTAATGGTGTACTGCCTCAGTCAGTTTCACTGTTTGGGGGGAGTGATTAGTGTTTTGTTTTTGTTTAGTGATTAGTTATGTTTAGTAGAAATTAGAAGAGCGAGCTGCTTACAGTATTGGCTGTGCGCGGACTATTAGGTTGGGTTTATGCAACCGGCTAATATGTGTTTTTAGTTTGTTTGTTACACCTTTGCTTCAGTGAATGCGGCGCTTGTTTAGGATGCATGTTGGTGGTGGTGCCTCTGAAATACCCCGGACGTGGTTGGGGAAGGTTTGGTTGGTTGATCTTGTATGAGTTTATTTCTGATTCTGGTGCTCTGTGGCGTGACTTGTACAGTCAGTTGATTCCAGAGAGGAAGAACCAGGTCTTTTCTGCCTTCCTGAATACCAGGTGAGCTTCAACGCACCCTTCATCCACTGGGAGTGAGCACCATCGTGTTGCTGCTTGCACAGAGAAAGATGTGCAACCAATGGTTTTCTTTTTGTAAGTCAGAAAAACCAGTTGTGGTGTCAATCTACAGCGAGGTAATCTTTTCAGGTAGTGTGTGTTGATCTTTTGATGGAAGGTTGGTGCTGTTCTATTCATGGCTTTGTGTGGCATAAACAGGGTTTTGAAGGTGGCTCCCTTTGTAATGGGCAACCAGTGAAAGGCCTTCAAAGTAGCAAGATGTTCTTTTATAGGTTTATGTGCAGGAGCTGTTGTAGGGGCTAACTTCTGGATTCTTTGTAAACACCTCAAGACACAGAATCTTTCGTTAGGCTGGTGGCATAGTTGTCATGGATGTGCTCTTCATTATGAAGTCAGGAGTATTGCTGACATGCCATATATTTTCAAAAGCTAATTTTGCTGGGGCAAAGTCAGACACTTATAGGAGTACTTCTGGGAAAGTTATGTTGGCTCTTAAAGGCCAGTGCTGAAGAGGGGGGTGGGGGGGTGACCCTCTTTTCAGGCAGCCTGGACAATTCCTTTATAAATGATGATTTGGTCATGATATTTCTGGCAAACAGTATTGTTACTAATGACCACTGTCTATGTGGTCGCCCGAGTGGGCGAAGCAAAGGTATGCAGCCCCAGAGTGCGGCTGGAGAGTCATGGGGGCATTGCATCTACTTTGACTCTCATGGCGTCTGCTGACCAAGTTTTCCCCTGTCAGTTAAATACTAAACCCTCTCGCCCACCATAACAATGCAGGATGGGAGAGGAGTGGGGAGTGGCCAGAGCCGGTGGATTAACTTACAAATATATTCGAAATTCTCCCTTCTTTATTGATGTGAGCACAAACACGCATACACTCACAGCAATGCATATTGAAAAAGAACTACTACTCAACATATGAGCTCTTACATCTGTTTTTTCGATTATCAGCCCTCATGTCTAACAAGTAATGGGATCTTAGGTGAGAATGATGGCAGCACATTTCTGGGAGAGAATAAAAGTGACACGTGGAAATGCTTGAATTACTCTAAATCACTAGTAGTGCATTCCATGCTATTGTTTTAGCTCATCACTATCATTTCAGAAAGAACCAATCACTTGGGCCTTGGTTTTGCTCCTTGTCTCCCCCATTTCTGTGTGTGTGTTTGTGCTCTGTGTGTGTGTGCAAATGCAATAGGTCTCGCATTTGTGAGAGATTAAGCTATTGGCATTGTAAATGACAATGCCATTTATTTATCTGTTTTCAAAACCAACACATAAATACAAAATTTGTCATTTACAATGCCAATAGCTCTAACTTTTACAAAGGCAAAACCGTTGTATTGTAAATGCTTGTTTCTCATTTTTCTCATCTTTCATGATAGCACTCTATTTAACAAAAAGCCTCATCTGTTAAACATCAGTAAAATGGACAATGCACACAACACTCTTGCATGCAAGCACACACAATAACATACAAACACTCATGCACGCACACAGAGCATTCAATACATTTGTTTTTACAAATACTTACATCCGACAATGTTCGCTCTGATGTACATCGATTGACATCCGCTTGGCGCACTGCCGCCACATTCCACCTCATCCTGACTTGAATCAAGGGCTGGCTTACTCTGCTGCACCGTAATGCAGTCTGCACTTACCTTTCATAATACGAGTCACGAGATGTGTCACACTACTACATGTGGTTGACTTCACAGGGCCTTATTGGACCCTGTGCCGGTCATCACCATGTGACGCAGGCCCATTCCAAACAGGCAGCTCTGAATAAATGCAAATAAACTGCTGCTGAATTAGGTAGCAGCTGCACAAGACAGTGCTAGATTGGCACTCGATTGTCGGAGTGCAGCACGAAAATGGACACACGAATTTGGCGTCAGCTAGTGAGCAATCGATACTGAGGGCGGCTTGCTCTGCACAAGGGCAGAAGGCGACCGCCCTGCACAAGGGCAGATGGCTGCCTGCCCTGCACAAGGGCAGAAGGTGGCCTGCTCTGCACAAGGACAGAAGGTGGCCCGCCCTGCACAAGGGCTGAAGGCGGCCCGCCCTGCACAAGGGCAGATGGCTGCCTGCCGGTATACAACTGTTACCACGCATTTTTTACCACGCACTACACTTACAACGCAGGCATTACCACGCATACCAGTACAACGCATTGTGCTGGGGGGCGCTCTAGGATAGGGAATAAGTTTAATTTGATATCCAACACCTTCCCTAGTATCCACGGGGACTGGAGTTGGAATATAAAATTATACTTACCACTATCCAGCACCTCAAAGCGATATGCGTTGTAAGGGTATGCGGTGTAAATACCGCGTTGTAATGGTATGCGTGGTAATGGTATGCGTGGTAACGTCATACATCCCTGCCTGCCCTGCACAAGGGCAGAAGGCAGCCCGATCTGCACAAGGGCAGAATGCGGCCTGACCTGCACAAGGGCAGGAGGCGGCCTGCCCTGCACAAGGGCAGATGTCTGCCTGCCCTGCACAAGCAGTACAAAAGGGGGTGGTGATGGACGGAGCATCTGAATCAATCAAACACTCACTCCCAGTCAAAAGATCTGGGTTTAATCTATCACCGTTCTTTAGCCCACTCTGCCACCCCAGTTCAGACATGGCTGTATGCAAATCGGTCTGACCCTGTGCCTCATGGGAACAGTCCAGCCCGAACTGCCAATCCATGTCTTCCCTGGACCGTATACAAGCTTCCGAGGACCGGTTTCTGGCATTCCAGCCGTCTTCTGCCCGGCTTGCTTGAATCCAGTGGCAAAGTGAGCAAGGGACTCACGTCTGAGCATACCCTGCCACACTTATGGCGGCCAAAAGTGGTACAAAAGGGGGTGGTGATGGACGGAGAATCTGAATCAATCAAACACTCACACCCAGTCAAAAGATCAAGGGCAGAAGGCGGCCCGCTCTGCACAAGGCGGCCTGGTCTGCACAAGGGCTGAAGGCAGCCCGCTCTGCACAAGGGCAGAAGGCGACCCGCTCTGCACAAGGGCAGAAGGCGGCCCGCTCTGCACAAGGGCAGAAGGCGGCCTGCTCTGCACAAGGGCAGAAGGCGGCCCGCTCTGCACAAGGGCAGAAGGCGGCCCGCTCTGCACAAGGGCAGATGGTGGCCTGCTCTGCACAAGGGCTGAAGGCGGCCCGCTCTGCACAAGGGCTGAAGGCAGCCTGCTCTGCACTAGGGGCTGAAGGCGGCCCGTCCTCCACAAGGGCAGAAGGCGGCCCGCACTGCACAAGGGCTGAAGGCGGCCCGCTCTGCACAAGGGCAGAAGGCGGCCCGCTCTGCACTAGGGGCTGAAGGCGGCCCGTCCTCCACAAGGGCAGAAGGCGGCCCGCACTGCACAAGGGCTGAAGGCGGCCAGCTCTGCACAAGGGCAATAGGATCCCCGCTCTGCACAAGGGCAGATGGCTGCCTGCACTGCACAAGGTAATGAGAAATATCCTAATCAGTTGGATGAATGTGAAGCTAACCCAGCATGGCAAAAACCACCAGCGCTTACCCAGTAACTCCAACTAAACAGAAATCATAGTCAATTTGTTGTACTAGTATTTAAAACCTTTACAAACAAGCAAAGCAATTGTGAATATTCAGCATGCAGAGTTAAAAACCCACATTATAAGAACAAACAGAGCTAAGTTCATGACAGAAAAGATTCAGCTGAGCTGTATTTTAAGAATATAAATCAGGTAAAAAAGCAAAGTGAAGAACAGCTCTTTTTTTGGATCAATGTTACATAAAACGTGACTGACCCTTGACACAATTGAAGGAACAATGTGCAAAACGCAAGGCAGGTCCCATCGTAAGGCGGGCAGATCTACAGTCAGCATTAGGAAGAGACAAGTCACAGAATGATCTTGCTCTAAGACTGTCCCAATACAGGACCAGCAGTGCAGTTTAGACAGCACCAGTGCAAAGAGGGGCTGTGAACGATGGCATATTGTGAAAACACTGGACAACGCCCAGTGCCAAGAAATGGAGCAGCAGATTTGGTTGTTCAGACAATGTGCACAAATACAATTATGGCAATGCAGCATGAATGGTCGCCAAAGTGCAATGTGCAAAATGTGCTGAAAGCATGACTGAACCCAGCCCGATTGCAACGAACTGTGCTGACAGTGATGGAATTAATCTTAGAGCTGTAGCATAAAGGGCGTAACATTTTTGGCGGGCCTAGCCCGATATTGGACATGCAATGATAAATAGCGCAGGTGTTAAAAAAAATAGAGTGCACAGTAGAAAAAAAAACAACAGAAAAAGTAAAATTGCAGCGTTTGGCAGCAAGTTACCACAGCACTAGTAGAACTGACTTTGTCCGGTTTGGTCGCAGCCATCTGGAGAAACTTGACCGTTTTGACATTTAATAACGATTTAAAGGATTCAGGCTAACTAAACAGTACAGCTAGGTTCCATAAATTGGAAGTGCAACAGACACCTAAAAACATGGTATAGATGTTATAAACATGAAACATGAGTTAACTCAGGCAATATACAGCGAATGAAAAAGAAAGGTACTTATCTGCCAGGAGCAGCATTTTAGTGAGGCAGATTGTGTGCACTGACTGATATGTAATGGATGTTCTGTTCTGGAATGTTTTCTTTCTGGTATAAAAGGTCTTTCAAGTGCTGAGTGGAACGGCATTAAAGAAATAAAGCATAATGGTAGCCCCTGATCTTATAATGAAATTCAGAAGTGCCACCAAGGTGAGTACCGGCCCATTTAAAGACTGATTGCCGGGGCCACGTATCTGCATAACTCCAGTGACCCTCCATTGCACTCACCTGTGCAAACATCGCCCCCTGCTGGTCCTACCCAGCCAGCGGTGCAGTTGCTAATGCTCGTGCCCCACGCAGCTGAGCTCCTGTCAGACAGACAGTGTGTTTACAGTGTACACACAGAATGTTATTCCACTGCCCTGTTTGTGTACATAACGCACGTCTGCTAATGGTTTCTTTTTGCTATTTATAGGAGTATTTCTCCCGGCACTGAAATTAGTCATTTTTGCAGTGCGTTTGTGTGTGTGTGGGAGAGACGGCAGGGGCATTGATATTAATGCAGGGCGGAGCGGGGTGGGGGAGGGAGTACGGAGGCTTCTGTGTGGGTTGATTGACAGAGAGCAGGGGGAGCCTGACCTCCGTCGTGAAAGACAGCAGGGGGTCTTAGGGTATGTAAACAGGTGTATGCCGCGCCTGGCTGGGGAGGAGGTACCGAAGAGCCCTCGATCTGTACCGGTGCAGGGTCAGGCTCCCTCCGCCGTGCATCACAGAGGCCTCTCAAGCGCCGACATAGGGACGGAATCCGCCTGCACCGCCGGGCACCTGAGCTCGAGGGTGGAATCCGTGCAGAAGCAGAGTGCCGCGGTGCAGACACGGGCCTCACAGCCTCCTTACTCTGAGAAGGAACAGAGGCGCTGCCTGCAGGGCGGGCTCACTGGAGTTACTCAGCACCACAGCCGACCTCTCTCTCTCAGTCTCGGCCATCCTTTCCGGGGCAGCGCTCTGTTTAGGGTCATGCTGGGGTGTCAGGACCTGTCTCACCCAGAGTCCACGGTGGTCAGTCTCCAGGTGGCTGATACTCGTGGGTAGCTCCATCATCACATACCTCGATTGGTCCAGGATTTTCAAATGATAGACTCATCCTCAGGGCCCAAGAAGTCAATCTCAGCCCTGACTGTCGCGGTGGTAAATCCCGGGATCCAAAGGATCAGTGTCCCAGCGCCAGGCTCGGGGACAGCATAGATTCATCAACCGAAATTGCGAACGCAATAGCTGAGAAACAGCAATTGCGATCACAATTTCCGCTTCCCCAATTCATGAAGCAAAAACCCACCAAATTGCGAATTCGCAAACATAAATTCGCAGAATCCATGTGGACCCCCTTAGTGAATCTGTAATAGCGATTTTCCACTAATTCTGCAAATTAATTTGCGAATTCTAAAATAAATCGCAAATACAATTCATTAAATATCGCAAATTGCGAGAAAAAAACAAAAACTCTAAATGCGAGTCGCTATTTAAGGAGAAGTCAAATCAGGTGGTAACCATGAAGTACGATTGGGGAAAAAAAAAATCAAACTGGAACAATGGGCGGAGCAAAACAAACACACTTATGGAGACACAGTAGTAGTATGAGTACATTAACAATGCCAGGTCTATACATCGTGGCAAGGCGGCTGAGGCTCCAGTGTGCAGCCCGGAACCAACGCAGGATTCAGGAGCGCATCTTTCGGCTGCAGATAACACTCCTGGGCCAGACTGAAGAGGAGATATACTCCAAATACAGGCTAAATGGGGCAATGATTCACAAGCTCATCAGAGATCTTGACCCCCTGATGCAGCGCCCAACAAGAAGGACCAATGCCGTGCCCACCCATGTCCAGGTCCTGTGCTGCCTGCACCTCCTGGCCTCCGGAAGCTTCCAGGGGATAGTTGCATATGCAGGGGGGGTCTCCCAGAGCACACTGTCACGCTGCCTACGGTGTTTCCTGGATGCCATGCTGACCCGAATACACCACTACATAACCATCCCAACCACCCAAAAGGACTTAAATCAAACAAAGCTTGCCTTCTACTACATCGCACAATTTCCCCATGTAATTGGCATTGACTGTACCCACATCCACATCTGCCCACCCGCTGAGACAGAGTACATGTACCGGAACCGCAAGTCCTACCACTAACCGAACATCCAGATGGTCTGCAATGCAAAGACAATCATCACTGACATAGTGGCCCAATACCCGGGGAGCACGCATGATTCCTTCATCTTCCGGCACAGTGGCATACACACCCGCTTGGCCAGGGGTGACTTTGGCGAAGGACACCTCCTAGGTAAGTACACATGCCCACATACAGTACGTCGAGACCATGTAGCTGCGCATAACAGGCAATGATCCTCTGCTCCTTTCCTTCAGGTGACAGCGCCTACGGCCTCCGTGAGTACCTCCTCACCCCATACCTCAACCCTGCCACACCACAGGAACGGCATCTCAATGCTGCACACATTCGCACTAGAAATTGCATTGAACAGACATTTGGGCTGTTAAAGAGCTAATTCCGCATCCTACATAGGACTGGTGGGGCCCTCAAATACCAGCCTGAGGTCTGCTGCCGCATCGGGCCGTGTGTGCCATACTCCACAATATTGCTACCAAGCAGAGGATACCTGTGGAGATCTCTGGCAGTGAGTCAGAGGGGGACAACCGCCCACCTGCACATGTGCATCATGCACGCGGGGTGAATCCTGCAGAAGGACACAGGTGCCGCAACAACAACACAATGAACTATTTCTAGTGCACCCATACCCCTCACACAACACTGCACACATGCATGCCAAATGAAATAATTACATGAGTCGGATTTACATTTGAAATAAATTCTTATTATTTTTAGGACAAAATATTTCTTTAACTTTTTTTTTCACAATACATGAAAACTGTATTTCCTCATACAGCCCCATGATAGCGAAGCAGGCGTGCTTGTCATATCAGCATGTCACTGCTGCCAGAGTACATGCAATCAATGGCACCTCTGGCCGGACGCAGCCAGTCGCCTCTCCACAACCTCCTCGCCAGTATTGGCCCGTGATGCTGCACTGGGCCTGGTGCAGCGGCGGCGTTCGGTTACCAACGGCACAGATAGGCTGCTCAGACTGGATGTGCCCTCACTGGCATCACCCCCCCCCCCCCCCCCCCCCTTGCATGGCCATGGCCACACGCCTGCTGATTCTGGACAGCGGTTGTGACCTGTTCCAACACCCTAGCAACATCCTGGCAGCATTGCACCATCTGAATTTGCATCGCAAGGGACCGGCGTGAAAGTTGGGAGGTCGCATTACCGATCAGGTGGTTTGATCTGGTATATGCTGACAGCCGGGTCAGCAGCTGGTGGTGGCAGCGGCGGCGGGTGATGTCCTGCTGTGACACCATTATTTGGCTGCTCTCCCTGACTGCAGCCGTCAACACCTGCACGCTTTCCGTGAGCTGGCTCACATTGCGCGCAGTATTATAAAGCTGCAGCTGCATGGCTGCCATGTGCTGTGCCTGCTTTTGATGGACAGCTAGCATCCAGCGTTCTATTCCCAGCCCTGGATCTTGGACATGTTGCCCCCTGCCAGCGCGTGTTGACACGTTGCGCTGCTGCCTCATCAGGCCGCTGGACTGTGACCACACAGTGGCTGTGCGCCGTGTCTGCCTCCTGGGTAGTGGTGTGGCCTGTACCACTGCCATGGGTTTCACATGGGTTGGTTGCTGTCCTCCTGTGGCTGCAGGGGCGACCCTGTCCGCATGGGGAGGTGGTGGTACTGGTGCTGGGGGTTGTGATGGTCCAGGTCATGGGGCAGGATGGCTCTCTCCCTCGGTGTCCACAGGGTTGTCCTCAATTTGGAGTGCCTCGCTGTCTGTGCTGGGTGGTTCTGCAGCACCTGTGATGTAAATGGGTGCATGATTAATGATATGTATCTTGCACATGGGATGTTGCAAAATGCATGCAGGCATGCATTCCCTGATTGGCTTTAGGGATATGTTTCATTTGACAGGTCTGGCTGTGTGTGGCTATCAGGGAACTATTGTCACACTACAGGTCCCACAATGCAATATGGTGTTTCTGATGTGCATGACCTGCATCACTGGGGTTATCAAAGGTCTAGCTCTGGGGGCATGGGCATTGTTAGGGGAGGGGGTTGCAGTTGCATGGCTCTTACCTTGGGATTGTTGAGTGGGTTGGGAGGTGACCAGCCGAGTGACCCCCATGCAGACTGCTGTATTTATGGTATCCTCCACAAGGTCCTCAAGTGGAGTGTTGGCCGCAACTGTGGGCTCTCCTCCTCCCGTGGCATGTTGCTCCCCCAGCCTGTCTGCTATGCGTTCTTTTGCACGGCCTCTGAGGTCATATCACCTCTTCTTTAGCTCATCAATTGAGCACTGGGTCACTCCCACAGAGTTCACCTTCGGCCTGATGCGCTGCCAAATGCACCTCTTGTTTGCTTCAGGCACCTTCCTGGATTCCTTCCCAAAGAGGCGATCATTGTCCCTGCTGACTCCCTGGATCAGGAACTCCAGCTCCTGTTCTGAAACTTTTATTTTTCGCTTCCTACCAGTTGCACTGGCTCTTGCTGCATCCTGGGACATTCTGGAGTTTGATGTATGTCCTGTAGTGGGGCTGCAGGGTGTGTCTGATGGAGCTCACTGCTGTGCCTCTTCCTCTCTCCAGCTCTGTGTTCAGAATGAATGAGGAAACTGGCTACTTCCTGGTTGTGATGTCATCATTGTGCTCAAAATGCGAATTCCCGTTTTTGCGATCTCGCAATTTGCGAGATCGCAATTTGCGATTTCGGTAATTGCAAAATCGCAATTTCGGGTAGGAAGAAAGGAGATTCTGCGAATTTTCAGCGATTTTAGGAAATTTTATTTTTTTAACGCAACTTTTGATGCATCCCATTCTGCGATTCGGTATTTTTCGCAAATTAGAATTCGCAGAATGGGTGCTTGATGCATCTGGGGGTTAGTGACTAGCCCCATAGTTGCTGGTCCTGGTGGGCAGCCCCACAGTCAGTGCAGCTTGGCCCAGACTTCAGCGCCTCAGCGCCAGAACTGACATGTCATTGCCTCAATCGGCATCAAGGTCATAGGTCACCCCAGCCTGGCCCTCGCGTGATTCACACATTTGTGAGGTCAGTGTTCTAGGAGAGGGCCCAGTCTGTCCTGGGACAATTGGACACACTCGTCGGCCCTCGGGTAGCACTTGAACCGACACCAGTCTTTAGGTCCATTGTTACTGCGTCACGGGGTCAATTGCAGCAGTTCGGGGTCAGAGTAGTCAGTCACACGGGTCAGTGCCAGGCTTCCTATCTCGGTGGTCCGTCTTGGTGTTCTGGGTCAGAGTGGTAAATCTGTGGATTTCTCGCTCAGAGTGACCCGCCTGTGGTCCATACCTCATACAGACCGGCCTCGGGGTCCCGGATCATTTCCGATGCTGTTGCGACTGGGTGGCCGGTCCGGGGGCTGCTGGGTCTCAATGGGCATTCGCAGGGTGCATAGACAGGGCTTTAAGTGGGCCGGGTTTCACCGGGTGTGAGCATCGGCCGTTTTTTTAAGGAGGCCTCGAAACGGGTCTCTATTGGGCTCTGTTTTGTGCGCTAGTCACAGGTGGTCCGTTTTTTTTTCCGGACTGCAGTCCGGAAAAAAGTGTCGGGCGCAAAACAGAGCCCGATGGAGACCCGTTTCGAGACAGCAGGCACATGTGGAAAGGTAAGACATGACGTCATGCTAAGTGAGCGTTGTAGGGGAAGGGAAATCTTTTTAAAGAGTCATTTTCTCACTGTATTTCCCTTCTCTTTTTGAAATGCAAGAGCAGTAACATTGTTGTGGTGTCCCCAGGGCTGCAAGTTGAAGCTTTTTCAATATTCTATACAAGCCATAGTTGCTTTTATTTGTCTTATGCAACTAACAAACATTGACAATTCCAATAGTTCTGACTTGTAGGTATGATATTACGTGTTGTGTCATATACCTGGATGCAATGACAAAAACAGCAAAATACAAGTCAGGCGGCACACTATGCTAAACACAGATTTTTAGAGTACTGTGTTTAAGCCCCGCTCTCACTTACATTGGCCACGCCCCTTTGAAAGACCCCCCCAGTTTTTTTCTCCCACTTAAAGCCCTGTGCATAGATGTTACAAGAGTCATTCCAGGAGTTCTGTATCTCAATAGTCCATCCTGGTTGGCCCGGGTCGGAGTAATAAACAGGCAGATTACTGGCTTAAAGCGGCCTTCCTGTGGGTGATGGTCCACAGAAGTCAGTTCTAGGGTTGCCTCGTCAAAGGGGTCCCTTCCAAGTTACTGAGACAATCTGAGATGGCTAGGCCAAGGGGTAACTTCAGGTGTTGCTGTTGGGTTGCAGGGGTCAGTTCCGAGGTTATTGTGTCATGGAGACCCGTTCCGAGGTGGGTAGGCCAGGGGTTCAGTCACAGGGTAGCAGTGGCCAGTTAAGAGGTCGTTGGGTCACAGTGGTGAGCCCCGGGTTCGCTGCGACAGAGTGGCCAGGAAGGGGCTGCTAGCCACCACGGTCAGTCCCGGGGTCCAGGGCTTATGGCATCTCATGGTCAGTCCGAGGCTTAGCGAGTCACGTGTGTTGGTCCCCAGGGGTGAAAGACTTCAGTTGAGTTTGCAGCCAAAGCCTCGTCCTTCTCCTCTGGAAGATGCGTGTATAATCTTCCCAACATTTTCTTCAGTGATGTACTTTGCTCAGACCAGGAGCTGGGACTCAATGTTTGAAGCTCTCATACGCCCACACAGAGATACTCTCCCTCTGTCCTTGTATGACAAGGCAGAGTTTCAGGCCACTTGGTAAAGATGTCATTGTGCTTGACAGCAATATCATCAACATTTGTAAATATGTCACTCCGATTCATAAGAACATCACTCTGGTTCGTATTAAGATTTCTCTCCATTGAATAAAGATGTCACACTGGTTAGTAAAGATACCCCTCTGATTCACAAAGTTGTCACACAGGTTCATAAACACATCCCTCCCGCTTGTGAAGATGTCACTTTCTTTGCAAAGCTGGACTTCTTCTGGTTTATATACTGTGGTGCCACTCAATTGTGTGACGATGTCTCTACAATATGTAAACATGTTACTCTGGTTTCTAAAAATGTCACTCTGGTTTGTTAAAGATGTCCCTTCGGTGTTTAAAGATGTTACTTTGGTTTGTAAAGATGTTAAGATGTTTCTCTGGTTTGTACAGATGTCCCTTATGTGTGTAAAGATGTTCCTTCTGTGTGTAAAGATGCCACTCTGGTTTATAATGATGTCCTGACAAGTGTGTGAAGATGTCCTTTCGGTGTGTACAGATGTTCCTTCTGTGGGTTAAGATATGACTCTGGTTTGTAAAGATACCCATTCAGTGTGCAAAGATGTCCCTTCGAGGTGTAAAGAAGTCCCTTTGGTGTGTAAAGATGTTCCTTCTGTGTGTAAAGATGTTCCTTCTGTGTGAAAAGATGTTACTCTGATTTGTAAAGACATCCCTTCGATGTGTAAAGATGTTACTCTGGTTAGTAAAGATGTTACTCTGGTTTGTAAAGATGTTACTCTGGTTTGTAAAGGTGTCCCTTCAGTGTGTAAAGATGTTACTCTGGTTTGTAAAGGGGTCCCTTCGGTGTGTAAACGATGTTACTCTGGTTTGTAAAGATGTTACTCTGGTTTGTAAAGATGTGACTCTGGTTTGTAAAGATGTGACTCTGGTTTGTAAAGATGGCCTGTCAGTGTGTAAAGATGTTCCTTTGGTGTGTAAAGATGTTACATTGTTTGTGAAGATGGCCCTACGGTGTGTAAATATGTTACTCAGGTTTGGAAAGATGTTCCTTCGGTGTATAAAGATGTTTCTTTGGTGTGTAAAAATGTTACTCTGGTTTGTAAAGGTGTCCCTTCCATGTGTAAAGATGTTACTCCGGTTTGAAAAGACGTCCCTTCTGTGTGTAAAGATGCTACTCTGTTTTGTAAAGTTGTTACTCTGGTTTGTAAAGATGTCCCTTTGGTTTGCAAAGATGTTACTCTGGTTTGTAAAGATGTCCCTTTGGTTTGTAAAGATGTTATTCTGGTTTGTAAAGGTGTTACTCTGGTTTGTAAAGATGTCACTTTGGTTTGTAAGGATGTCCCTTTGGTTTGTAAAGATGTTACTCTGGTTTGTAAAGATGTTACTCTGGTTTGTAAAGATGTCCCTTTGGTTTGTAAAGATGTTACTCTGGTTTGTAAAGATGTCCCTTTGGTTTGTAAAGATGTTACTCTGGTTTGTAAAGATGTCCCTTTTGTTTGTAAAGGTGTTACTCTGGTTCGTACAGTGTTGCAGCTTGGAACGAAGGATACACCACTCTAGTTCATCATTGGCCTCTGTGGAATTGTATGATGTCGTCGACCGTTTTCTTTTCTTTTCATTTCTTTTCTTTTCTTTTCTTTTGTCATCCTTTTCTTCTTTACCTCTATTAAATCTTTTTTGGTAAGATTAAGCTCTAATGACTACATAGGAAATCAATGACTCCATGTGATCTTTTCATCATTAAAATGATTCACAAATAGTAGCTGATTCCAAAAAAGTAATGAAATCATGAATCTGGTTTGGTTTGAGTTGAGCATCAACCTAACAGTCGCTATAGCATCTAAATGTTTAGAGCATAGTAAGTCTAAATGAAATTCTATTATATTTGAGACTGACTTATGAGATCGAAAGTATGATCCTCAAATGTGTTCATAGCTGCTCCTATATAATCAAAAATTGTAAATATTGAAATTAGACTGATTATGATTATAGTTTGTGTTTTTAGATATAAGTTAGACTTAGACCCAAGGCTGTTACACTGTATTTATAATTATTACAATATTATTAAGTTTGTGACACAGTTTTTATATGTTTTTCAGTGTTGTATGTAATGTCCTATTGCAAATGACGGACTCCTGAAGAAGGCAAATGCCGAAACGCGCGTAGATTCTCCATCCACCGCTTTGCTTACTCCACTAGCCCTACTTAAGATCATTGTCATTTGTGCTGTTCAATTCCCCCTTTTTCTTTTTTGTTATTTAGTATGTTTTCACACACCTTCTGAATTATAAAATGTATGTGATTGCCTTTTTAATGCAATATATGTATTTATATATAAGAAATATTTAACAAAAATGAAGAAAATATCTGAAATAAAATTCAAAAAATCAATTTCAAATATAACATGTTAAGTTTTTTTAAATGACACGATATTTCACCTAATTTATTGTATGGCTTTCTTGGGTTTTTTCGCTTATTTATTAAGCTCACTACTGTTTGCTTTACAAATTATAGGTTATTATATTCCCTACAAGTAGTGAAGTATTAGTAGTAGGGGTCCCCCTTTTTTCAAAATTGTGTTTCTCAGGGACTTTCCTTGAGGGGTTAATATTATTGTTTTCAGGTACCTGTGTATATTTAGGAGCACTTTCATGTTACATGGTATCCTATTACTGTATTTTCATTCACATTTATAAGCATTAGAGCTACTTTAACTATTTTTTCTATTTATATTCTTTATTCCTTTTTATACTTATTTCCTTTCTGTATCTCCATACATTTCCCACCTACTAAATCCCGCTGTTCTAAATAATATATAATGTTTCAGTTAATTCAATTTGATTAAACCGTATATTTCTAATTATTTATTAAAAAAACTTTTTTGGGACTTAAAACACAATTATTGCGTAGTCTGAAAACCCAGTATGGCCAATATGCAATCCTTTGGGTTTACAGAAGAAGACTTTGTATCCATTGTGGGTGCAGCTATAAATTTTTAAAACATTCCTACATCTAAAGGTAGTCATAATGAAGAGTTACAAAAATTATTAGATCTGAAGAAAAAGTCCAGACGTATTGAGTTGCATGGCAAATATATCCTTGACTATTTAAAGGCCGGAGTTATTCCTGACGTGCGGGAATGGGGGAAGTGTTTCTAAGAAGCACGTATGGCCCCGATGCATCCTTTCAGCATCGACCGCAAACAGCAAGGCAAGGGTTAATTCCCTGCAGGGCCGGCCACGTCTTGTCTCTTCCCGAGGCCGATAAGCGCAGGTCTATTGATTTAATGATGAAAGGATCAACTTAGGCATTAGAAGGACATTTACCTTTTGGTATGTGCAATGCAAATACAACCGCCTCGTGGCTGGCTCTCCCCAGGTTTACAAGTACCTTCATCATTAGCCAGGAATCTCCTTTACTCCTAGGCTATTCCTTCCCGCCCTCGCGCCACACCTTACTCCAGACTTTCAGCACAGAGATGCTAACTCTGCCCAGGTGCTATGGATCCAATAAAGGGGTTGGACGACCGGCATCCTCCGAGTCCTCGATCTTACCCAAGCCTCCACCAGAACATGGCAACATGGCGGGGCAGACCCAGCTGCTGTGTGGGTGTCTGTGGCATCTGCACTAAAGCCCCGAGAGTGCCTGCAAGGGACCAATAGGAGCTGGACGTAGAGATGCCATCCTGGATTTCAGAGGGTCAATCATGGTTGTTGAAGGTGAAGGAGCAATATAGATGTCTTTACATTTTATTTTTAACTTGTCACATTGGCTGTGCGTTCAAAGGCAGGAAGGGGACATGTGCAAAGTACTTATGCAGTACCAAAACAGTGATAAAGTCCAAATTAAAATAATAACAATTCCAAAGCGGATTAAAAAAAACTTGAGAGAAAATTATTAAACAAAGGACACCAAAATGACTAAAATCCAATACGACAATCCACAGATATGCATTTTTTAAGTTTTAAGTAGAAATAGTGCCCAGAAGAACAAAGTGGCATTATAGTCAATGGTCACTGTAGAATAGGACCTAGGCATAATATGCCACTTACCATGATGGAGCACGGGTTGGATACACCAGCCAGGTTTATCTGGGTTGATTGATTACCTTCTGATGTTTGTCTTTTAAGTATCCTTCCACCACAGGAGTACACTTCTAAAGACCACAGGATTTCAGGGGGGCACTTAGAGATTCATAAGGTGTCAGGCAGAGTCCAGATCCAGTTGCTACTGATCAGCTGGGTAGCTGCAGAAAAAGCATCTTGGAGCCTGTTGCATTCCTGTAGCTTGAGAAAGAGATCAACTATATGAACCTTGGAGTCCAGTTCTTTGCACTGGGTGATATATATATATATATATATATATATATATATATATATTATATTATATTCCCACAAACCTTGCGCTGTTGCACAAAGGAAGAAACTGCACTCCAGGATTTCAGAGGAAAAAGAGTTTAATATATATATATATATATCAACCTAATTCCTGTCCGTCCCCCTTCAGCGAACGGCAGCTCACAGCTTACAGGCATGGACCTCACAATACCTCCCAGCTAAATTAAAGACCTCCACGCAGAGAATTGTGGAAGAGCAGCGTGAACATTTTATTTAGGGGCTCCTGACAATATGATCAGAAAGCTACAGGTTGTCCAGAATGCCACGGTGAGACTCATTTTTAACATCCCCAGGAGACTCAGCGTTCGCAAACAGCTGAAGGATCTTCACTGGCTCCCTGTGGCACAACGAGTGCGCTTTAAAACTTTGGTCATCGTCTACAAAGCCCTCAATGGACCATGCCCTTCTTATCTAGCCAAAAGGTTCACACCTTACCTCCCAACCCGTCAGCTGCGATCCACCTCCAAAAAGCAGGTGGTCATCCCCAGGTTTAGAAGAGTCCGCCTGGGCGGACAATCCCTCACGGTAAAGGGAGCTCAAATGTGGAACGCCCTGCCAGACGCTCTTAGACACGCTCCCAATCTGACCAATTTTAAAAAACTGCTCAAAACTCACCTCTTTCAAACTCATGAATAGCATACCTCTTTCCCACTCTGTTTCAGTTTCTCTCCCGCGCCAGGACAGTCTTGACTATCGGAGCGCGTTACAAAACCACATATAACATAACATATATATATATATATATATATATATATATATATATATATATATATTGTTTACCAGTCCGCATACACTCCGATCAAGGAAGGCACTGACACCGTGAATTTCAACTTAAGAAAGATGATTTATTCCATCATGCTGCAAAAAGACGCGTTTCGGCGGAAGCCTCCCCTTGCTCCCTTCATCTGCCAAAAGTGACGCTGTCAATTAAATACATTCCAAAACATTCGAAATCGCTGTGGTGTGACTGGCTGTTCGTCACCCTGGTTACCATGAGTCATGACATAATTGACAATGAACATAAAAGAGTTCAAGGCACTCCTCGAATTCAAATTGCATTAGTCACTTAAATTTATAAACAATGCTTTCATGATCCCTTGTAGCGATGTGATGAGATTCAATTCTATATTCAACCAGGTATAGAAATTATAAACAAAATAGCAAGCAAACTGACTTTTACAATTTACATCATTGCTAAACCGGCATCATCGTGCTTATTTTCAACGTGGGAAGGTCAGCACCAGACTTGTAAAGATGCTGAGTTATATTACATTAAAATAAGATGAGGTACAGAGATTGAAATGCATCCTATTCACTTTGTTACGGGTTCCTGCCGCTCATGTCAGAGGTCATGATTCGTGACATTATGGCGCTCAAAATGCTAGCTCTGTATGCCACGGAAGTATACATAAAGAGGATTCACAGATATACATTCTGCTACATTCTGTGTATACAAGGCAAATGGAACTGGACTTTTAATTCAAGAATGATTGCCAGACCGTCTGGCATCACATTGGTGTATTTGTTGTGAATTAATCAATTTGTATCAAGAACACCTTTAAACAAGCCTTGTCTCCAAGTGGAGTTAGGAGATTTGTGCCACCTAAACTCAAACAGTCAAGTCAAGTCAAGTCAAGTCAAGTCAAGTCAGAGAATTTATATAGCGCACTACATACCCAGAGGGTCTCAAGGCGCTTAGGAAGGGGAGGAGGATTACTTGTCAAATATCCACGTTTTAAGTTGCTTTCTGAATGCTAGGTGGTTCTGGGTAAGGCGAAGGTAAGCGGGGAGTGAGTTCCATGTTTTAGCAGCCAGGTATGAGAAGGATCTGCCTCCCATGGTGGTCTTGTTGATGCGAGGTACAGTGGCGAGGGCTTGGCTGGAAGAACGTAGTTGGCGGGAGGGGGTGTAGAAGGACAGTCGTGAGTTGAGGCATTCTGGTCCGATGTCGTAGAGTGATTTGCGTGCGTGGGTTAGCAGTCGGAAAGTGATTCTCTTATTGACGGGTAGCCAGTGGAGGTCTTTCAGGTGACCAGAGATGTGTTCGTTGCGCGGGATGTCTAATATGATCCTGGCTGAGGCGTTTTGGATTCGTTGGAGTTTCTTCTGGAGTTTAGCGGTAGTACCTGCGTAGAGGGTGTTTCCGTAGTCCAGTCGGCTCGTGACCAGAGCATGGGTGACTGTTTTCCTGGTTTCGGTGGGGATCCAGCGAAATGTTTTTTTGAGCATGCGAAGAATGTTGAAGCAGGATGAGGATACGGCGCTGACTTGTCTGTTCATTTAGAGTGAAGAATCCAGGATGACACCTAGGTTCCGTGCGTGGTCTGTCGGGATGGGTGCTTTTCCAAGGGCTTCCGGCCACCAAGAGTCGTCCCATGCAGAGGGGGATGTACCTAAGATGAGGACTTCTGTTTTGTCTGAGTTCAGTTTCAGACGGCTTTGTTTCATCCATTCGGCAACTTCTTTCATTCCTTCGTGTAGGTTAGTTTTGGCGGTGCTGGGGTCATTGGTGAGAGAAAGGATTAGTTGAGTGTCATCCGCGTAAGAGATGATGTTGAGGTTGTGTTGGCAGGCGATGGCAGCGAGGGGGCTCATGTATACGTTGAAGAGGGTGGGGCTGAGTGAGGATCCTTGTGGTACGCCACAGATGACTTCAGTGGCCTCGGACTTGAATGGTGGAAGGCGGACTCTCTGGGTTCTTCCGGTGAGGAACGAGGTGATCCATTCAAGTGCTTTTCCTTGTATTCCGATGTTATTGAGGCGTTGTAAAAGGGTGCTGTGGCAGACTGTGTCGAATGCTGCAGAGAGGTCGAGGAGGATGAGGGCGACTGTGTCTCCATTGTCCAGTGGAGTTCGAATGTCGTCTGTTGCTGCGATGAGGGCGGTCTCAGTGCTGTGTTTTGCTCGGAAGCCAGATTGTGAGGAGTCGAGGGATTTGTTGGCTTCGAGGAAGGCGGCGAGTTGGTTGTTGACAGCTTTCTCGATGACTTTGGCCGGGAATGGAAGGAGCGAAATGGGGCTGTAATTTTTGAGTTCGGTGGGGTCCGCTGTGGGTTTTTTCAGAAGGGCGGTGAGTTCAGCGTGTTTCCAGTCTTCCGGGAAGGTGGCGGAGTTGAAGGAGCAGTTGATGACGTCTCGAAGGTGCGGTGCTATGACGGAGTCTGCTTTGTTGAAGATGTGGTGAGGACATGGGTCTGTGGGGGATCCTGAGTGGATGGAATTCATCAGGCGGATGGTGTCCTCAGTGGAGATTGGGTTCCAGTCGTTAAGGGTGTTCACAGGGGGAGAATGTTCAGCAAATGGTTGGGTGGGTTGGTCTCCGGGTTGGTTGTCGAAGCTGTTGTGGATGTCTGCAATCTTGTTGTGGAAGAATGAGGCTAGGGAGTCACAGAGGGCTTGAGAGGGGGTGATGTCATTGGAGTTGGCCGAGGGATTGGAAAATTCCTTGACGATGTTGAAAAGTTCCTTGCTGTTGTGGGCGTTGTTGTCAAGTCGCTCCTTGAATGCTGTTTTCTTGGCCTTTCGGATTAGTTGGTGGTGAGTGCGGGTGGCGTTTTTGAAGGCGTCCTTGGTGCTAGTGGTTGGGTCTTTTTTCCAGGCCTTTTCAAGGGAGCGGCAGAGTTTCTTGGACTTCTTAAGATCATCGTTGAACCATGAGGCCTTCTTGCTGCCAGGTTTGCTTTGACGTTTTTTCAGTGGTGCTAAGGTGTCGGCGGTGTTGGATAACCATAGGGTGAGGTTGGCGGCGGCTTGGTTAGGGTTAGAAGAGTGGGCTGGGGTGTTTAGAAGGAGCGATGCGGAGATCTGGTCGGTGGTGATTTTGTTCCAGTTTCTTTGCAGAGTTGGTTGGAGGTGGTTGGTGGGTTTTGGCTTGTTGTAGGTGAAGTGAACGCAGCTGTGGTCAGTCCAGAGGAGATCCGTAGTGTGGCTGAAGGAGACATGATTGCTGGAGGTGAAGATGGGGTCGAGTGTGTGACCTGCGATGTGGGTGGGGGAAGTGACTAGTTGTTTAAGTCCGAGGTTGGCGAGGTTGTCCAAGAGGGTGGTGGTGTTGCGGTCGTTGATCTTTTCAAGGTGAAAGTTGAGGTCTCCCAGAAGGATGTAGTCTTTGGAGGGGAGCGCGTGTGGAGTGATGAAGTCCGTGATGTCTTCACTGAATTTTGCGCGGGGTCCTGGTGGTCTGTAGAGGAGGGTGCCTCTGAGTGTGGTCTTGGGGTCGATGTGGATTTGGAAGTGAAGGTGTTCGGAGTTGGCGAGGTTGGCGTCAGAGCTGGTTGAGATGCGGATTGATTTCTTATGGACGATAGCGATTCCTCCTCCTGTGTGGCCGGTACGGTCCTTGCATGTGATCTTATAGTCTTCAGGGATGGCAATGGTGATGTCTGGGGCGGAGGAAGCGTTCATCCATGTTTCTGTTAGGAAGGCGACGTCTGGAGAGATGGTGTCTAGTAGATTCCATAGGTCAATGGCGTGTCTGTGGACCGAGCGGGTGTTGAGAAGGATGCATTGTAGGTGGTTGGGGTCGGGAGTCTGTGGAGTGTATGCCTCAGTGTGAACCCATGGGGGACACCCTCTGCATTTAATCCCTACCTGTATTGCGTGTTCGTGCATGTCGGGTTGTGCTCTCCATCACATGTGTTTGAGCGATTATGTGTTGGAAAAATATATGTGAATGAAATAATAAAATAAGCGAAAAGAAAATATTTACATAAGTGAAGTTGCAGATGTTATTTAGGAGTGGGTCTCGGTTAGAGTGAAGAGCTACGCTGGACTACAAATGTACTGTTAATGCTTCGTCCGAATTTAACCCATTGGGGATCTTGGAATCTAGCAGGATAATGTACCTGGATTCCAGACGTCGTAGGGCCAATCTGCGGTTACCCCCTCTGGTGTTTTTCGGGACACTGTCGATGACAAAATAGGAGAGGTGTTTGATGTTCCCTGCATGTGATTTGCTTATATGTCTGGTCTCCGGGTAGGTTTGATCATCGTTGTTTATGGCTCTCAAATGCTGTAGGATTCTGTTGTGGGCCTGATGAATGGTCTTCCTACATAGCGCTTTCCGCAACTACAAACAAGGACATAGACAGCATACTCTGTTTTACAAGATTAGCTGCCTCTGATGGTATAGGGTTTGTTTAAAATTTTGAAAAATTTCTCTTGCCTGACTGAATATGCAGGATATGCACTTAAATGCCCCTGCAGCAAGTTCTATATAGGGAGCATCATTCATCCCGCCAAGAAGAGGGTTCTTGAACACTTACGGGCGATAAAAAACATGGATAAACAATATCCAGTGGCTAGACACTTTGCCAGCCACCACAAGAGCAACAAATGCCTTATAGCCTTCTGTGTACTCGATCATGTACCAATTAGAGAGAGAGGAGGCAATCGACTACAGGAGCTAAGAAGGTTAGAGTCCCGTCTAATCATTAAGCATCAAACACTACAACCAGATGGCCACAACTGTGATGAAGCGTTATCTGTACATTTAGGCTAAAAAATGTTTAACAGATACAGTATGCAATAGTAGACAATGAATGTCTCTGTATTCACCCTCTAGGTTTTTAATTTTTAATTTTTTGGGTAATTGGTATGAGTAGTTAATCACGTAAGAATGGAACTGTCACTCACTATATTTATTTTTCACTTTATTGCAGGTCCCACTTGAAGTTATATAGGAGAGTATGAGACACAGTATGGAATGGCATTCACGTTATGGTGTAAGATGAATGAATTGGAAATGTCAAACTAGCGTATTTATTTAGACATCTGCCCACAGGGGCTGGACTTTTTTGGAATGTATTAATTATTGGCCGACTGGGGCATGACATGAATGATTGTACTGGTTGTGGTACATAAAGGGTGTATCTCATAGTTAAATGCACAATTTACATTGTGATGTCAACATTACGTGGAAGTAACGCTGTGCTTGAATTATTGCTGCAGCCTTTAGAAACACGTTGAATGAATTGGCCCACTGGGGCGCAAGGATACCGCAGACAAATCTCTAGGGCAGACTCTCGAGGTGTTAACAATAACCCGGAATGCCCAAAAATGTAAACACATTGAGTTTTGCTCTTAATTGTTTCGCCCAACCCTGGTTTACAATTATGATTTATACGTTGTTTATAAAATGAATTATGTGTCTTAACATTCTTCAAACGCACCAATCATGAGATTTCAGCCGTGAATTTGTCTTCTAGCTCCTGAGCACTTGTGGAGTCTGTTGTTTATTTTCATTCATGATGTTGTGTCACATATTGTTTATTTAAAACTTTATCGAACCTCATACCCGCACCCGTGAACAAGGAGACGTGAGCTCCGAAACGCGTCGGGGAGGTTGCTGCTGAAATAAAAGTGCGCTATCTCAAAAGGATTGTGTCCCGGATTTCGTTTATTTTTGCTGTCAAATAGTTAAACTGAACTCTCTGTATATATATATATATATATATATATATATATATATATATATATGTTTTAAAACTGTTGGGTCACATTTCACTAATGTCCAGTGATCAAGCGCTCTGTGTAGCGCGAAACGCGTCATGATGGCTGGGAGAACTAACACCGATTAAATCACTTTGCACCGAATGGGTCCGTGTCCGTGTTTTCAAGTAGAGTGAAGCCTGCCTTGCTGCCGGATTACCTTTGGAATATATATATATATATATATATATATATATATATATATATATATATATATATATATATATATATATATATATATATATATATATATATATATATATATATATATATATATATATATATACATATATATATATGTTTTAAAACTGTTGGGTCACATTTCACTAATGTCCAGTGATCAAGGCGACCGAGTTCGCCGAAACGCGTCTGGTTTTTGCACTTGCAGTTCACTCTGAAAATTGAAAAATAAAAATACCTGCAACTGAAGAGCAAAGAAAAGCGTCAGTTTCTCTGTTTTTTCCGCAAGCATCTGGGAGTTTTAACGCAATATATATATTATATATATATATATATATATATATATATATATATATATATATATATATATATATATATATATATATATATATATATATATATATATATATATATATATATATATATATATAATTTATAAACTTCATATTTCAGGAAATGAAAATATTTGAACTAAAGGGTTGGGAATCCATAGACAAATTACATAAATCCAATCTGATTCAAGACCAAACTCATCCCACATTAAATATGTTAATATTATTAGTCAATCCAAAACAGTCAATAGAGCCGTGCAAGTGCGCCAATAAATAGTATAAAACTAATCATTCATAAAAATATATAAATTCCTGGTAAAACACATATAAATTGAGCACAAGACAAAGACCTAAAAACTATTTATATAGAAAAAACTAAAAACATAATTTAATTAGATTAAGAATCAGATAAAAACCTTAAAACCACTGTACCACAAATCAGCTCTTTTTTTTAATACATAATCTACCTGAAGGTCTAGAGATAATAATGTAAATCCTCACAGATATTGAGCCCCCTCTGATTTTTTGTGTCGAGCTCAATAATATATTTAGTTTCAAGTTGTCTGAGGGTCCTCTCCCTGTCGCCACCTCTCTTATTTTGTGGGACACTGTCAATAACACAGTATTGTAGAACATTGAGGTTGTTATTATGTTCTGCTTTGACATGTCTGGCAACAGGGTAAGACGGATCTGAATTAACAGTAGCCCTCAGATGCTGTAAAATTTGAGCATGTACTTGAAGCTTTGTGCTTCCTACGTACTGCAATCCGCAAATACATTTCTGAACATAAACAGCATGATCCATCCTGCAAGTATAATGACCACCGATTTTAATCGGGACCTCTGAAAAAGCATTAAAAAAGGAGTTGGTGTTTACTCTAAACTTGCAGTCCCGGCATGTACTGCATTAAAAAAAAACTTTCTTGGGGGAAAGCCAATTACTTTTATTGTAGAGCTGTGGGCTGGTTTTCACTAGATCACTTTGCATAGAGTGTGCTTTGTGGTACGTAAAATTTGGTTTGTCTGGTAAAACTCCTTGTAGAACAACATCAGTTAGAACTATTGGTCACTGGGTATTGATAATTTTACTAATTGTCTGTGACTGTCTACTATATGTAGATATAGATATGCAGGAATTCACAGATGATCTCTCGTGATTTTCTGCAGTGACAGTCAATGTGCGGGTACTAGCCATGGTTTTAGATGTTACTTGTATCAACTCGGAGCTATCTTTTTTATTTGCCTTTTTGATTGCAAGATCCAGTTTATGAGAATCATAGCCCCGCTCTAGCAGTCTACATTTAGCACTATCTTGAGCCTCCTTTAAAGCCGTCCCCGAGCTACAGGCCCTGCGAATTCAAACTAGCAATCGTGTGGTGTGGATGGAAACTAGAGGCATGCAAAAAATTGTGTTGCCTGCTGTTGGTTTCCTATATAGACTAGTTGCAATTACCTCATTGTGTACTTCAACCCTAATATCCAGGAAGGTGGTAGTATGGGGATCAATGTGCGATGTAAATTGCAAATTAAGTTCATTTGCATTGATGAGGTCAACAAATGTCTTTGCCTCATCCTCAGTCCCTTTCCAGATAATAAAAACATCATCTATAAATTTCCATATTTGCATCACATGTTGTTCATAAAGTGCCTTGTTCTCTATCTTGAGGACATGCTCCTCTCACCAGCCTACATGTAAACATGCATAGCTGGGGAAGAAGCATGCCCCCATTGCCACGCCTTGTTTTTGTTTATAAACTTTGCCATCAAACATAAAAACATTGTTAAAAAGACACCAATGTATCATTCCCAGGAGCATTTTGTTATATTGATACATGTCGATCCTCATGCGCTTAAGATGAAAATCTATAGCCTAGAGACCGTCTTCATGCTTGATGCAGGTATATTGCGAGGCAATGTCAAGAGTTAAAAACAAATAGTCTTTGGCCCACTGCATAGTATTTAACTTCGACAAAAAAATCCCTAAAATCCTGTAAAAAGGTAGGCAAAGTGGTCACATATTTTTGAAGATAGTAATCCACATATCTAGAGGTACACTCGAATGCACTATTAATTGCTGATATAATGGGTCTCCCTTGTAATGGGTCTAAACCTTTATGTACTTTTGGAATGAGATAAAAAGTTGGTAGGGTAGGATGTTCCTTATATAAAGACTTAAATTCATCTTTACTAATAAGACCCTCACGTTGCCACTTTAACAACTCATTCCTATAGTCCCCATTGATTTTCTTGACTGCGACTCCATTACTAAGTTCATAACATTGTGTGTCATTCAGATGTTTATATGCCTGTGTCCTGTAGGACTCCTTGTCCCAAAGAACAATGCTGCCTCCTTTATCTGCATTATTGATTACTACTGAATCATTGTTCTTGAGTTTGGTCATTAGTTGGAAATACTCTTTACTTTTGCCCTTTGACTTTGTTTTAGAATTGCATGTATTTTTATACAAAGATTTCAATTAATCCGAAATTTGTTAGTGAAAAATATCCACGGCGTCCCTGGGCATTATGGGAACAAACGTAGAAGAAGCTTTAAACGGGCTATTGCCTGATGAAGATATATTAATATCCTCCTGATGTGCTATCACTTGTGTATTCACTTCCTCCATTTCCGATTCTGGCATGTTCCTTCGCAGTGCATGAAGTGTTGTTAACAGCGGAATCTCTCGAGCCGTGAGGGCCCCACTGGTTGCCTGCACTGGGACCGGTGTTTTATCTTGTCCATGGTTTTTAATGGTAAAATATTTTTTGAGTTTTAATTTTCGGATACATTTGTATACATCCACACGAGTTTGTACAAGATTAAAACTGCTTTCGGGACAATAACTCAAACCAAGTGCCAACAGTTGTTTTTCAGCTTCATTCAATTCAATATTGGTCAAATTAACAATAGATTGATTACATGATGTTCCTATTTGCGCCAATTCTTCTTTTTCAACTGTCCTCTGCCTTGTGCGCTAGGAGCATTTTCTTCTCTCTCTCCTCCGGTGATTCCTTTCTTTGTTTGTAATCCTTGTGGATTTCTCGGTCGTAAAGATTGTTTTCTTTGCTCCCTGATAAAATCCATTTTTTCGGCATAGGAGAGAGGACCCAATGTTGTGGTAAAAGTAACCTCTGCACCACTACTTCGGTCTGAATCAGTGTCACTAAGCACAATACTAGAATCAGAGCTTGAGGCTACAACACGTGGGGCAGACACTGGACCAATGTTCGTTGAATGTCCTGGCTGCACACTGGATTTATTGAGCACTTTTTGTTTTTTGACGAACTCATACTTCTGAGCAAAGGTGAAAACTTGTCCTTGCTCGTAGTCGTTTTAGTCCCGTGCAAACTTCCATATTTTTCCAGTTTTAATGGTCTCCTCGTGTTTGTTTTTTCTTTCATGCATTTCTTTCAAGCTTTTTTCCACCATATCTTTATTGTTCATGTTGGTGAGCGCATCTTTTTCACTCTGGATGCGTGTTATTTCTCTGTGGTCATTTTCTCATTATCGATTCTAGCATATTTAATGAGGAGGCATACAAGTCTTTCTGCCTATATATATGAGCAAGGCGGTGGAACACAGCCGAAACGCGTCTATGCTGCTCGCAAATAAAAGAATTTACTTTGGAACTTTATTCACGGAGTCAGTGCCTTCTTGAAGCAGAAGATTGGACTGGTGCACAATATATATATGACGGCTCCCACGAGCCTTGTTCACATGACAATGTTTGTTTGTCGGTGTCCACCTTTTAAAGTGCCAGTGATGGGTACATTGATTGCACATGTGAGTGTCTGAAGTATGGACATAGAAAACATACTCAGTTGAAGTTTTGAATAAACTTATTCAGCTCGGGTATCTTAATGAACGGCAGGATTTAAATATCAGTAAAATACCAATGATGTACATTACGGGATTTTGGTTAATGTTTAAACGTGTATATACAAAGAATTAATGTTTAGGGGGTCCTTTTTGATTACAATGATATTTTGCATGAATGTATATATATTTGTACAAATATAGAAATTCGCTCACAGTGCACCGTTTCAACCTAAAATTCTTAGTAAAATACTAGTTTTGTTGAATCGATAATATTTGACCTCTGCACGAAAATGTATATACATATGTAAAACCATATACTTAATGACATTGTACCATTTCATCCTCAAAATTTTTTGTAAAATACTAAATTTTAAATTTACAGTATAGGATCTCACATATCGTAAATCAAGTTTAATCAAAACTGTCAATAATAAAGTGCAAGTGCTGTTTTTTGGTATTATACCAGATTGTGCAAATACGCTCATCCGATGTGCAAATTTCGCAGTCATATATGTGCAAAAATAGCAGTTAAATGTGCAAAGTCCGCAAAATGTGCAACATTTTAAATTACTATTAATATCAAGTTACATTGATCTTGTAACTATGACAGTTCTAATTACAACACATATCCGTATGTTGAACAAAAAATGCCCTAGTCAGTAAATAGTGTAAGAGGGATGTTATATATATATATATATATATATATATATATATATATATATATATATATATATATATATATATATATACACATATATACACACAGATATATATATATATATATATATATATATATAAATATATATATATATATATATATATATATATATATATATATATTGTTTGCCTGTCTCATGATTTTGGATTTTGATTGGAGAAATAAATCAACACACTGCTGCTGAGAATTGGAAAAGTGAGAGTGCGACTTCATTTCGGGATCCTCTGGGTGACATAGGATTGGAGAGTATATATATATATTTATATATATATACATATATATATACACAAAATCTTCAAACAGCACACTCCCGCTGTGGAAATGAAGACACGGACCCAAAGGCTGCAGTGAAGGAGATTTATTAAAACCTCACAGGCTGACATGGTTGCACTTTGAAGCAAAATAAAAAGATAAGCACGAAAACTGGGTCTACCTCGTCTTTGCTGGTGTGTGGCTGCAGTCTTCCTGTGGAGACGGAGGCGAGCTCTTGCAACATATATATATATATATATATATATATATATTGAATACCAATGCCCTGCGCATTTGAAAGGCACACTGACAGCGCCCTGCATTCCAGCTTTCTCACGCAGCCTGCACTTAGCTTTGTTCTTCGTTTTATCCGACTGCCGACGCGTTTCAAGGCCAGATGGCCCCTTCTTCATGGGCGGAAAATCATGCAAAAGAAACTTGGTTTTGTTTCCGGTTTTTATTAATTTCCATGACCTTCCAAGAAGCGGAAGGTGACTACTTATCCACTGATGGCTTGTGGGGCATGGAGTCCGTAAGTTCAAACATGAGTTTCCAATTTTAAAAGTTCATTATTTCCTTGAGTAGGTGAACAAAGCCCCAGGTCAGGCTCATAAGGGCGTATGGAGCGCTGTGCCATTGCAGCTCTGAGAAGTTCGAAGCTATGGCCTCACATGGCAGGTACTCGGTTCGCTGCCTGCCGGTGATGGTGCACTTTCCACGGCCAAGGCTGCCGTGCAGTAATGTTGAATACCAATGCCCTGCGCATTTGAAAGGCACACTGACAGCGCCCTGCATTCCAGCTTTCTCACGCAGCCTGCACTTAGCTTTGTTCTTCGTTTTATCCGACTGCCGACGCGTTTCAAGGCCAGATGGCCCCTTCTTCATGGGCGGAAAATCATGCAAAAGAAACTTGGTTTTGTTTCCGGTTTTTATTAATTTCCATGACCTTCCAAGAAGCGGAAGGTGACTACTTATCCACTGATGGCTTGTGGGGCATGGAGTCCGTAAGTTCAAACATGAGTTTCCAATTTTAAAAGTTCATTATTTCCTTGAGTAGGTGAACAAAGCCCCAGGTCAGGCTCATAAGGGCGTATGGAGCGCTGTGCCATTGCAGCTCTGAGAAGTTCGAAGCTATGGCCTCACATGGCAGGTACTCGGTTCGCTGCCTGCCGGTGATGGTGCACTTTCCACGGCCAAGGCTGCCGTGCAGTAATGTTGAATACCAATGCCCTGCGCATTTGAAAGGCACACTGACAGCGCCCTGCATTCCAGCTTTCTCACGCAGCCTGCACTTAGCTTTGTTCTTCGTTTTATCCGACTGCCGACGCGTTTCAAGGCCAGATGGCCCCTTCTTCATGGGCGGAAAATCATGCAAAAGAAACTTGGTTTTGTTTCCGGTTTTTATTAATTTCCATGACCTTCCAAGAAGCGGAAGGTGACTACTTATCCACTGATGGCTTGTGGGGCATGGAGTCCGTAAGTTCAAACATGAGTTTCCAATTTTAAAAGTTCATTATTTCCTTGAGTAGGTGAACAAAGCCCCAGGTCAGGCTCATAAGGGCGTATGGAGCGCTGTGCCATTGCAGCTCTGAGAAGTTCGAAGCTATGGCCTCACATGGCAGGTACTCGGTTCGCTGCCTGCCGGTGATGGTGCACTTTCCACGGCCAAGGCTGCCGTGCAGTAATGTTGAATACCAATGCCCTGCGCATTTGAAAGGCACACTGACAGCGCCCTGCATTCCAGCTTTCTCACGCAGCCTGCACTTAGCTTTGTTCTTCGTTTTATCCGACTGCCGACGCGTTTCAAGGCCAGATGGCCCCTTCTTCATGGGCGGAAAATCATGCAAAAGAAACTTGGTTTTGTTTCCGGTTTTTATTAATTTCCATGACCTTCCAAGAAGCGGAAGGTGACTACTTATCCACTGATGGCTTGTGGGGCATGGAGTCCGTAAGTTCAAACATGAGTTTCCAATTTTAAAAGTTCATTATTTCCTTGAGTAGGTGAACAAAGCCCCAGGTCAGGCTCATAAGGGCGTATGGAGCGCTGTGCCATTGCAGCTCTGAGAAGTTCGAAGCTATGGCCTCACATGGCAGGTACTCGGTTCGCTGCCTGCCGGTGATGGTGCACTTTCCACGGCCAAGGCTGCCGTGCAGTAATGTTGAATACCAATGCCCTGCGCATTTGAAAGGCACACTGGTATGCTATATATATATATATATATATATATATATATATATATATATATATATATATATATATATATATATATATATATATATATATAATTTATAAACTTCATATTTCAGGAAATGAAAATATTTGAACTAAAGGGTTGGGAATCCATAGACAAATTACATAAATCCAATCTGATTCAAGACCAAACTCATCCCACATTAAATATGTTAATATTATTAGTCAATCCAAAACAGTCAATAGAGCCGTGCAAGTGCGCCAATAAATAGTATAAAACTAATCATTCATAAAAATATATAAATTCCTGGTAAAACACATATAAATTGAGCACAAGACAAAGACCTAAAAACTATTTATATAGAAAAAACTAAAAACATAATTTAATTAGATTAAGAATCAGATAAAAACCTTAAAACCACTGTACCACAAATCAGCTCTTTTTTTTAATACATAATCTACCTGAAGGTCTAGAGATAATAATGTAAATCCTCACAGATATTGAGCCCCCTCTGATTTTTTGTGTCGAGCTCAATAATATATTTAGTTTCAAGTTGTCTGAGGGTCCTCTCCCTGTCGCCACCTCTCTTATTTTGTGGGACACTGTCAATAACACAGTATTGTAGAACATTGAGGTTGTTATTATGTTCTGCTTTGACATGTCTGGCAACAGGGTAAGACGGATCTGAATTAACAGTAGCCCTCAGATGCTGTAAAATTTGAGCATGTACTTGAAGCTTTGTGCTTCCTACGTACTGCAATCCGCAAATACATTTCTGAACATAAACAGCATGATCCATCCTGCAAGTATAATGACCACCGATTTTAATCGGGACCTCTGAAAAAGCATTAAAAAAGGAGTTGGTGTTTACTCTAAACTTGCAGTCCCGGCATGTACTGCATTAAAAAAAAACTTTCTTGGGGGAAAGCCAATTACTTTTATTGTAGAGCTGTGGGCTGGTTTTCACTAGATCACTTTGCATAGAGTGTGCTTTGTGGTACGTAAAATTTGGTTTGTCTGGTAAAACTCCTTGTAGAACAACATCAGTTAGAACTATTGGTCACTGGGTATTGATAATTTTACTAATTGTCTGTGACTGTCTACTATATGTAGATATAGATCTGCAGGAATTCACAGATGATCTCTCGTGATTTTCTGCAGTGACAGTCAATGTGCGGGTACTAGCCATGGTTTTAGATGTTACTTGTATCAACTCGGAGCTATCTTTTTTATTTGCCTTTTTGATTGCAAGATCCAGTTTATGAGAATCATAGCCCCGCTCTAGCAGTCTACATTTAGCACTATCTTGAGCCTCCTTTAAAGCCGTCCCCGAGCTACAGGCCCTGCGAATTCAAACTAGCAATCGTGTGGTGTGGATGGAAACTAGAGGCATGCAAAAAATTGTGTTGCCTGCTGTTGGTTTCCTATATAGACTAGTTGCAATTACCTCATTGTGTACTTCAACCCTAATATCCAGGAAGGTGGTAGTATGGGGATCAATGTGCGATGTAAATTGCAAATTAAGTTCATTTGCATTGATGAGGTCAACAAATGTCTTTGCCTCATCCTCAGTCCCTTTCCAGATAATAAAAACATCATCTATAAATTTCCATATTTGCATCACATGTTGTTCATAAAGTGCCTTGTTCTCTATCTTGAGGACATGCTCCTCTCACCAGCCTACATGTAAACATGCATAGCTGGGGAAGAAGCATGCCCCCATTGCCACGCCTTGTTTTTGTTTATAAACTTTGCCATCAAACATAAAAACATTGTTAAAAAGACACCAATGTATCATTCCCAGGAGCATTTTGTTATATTGATACATGTCGATCCTCATGCGCTTAAGATGAAAATCTATAGCCTAGAGACCGTCTTCATGCTTGATGCAGGTATATTGCGAGGCAATGTCAAGAGTTAAAAACAAATAGTCTTTGGCCCACTGCATAGTATTTAACTTCGACAAAAAAATCCCTAAAATCCTGTAAAAAGGTAGGCAAAGTGGTCACATATTTTTGAAGATAGTAATCCACATATCTAGAGGTACACTCGAATGCACTATTAATTGCTGATATAATGGGTCTCCCTTGTAATGGGTCTAAACCTTTATGTACTTTTGGAATGAGATAAAAAGTTGGTAGGGTAGGATGTTCCTTATATAAAGACTTAAATTCATCTTTACTAATAAGACCCTCACGTTGCCACTTTAACAACTCATTCCTATAGTCCCCATTGATTTTCTTGACTGCGACTCCATTACTAAGTTCATAACATTGTGTGTCATTCAGATGTTTATATGCCTGTGTCCTGTAGGACTCCTTGTCCCAAAGAACAATGCTGCCTCCTTTATCTGCATTATTGATTACTACTGAATCATTGTTCTTGAGTTTGGTCATTAGTTGGAAATACTCTTTACTTTTGCCCTTTGACTTTGTTTTAGAATTGCATGTATTTTTATACAAAGATTTCAATTAATCCGAAATTTGTTAGTGAAAAATATCCACGGCGTCCCTGGGCATTATGGGAACAAACGTAGAAGAAGCTTTAAACGGGCTATTGCCTGATGAAGATATATTAATATCCTCCTGATGTGCTATCACTTGTGTATTCACTTCCTCCATTTCCGATTCTGGCATGTTCCTTCGCAGTGCATGAAGTGTTGTTAACAGCGGAATCTCTCGAGCCGTGAGGGCCCCACTGGTTGCCTGCACTGGGACCGGTGTTTTATCTTGTCCATGGTTTTTAATGGTAAAATATTTTTTGAGTTTTAATTTTCGGATACATTTGTATACATCCACACGAGTTTGTACAAGATTAAAACTGCTTTCGGGACAATAACTCAAACCAAGTGCCAACAGTTGTTTTTCAGCTTCATTCAATTCAATATTGGTCAAATTAACAATAGATTGATTACATGATGTTCCTATTTGCGCCAATTCTTCTTTTTCAACTGTCCTCTGCCTTGTGCGCTAGGAGCATTTTCTTCTCTCTCTCCTCCGGTGATTCCTTTCTTTGTTTGTAATCCTTGTGGATTTCTCGGTCGTAAAGATTGTTTTCTTTGCTCCCTGATAAAATCCATTTTTTCGGCATAGGAGAGAGGACCCAATGTTGTGGTAAAAGTAACCTCTGCACCACTACTTCGGTCTGAATCAGTGTCACTAAGCACAATACTAGAATCAGAGCTTGAGGCTACAACACGTGGGGCAGACACTGGACCAATGTTCGTTGAATGTCCTGGCTGCACACTGGATTTATTGAGCACTTTTTGTTTTTTGACGAACTCATACTTCTGAGCAAAGGTGAAAACTTGTCCTTGCTCGTAGTCGTTTTAGTCCCGTGCAAACTTCCATATTTTTCCAGTTTTAATGGTCTCCTCGTGTTTGTTTTTTCTTTCATGCATTTCTTTCAAGCTTTTTTCCACCATATCTTTATTGTTCATGTTGGTGAGCGCATCTTTTTCACTCTGGATGCGTGTTATTTCTCTGTGGTAATTTTCTCATTATCGATTCTAGCATATTTAATGAGGAGGCATACAAGTCTTTCTGCCTATATATATGAGCAAGGCGGTGGAACACAGCCGAAACGCGTCTATGCTGCTCGCAAATAAAAGAATTTACTTTGGAACTTTATTCACGGAGTCAGTGCCTTCTTGAAGCAGAAGATTGGACTGGTGCACAATATATATATGACGGCTCCCACGAGCCTTGTTCACATGACAATGTTTGTTTGTCGGTGTCCACCTTTTAAAGTGCCAGTGATGGGTACATTGATTGCACATGTGAGTGTCTGAAGTATGGACATAGAAAACATACTCAGTTGAAGTTTTGAATAAACTTATTCAGCTCGGGTATCTTAATGAACGGCAGGATTTAAATATCAGTAAAATACCAATGATGTACATTACGGGATTTTGGTTAATGTTTAAACGTGTATATACAAAGAATTAATGTTTAGGGGGTCCTTTTTGATTACAATGATATTTTGCATGAATGTATATATATTTGTACAAATATAGAAATTCGCTCACAGTGCACCGTTTCAACCTAAAATTCTTAGTAAAATACTAGTTTTGTTGAATCGATAATATTTGACCTCTGCACGAAAATGTATATACATATGTAAAACCATATACTTAATGACATTGTACCATTTCATCCTCAAAATTTTTTGTAAAATACTAAATTTTAAATTTACAGTATAGGATCTCACATATCGTAAATCAAGTTTAATCAAAACTGTCAATAATAAAGTGCAAGTGCTGTTTTTTGGTATTATACCAGATTGTGCAAATACGCTCATCCGATGTGCAAATTTCGCAGTCATATATGTGCAAAAATAGCAGTTAAATGTGCAAAGTCCGCAAAATGTGCAACATTTTAAATTACTATTAATATCAAGTTACATTGATCTTGTAACTATGACAGTTCTAATTACAACACATATCCGTATGTTGAACAAAAAATGCCCTAGTCAGTAAATAGTGTAAGAGGGATGTTATATATATATATATATATATATATATATATATATATATATATATATATATATATATATATATATACACATATATACACACAGATATATATATATATATATATATATATATATATATAAATATATATATATATATATATATATATATATATATATATATATTGTTTGCCTGTCTCATGATTTTGGATTTTGATTGGAGAAATAAATCAACACACTGCTGCTGAGAATTGGAAAAGTGAGAGTGCGACTTCATTTCGGGATCCTCTGGGTGACATAGGATTGGAGAGTATATATATATATTTATATATATATACATATATATATACACAAAATCTTCAAACAGCACACTCCCGCTGTGGAAATGAAGACACGGACCCAAAGGCTGCAGTGAAGGAGATTTATTAAAACCTCACAGGCTGACATGGTTGCACTTTGAAGCAAAATAAAAAGATAAGCACGAAAACTGGGTCTACCTCGTCTTTGCTGGTGTGTGGCTGCAGTCTTCCTGTGGAGACGGAGGCGAGCTCTTGCAACATATATATATATATATATATATATATATATATATATATATATATATATATATATATATATATATATATATATATATATATATATCACAGCATTACTCTCCCTTGTGAAAAGAGTTTTGGAGACGCACACGGTATGCAGATTTGGCAGACAGCCTGTTTATTGCAGTATGAGGCACCTGACGCGTTTCGTTTGGGCTGCAAACTTCTTCAGAGGTAACGCCTCAGTTCATGCAAATGTTGTGAGTGGGTTCAGCTGATTATCCTACACCTTCACCTTTATGCCCCACCTCTGGTCGACACTGCTGGCGGTTTGCTGGGCATTGTGGTAGCTGAAGTCCACTAATGTTAAAAGTTTTCACTGACGTATTTCTGCACGGAGGGGATGTTGTTGCCTTCAATTAGCAGAGTGCCAGTTCCGATCTGCAGTCAAAAGTTTGATTAACATTGCCAGTCCCCTCGTTCGTGGTTGACTCGGCATGTTGTTTGCTGCAGTTCTGCTCTTTGCGCGAAGGTCGGTGACATCATGGCTGGTTTTCCTGGAACGTGCTGTTGTCCGTTGCCAGGTCTGTATACCTCCCAAAATTGCTTCCCAGTCTTTTATGGGACTGCGAGGGATCCTACCTGACTCCAGTGTCAGGCGGCAGCCGATTTCCCCTGGTTTTCGGTTTGTCCAAGAATTAACAGATTGTGGTTCACAGGCGGGGAAAATGTTCAGCTCTCTTTACGGTGGTGCGTAATCTCTGTGACAGAACCAGTCGCTTTGTATCACAGCATTACTCTCCCTTGTGAAAAGAGTTTTGGAGACGCACACGGTATGCAGATTTGGCAGACAGCCTGTTTATTGCAGTATGAGGCACCTGACGCGTTTCGTTTGGGCTGCAAACTTCTTCAGAGGTAACGCCTCAGTTCATGCAAATGTTGTGAGTGGGTTCAGCTGATTATCCTACACCTTCACCTTTATGCCCCACCTCTGGTCGACACTGCTGGCGGTTTGCTGGGCATTGTGGTAGCTGAAGTCCACTAATGTTAAAAGTTTTCACTGACGTATTTCTGCACGGAGGGGATGTTGTTGCCTTCAATTAGCAGAGTGCCAGTTCCGATCTGCAGTCAAAAGTTTGATTAACATTGCCAGTCCCCTCGTTCGTGGTTGACTCTGCATGTTGTTTGCTGCAGTTCTGCTCTTTGCGCGAAGGTCGGTGACATCATGGCTGGTTTTCCTGGAACGTGCTGTTGTCCGTTTCCAGGTCTGTATACCTCCCAAAATTGCTTCCCAGTCTTTTATGGGACTGCGAGGGATCCTACCTGACTCCAGTGTCAGGCGGCAGCCGATTTCCCCTGGTTTTCGGTTTGTCCAAGAATTAACAGATTGTGGTTCACAGGTTCTCAGCTTTCTTCATGGTCTGCAAAAGCAAAACGAAAGACTGAAGGAAGGAATGCTGAACAAATCAAACCTTCACACCCAGTCACAGATCTGGTTTTAATCCATATTTTTTTTTGCTCACCACGCCACCACAGTTTGGACCCAGCCATAAGCAAATCAGGTTTGATCCTGCTCCCCATGGGAACAGTCTGGCCTGAACAGCCAGGTCCTCTCTGGACCGTAAAACAAGCATCATGGGACCGGTTTCGAGGTATTAGCCATCACAGCCAGGCTAGCTTTAATCCAGTGGCACAGTGAGCACAGGACCCAGAATGTATTAAGCCACCTGGTCGACCAATCATTTCCACCTGCAACAGTATTCTAGAGAATGTCAGCACATATGTAGACTTTTTTCTTCAAGAATATGTAAAAAATTTGCCATCCTTTGTCTTAGATACAGGGGACTTATTAAGGAAACTTGCTGATTTCACATGGCAACCCGGCTATCTGCTGATATCCCTAGATGTTACCTCCTTGTATACAAGCATTTACCACAGGGATGGTTTAAAAGCCGTGCAATACTATCTAAGCATGAGACCCTCTTGTTTGAATGAACATAGCAAAATGATTTTATCTATGATTAACCTATGTCTTGAAAATAACTTTTTTCTATTCGCCAACCAGTTGTTCCAGCAGGTCAGGGGTGTGGCTATGGGGGCATGTTTCTCTCCCAGTTATGCCTGTTTCCACATGGGATACTGGGAGGAACAGGTCCTCATACCCAATTACCCAACTATCATGAGTTCTAAAGTCGTCAAATGGATGAGATACATTGACTATCTTTTGGGATGGTCTGGAAAGCGAAGCAGTTCAGTTCATTGATAATCTGAATGATAATAATCTGAATCTTGGGTTTACTAGTCAAATTAGCGCCACATCAATTTGCTTTTTGGATGTAGAGATTTTTATTTGCAATGGAAAATTGGAAACTAAATTGTTCAGAAAGCCCACAGCTGGCAATGCCGTGCTGCATGCCTCTAGTCATCATGCTGCCCATCTCATACGAAGTATACTGTACGGAGAAATGCTCCGTATCAGGAGAATATGCAGCACGGACATGGACTGTAGAGAGGCCCAGATAGCATGTAAGGCCAGATTTTTGAGAAGAGGTTACAAAATGTAGATTTTCCTAGTTATTATGACGGAAAGTCTTAATTTTATTAAAGACACGGAAGCGAGTATTATGCTTTCTAATCTTGCATTTAATGCAATAGCAGCCAGAAAGAGAATAAACTACAGTTCCCAGAGGGCCAGACGACAACTGGGCCATGGGAACGTGAAAAAACGAGAATACAATAACCAATCAGTACCAAGTAAATAGATAAGAGGCCATACTGACTGCGCAGCTTCCTCTTTTTGCTGACGAGCTGGTCAGATAAAGTCATTGAACAAGGGAAAAATAGAAAGAACAATAGAAACAGCCAAAGTCCAGGAGCAGATATCTTGAATCACAGGTAGCCAAGGCCAAAGTCCAACTTGAGCATCTGGAGAAGGAGCCGGGAGAGCCGAGGAAGTCCACAAGGGTGAAGCACGAAGCCGATGGAGGGAAGACCTCTTATGATGAAGCAGGTGGCAAGGCCGGATTCGCTGTAGGGAGGGAGAACACAAGTTAGTAGTGTAGAGGTGGGATAACACTCGCCTCCGTGTCTTTAATAAAATTAAGACTTTCCGTCATAATAACTTGGAAAATCTACATTTTATGACAAGACCGGAGGCTCCTATTATGCTTGTTCAAAGCATATTAATATCATCAGAAGCAACAGAATGAATAGGTTTACAATAGAGCATGCGGAAAACACTGTCATTGGACCAATCAGCTGATCTCAGAATGTCCTCCAAGCGGGAACCGGACCAAAAGGCCTTTGAGGCCATGGCTCCCCTGGCCGAATGCGCTCCGAAAACAGAGATGTCAACACCGACAAGAGACATTACCCAACGGACCCACCTGGCGAGGGTAGGGGAAGAGACGGGAAGGTGGGGTTTACGGAAAGAAATAAGCAGTAGGGAACAAGAGGACGCTCTGAGATTAGCGGTCTTTTGTTCGTACACTTTTAAACATTGTCCCACACAAAGCTGTGGTTGGTCAGGAAAGTAAGGATAGAACACTGAATCCAGATTAGTTTTTATTCTTCTGCGAATCTGGAACAGAACACCTGTGGGAGAAAATTGCCTAGAAGAAACATCCAAAGCTCTAACATCTGAAACTCTTTTGATAGAAATTAAACAAAGCAACATAGTTAGCTTGGCAGATAACATTTTGAGAGATAAGTTAGAATTAACAGGCCAATTCATGAACAGTTTAAGTACAACGGAAACATCCCATAAAAAGTTATACTTAGCCAACGGAGGTTTAGCACGTTGAACGCCCTTGAGGAGGCGACAGATCAGGGGATGAGCCCCAACAGGTTTGCCATCAATCTGAACATGGTTCAGGGAAATCGAAGAGCGATAAAGGTTGATGGTACGGTAGGCCTTACCAGAGCTGGCCTCAGAGGCCAGAAAATTGATTATAAAATTTAGAGGGGCTGAAAGGGGATCGATATCCCTTGCCAAACACCAGCTTGCCCAAAGAGACCAGGCGGATTTGTATGCTTTGGAAGTCCCAGGGGCCCAGGCCTGATTGATGAAGAGAGCAGCTTCTTGCGAAATGAGGACGTGAGGAGGGGGAGGACGGAAACTTTCCAGGCTGACAGAGTCAAGGAGTTGTCCAGAATGAGGTTGTGGCAAAGGCCCTGGGGATTGAGAAGCAGGTCATCGAAGGAAGGAATCAGAATAGAAAAGTCTGTTGTCATCTCCAACAAGGAGGGAAACCAGATTTGCGCCTGCCAAAAGGGGGCAATCAGAACCAAAAAAGTGGCCTGGCGACGAACTTGAGACAGAACTCTGCTGATCATCAGAAAGGGAGGAAAAGCATAATTGAGGTGAAGAGACCAGTCCTGAAGGAATGCATCTGTAGCAAGGGCCAGAGGATCCGCCCGCCAACTGAAGAACTGGGGTAATTGACAGTTGAGGCTGGAAGCAAAGAGATCTATAGAAAAAGGACCCCATTTGCGAGAAAGAGAGAGGAAAACTGAGGGACAAAGCTTCCAATCGCTGGAATCGTGGAGAAACCTGGAGTGCCAGTCCGCTACCAAATTGAGATTTCCGAGAAGATACTCCGCTGTTAAGGAGAAATGATGAGAGAGGCAGAATTCCCACAGACTTTTCGCTAGATCCGCCAGAGGCTTGGACCTGGTCCCGCCCAGATGGTTGATATAGCGAACCGCAGAAACATTGTCCATGCGTAGAAGGATGGAACATTTAATTCTGTCTTTGGAAAGGCTTTGGATCGCAAAGGAACCTGCAAGCATCTCTAAACAGTTGATGTGCAACTTGGACTCCCCTGCGGACCATGTACCTCCAGTCGAGATTGGTCCACATCGGGTGCCCCAACCCGACAGGCTTGCATCGGATTCTAATACAAGATCCGGGGCAGTGGCGAAGATAGTGCGTCCGTTCCACGCATCTAAATGGTCTATCCACCATTGGAGCTCGGTGCGGGACTCTTGGTCTAGGGCGACAAGATCTGCGTAGGCGAGGCCCTGACGAAGATGTCTGATTTTTAGGCGCTGAAGAGCGCGATAATGGAGAGGGCCTGGGAATATGGCCTGGATGGAGGAGGACAGAAGGCCGACGATCCTGGCTAGAGACCTGGGGGACAGAAGGGACGACTGAAGGACGGAGGCAATCTCCGCTTTGATTCTGGAAACTTTGGAAAGAGGCAGGAGGAGGGAAGCGGCCACCGAGTCCACAAGGAACCCAAGAAATTCCATGTTCTGGGACGGAGTCAAGGAGGACTTCTCCGTGTTGACGAGAAAACCCAAGTTCAGAAGAAGAGACTGAGTCGTTTGAAGATCGGACAGAAGAGAAAGTCTGTCGGAATTCAGGGTCAGAATATCGTCTAGATAGATGATAAGTCTGATTCTGAGAGAGCGGAGAAAGGCAACCACTGGCTTCAAGAGTTTTGTGAAGCACCATGGAGCAGAAGAAAGACCAAAGGGGAGAGAGGTAAAACAATAGGTCACTCCGGACCACTGAAACTGAAGAAACTTCCAATGGGACTGATGAATAGGAACAGTGAGATAAGCGTCCTGAAGGTCCAAACGAACCATCCAATCCTTTGGGCGAAGGGTTTCTGATAAATGGAGAATAGTCTCCATTTTGAAGTGACGATAAATCACAAACTGGTTGAACACTTGAGGTTGATGACAGGACGCAGTTTCTTGTTTTTCTTTTGAACTAGAAAAATGGAGCTTAGAATGCCGGAGGAATCGAAGGGAAAAATCTGAATGGCCTGTTTTTGGAGCAGAGAAAGAATCTCGTTTGAGATTAGAGTGGCCATATGGGAGGAGAAGACTAGAGGGGGGGAAAGGAGGTTTGGAGAGGAGGAGAAGAGAACTCTATGAGGTAGCCCTGAACAGTGTTGAGAACCCAGGGATCTGAACTTATGGTGTGCCATTTTGACAGGAACAATCTTAGACGGCCCCCTACAGGAGGGGAAGAAGAAGGGCTTACCTTGTTGGTTGGAGTTGGAATTGCGGTAGGTTTTTTGTCCTTTGCCTCTGAAGCCACAGCCCCGCTGTGGGTAGAATTGGGGCTTGTAGTTCTGGGAGTTATTGAAGGAGCCTCTGGAGCCATGATTATAGGGACGGCCGGAAGAGCGACCCCTGCCTCGTCCTGCCCATCCAAAAACACGAGGTGCAAAGACTTTTTTAATAGATTGTTGCGCCTTATCCAGGGAGGCAAAGGTAGAGACAACCCTGCTAAGGTTGTGATCCAAGTTATCGCCAAAGAGAAGACCATTGGCTTTGGGACCAGGATCCATAGGAGCAAGATTGGCCAGTTTCGGATCCAGCTTGATCAAAAGTCCCTTACGTCGTTCGTGGGTAATAGCAGAATTGGCGTTGCCTAATAGACAAAAAGCTCGTTGAGCCCACATAGAATGTCCTCTGCAGAGAGATCAGCAGCCTCAAGATGGGCAGATTCTGCCATGTCTAGAATCCGGGCCAAAGGACCCACCATATCCAAAACCTTGTCCTGACAGGAGGACCATGCCTTGTCAACCCCTTTGCGGGGATCTTTGCCAAATTTTGAGAAAAAAGTCAGGAGAGGCTGATCAATAGAGGGAACTTGTGTGATCTTTTCAGGTAAAGAGGGTTTAGGGCACTCGGACTTAAATCTAGACCGCACCGCAGTCTCCAACGGAAGGCGTAAACGGGCCGAAACATATTCGCCCACATGATGGGAGGGAAACCATTCCGTGGAATTAGGGTGATGAATGGAAGAAGGGTCAAACATGGGGAGACCCTCTGAGTCAAAAACAGGTTCAAAAGCAAAAGAGTCGGATTTGGGAATTTTAGAAGGGGGGGAGGTGGGTCAGCCACATCAAAAACATCAAATAAATCGTCTGCATCAGCCATATCATCGTCTGTTTCCAAGACGGTGGAAATTACCAATTTTTTAACTGGTGACTCCGCGTGCTTAGACTTTTGCTTCTTTTTGCCCTCTGTACCAACAAACCCCCCTTAATAGGAGGCCTGGGAGGCACTAAGTCCTCAGTCATATGCGAGAAGGACTCGCCCATCAAAAGTGACGATTTCTTATTAGAATGCACAGGAGCAGAGTGGTCCACCTTACGTTTTCTGCTATCCCCTGCAGACTGGGCCAAAACCTTGGACATAAGGCTGAGCATTGAATTTTCCATTGTCTTTGACATGCAATTCATATTTAACTCCACAGCATGTTCCACAGAATTATTAATAAAAGTGCTTAGGTCTTGCTTGAAAGAACCACCATCCTCCTTGGAGGGAACCTCTTCAGAGGAACTGTCACGTTCCATTATACACCTGCAAAACAACAGAAAAAGTGGCAGGAAAGGGTTAAGGAGCCGGGCAGTGTTGTGGGCGTGAGCAGGGCGGGTCTGAGGAGAAGGACTGCCTGCGACAGAGCAGGAACACGAAGCCGAACAGACAGAGGCTTCGAGAAGCGCTGAGGAGCGGGAGGTGAGAGCGCGCGAGCAGCGCGAGGGGACCAAGCCGAAACCACCGGCACAGAAATAGAAGGGGGGGGGAACAGCTGACAAGCCGAAGTGAAGGAAATGAAAGCGCATGAAGCGCGAAATGCGAGCGCATCGCGATAAGGAAACGCAAGGCGAAGCATCAGTACTATTCAAAAATACAAAAGAACAATAAAACACTAGTCAATATGAATATAAACTGAGAGCAGAATAGATAATAGCACTTATCTGACTGCGAGCAGCAAGAAAAGAGGAAGCTGCGCAGTCAGTATGGCCTCTTATCTATTTACTTGGTACTGATTGGTTATTGTATTCTCGTTTTTTCACGTTCCCATGGCCCAGTTGTCGTCTGGCCCTCTGGGAACTGTAGTTTATTCTCTTTCTGGCTGCTATTGCAATAAATGCAAGATTAGAAAGCATAATAGGAGCCTCCTTTCTTGTCATAAAATTGATCTCTTAGACAAGGCAATGAGTAGAGCCAACTCACAGGGCAGGTTGCAGTTATTGGCTAATAGCACTTGCAGCAAAAGGAATACAGTCAGTGTTGAACTAAAGCAGACCAGGTTGATTTTCACATACAGTTGTCAACACCAAACCATTCGCAGTATTGTGAAAAGGAATTGGGCACTTATTACTAGTGATCCAGTACTAGGCAATCAGGTTACTTGCTCCCCGAGTATTGCTTATAAGAGAGCTAGGTCTATGAATAATTGTTTGGTTTCAAGCAGCCCAGAAGTGAGAACTACAGGCTCTTGGCTGAGTAGCAGTAAAGGCTTCCTCAAATGTTTGACATGTAAGGCATGCAGGAATGGAATCAGCAAAACTGAATACAAGACCCCTTTCAGTGAGAAACCTGTATGTATTAAACTCAAGATGACATGCAGGACTGAGTATGCGGTGTATGTGCTGGAATCTCCCTGTGGCCTGCGCTACGTGGGTAGTACCAGGCCACAGGTGTACAAAAGAATACTCCAGCACTTATGGGCCATTACCAATGGCGACACCGCGTACCCAGGCGAACAGCATTTTGAGGAAAAACATAACAAAAATCCTATAGATCATAGGTATTTTGTAATTGACACAGTCCCTCCTCAGGGGAGAGGTGGTGACCAAGAGGCACTGCTGCGGAAATTAGAGACCAGACACATCATTCTCTTAGATTCCAAGACACCAAATGGATTGAATGGCAGCGAGGATTGTTTTACTTACCTGTGAATTATAATCACATCATGCCTGTTATTTTGTACACAGAAATCAGCTGCTTCTTCACTTGACCATTTTGGTCAATTTTAACATTACATATGTATTACATTTGTCACTGTTTTTATCACAGGGTTTGTACTATTTTTCATGACTGTATTGAACTATGAAGCAGCAAGCGGCGAAGCTAGCATCGCAATGGTGAGTGAAACCAGCAAGGGTGCCTAGGGGTCGATTAAGTCACTGTAACGGCTGTCCCCCGCCCGCCCCACAGCCAGCAGCTGACCCAACGACCCAGTATAGTGCATTGGGGTGGCAAGACACCCCTCCCCTCCCTTAGGGGCTTTTGACATCAGTAGGTAGGGGGCTGAGTCAGCTCTGACCAGGGTTGGAGCACTGAAGTACAGGAGGCCGGCCTAGAACTGTAGAACTGCCTAAAGTGGAGGTTGCTGCGCGGTCCCTGACCCTGCCCTAGCCAGAACCTGTACCTGTACCTATCGACGTTTGGATAATATCTTACTCCTCGTTATCGCTCCGCATCCTCCCTGACGGCAGCCACCCTTCTTGTGAGGGGTAGACGGACTTGGGAGCACGTTGAGGAGCTGGCGTGGAGTTAGTGCAGGTTGCAGGGAAAGGCGACATGAGATCAGGGCGCGTTCGTGGATGCCCCACTAGTAAAGGAGGGACAATCAATCGGTCAAACAAACGCAAAAGATCTCAAAAGCAGGCGAGGGGGCAAAAGAAGAACAAACAAGAAAATCCAGGCAATTAACTCAGAGTGAAGGCTCACTAACTGACATAGCAACCGACAAATTTGATCCTATCAGTGGGAGCAGCGAACAACCTGCAAATAGAGAGAAGAGCAGCAAAACAAAATCCAACCTTGCAATGCTCCAACCAAAAATTTTCACAAAATTTCATTTCCTAAAAAACGCGGGGGATACATCACCCTCCAACACCAATGAATCTTTAGGACTTCAGGAACCCATCGAACCTTCCCAGACTTGTCAGACAGTGTCTGTGCACAATACAGGTTCAGCAACCAACGACAACAGCAAGAGAAGCCCTACCTCTGCAGCCAGAGTACCACTACAAGTGACATCAACCCCTCAGGGTGATAAAAACAATTTCACAATGGCTGTTACAACTAAAGGGGCAATGCCCGGTACGAAAATCGTTTTAGAACCAAACCTCATCCAAGGGCACAGAGCAATTGACAATAATATAAGCCAGCTTACACACATGTCACCCATATGCTTTACGGACCCCGGCAAAACTGCTAGCAATAAATTATGTGAGAGGATAACATCTGGTAAGGGCAGCGATGCCGACAAACCTCCCCATCACATTACGAACTGTACGTCGAAAATCCAAGCATTAAACAAAGACCCCATCAACCATAATGGGGCAAGCGGAAAAGACGTAAAGGAGTGCTGGGAAGAGAATGTCTTAACTTTTGGGAACTCAACTTCAACACATTCTGAAGGTACAACTGACCATAACAGCACGAAGAGGCCAGGGAAGGATACAGCAGACTCACACAGGCCACCAACCTCGCCCCTAGATGTGATAGAAATATCCTCATACCTGGGCAAGGAAGAGTGGGAAGACCACGTAGCAGCATACACCCAAGACAAAAGCAGCATGAAACAAGTATGAACACGTCCTTACCGATCATCATAAATGACGCCTCATCGGATCACCCAGGGAGGGACGTGGGGGCTCCAGAGGTGGCTCAAAAAAGCCCCTCGTTTGAGGATAAACAGGTTAATACCTCGAATCAAACAAATCAGGAAAACGCGTGGAGTAGTCTGCTCAAAACAACACAACTCCTGGTAGAAGCCCTCAACTACCAATCTGACAAAATGGACATCCAACTATCGCTACTTGATACATTGGCTGTATTTGTGGTGGCCATTGATGGGAAGCTGGGCACGCTTAATACGCTTCTTCAGAATAAATCGCCATTGACGGACCAAGCATCTGGGTCTTATAACAAAGGATGCGGATGCGGCCCAATAATCGACAAGTTGTCAAGCCTACCAACAATAATCAGCGATTTGTGCACAGAACTCAGAAGAACACCCAAGTGCAGGCAAAGTAACTCCTGTCTCAGCCCTCTCGTGGCAGCGACAAACCATCCAACGACCAAAGAAGTGCTGGGGAGCAAGGGACAAATCAACCCTAATTCAAGGGCCCCCGCACCCATAAAACCACCAACTCCAGTGGTAAGTGAAACAGGAAACACAGAATCTCAATTCCCCGATAATACGGAGGAAGAAATAACAAACTTAAAAATGAAGGCCAAACAAAGACGGGCAAAAAAAAAGAAAAGGCAGGAAACATAAAATCGATTTGCAACGTAACGGTTTTTTACAACTTTTTGGGACCATACCGAACAGGGAACAAAGCATAGCACATCCTGAGGGTGCCACGTACCCACCAGAATCTGACGAAGTCATCGACACATCTGAGTCCCCGATCAAGACAACAATCACCAAAGGGCTGGGGGGCAACAGCAAAACAAAAACAAACCTGGAACTACATAGTATCTGCACGCAAAAAGAACCCGGTAGAGGAACACAAAATTCATGTCTCCAACTCGATGAAACCAGTAACATAACCCCTGTCTCCTGTGTGAAACAAGCACAAACAAGCAGCATGCAGCCTAGCTTGGCCCGCCAGCAAATAAAAAATCATGGACCCACCAAGGGAACACAGTTTGGGATCAATCGAGGACCGGCTATTGCTGAGACAGGCAAACCGCTGCTTGAAAGCCTTCAAGCTATGACTATGGAAGGAGCACTGACTACAGGGAGAGAAGTAGATTCAGCTATTATGGGGAGACCGGGCCCCACGTGCAACATCTCTAGACCTTGTGAAATTTCCCATCCAGACGGGTCAGTATTAAGGAACCATCACACCTCTGGCCAAGAACTAAGAATAACTACAAGTAGCACAAACGACGTCAAAACCACTGCAGCACGACTAGTAGAGGTAAAGCGATGGTCAGACGAACGATCATACGCTGAACCGTTTGCACCAAATGAACATATACTTGACAGACGGTTAAGAGTCATTGCACCTACCGCTAGCCAACTGGAAACAACTTCAACACGACGAGTAGAAGTTATGGGACCTAGTCAACCAATAATAAAGAATGCAACAGCAGGAGAACGAAAAAACTCAACAGGCGCTGTCTGGTTTAACCCGGACTACACATCGCAAGGAAGACACAACACTCTCAATAGAGGTAACATCTTAAGGCTGCTATCCCATATTCCATCCTTGACAGAATTAAAAAGCTCTGACCTGGTATCCATCGAATTTGTAGCCGACGAGGTTACAGGCAAAGAAAAAACAAAAGCAACCTGGAGAACCCTGGCAATTTTACAAAAATTAATTGCAGGGGCTGACATCTTTGGAAGCTGGGGGATCACAATAGAACCTTATGTCAAACCAAGGTACCCTGATATTCTTGTCCCGGTGGAAAAAGCGGCAGCTCCAGCTATCATGAAAAATCTAAAAAACTCGGTCCTCAGAGGAGCGGTAGGACCAGGGAGCAATACAATTGATCTACACACCAATAGCACCGGAGCCACTGCAGATGAACATACACAAATACCTGGAATGTTTGACTCAGGATGGATTGCTAGAACACTGAATAATAACAAATGACAAATCGGCCACAAGCCAAAGGAAGACGTATACGGGTCATTAAAAATATGCTCATGGAACATCAATGGCCTGGCTTCCAAAATAACTGACTCAGATTTTATGAATTACATCAGAACATTTGATATAGTGGCACTCCAAGAGACATGGCTCGCAGACCCCCCCAACCTCCATGGCTACTTACGTTTTTACGTAGCTGCTAGTAGGACGGCTAAATATGGGCATTCCAAAGGCGGCCTAGTAACCTATATACTGGTCACAAGTGTACTGACGGCAATAGAAGATGGACCATCCTCTACAGCCACCCTGGCTGTAAAAATCCGCTTGCCACAACTCAAACAAGGCATTACTGAAACCGACTTTCTTCTAATAAATGCCTACATTAACCCAAGAAGGAAAGGGAAAGCAGCTAAAGAGCTCTGTAGCTTTATGGAGACATATATAAGGGAAAGACCTACACCAAATGTTGTTCTTACTGGGGACTTTAACCTTAACCTCATGGGCGCGACGCAGGAAGATGAACAACTATTCCAAAACGTAATTTGGGACATCCCAACACAAGCAACCTCACAGTTATCCAAAAAAAAAAAAACTAGGCAATAGGACAATAGAAGATCTGGAATACTTTAATATTAGGGCCCTCAACGGCAGGACCTCTGGAGATAATCCTCCAGTCGCAACTTTTCACACAACAAAAACAAGTAGCATTCTAGACTATACTTTTATATCATTACCCTTTTTCCAGTCCTTAATATCATACCGGATCGGTTGCAGCGGGGAAAGCGATCACTGTCCCCAAGAAATTATCATCAAGATCATAAAGCTGAGCTTTGAGCGATCAAAAGTGCCAAAAGAGTCAACCCAAACCATCAACTTTAAAAAAATCAAATATTCATCAGCAATAGATGGAACGCTAGTGGAAAGGGCAAAACAGCACTTCGAGAGTCGCTCTGGGGATAGTGAAATAACGAAATGGGAACATTTTACAAGTAATCTTGGTTGGATTGACGCACAGCTGTTTAACAGAAAGTTTTTCCCTTTAGAGGTGCTATACAGGTAACGTCATGCGTCCCTCGACGTTCGTTATAACAGATTAAATTTGTGGGGCCAGTGGACCACTGGTCCCATCCTTGTATGCACACTGTATTTCCTCTATGGAACACAGAGGGTTCACAAAGTTTTGATGGTGATTTAAATGATTTGTTTATTCATCCAATATTCCTTGGTTTAGTTTACACATCAAATATTGTTCGTTTTCACCACATAACACAATCCTTTATACACATCCAATGCATTTCGGAGTTATCGTGCACCCCTTCATCAGGGAAAGGACACTACAATCAAAACATAAAAAACAGAAATGAGATAGTTTGTCAAACATATTTTAAGTGAGCTATCTAAGTCGACGAGGGGTGGGTTTGTGCGGGTCGGTAAAGTGTAGTGGGTTTAAGTGTCGTTTAGTGGGTTCACCTTAACAAAACCAAAATTCCGTGAAATAAGAAAACTGTGTTGGACCATTCTTACGTGTGTTGCGTTTGTCGTGTCGCTTGGTTCTGTAGAAAATAGGTAGTGAGGAGCGTGTTAGATTAACAAGTGGTTGGAAAGGTTAGCGCCTGAGATAAATATCCAGGAGCTAGCGAACGGTAACTGACCTGTAGGTAAATGGCGGGTTGCTCCGATCGTGTACGCTGGTATGGGCGGTGGCGCCACTAACCGCGCTTCGTGAGATTCAAAAAGGTTCGATCACGTGATATTTCCGAGGTGAAAAAAAGCTCACTCTGGATTTAAAGGGACCCGGAAACGTGAGTAACAGTTCAAAGTGAGTTAAAGGGACACGGCTGTGATAATGGGTTCGAGTCGGGGTAACCTGACTGGTGTGTGTAACTTAATGGGTTCTGAAAGAGGCAATGGTTAAATACAGGTAAATTCTAAATGTTCTAAAATAACAGGGTATATAAAGCAAAGAATAGTATGCAAATGATAATACGGAAATAGATACATGATCTACAATATACACAGGAAATACTAAGTCAGTCCATTGAGCAACCTTATAGGTAACAAGAGAGTTCAATTCTGTCGTTTAAACCAAATGGTTTCTGTGTTGACATTCTTTGAATCCAGGTATTTTCTCTTTGAAGGAGAAATTTGGTATTGTCTCTGCCTTCTATTTTGGGAATCATTTCCAGTATCATGAACTTCATTTGAGAAATATTGTGTTTTTCTTCATGAAAGTGAACTGCGAGTGCAAATTTGGTATTTTTAAGACGAATGTTAGATTTGTGTTCGGTCAATCTTCTTTTGATTTTTCGTTCTGTCTTTCCGATGTAAAGTTTTCCACATGGACATTTAAGAGCATAGATGACATTGCTGCTGTCGCATGTAGCATTGACCTGTAGTTTTATCTTATGACCTTTCATTGGGTGGTTGATTGTATTTCCTCGGATGATACTATTGCAGTTTCCGCAATTGAGACATGGTTTAGTACCCGTATAGATGTTAGTTGTAATGGGTTTGTGTTGTACCAGTTCTCCAAGGTTGCGGGCTCTGGTAAACGCAAATAACGGGGGTTCCAAAAAAATCTGGTTAAAATCCGGTTCCAAATTCAATAATGACCAATGTTGGTATATGATCCGTTTAAACTTGGTGGTGGCTGTTGAAAATGTTGAAACTACCACTATGCGGGTCTGTTGTTTTTTGACATTGGGTTGTAAAAGTTTCTGTCTGTCTGTATTTGTGATCTTCTGTTGGGAATCTCTGATGATGTTTTCTGGGTATCCTCTGTTTTGGAATTTAATAGCAATTTCTTGGATTCTTTGTGTAGCATTTTCTGAATCTGATGTGATTCTTTTAGCCCGTGCCATTTGAGAAAATGGTAAATGTGTCTTTAGGTTAGGTTCATGGAAACTGGTGTAGTGCAACATGTTGTTCCTGTCCGTTGGTTTTACTCTTTCGCGTCCACCATAGGACAGACAGCACGCATACTAGCCAATATGAGTAACTTTGATGAGATTTCGAAAAGCACTGAGGCCAGAGCCTCCACTTTCGCTTTCAAACCAGATGAAGCAGACCGGATTTACGCACTCATTAGGGAAGAAAATGCACAGGAAACAACTACCCGCTCCAAAGAGCAACATATAAGACAATTAATCTACTTGAGCAAGAGACGAATCAATCAACAACTACACGCGAGCACACTCGTAAAATACCACCGTAACCAGCGCATACCGCGGTGTCTAAGAATCGCCCTAAAACCATCACTCTGCAAAAACTCAAAAACATTTCAGGAAAGATGGTTTTAAATCCTTAACAAATGTTCACTGGACTTGATTCTATTAATCATCGAAGAACTGTCTGGGATATTAGGAGAACTAACTAGAGAAATAGAAGAAACATCCATGGAACTATCTAAGATGCTATCTGAGGAGGAACTCAAAACCATACTAGACGACATCCAAACTCAAATGGACAAACACACTAATGAAATTAATGAACGCAAAATTCGCAAGTACAAGAGGGATACCCTCGATTACAGACTTGGAGAGGTCTATACATGGGCCGAGATCTATGCTCAGAAGAGGCGCAATAAACCCTATACCTCACAGACAGAGACTTCATCATCGGATAGTGACAACAGTCAAAGAACTAGAAGAACTCAACCAACACCTAAAGAGTCCGATATGGCCCAGGCACAACAACCCACTACCAGTCAACAAACTGAACCAAGTCCTTTTTTAGAACAGGGCCAAGCTCAAAAAGGAGACCCCGGAGAGGACAAAACAAAAGAAAAAGAGAAGGAGAAAGAGCCACCCACCACGAGAAGTGCAACAGGAACCATCAAGGACAAGAAGCTAAAGAAAACACAGAACAACTAGTCATTAACATCAGTGATTACCAGCTTAGTGACCATGAGATCCGTTTACTGCAGAAGGGAACATCATTTGTACCCACGACTAATTCAAATAATCTGGAGCTTGAAGTTAGTTTTTTTAAACTCATGCGCAAACTCCGACTACGTCACTTTTTCGATAATGTGTTACCACCACAACCTAGAGATGAACCGGATCAATTACTCGGATTGAGACCTCAAAGCACATTTCAATCACCAGTCAGTCATAAAACGTTGGACTTATTCGAAAACAGAGTCAAACAAGATCTACTCAAAATTAAGCATACAAACAAAAAAATCAAGAACATCACACAGAAGGATTTAAGCACATTGAGAAACATAGCATCAAACGAAAGAATTAGATGTATGAAAGCTGATAAAGGGGGTGCCCTAATCATCATGAATACGAACATGTATGAATCCAAAGTGATGGAGCATTTAAATGACACAACAACATACATGAAACTGGATAAGAATCCAACAGCTGACTACATGAAAACCCTACGGAACATCCTGGATAAAGCACATGAGGCAGGAACAATCAATGAGAGAACTAAGAACTTTCTCACGACAACCAATCCGAAAAGCCCTACCTTGAGAATGGTTCCGAAAATCCACAAAAACTTATGGGACCCCCATGAGACCAATTGTCTCCACATGTGGGAGTCTCCATGAACCTATAGACCAACTACTGGATAAGTATCTCCAACCAATGGTACAATCGATGAGAACTTATACTAAAGACACCACACATTTTATCTCCAAACTCATGAGCTTAAAAGTTGACGTAAATGATAACTTAGTCTTATGTACTGCAGATGTACGTTCACTTTACACGTCAATACCCCACTCCTTGGGCATTGAAGCAATAGAACAGACTTTACTCAACTCGGAAATAGAGGTATCTTTTCAGACATTCTTGATGGAATTGATGCTCTTTACACTGTACCAAAGCTATTTCAGATTTCAAGATACATGGTACCAACAGCTTACGGGGATGGCAATGGGCAATTCAGCAGCACCCGTGTATGCTAACATCTTCATGCAGCAATTCGAAGAAACCCACATTTTCAATAACAAACAATGGACTGACAATCTACTTCTGTTTACACGGTACATTGACGATATTTTTATCGTATGGAAGAACACCAAGGGTGAACTGCAAAACCGCCTGATGGAATTCAACCACATTGATGAACGCCTCCAACTAACGTGGGAAATATCGGAAAAAAGTGTCAACTTTCTGGATGTCAAAGTTTCTATAAAAGACCAAAGATTTGAAACAGACCTATTCATTAAGCCAACGGACAGGAACAACATGTTGCACTACACCAGTTTCCATGAACCTAACCTAAAGACACATTTACCATTTTCTCAAATGGCACGGGCTAAAAGAATCACATCAGATTCAGAAAATGCTACACAAAGAATCCAAGAAATTGCTATTAAATTCCAAAACAGAGGATACCCAGAAAACATCATCAGAGATTCCCAACAGAAGATCACAAATACAGACAGACAGAAACTTTTACAACCCAATGTCAAAAAACAACAGACCCGCATAGTGGTAGTTTCAAAATTTTCAACAGCCACCACCAAGTTTAAACGGATCATATACCAACATTGGTCATTATTGAATTTGGAACCGGATTTTAACCAGATTTTTTTGGAACCCCCGTTATTTGCGTTTACCAGAGCCCGCAACCTTGGAGAACTGGTACAACACAAACCCATTACAACTAACATCTATACGGGTACTAAACCATGTCTCAATTGCGGAAACTGCAATAGTATCATCCGAGGAAATACAATCAACCACCCAATGAAAGGTCATAAGATAAAACTACAGGTCAATGCTACATGCGACAGCAGCAATGTCATCTATGCTCTTAAATGTCCATGTGGAAAACTTTACATCGGAAAGACGGAACGAAAAATCAAAACAAGATTGACCGAACTCAAATCTAACATTCGTCTTAAAAATACCAAATCTGCACTCGCAGTTCACTTTCATGAAGAAAAACACAATATTTCTCAAATGAAGTTCATGATACTGGAAAGGATTCCCAAAATAGAAGGCAGAGACAATACCAAATTTCTCCTTCAAAGAGAAAATACTTGGATTCAAAGAATGTCAACACAGAAACCATTTGGTTTAAACTACAGAATTGAACTCTCTTGTTACCTATAAGGTTGCTCAATGGACTGACTTTGTATTTCCTGTGTATATTGTAGATCATGTATCTATTTCCGTATTATCATTTGCATACTATTCTTTGCTTTATATACCCTGTTATTTTAGAACATTTAGAATTTACCTGTATTTAACCATTTCCTCTTTCAGAACCCATTAAGTTACACACACCAGTCAGGTTACCCCGACTCGAACCCATTATCACAGCCGTGTCCCTTTAACTCACTTTGAACTGTTACTCACGTTTCCGGGTCCCTTTAAATCCAGAGTGAGCTTTTTTTCACCTCGTAAATATCACGTGATCGAACCTTTTCGAATCTCACGAAACGCGGTTAGTGGCGCCACCGCCCATACCAGCGTACACGATAGGAGCAACCCGCCATTTACCTACAGGTCAGTTACCGTTCGCTAGCTCCTGGATATTTATCTCAGGCGTTAACCTTTCCAACCGCTTGTTAATCTAACACGCTCCTCACTACCTTTTTTCTACAGAACCAAGCGACACGACAACCGCAACACACGTAAGAATGGTCCAACACAGTTTTCTTATTTCACGGAATTTTGGTTTTGTTAAGGTGAACCCACTAAACAACACTTAAACCCACTACACTTTACCGACCCGCACAAACCCACCCCTCGTCGACTTAGATAGCTCACTTAACATATGTTTGACAAACTATCTCATTTCTGTTTTTTATGTTTTGATTGTAGTGTCCTTTCCCTGATGAAGTGGTGCACGATAACCCCGAAATGCATTGGATGTGTATAAAGGATTGTGTTATGTGGTGAAAACGAACAATATTTGATGTGTAAACTAAACCAAGGAATATTGGATGAATAAACAAATCATTTAAATCACCATCAAAACTTTGTGAACCCTCTGTGTTCCATAGAGGAAATACAGTGTGCATACAAGGATGGGACCAGTGGTCCACTGGCCCCACAAATTTAACATTTTACAAGTACCATGTCTATGTATGCTACAAGACCCAAGTTTCAGTCACAATTGGGGGATGAAAGTTTCTGCAAATTCTCTCGAGAAGACCAAGGGAAAATTAAAGACATAAAGACCTTAATCTACCGTACAATGAGAGAACTCCAACGGAAACCCATGGATACCGTAAAGCAAAACCATCTACGAAAACTAAAATCAACACTAAAAAAACTAAAATGGAAAGCAAACAAATCAGCTGAGGACAATTTATGGGCGAGACTTCACTCCGATATCAAACGGAACGATGGAAAAAGGTTCTGGAAATCAATAAATGCATTCATAAGGCCTGCGCACCAAGGGGTTTCATCAAACATCTCAGAGGAAACCTGGGCAAGTTTTCTCAGCACCCATTTTAGTCAGACTGAAGGGAACAACCAACACTATGAGCCTGCCATTTATAAAAATCATACATCAACTACTGACACAAGGCCCACAGAATGCTTTACTCCAAATGATATTGAGAACTTGCCGAACTTACAAAGCACCATCCAGCGCCAAATCAAAAAAGGAAGAAAGGAGGGAGCGCCAGGGCCAAATGGTATACCTCCTATTCTCTATAAACAAGATGTGCCAGGCTGGGCAGCAGCCCTGGAACCCCTCTTTCTGGAAATACGACAATTCAACACCATACCAAGGTCCTGGAGGGGCTCTATCATCTCCCCAATCCATAAGGCAGGAGATAAGGCTTCCCCACACAACTACCGACTGGTGGCTTTAATTGATAACGAGGCAAAATACTTTGCAGGTACCCTACTTGAAGAGCTGACAGCCTGGGCTACAGAGAGATCCTTAATCCCTGTCAATTAGACAGGCTTCGCTAAGTCAGTAGGCACGATGACGAACATCTTGAGCATGGGTATGCTCATAGACAAAGCAGAATCTAACAAAATGCCCATTCATTTCTGCTTCATCGACTACAAGGCCGCTTTCGATAATGTAAATCGGAAGCTTCTGTGGTCTAAATTGAATGACTGGGGGATCTCGAGACCCCTGTTGGACCTGCTCATCAACCTGTATACAGAGACCTGGGTACAGATAAAAATAGGGGACGGATCCGCTTTGTCAAGGCCCATACAGACCAATAAGGGCTTAAAGCAAGGCTGCGTCCTGGCCCCCACGCTCTTCAACCTATTCCTAGGTGACCTTGTCCCAATGCTAAATGGTTGTAATTCCCACGCCCCTAAACTAGGAGGGCTCCAGCTACCTTGTCTACTATACGCAGACGATATCGTCTTAATAAGCCACACTAAGGTAGGACTTCAACATCTTTTGGATGCAATACAAAGGTACTCAAGTAAGAACGATCTTACAATAAATCTGGGGAAAACCCAAACAATGACCATTAGCAAGAAAAAAAGGAAACCAACATCATGGCATTGGAACACGACAAGAATCGAAGAAACCCCAACATACAAATATCTAGGAGTGAAGATCGACAACGGTGGGCAGTTCTCGGTCCAGAGAACAAGCATACGAGGGAAAGGTCTTTCGTTAGCGATTTCGCTGAAGTCGCTAAATCACAAACTCTCCGGCCCTTCCCTCCTACCCCTGACGCAAGTAATTTGTGCTAAACTTCTCCCAACAATTACCTATGGGAGTGAGGCACTCAGAGGAAGGGATGCTAAGACCCTTGACAATACTATAACAGCAGCTTATAGAATCATTTTCAGTCAACCCAAGCAAACCTCACCCGCTCAAATCAGGCTCGAATTCGGCATCGACCAACAGTTCCTGGCAAGGCAGGGAGCCTACATGATAGCCTGGGACAAAGTGAGGAAAACAAAACAAGGAACTCTGAATGAACACCTGTGGAAGGAGTTAGAACAGCATCCTTCCTCAGCAGCAGCCAAGTACCTCACGAGCAGCCTGACGAATACAGGTCTAGAACAGCTCTGGAACACTCCAACAAATCACACAAATTTAAAAAAACTGGTAAAAAAATCAATCAAATTACAATCATGGTTGCAAGACAAGGAAGCCCTCTCGAAGAGAACACATGGCTGGTTGACCCTGAATTCGTACACAACTAAAGCACAACAGCGCTACCTGGCCGAGGGTTACTCCAAAAGCGTCAAGATGTGTTTTTTAAGGCACAGGTTGGGCCTGCTACCTTGTACTCAAAATCTCCCACGCTGGCTCAAAATCAAAGCTGACCCCCTTTGTCGGCTATGCGGGCTGGCACAAGAGGACATGCTGCACTTGATATGCTCTTGTGAAAAACTACGGGACGAACGGAAACGCTGGCTAAAATACCACTTCAATCGGCAAGGGATCCGTACTAGAAGGGCGGCGGTCCTTGCATGCTTTCATCCTAATGACCCTGGCTTGAATTGCAGCTTTGTAAAATTTCTGAAGGCAGTTGAAAAAAAGATGCCAAAAACTTAATCCATAACTGCCCCAGTTTAACCGATTTGACATCACTAAGCTGACTGTTTTACCAACTTCATGAGCTCATGAGGACATTGAGCAACAACTTACAAATATTAAGTCCAAATATAAGCACATCGGTCATAAGGAAATGTGAACATTTTAAATTTTGAGTCTTTTAAAACTGTAGTTTTATCTTTTCTGTTCTTAATTCATTTTTATACTGCAATGGTTTTAAGTAACTATGCTAAATAAAGATTACTTACTTACTAAAAATTTTTTTTAAAAAAAAATGACTGTATTTATTTGCGAAATTTGCACTTCTGTTTTTGAATACCAATAGGACAACAGGCATTTGCCCACTTGGGCTTTATCACATATAGCTCTCTTAGTATTCAGTGAGAACAAGGTGGTTTAGGATCAGCCTACTGGCACCACTTATATGCACTGTCTGTAAATAAGTTTGAGAGATAATAGCATATCCTAGTTATTTATTGATTTTAACAGGATCTTACTAGCCTCATCCCTTCTTTTTCTTATAGATATGAGGTTTATATTGGTTTTACAGCTAAAGGTTTTTTAACAGCAATGTCTAGGAATATTTACATTTTAAACATATTTAATTATTTATTTATATGTTTTATATTTATTCTACATTGTTGTTATCAGTGATATTATTCACTTAAGTCTGTGGCTATTTGATTAACCAACTGTTTTAATCAAATTTCATACATTGCAAGTTTCGCCGACCTAAGTATCTATTGCATTATGTTTTCTATGTTTATGCTGAAGCTGCTGCAATCACATGTCACTCATGATCAGTTGCACTTTAATAGGAGTATTCCGCCCTTTCAAACGTTGTCATGTGATCAAGGCCTCTTTAGGCTGAAACCCATTATGGCGGTGTTAGTGTTGGGCACTGAATAAATTCAAACGCACCAGTTCCTGGGCTCGCCTCGTCTTTTTGCTATTGTTGTTAAGATGTCCTTCTGCCACATATATAAATATATACATATTTTTTTTGAGTTCTCAGCTTTCTTCATGGGCTGCAAAAGCAAAAAGAAAGACTGAAGGAAGGAATGCTGAACAAATCAAACCTTCACACCCAGTCACAGATCTGGTTTTAATCCATATTTTTTTTGCTCTCACCACGCCACCACAGTTTGGACCCAGCCATAAGCAAATCAGTTTTGATCCTGCTCCCCATGGGAACAGTCTGGCCTGAACGGCCAGGTCCTCCCTGGACCGTAAAACAAGCATCATGGGACTGGTTTCGAGGTATTACCCATCACAGCCAGGCTAGCTTTAATCCAGTGGCACAGTGAGCACAGGACCCACTTCAGGGCATACCCTTCCCCCTTAGGGCGGCGAAAGCTCCCCCAGTCAAAGATCTGGGTTTAATCCATAGTCTTTTGGCTCACCACGCCACCCCATTTTGGACCCAACCATATGCAAATCATTCTTTACCCTGCTCCGCATAGGAACAGTCCAGCCCAAATTGCCAGGCCAGGTCCTCCCTGTACCGGAAACAAACCTACTGGGACTGCTTTTGAATATCTCCCTTCATCAGTCAGGCTGGCTTGAATCCAGTGGCACAGTGAGTATGGAACCCACATCTGGGCATACCCTTCCACTTAGGATGAAAAAAGCAAAAAGAAGAGATGATCGACAGAATGCTGAACAAATCAAATATTTACCCCCAGCCACAGATCTGCGTTTAATCCATATTTGTTTTGCTCACCGCACCACCCCAGTTTGGACCCAGCCATATGCATATCAGTCTTGACCTTGCTCCCCATTGTAGCAGTTAATTCACGGGCCTTGGGCATACTTTATACCATATACTAGGGACGTGTAGGCAAATTAAATTAAAACAAGCATTGGAAATGCAATAGGTCTCGCATTAGAAAAGTTGGAGCTATTGGTCTTGTAAATGTAATAATTTTTTAAGTTATGTTTATGTTTTTATAATAGCAAATGTATTAATTTTGTTATTGTAAATGCCAATATTTATAGAATTTGCAAATGGGACACCTATAGCATTATTTAACATGTTTTTGTGACATTTGTAATAAAGCTTGAAACATTGAGAGAACATATTTGAACAAGTGGTGCTGTGGTGGTGCTGAGTGATAATGTGGTGGTGCTGAGTGATGCTGTGGTGGTGTTGAGTGGTGCTGTGGTGGTGCTGGGTGGTGCTGTGGTGGTGCTGAGTGGTGCGGTGGTGGCGCTGGGTGATGCTGTGGTGGTGCTGAGTGGTGCTGTGGTGGTGCTGTGGTGGTGCTGAGTGATGTTGTGGTTGTGCTGAGTGGTGCTGTGGTGGTGCTGAGTGATAATGTGGTGGTGCTGAGTGGTGCTGTGGTGGTGCTGAGTGATGCTGGGGTTGAGCTGAGTGATGCTGTGGTGGTGCTGAGTGGTGCTGGTGTGGTGCTGAGTGGTGCTGTGGTGGTGCTGAGTGATGCTGTGGTGGTGCTGAGTGGTGCTGTGGTGGTGCTGAGTGATGCTGTGGTTGTGCTGAGTAATGCTGTGGTTGTGCTGAGTGATGCTGTGGTTGCGCTTAGTGATGCTGTGGTGGTGCTGAGTGGTGCTGAGTGATGCTGTGGTTGCGCTGAGTGATGCTGTGGTGGTGCTGAGTGGTGCTGGTGTGGTGCTGAGTGGTGCTGTGGTGGCGCTGAGTGATGCTGTGGTGGTGCTGAGTGGTGCTGTGGTGGTGCTGAGTGATGCTGTGGTTGTGCTGAGTAATGCTGTGGTTGTGCTGAGTGATACTGTGGTTGCGCTTAGTGATGCTGTGGTGGTGCTGAGTGGTGCTGAGTGATGCTGGGGTTGCGCTGAGTGATGCTGTGGTGGTGCTGAGTGATGCTGTGCTGGTGTTGAGTGGTGCTGTGGTGGTGCTGAGTGATGCTGTGGTGGTGCTTAGTGGTGCTGTGATGGTGCTGAGTGATAATGTGGTGGTGCTGAGTGATAATGTGGTGGTGCTGAGTGGTGCTGGGGTGGCGCTGAGTGATGCTGTGGTGGTGCTGAGTGGTGCTGTGGTGGTGCTGAGTGATGCTGTGGTGGTGCTGAGTGGTGCTGTGGTGGTGCTGAGTGATGCTTTGGTTGTGCTGAGTGATGCTGTGGGTGCGCTGAGTGATGATGTTGTGATGCAGAGGGCAGAAAGGCACAACAAAAACGAGTCTAACAGAAGGCAGAAGGGCAGAAAACCAAGGGAAAAACGAGTCTAACAGAGGGCAGAAGGGCACAAAAAACTAGTCTAATAGGGGGCAGGAAGGCGCAAAAAACGAGTCTAACAGAGGGCATGGAAATTCAATGAGGACTTTCCAGGTGGCATATGGACTCATAAGTACAGCACACAGAAAGTGAACAACACAAAAGGGTTCCAGGGACCAGAACTCACAATATGGCACCAATGAGATACAAAAGTAGAGAAAAAGCACCCAACCACTTTGATGAAAGCAAATAGAGTATATGAATTAAATACACACAGGACATACAAATGTGAGGAATAGAAGTAAGAAAGCAAGCCCAAGGGAAGTATGTTTGTCTTGAAAGGTTAAGGGAATGGACAGAAGAATTGTGATCCTTGTCCGCTGCCAAATTGCAAATTTCGTGGGTGGGCTTGACTATGAGCACACAAGCGAATCGACAAGCAAACTGGATCACCCCCATGTCAACAGCCAGGTTAATAGAAAAAATGAATACTCTACTCAGAAGCCAGCATTGTAGGGCTAAAATAGAATCCCTGGCAAGGTGCACAGTGATGTAAGCAGATGGTAAAAAGACAAGCAAGTGTAAGTACAGGCTGATATCAGCTGGTAAATCCCTAGATGTTAATTACTCTTGCGTGCTGCTACTAGAGAACATGCTCGTTGCTGTGGATGACTGGTAACACGTCATCTGATGTTTGCAAGGCAAGCGTGGAGGCATAGAGAGAGGCTTTACACAAGGAGATCCCTTGCCCCCATTAAAAGGTGCGGGATTCACAGGAATCCAAATATGGCAAGGTGCCTGAACAATATGACGTGGCATAATACCACGTGCTCTGAGCTGCATTAAACAAATCAATGAATTCTGGGACTTGCAGTTTTTGTTGGCTTAAATTGAACCAACTTAACTAAGAAACATTATAACAATGATTTATACAAAAGGTGAGCGCTGCAACTGATGTCTTCCGAACAACGAGTGATTTGATAATGCAGAACAAGGAATTATTTTAGTATCCAGTCAGGCGGGGGGTCATTTCAAACGAGCAAAGCCGAGAGGTTTGGCTTTTGTTGAAGAGATTGGTACAGTGCAAACGTGTAGAACGGATACAATTTGGGAACATTTTTACGTTATATCCTTGATGCAGTACATTGCAGAATACGAGAAGCAGTGTGCGTAAAAACGGTGTAAATATTTTAAAGAAACGTTAAGGCCAAAGATGCATGGCATGGATTTCGGGAACAAACTTCTCAATGTTCATCCTTCATTATTGACATGGACATATTATTGGACAACCAAGAAACAGCCTTGAGAACAAGCGTTCATGTGAAGCAGGGGAGGGGGAGGGGGAGGGGGGGGGAGAAATGCGAGATAGAAAGTACTGCTGGCCGGCCGTGGGCAGTGAATAATTAGGGGAGGAGAAATGCCCGAGGCCGAGCGAGCGCATTCTGGGGGAAGCTTCAGAAGCCAGTGGAAGGGAGGCTGATTGCTTTGATGTGGACGCAGATGTTGCCTGTGGGGGGAAAACCCAGTGCGTACAGCACAAAGAAAGTTAACAACACAAAAGGGTTCCAGGGACCAGAACTCACAATATGGCACGAATGAGATACAAAAGTAGAGAAAAATCACCCAACCACTTTGATGAAAGCAAATGGAGTATATGAATTAAATACACACGGGACATACAAATGGGAGGAATAGAAGTAAGAAAGCAAGCCCAAGTGAAGTATGTTTGTCTTGAAAGGTTAAGGGAATGGACAGAATTGTGATCCTTGTCCGCTGCTAAATTGCAAGTTTCGTGGATGGGCTTGACTATGAGCACACAAGCGAATCGACAAGCAAACCGGATCACCCCCATGTCAACAGCCAGGTTAATGGGAACAAGTTAAAAAAAATAAAAGGAGAAACGCGAGACACGGCCTGGCGGCCGTGAAAGTGAAAGTTGGGAGGGGGGGGGGGGGGGAGAAATGCAAAATGAAGTGAATAATTAGGGGAGGAGAAATGCCTGCCTGAGGCCAAGCGCACGCTGGGGGAGGGCGCGCTGGACAGGGAGAGGGTGGGAGGACTTAAAGTGAAGAGCCAATGAAAGAACTTAAAAAAGTGCATGTGCCGAGAATGCGCGCCCTTGTGTTCACGTGAACTGCATGAAATCGCCCGATGGTTAAGCTCTGGTTAAGCCCCAATATCTCTCGCATGCTCAATGGCACGCCCATTGACAGGCGAGACCTAAAAAAGAATCCAGGGTGACCCATAGAAAGGGCAAATTTCGAACACTTGTTGACCTGTTTGTAATATTGTTGACTTAAGCCACCTGCTCAATGTGAATTTCGCTGTCTTCTTACCTCTCACTGATTGACCTAATGTAAGAGGTTGTTAGGAAGGTAATTTGGTCTTCCTGATCCAGGCAGGGAAGGATTACAATCAAGACAAAGAGAGAGTGGTCTGAGCCTTGCAAAGACCCCCTTCATCTCTTGTGGACAGGAAATTGTGGTGTTGTCATGATCTACTTTAGGTTGCCAGGGCCAATGTTATTGCAATGACTTCTCCTGGGTTCGGTGATGCAATGTAGTGAGACCATTAGGACTGTTCATGTAGATCTTTTCAGTAGGAGGATGCATCATCCTGCTCTCCCCTTTATACTGAATACGCTTGATCATACCTTTCTTCATTGTACAGCTCGTCACTACAAATTGCCGACAATCGGAGTACCTACCTTGCAGTTCCTACCATGCAGTTCCTGACCATTGGTGATCCTTCGTTGAATGGAGTTCAAAGACTCAGAGCTTCACTATCATGCTTTATCCACGGAAGAGCAGTTTGTGTTATCACTATAATTTTGTAGCGCGCCCTGCATCACAAAATGCGATGCAGCACGCACTACGAAATTCGTTTTATTTATTAAATTGTTTACTTACCTCCAATTATCCATATTCTGGTTTTTAGCACTCCCCACCCTGCCCATCCCCAGCCCCGCCTTTCTGCCCTACCGGAGCTCCCTCCACGGGTCGCGGCTGGTGACAATTAGAGTGCTACCGGCCTTCGCCAGCTTGAAGGAACGCTACGTAAGTGACATTAGCGGCTATCTTCTTTGTGGAGAAGCGCAGTGACATACAGTGCCTGTGCATGCAGTGAACCGGGAGTGTGATTCTATGTCGGTGGCCATCTTGGCGGGCCACTTTGTCCAGTCTGGTGCGGTGCAGCTGTTGCTCATAGGGTTCATGGTTCATCCTAGAACTTCACGACTGTTCCTTGTGTGAGTGCATACAGTGATACACACTTGCATGTTGAGAATAACTACGGTGACATGTACACCCCTCAGTGTTGCTCATGAGCTGCATATGCTGGGATTCACACGGTGATACACACACCACTATTGCATTAACACGGTGATATGCACACCTCTTCTGAAGTTCAGTGGTAATTGCTTTTTTTTTGTATTACTTTTGTCCTCATTCTGCAATAGTATGTGTAAGGAGTTGTCAGGGACCCCGCCTCTCTCTTTCCGACCCTTCACTACCCTGTAATTTCATGGCCCGACAGGGGTGTCTCCCTTCGATCTTTGGTAGGGGTCCCTTTGTTTCCATTACCAATTCCAATAAATGTTTCCGGAGGAGGGAAGTTAGCCACCCAGGCTACTCAAACAGGCATTCTGACAGTTTATTTATTGCAATCGCATAATCATTGGACTTTAAACAACACAATGAGCATGTTTTCAGGTAGAGTAAATGTACTGACTAGCATGATTGGACTGTTCCCAGATTTCCCAGAAGTTGTATTTCTTACTTGGCTCCCCCTCCTGTCCAATTTGTTTATTCTATGGATTGAAGACAACCATTCCCAGTGTGTGGGAGGTGCAGGGCTTACCCATTTTTTAAATTTTTTTTTTAAAAACCTTTATTGAACATTTGCAATCAAATACAGACAAGGGCCTACAACCCCCGGGGCTGGCCGCTAATCATAGGATCTCAATTTAAAGCGTACCGGTTGCAAAGATAAATCGATTTAAACACAGGATAGGAGGTTTTCATTTTTAAATAATAAGTAGAAGAGTCGGGTATCGCACAGTGTCTCGGATCACAGAGGAGGGCGAGCAGAGAAACAACGTGTTCTAAAGAAACTCGCTATCCACTGAGTCAACGAAGTTGAGACATGAGTCATCAGGATAAACTAGCACATTTTGTTCGTCGACTCCATCAGTACTGACCGCCACAGAGCACCAAAACCCCGAATAATCAAGGTGCAGGTATAGAGACCAGGATGCAAGAAAGCCGAACCCACTACACTAACCCGAAAAAGAAAGGAAAAAAGGACAAGAAAAGAGAAGGAAGAGAAGAGGCCATAGAACAAAAACAAAAACGAACACCCATCCCCACACCCCCCCACCCTGCACCTCTGCTGATGACTACGGCCACCCCCCTCGCAGCGTGCCTGTCGCCCAATAATAGAACCCGAAATATAGAAGTGAGGAAGAAAGAAAGGCAAAAGACCCTACTTGTGAGGGAAATCGGAGGAGGGCATGTTACGACGGACTCCCGGTCTCCTTCCCCCGTCATGACTAACCCCGCCCCGGACTCCGTTAGATCAAAAAAAGGACACAGTCCCGTTAAACCTATGCGACAGTGAGAGACCCGAATAACAATCTCAACCCTGGCCCCATCTATCAAATGCACTAAAGTCATTGATTAAAGAAAGCCATGTCCACGAAGCTGAAAAAAGTGTGGCAATTCTCAATATGGATGATTGGTGACAATGGCGCCCCTCCCCGTCTCCGAAGCCAAGTTGTAGCCCATCCGCCATCTTGAGAGACCGACAGGGGAGGGGAGTCAACAAGGTTCAAAACAGCAAAGGATAAAAAGTAGACAATTCCAGAATGGGGATATCTTGCAAATGTTCCAGGGGATACACAATCGGGGGTTTCAACGGCTCCATTGGGCGATCGGGCACAGTACAGTCAGGTAGATCTAGTATAGTAGGAACAAACACCGCTTCCAGCGCCGGGTCAAGACAAGTCTCCGAGAAAGATATTAAAATGCAGGCTGATTGCCGGGGCGTGGGTTTCAAGTCAGGGTCCGCTCTCAGAACTGTGAGGCCATCAGTCGCAGACAACAAACTGCAAGTCCGGACTGCAGTGGTTCCCCTGAGTGCCATGAGTGCCTCCAGCACCGTTCGCAATGACGGGCCAGGTCTAGCCTTCTCCGCTAGCTGCATTTCTTCCTCCAGCATGGTAGTCCCCACGGAGTGGCGCCTTCTCCGGGGCAAAATTAGACGGAGCAGGAGTAAGCCATGAGGGACTGAAGTTTAGCAATCAATATTACGCAGCGAGGCACTGACCCGGGGGATCGACGAGCGATTGCCGAACCCCCGGTCAGGGACCCCCGCGACACATCACCGTGCGTCACTCGTCTCCTCACCTACTATTGAAACACCAGGCAGTTGGCAGTAGCATACCAATCAAAAGTCCGAATGGTCCTGAGAGCGGACCCTACCACATTCGGCAGTCCGTTGTTGTTCAACTCGGACCCGGCAGAGCTTGCACTCGAGACCCCGGCGTCCCCGCTGGGTTAGGCCTCACACAACCATCGACGTATCTCCGCTCCACGACTGCAGAGAAACTCCGGGACTGCACCACCAGAAAGCAGGTCAGATCACACACACGGATCCGGTGCGGGAAATCAGGATAGTCAACAGGATAACAGACCGAAAGACTGAGGTCGGCGGAGCCGGGAGACTATGCGGCCATCTTGGTTGGTGACGTAGCTCCTCCCCCAGGGCTTACCCATGTGATGTATATTTCCCTTCTTGCCAGTAAGATTAACAAAAAGAGTAAATGCTCTTGCTTCTTAGTTAGCTTAACTAGACGTTCCGACTGGTCCACCCCATATATAACAAGGTCAATACTTACATCAGATGGTCTTTCTAGTAAGGTGCCGAGGGTCTTATCCACTTCCTGCCAGAATTTGTCGAGCTGGGGCACTGACGAAACATATGCAGGTCGTCTGCTTTCTCCACACCACTTTTTGGGCAGTTCTTCGTTTTTGCCCTGCTGAACTTTGATAGCCTCTTCGGAGTCCAATAGTCTCTATGAGTGGTAAACAAATGGTTTCTCCTTAAAGCAGCAGATTTTACAATGGACCAACATTTTTCCATTGATACTCGCCATGTTTTTTGTGCGTCCAGCGTCGGCAGATCTTTCCCTCAGGTCGCTTCAGGAATTGAGAAGTCATCCTCACCCGCTAATATGAGGGCCCAGTACCATCGAGAGATTTCTTTTTTAAGGGCGCATTTTCCTGCATCTCCGTCTCCAATGCAGTATTTCCTTTTTTTATTTCTGTTAAAGTTTTTCCCCAACTAGTAAGTTGATCAAATTTAAATTTTGATAGGGAGGCGGTTGTTATTATTGTCAATTGGTCCCAGTCAACAATGTTGTTCTCAGTCATCAGTTGGCCCAATTTGAGTACTCCCAATGTTTTCAACGGGACAGCAAGCCTGTCTTTGAGACAGTCCGGAGTGCCTGGTGATTCCCATATGGGGGCGAATTCGCTATAATATGGTATCTTCAGAGTACTTCTTATGTGGTACCATAGCTTTGCTGCTTACTTGAGAACCTTTTTAAAAACTTTTGGATGGCCAAATTTGTATAGAAAGTGTCCTTCACTTCCAGTCATTACTTGTATGTAGGCAGGATAGTACTCTTAACTTTTCATTAGAACCCTCATATACTTGAATTGAAAGGCTCTGTAGTATTCAAGTAAATCTGGTCTAGCTATCCCACCTTTTTCTTTCTTCCTTCTTAGTTTTTTCCATGCTATTCTTGTCCCCTTTGATGACCAAATAAAACCATTTAGCTCCCCTTGAAGTTTCTTTATTGATTCCCTCTTAAATTCTAATGGAATGGAGCTAAAAATGTAGGTAATCTGGGTAGAATTGACATTTTAATTATATATTCGATCTCCCCAGAAAGGTCAGTGGGAGACCCCCCATAGTTTAAGTAGTTTCCTGACCTCACCAAAAATGTTATTAATTTATCTGGGCTACTTTATCCAGGTCTCTGACAAATTCCATACATAGATAACTTATCTTTTCCTTAACAAGATGGTTATTGCTATGGGTGTTCCATTCATTAATTTCTGTTTTTGCCTGGTTGGTCCGGTATCCCGATACCCTCTCAAAACTTGCCAAGGTTTCTTCTATGGTATTAAAAGAACCCGCAAAGTCACTCGTAAAGATCATTAAGTTGTCTGCATACAGAGCTACTTTTTTCTCTCACCCTTGATAGAAGAAGGGGGATATTCCCGGATTATTTCTAAATTTTTGTGCAAGGGGTTCGATGTATAGATTAAAAGTAGTGGAGACAGGGGGCAGCCCTGTCTCGTGCCTCTCTTGATCTTTATGTTTTCCGTGAGGTTCCCATTAATTAGTATCTTAGCCCTTGGATCTCTGCATAGTCTCTTAACCATTCCTTGGAAATTTCCCCCCAGATTATATTTATCCAAGACACTGCTTAAAAATGATCAGTTCACTCTATCGAATACCTCGGCTGAATCAAAAGTGATTATGGAAAGGGGTATCTTTTCTTGTGTGGCTAAGTCTATCGCTCCAATTCATTAATGGTTCAGATCTTGAATCTGTCTCCCTTTCACGAACCCCTTCTGGTCAGTGTTAATTAGGGCTCCAGCTATTCTCCCTAGTCTCTTTACCATGATCTGCGTGAATATCTTGTAGTCGCAGTTCAGCAGAGATATAGGCCGATATGACTCGCATTTGCCCGGATTCTTCCCTGGTCTTAGTAAGATGCCGATTACTGCATCATTCCAGGTATCTAGAAGATCTCCTTTCTCCTAAAAGATTTTGTTTAGCAAATCTGTGAGGGGGGTACCAGGGCTTCCCTTAGATCAATAAAGATCTCATTAGGTAGAGCATCCGGGCCTGTTGCCTTTCCTCTCTTTAAACCCCTAATAACGTCTTCTACCTCTTTATTTGTGTTTTTGGCATTTAGGTCTTCTTTCTCCTCTTGTGATAATATTGGGAGATCTAGCCCATCTAAATAGTCCTGGAGTTGTTCATTTGTGGGTCTAATATCCTCGGTATATAGGTCTCCAAAAAACGTAACAAATTTCTGCATAATCACAGAGTCTTCAGAGCTTATTTCTGCAGAGTTCTTGAGCTGGATACCTGCTATCTTATTTCTAGTTTGGTCAGTTTTCCATTTTTTTCCTTTTTTGATATTACAGTTTCTGCTGCTAATTGTATGTCCAGTGTTTTTATAGTACCTTCAAGTTGGCATATCTCTAGTTTTATTTATTTTTATTTATATGCTGCTATGCTTAACAGCATTCCTCTAATTACTGCCTTATATGCATCCCAGGTGACTTGTATAGAAGTGCTATTTTTGTTGGTTTGGGAATAGAAATCTGTTTCTATTTTAAGTGCTTCTATATTTTGTGGGTCTGCTAGAATTGTGCGATCAACTGTTCATCTTGGGGGAGTGGTGTTATGTTTCATTTGAATTTTTTATAATACAGCTGAGTGATCGGATAAATGACCGGGCAAGTGTTCCTCCTTCTGTGTGCTATCTACTAAGCTTCTGTCCACCAAAAAGTAATCAATTCTGGACAGCAGTCCTAATTTTTTATTTTGGAATGTAAAGCATTTCCCTTTGTCTCCTTTCTCTTTCCAAATGTCAGCCAAACCCAGATCTTTTATATAAAACCCCAACCACTCCCTCATTTTTAACAGGTTTACATTCTCTCCTCGGGGGGAGATGATCCACCTTAGGATCTAGGATTATGATGAAATCTCCCCCTATGAGGGAGGCTGCCGTTAATAATTGAGTATACAGTTTTTGTAAAGGGTCTGGGTCGTCTGTATTAGGCCCGTAGTAACCAACAATGGTGCATTGTTTGTTGGATATTCTTACTCTGGTTACCACCCATCTCCCTTTCCTGTCAACTTCCACGGCCTCTATTCTTGCTTTGAGGTTTTTTTTTAAATAATATGGCTACTCCTTTAATACAGCAGTCCTGAATTGTACAGACATATGAGTCCATTCAACTCAAAGTCTTTATTATTTCTTCCCATTCATTTTTCAAGAGATGCGTTTCCTGCAGTATTATAACTTCACTGTCTATCGTTTTCAGATATTTGAAAATTCTCCTTCTCCTGCTTTTAGTTCTGAGGCCGTTGACATTCCACAAGAGTATGTTAACTACCGCCAGGTCTTTCTTCATTGTTTTGTTTCTTTTTTACTTGGGGTCTTCCTACTGATTTACTAGTACCATTCTCCCTCATCTTATTTCTTGAGGACTTTTTTTGTTTTTTTCCCTAGTTTGCTCCCCACCTATGTGTTTGCATTTTTGTTTTGTTTTTGTTTTTTTACTTTTGTTGAAACATCCCTCCCTGGAGAAGCCTCCCTTATCTCTTCTTTGGGCAGTGTTGACAGCCCTCCTTGAACTCCCTGCTCGCCATTTGGTATTTCAGATTTTTTTTCTATTGTTGTTCTCTCATTTGATCTCTCATTTGATCCAGGAAATGCTCGACCTCCTTTGGCTCCCTGATGTTATGCATTTTATTCCTCCACATAATCCTTAGGGCTGCTGGGAATTTCATTTGTACAGTGGCCCCAAGAGTTCTTAGTTCCTGCATCTGCTGTCCGAGTTCCCATTGTCTGTCTTGGGTTGTCTTAGAAATATCCGATCGGATTCTGAAGGACCAATCGTCTTTGTTGTAAGGACCCTTCTTTAGGGCCTCACTCAAAATCTTTTCCTTGAGGGTGAAGGTCTTAAAATATTTCAGTATTCTCCTCGGGTTCTTCCTCATCCTATTTTTACCGAAGGGGTCTCGATGTACCATCTGTATGTCCTCTACTAAAACTGCTGCTTTTGCCCAGGGGAAGTTCTCTTCAAGGAGTAATACTATGTACTTTTTAACGTCATCACCTTCTCGTTCCTCTGGCACATTCAAAATTCTTAAGTTATTCCTCCTTGTCTGATTTTCTAAGGCATCTAGCTTTTCATTAATGCTTCTTTCATTCCATTTCAGAGCCCTGATCTCCTTCTGGTTTGACTCCGTTTTTTGCTCAGGACTTCTTCTGCTGCCTCTCTCTCCCCCAATGCATTCAACTTAGTGTCCAGCATTTCGCAAGCCTCTTGAATCTTAGTTTGGTTAACCTCAGAGACAGCAAATTTTGCCCTCATTTCTTCTAGCATTCTCTCTAGAATCTGATCTGTAGAGTTCTGGAGGGGCTTGGGGGGTTTTGATTGCTGGTCGGTGCGCACAGCACTACCTGGACTAGCCGTACTTGCAGCTATGCTGGCGGTTGTGGGCAGGTCTGCTATGTTATCTGCTATTGTAGGCGTCAGTCGGTGCTCTGACTCTGTGACCCCCTCCATACTTTCCCTGATCTCCTTACTCTTACTAACTTTATCCTCGTGGGCCTTTGGTGGGAGGTTCCTAGAATGTTCTGGTTGGCCAATTGTTCTTGTACTTGGACCTTGAAGAATGATCTAAGGGAAGGGGTGACCCAGACTTTAGGACCTGAAACTCCCCCTGCTCCTCCTTTCTCGGTCGCCTGGTTCCTTATGGCTCTGTGGGGAGGTGCTGTGGTCCTAGTCTGCTTTTTAGCTTTCCTTTTTGTGCTGCGTGGGGCTATATTCTGTTTAGGGGCAACAGATTGTGTGCTTTCCAAGAACTGTCTATTTCTTAGGCAATAGCTTGTGTGTTTGCCTTGCTACCTGCCTGCCGTTGTCTCTACCTCGGGGGAACAGGAGGTACTCAAGGTTCCCCCCCACTCTTCTCAAGATGCAGCAGTACCGGATTCCCCTCCCCCTGTGACCACGCCATTCTCTTCGAAATGTCACCCCCGCAAAACTGCCTGACCCGCTTACCCTAATCATGCGGTTGACTTCACTCTCTTTATCGCGGTCTTTGTGTTTCAGCGGTCCGGTGCATGCAGAGTGCGCTGCAGAGTGTGCCGCCCGGGATCCTTTTAGCAGCGTCCTGCTCTCATTCAGCCCTGGAAGGAAGGAAGGTTTGGCTTGAGCGGCAGTCACTCTGCTGAAGCTGCTCTGGAAGGAGAAGGAGACTCTGGCGACTGCCCTCCGGTAGTTCCGCTGTGCTGCCGATGCTTCCGCCCACAAACCAGCAAACGCGTGGAGCGCTCTGCGGCCGATTAACTCTGCTCCCCTGCCGGACTCTCTCAACGCGGTAAGTTTCAGATTTGTCTCCGCTTTTTCAGCATGTAATCCTGTTGACAGCATATCCTTGTGATGCATATGTAGAGCGATTTCCTGGCTCGATTACTGTGGTTTTCTCATATTCTCTGCCCGCCAGCACAGAGCTCCCAACCGGTCAGTCTAGCCGGACCCCATCTTCTCCCTCAGTGGTAATTGCTATGGGGATCCCACATTTGTATGCAGTGATATCCACACAAGTCAGGAATTGTGGACTGTTATTTTGTGCTGTTATTTAATCGATGATATGCTCACCTGACTAGCAAATACTGAACTTCGCGACTGCCTTACTAGGTATTGTGCAGAGTGAAAACAATTTGAGACACCCTCCTGTATTCTTCTGGAATTGTTAATGTTTTTCTCACTTTATTTACAATATAATTAGTTCAAATATGTGCACAAATATTCTTCCTTACTCCTCCTGTGCCTTTTCTACCCAAACTTGGAGAACCTGCAATGAAAGGGCCAGATTGGAAGATCTATTTTGTGAACTACATTTCAGCTTTTGAAGAGGAAGGTGGGGAAGAGTTCTCCAGTGTTGGGAAGAAAAAAGTATTACTACCCAGCCATGGTCCTGAAGGATTACGGGTTTATGATGAAATGGTGACGAAAGTCAGGGATGCGGGTGACACTGATGTTTTTAAACGCGCATTAGAATAGGTATCATTTTATTCCAAGGAAGCAAGCAGAACTGAAACTGTGGAAGACTACGTCCCAGTGCTTGAAAAATTGGCAATTAATTGCAAATTTGGGCGATTACATGATGAATTAATATGTGATCAAATAATTATGCAAACAGTTAAAACCAGTGTGCAAGAAAAATTGTGTGACTCTGGAGATGCTTGCCTTAATAAAATCATAGCCATTGTTAAAAAAGCTGAGATGTCAAAGAGATGTGTAATAGCTGCAAAAAAAGATGGGGAAGTCACTGAGTCCGTATGTAAGGTCACTGGAACTAATAAGAGTTCTAGATGTAAGAGTGGGATCAAAGGGTTGGTTCCCATTTCCACACCAAATAAATATCGCATTGACAATCGTCCTGTTTGTTTTAGGCATGGCAACAAAGGACATATGGCAAGAGATAACATTTGTCAATCAATTACAATTAAATGTGCTTTCTGTGGAATATTTGGGCATTTTACTAAAGTTTGTAGAATGAACTGTGGCAAATCCTCAGTCAAATGTGTCATGGATAATCTAGATGCTCCAGTCGATGAAGGGAATGATTTGTAGTGTGAAGATTGCATTTTGAGCATTGATGAGGTGGTGTTGGGAGTTTATGATGTAATGAAGAAATTCCCTCCTTGTTTTATGAAGATGGGGGATCGATATACAGATTGTTGCTGATTCTGGTTCACCGTATGCAATTGGGCAATGTAGCGTTTGGGAGAATACGTTTGCAAAGGTCTTGGGTGATCATTTAATGCCTACAGATGTTCATCCTGTAACTTTCACAGGAAACAAAATTCCTATGGTGGGTTACAGCCACTTACTATTTGAATTTAGAGGCAAAAGAGCGTTGGGGAAGTTATATTTTTCAGAAAAGGGACCGTAAGTCTTAGATTGAGCTGACCAGGAGGAGTTTGGGTATTACTCTTAACCCTAACTGTAAAGATCAAGCACTGATGTTGGGTTTTCCTATAGCGTCCATGGAGATCGAACTGAAAGAACAGATCCCAGAGGCATTTTCTTGCAAAATTGGTAAATTGTCTGGGATTGTGCACAAGATCATTGTCAAAGAAGGTGCTGTACCAGTGTGTCACAAAGTTCGTAGCATTCCCTTAAAAATGAGAGACACTGTATTGGTGGAGTTGAACAAACTGGAGAAGAATGGTATAAATGAGCTTATAGAAAGTGCTGAGTGGTTGACACCTGTGGTGGTCGCTCTTAAACAGAATGGTCAGATTAGATTGTGTGTTGATCTTAGGGGGCTTAACAAGAACATTGTTGTGGTTACTATTCCACTTCCGAAGATCAACAAATTGCTTGCAGAAAGTAAGGGTGTTCAGTGGTCCTTCAACATTAACCTAACCTCTGCCTATTATCAGATCCCATCACACCATTCTAGCAAAACGTTGACATCTTTTATCACTCCTTTTGGATGCTGCTACAGATTTGTGCATATTTTGTTTAGCCTATCAGCAGCGTGATGAAATGAAAATGCTTTGCTACCTTGCTTGTGCTTTGTTCATATGTTAAGTTAGCATGCACAGCACCATTTTATGTTTAGCCACCATTTTAATATACAAAAACAGGAGAGGGACCCTGATCCTAAACCAAAGGAGAAGGATACGGGAGGGGAACAGCCCACCAGGGAAGTAAATATAAGTAACAACATGAAAGGGAGGTTCCCAGTAATCCAACGGACCAATAGGTTCCAATATTAACAATTGCCCACAGAGAAGCTGATAATCTTTTAAATCATTTTATTATCATTTATATTTGTAAAAAATTCATTGTTTCAGTGAATCAAACAACATATATAGTTCAAATATCGTAGGCCCAGAAATCAAAGGAACAACAAAAACATTTCTGCAAAAACATTCATCCAAGCAAAAATTCACAATCATACTCATGCAACAAAACATGCATATAAATACAAACAACTAAGCAAAAAACACACACAGACTCTCATCAGTCAGACAGAAAAAAGCGCCGACGCGCGTTTCGGAAATGCCACAGTGGGGAACTCCTTCATCAGGGCGCCAGTCATTTAATTTATTACTGCCGTCCAGGTCCTTCAAGATTTTCAAAATGAATAAAGATATCCCAATTTCAAAACTTTCTGGGCAAACAGCATCCTAGTACAGCATATCTGTGGGCAAAGACAGAATAAATCAAAACCACATCTAATTGAAAGGGAGTGAAGCGGTCTTAGTTAATACATGGAGTTAAACAGAAAATACAAGCAAGTAACATCCAATCGACATGCAACTGACAAAGCATGTAGCATTCAATCGACATGCAACCAGCGAAGCAGATTTAAAATGAAAAGAGAAGTCCCTCTGAAAGAATAACATTTGGACCAAAAAAGGGGGGGTAACTGGGTACAATTCCTGGTTACGGGAGCATGACAGATCTTACAATAAAGGATCATAGGGCACATAAATGTGCTAGTCATGGACACTACACAAGATCCAGATGCAATACATACCAATAAAGAAGGACTCAGCAGAGTCTAACCGGATACCGATGGTTACAAATAGAGGAAGTAATTTGTGAACGAAGGAAGGTAGATCTCTAGAAAAATGTATAAAGAAAGAGACAGGAAGAGGCAACAAAATAAGAAAACAGAATAACACATATATCCTCAAGTGATTTTAAGAATTAGGACATAGTACTTATATTACAGACCAATACACACGCAGCCCTAATTTGTACATTTGCTAGAGGCCTCGTTTTGTTCTCTAGAATCAGATGCTAACCTGAGTGAATAGATGTCAAGCAAAACAGGAAGGCAGGGGAACCCAGCGATCCCGATCTCGGTAGATAGAATTCCCAAATAGTATGTGCAAATGTAGAAATGCCCATGTTGGAGAATAGACAAATATTGTTCCATTATGTTGATTGCTGAAGACACAATGTTGCCCAGTGAATAAATAAGCGAAGAAAGTGTGGCCAAACCATTGTCTACCACAGTCAAGGCCTTTTCCAGGTTAATCCTATCAATCTCACGTAATCTCTCAGCAGCATCCTGTTGAGAGACTTTCCATAGTTCATTATAGATGGAATATAAGAAGTGTTTCTTACGTGGTTTCATGGGACCTAGCAAGAAATCCCTCAAGATCCATGTTGTCATCTAGAAGGGACAAGTGTTATTTCACCTGTTGTAGTGTTGAGGTTTTTAGCCATTCTAGGCACAACTTCCCAACACTATAAGAAGTCCCTATCCCTGGGTCATCTGTGTATACACAGCGTGGGTCGGGCCTATGGATCCTAAACTCTCCGGAGGTTCCCTTGAATCTTGACTGATACCTATTTGTGTCGATAGGCCAAACCAAACATGCCTTCCATTGGGAGCTGATGAATTGTGTTTACCATTCTGTGTCATTGCACCTAGCCTCTCCTCACTTATCAGTGTGTTATTTAACAAACCTTCAATAGGTGTGGGTAAGGGGATGCGTGGTGTTTTCAGGTTTTTTTCTTTTTGCAAACCTGTAGCAGGTGTCTGCTGCACTGTTCTGTTCAGGAATATTATTTGTAATGGTATGATGCAAGCTCTAAATAAAGCCTCTGTTCCCTGAACCTGTCAATCTTTCGTCCCCAAGATGGATTTTGTGTCTATTGTGTCCCTCCAATAGTCAAAACCTTGTAAAGACAGTTGGGAGATAAACGGTGCTGAATATATGAGTTTGGTGTTTGTCAGCATCATTTACTTCGCAGTTACATTTATCTGTACTAACTTGTAGTAATATGACATTGGGTCTGATGTATTAAACCATGAGAAATATGCGAATTTCAGTGCGAATATGGCAGACTACCCTTCGGTGGTGTGGGGCAATGTTCCCATTGAAGGTAATTGTTAACAGTTCATTGGCCACTAGCTCTGTGAAAAATGTGATGACCATAATGTTGGTAACAATACGTACTGTCAAAGTCAGGTGTATCTTCGGACAATTCCCGGTAAGAAAATGCAGAAGATTGTTCTAAATCTGAGAGCATAGTACTTACAGTCTCAATGCGTCCCAATCATCAGAGAACGTACTCGTGGTAATGAAATCATTCAATGAAATTTTAAATACATTTAGAATTTTCATCTGGTACTGGAACTGCTGAAAGGTTCACTAGGGACAGGTCTCTGAGTTCACTGTGTGATGATGTATGAGGTTTCAGGACCATGTTCACAGGTTGTACTGCTGAGCATTATGGGAGGTAATGTCCATTCTGTAGGAAAAATACATTTACTATACCAATCCACATGAACAGGAGCAGGATCCCTAATGCAAACCAAAGATGCAACCAAGGGGACACAAAATAAGTCTTTTCCAGCCAGAGATAGAATTGTCAACATTTTTCTTTCTTGGAAATGGGTGGCGATTGTTCAGGTTCACTTGGATCTGCAAAAAAGTCATTCAAGTTGATGAAGTAGCCAGTCACAGTTCAATCTATCTTTGGGAGCTCAGTAGTGTTTGTAGACCTGGCAGTTGCTTCTTGTGAAGGCACGTTGATGTAAATCTCATTACTGTGCCAACAATTTACGTTTCATTTTTATTTGGATGTTGTTCTGTTTCAACAGGTGTGATTCGTACTCTGTTATTTGCTACTTCAGCATCTTGCACAGAGGAGTCTTGAAACTTTATTAGTCTTTCCATCGGAACTCCCTGTATGGTAGCGAGAGGAGATCTGCGGCTACTCAGGATTCCATGTGGCCTGCTGTTGAGAATCCGCCACAAAGTGTAGTTTGATCAGATCAATTGAGACAAATCTCTTTCCTTTTTTTCTGGCAAGACACAGAATAAGTACTTTCTTGTTCCTATAACTGTTAGGACAGGTACAGGTGTTCTGTAGGATGGCCCAGACTCCTTCTTGTTCACAATCTTTTCTCTGACCAGGTCCCCAACCTTTGGGACCCAGACAGGTCTTGCCAGAACTGGTTTCACTTCCCCAGTGGCGGCGCGTTTGACTTGGACGTTGCTTTGTAATGCCCGGAATTCATTGAGTTCCTGTAAAACAGCCAAACAATCATTCACTTCATATGGTTTTACATCTGCTGGCACAATATTGGTCAGGTACCTGCATTCTTGTCCCAAACAGGATCTCATAGGGGGTACGTCCTCCCAAGGATTTTCTTGGCATCTTGCCCTCTGGATCCCATTTAGGTGAGTGACCCAACTACCACACACACCTAATACCCTTGCTGTAAAGGATTGCTTTAGGTTCCAGTGTTTCCTCTCCACCACCAAATTTCCCTCGGAATGGTAGGGGGAGGAGTACCACAAGGCCACACCCATACTTTCCATGGCTTTCTTGTAAGAGTGAGAGCTAAATGCAGAGCCATGGTCTGAATGTAAAGTGGTGTCTGTGGTGGCTGTGCTACAGTGAAACTTGCCATCTGCTGACAGATCTTGCACTTTATGATATAAGCCTTTGTTTGTTTAGACAAACTTGGCCACCAGAATCACAGCTTTAGAAATGAAACTGTAGCAGTGACTCCTGCGTGTGCAGAGCCCAGACCCACATGTTCAACTATTATTAAACCTAATCGGTGATCTATGTTTGGTATGACTCTATCCCCCACTCCTTGAATTTAAGCATACAGTGTGTTTTGTGCATCTAATATATAGGATTATTTGAGTGGAAAGCCCTTTGGAACAGCAGTGCCATTTTTTGAGGCGTTGACAGCTATCAGTATGTCTTCGTCTATCCTCGTGCCAGAATGAGTCATTGCAGCAATGATAGCAGTTCGCACTGTCACCTTAGTGGCTTCATCAGTCATTGAATTCCGTTCAACGTGTACACCAACATGCTGATGACTCAAGGTGTGAATAACTTAAGCCCGTGGCACGCATGCTTCAGCTTTACCACTTGTTCTCATAACAATTAAGGCTTAATTGTGCAAACCTTGGAACCTCTAAACCCATTCTGGTCCCAGTAATGAAGATATTCATTGTAAGACTGCGCACAGTAAAACAAATCGCATACTATCAGTGTGGGAAATATTGTTCCCCAAGTGGTACAATCCTTGATGGAGGGAACCATCTCCTTTGGCAAGCAAATGGTTAGCATTCTATGTTTTTACTGGGGACCCGTATGGGGAAATACTGCTTCCAGCTGTGCTATTTTCTGTGCAATCCAGAATAGAATTTGCTTCCGTTTGGAAAAAATTGTCCCTATTACTGATTTCAGTGTCTGCGGGTTAATTGTAGGTGTGGTCTGATGTTGACCAGCTGGAGCATTTCTCACAGGTTGGACTGTTAATGTTCGCATGACGAAATGGACAATGTGTCTGAATAGCCTTTCTATGTCTTTGTATATTGTACAGACTTCATCCACTGGTAGTGTATCTTTCTCTGGATGTGAAGTGTATGTCGTTAAGACAGGCCAGGTCGCTCCTTCTCTGCTGAGTGGACTGAGTCTCATGACAAATGTTGTGTGTGGGAGGGCGCCTTTGAACCAGTTTCAGTGTTGCTGGTAAGCAAACAGAACTTCAATGTCTTTGTATTCTTCCTATGGTTCAACTACAATGTATGCTTGAAACAATTTAGTCATTTGATTTACAGGTGGGAAGTAAACCCAAGAATAGAATACCTCTGATCCGAACACCCGGTGTGCCTCTATCACGGATATAACACAGCCACCAGTTGCGCCAGGATACTCCATGGAGTCGCAGTGCGCTTTACAAGTACACCCACATTTATGCCGAGTTCTAAGAGCTTTATAGTTACATCATGTCTGCAGTTCTCTGTTATGTTAAGAGCATTTGCAAATTCTTCTTCCCCCGAGCTACTTTCGGGGTCAGTCATTTTTAAAAGAGTAAATATTAAGAGGAAGGGTTTTGCACGATGTTCAAACTTTTTATCCTTACAAGCTTGCTAAACTCTCAGCCAATACACAGAGTACATCTTGTCAGCTGAGGCAGATTTCCCTTCCCACTCCAGACGTCTCTAAAAAGTGTGAGTAGGGCTTTCTGAGAAAGCACAACTGAACTACTCAGATATACACTGTTAATTTAAGAACCAAACCAACGCTGGTGGCACCATGTTGTGCAGTTCCTAGGAATCCCCCAGGACCTGCATGTTTTTGGATGACCAACCTGAGAACTTGGTGTCACAACTGCTTCCGGACACCCCCACAGGATATATCAGCCGTTAGACCGGCTAGCTCTACAGTGTCACTACCACCCCCTGTATCTTACATCGGTGTAGGTTGTTTCCAGCACTCACTGAACATGGCAACCCAGATTCCTCAGCGATTGTGGAAAACAGTGCAGTACTTTTTGCTCAGACACTCGTGCTTACTCTTAGAAAACACACAGGATGGCGATTAGGACTTTTCAATAAGTATTTATTGGTCCAGCGACAGCCTTGTGTAAAACAAATGTGCTGCGACAATCAGAAGACAGAAGCATATGAAAGAGATTGTTAGTACCAATTTAGTAAATACTAGATACATTCCTACCATAGTGCTAATAGGATGAACAGAAGCAGTTCAGATAAAAACAGTAGCACTTGCATATTCCTAAAATGCACCTCCTAAGTAATTTTCCCATATGTTCCTAGCCTAGATATCTATGTGTAGCATGTATATGCGCATATGTATGTATGGGTAGCCAAGAAAGCCCTAGGAAAGGACCAGACCCCTCACCCCGTCTCTGCTTCGAGGATGACACCCCGCAACGATGTCAGACCTCTGCGTGTCGAAGATTCAGCATGCAGGAACCCATGCTTGGAAGGAATTTTTCTCTGATTTGTTGGGAGGTATAAGGGTCTTTTTATACTAGAGCGGTCACTTCAGGGTTTCTGCTAGAATCGATATGTTTTGAAAACAACCGTAAATGTTTTGGAAACAATCATGAATGTTTTTCCAAACAAATGTGGTCATGCACAGGTGACTGTTGGCCAAGGATAAAAAAGTAGTGACCCTTATACAGAATAATTATACCTTGTGTGGGGACATGTTCAAGTATCTGCACCACAACAGAACCATGCAACTAGATGATATTGCACTATTAACAACCAACAAAGCTGAAACTTTAGGTTTTACTTCAGAAGCAGCACTAGAAATATATGATTTGATCCAGGAGACCAGACAATTCACTCCACAAAAAACCACAACTGCGCAATTAATAAGACAATTTGAATACATGAGCAAAAAAGAGATTAACCAGAGGATGCACGCCACCACGTTAATCCATTACTATAAGAATAAAAGAATACCTAGAGGCCTCAGGATAGCCCTTAAGCCAATGCTGTGCAAGAATAGCAATAAATTCGTAGAACGTTGGTACCAAATCTTAAACAAATGTTCCTTAGATTTGATTCTGTTAATTGTATAGGAACTTTCCAAAGTGTTGACAGAATTGGAAGAAGAAATCAAGGGGCACATGCATCATTGTAGGAATTTGCATTTCCTAAATTGCGAAAATTAAGGAATCACAATTTAGGAATTGCTAAATCCTATGCATCAAGAAATCCTACATTTTTTAGGATTTCTTAATTTTCGGGTTTTGCGATTCCTTAATTGCGAATCGCAATTAAGGAATGGCATTACATTGATTCCTACGGGCCTAGAGGCCCATAGGAATCAATGCCGTTTTGCATTTCTATTTTTTGGAATTCGCAATTTGTTGATGCATTGCAAGGGTGCAGAGGGGGGTCCAAAGGACCCCCCCTGCACCCCTGAAATGTATTTTAAAGTGCATGTTTCACACACACATGTCCTAAGGACATGTGTGTCTGTAACATGACACTTTCCAAAATGCATTTTTGTGCTTTTTTAAAGAATTTCGCAAATTAACACGAGGGTCAACCTCGTGTTAATTTGCACTTCCTATTTCAAAATTCGCATTTTTAAAAAAATTGATGCATTGCATTTAAGGAATCGCACAAATGCGATTCCTTAAATGCATTCGCATTTTTAGGACATGCAAAAAAACGATTTTTGAAAAATTGTTTCATGCATCCCAAAAACGTATTTAGGAAGCACAAACGTCCGAATTTACCGATTTGCACCGTTTGCACTTCCTAAATAGGTTGATGCATGTGCCCGCAAGATTCTACACACTGAAATCAATAAAATTCCAGATCTACAAAAAACACTAGAAGATGTAAACAGTAAACTTGATAAATATGCTAAGGAAGTTAATGATCGAAAAGTCCGGAAGTATCGCAGAGACACTTTGGATTATAAACTTGAAGAAGTTTATATTTGGGCCGACAACTATAACCAAAGGAAATATCAACCACAACAACAACAACAATCAAAAAAGACCACAACAACCTCATCCCAAGAGAGCATTGTGTCCGATTCAGACATAGCCCCATCTAGAGGACCCATAACCAAATCGAATATACCAACAGACAAATCTAAGACACCAATAGACAAACCATCGACCAGCAGTTTCATCCCCCAAGAGGGTTTGTTAGACATCAGCCCAGCCGCAAACGCTCCACCGATAACATCAGAATCACAAGAAGAGGACACGGAAACAGAGAAAAGCATCGCAGAAAGGACAAGGAGCCAGAAGACGAAAGCCAACTGATCGTGAACATTTCATCTAAAAACCTTACCACAGCAGAAATTAAGCTTTTGAACAAAGGGATCACATTTGTACCCACATATCATTCCAATCCAGCAGAAACCGACATTGCCCTATTCAATTTTTTCAGATCTTTAAAATTGAAATATTTTTTTAAAGACAGTAAAGATACCCAGCCAGACAATGCTTGGGGAAGAGAGTTCAGACCGAAAAGTTCTTTTTGTGCGCCTTTTACTCACAAGACCATTGAAGCTTTTGAACGGTCGGTCCTCACAGATGTCCAACAAATAACTTTCGCCAAACCGAAAAGAAGCAATTTATCCCCCCGAGAGTGGAATACTTTAAAAAATCTCAGCAACGACAAACAACTAACATTTCAGAAGGCAGACTAAGGAGGTGCCTTAGTAGTTATGGACACTGACTTTTATATCAAAAATGTCGACGATCATGTCAACAATTCAGATATATATCTTCCTAATAAAAGAATTAGATCCCACAAGCAAATACCAACCAATTCTACAAAAAAATCATCGACCATGCATAGGACATGAAATGGATCAATGAGAAAACCAAACAATTCTTTGACATGAAACATCCCAGACGACCAAAGTTATACATGTTGCCAAAAATACATAAAGACTCAACTAATCCTCCATTCAGACCCATCGTCTCGGCGTGTGGGTCAATCTCTGAACCCATTGGAAAATTCGTAGATAAGTTTTTACAACCTATTGTACAAAAGAGCGCAACATACATAAAGGATACCACTTCATTTTTGAACCTATTGAACACTATTGAATGGACAGAACATCTGGTCACATACAAGAGGTACATAGATGACCTATTCATAATATGGAGAGGATGTCGTCAAAAGCTTGAAAATAATATCATGATACTGAATTCATATAATGACCGTATCAAATTTACCCATACCCTCGACGAACAATCAATTGCATTTCTTGATGTGAAAGTGAGAATTCATCAAAACACCCTTATCACTAATGTTCATATCAAAAAGACAGATAAAAATTCCTCACTACTTTTTCAGAGTTTTCATCCTGCATCATTAAAAAAACACTTACCCACATCGCAATACATCAGAATGAAACGTATCACCTCCAATGAGACAGATTTGACAATCACTTTGCAAGAACAAACGATTAAATATCGTGCAAGAGGCTACCCAAATGATGTCCTGGAAACATCCTTAAAAAAAGTGGCGACACAATCTCGAGACAGTTTGTTGAAAGAGAAGATAAAATCTCAAGAAACTAAAACGGTATGTGTTCTGAAATACTCTACTGACTCATCCAAGATCAAAAACATCCTTAATAAACATTGGAGACTAATTCAGTTAGAACCAGATCTTAAAGATTTATACAATGAGAAGATCACATTCGCCTTCCAATGATCGAAAAACATTAAAGAACTATTGAACATTTCTAAGAGAATCACTATGACGTATCGAGGCATGCAAAAATGCCAAAACTGCATTCATTGCGGGAATGTTATTGTTGGAAGCCAATTCACCCATCCCACTAAAGGATACCAAATTGAACTCAAACATAACAGCACTTGTGATACCATGAATTGTGTTTATTCTATCAAATGCCCATGTGGTAAAATATATGTGGGACAGACAGAAAGGAAGGTGAAAACACGCATAACTGAACATAAAAGCAATATAAGATTTATGAACAGTAAATCCACTCTAGCATGTCATTGGATGGAAGCCAGACATCAGATTTCTCAATTATGCTTCATGGTGTTGGAGAAAATCACACAACGCCGAGACAAGGATTCAATCAAACAAAGACTGAGATCTGAATATTTTTGGATTAAAAAGTCGAACTCCGCCCATCCTATTGGGCTCAATGATCGTATCGAACATTCATGTTTTCTATAGAATGAATGGTTTGCAGCATTGTCCTTAAACACATTCTGGGCCTAGTTAACCATTGCTTATAATATCATGTATTCTCACTTTACTTTTTTCGTTTGCTAATGTTTCACTATGCATTCATGTTTCCTTTAACATATTCTATTCAGTTGCGCTCAGATTGTCTGCTTCCGTTACATGTAACATCCATTGTTAGCATAGAGTATGTTTACTTCCGTGAAGCCTTCGTATACCCTATCATGTGATCTTTGTCACCGCTAAAGGTCGCTGTTGATTGGCTCCGTTGCCAATCACGTGACCGGTATTTGGTTCTTGTTAACTCGTAACATTTGGCACGTAACTTTACCGCTGAGAAGCTGAGAAGTCTGTACATCCGCTGTTTCAGACCCATTGGTCCCTCGTAAGTAGTTTTGATAGCATTGTTGTGCATAATGTATACATTGAATAGAATACTATGAAAGCGAGCTATTGCATGATAGTGATACCGCAACGATAGAAGATTAAGAGATTGAAACCTTGGGCGTTACCCATATTGAACAGAAATGTTTCTCAGGTTATGTTCACTTTTCATCACAATAGTCATTATTCGGTAGCATTATTTTCTATGGTTTATTTTGTTTTCTGTCATTGCATATGATTAATATTGTGATACTGAGTAATAGGACAGTGAATTAATTGGTCCTGTTTCATTTCTTATAGACCCCTGACGAAGGGTCAGCTTTACTTGACCCAAAATGCATTGGGTGGATGTTATCTGTTGACCATTGGAGATATAATTGAGACAAAAATTTTGAAATTTTTCACATGAATCACGAAAATTGAAAATACGTAAAACTTTGATTTGTCTACACGTTGAAATAAACTTGGAGAAAATGAATTAAAACCAGTGAAGAAACTAGCAGGTTTCATTAATTACTGAGCGCACTTGTCAGTGGGAAGGAGCCACTCCCCACAACATATACCTATTTATAAGACAAGGGTGGACGCCTTGTGACACGGGTTGCGCCAACAAAAAAAATATACGAAGAATCTTGAATAAATGAGTGCATGAGGATAACACTATCTCTGACATGTTCAAGTATGCCAGATACAGGGATTATGATACAATACCGAGAGCCTGGTGTCAAAGAGACAGAAGCTAGGTAAAAAGTCACCTGTTTAGAATCGTTATTGTCGTGTAGATAGGACAATGTATGTAAAATAGGGTATAAATGACAGGACTATCCTAAAGGACAAGACATACCCAAATACATTGTAATCTTATTGGACCAGTATTCTAAATGGCCAGAATTTGAGGTTTGTGGCGAAGTAGATACTGTCACCTTAATTTCCTTTTTAACTAAAGATTTTTGAGGGAAGGCATTCCCAGAGCTATTTTATGTGATAATGGTCCTCAGTTCATTTTAGACAAATGGAAATCGTTCTTGGCTAGGAAAGGCATTAAAGAAAAACATACATTTCTATTATCCTGTGGGAAATGAGCCGTAGAACATTTTAACCATGTGATTATTGGCTCTGTGCAAGCTGCTATAAATGTAGAAGGAGATTGGGAAAAGAATTAGTGAAAACCATTTGGGTTTACCACATCCCCCCCACAATAACTGGGTATAGCCCATTTAGGATTCTTAGAGGTAGAGAGCCATTCACAAGGGTTGACACTACTTGGATAAACATGAAGTTGCAAAGTAAGCGGTCACCAGCAGTGAGTAGAGGGAACCTTTTGAAAGCTCAAAAAGTATACAGAAATTACATTCACATTGCTTCAAGAGGCCAAGGGAATTAAAGCCGAAGTGCTCAATTTGTCACATAAAAGTATGATCAAATAATATTTGATAATGTTGCCCGCCTCAATGGTCCACTGCTCATAGACCATAGCATATGACAAACAACTCATAGACAGAGAGGTAACAATAGCAGCAAGACAATAAAGTGCAGTTTTTCTTGAGCCTTCAAAGTTGAAGATGAGTGCTTCTTTATTGTATGAAGTCTGAAAAAACAGCAGCCAACATGTGTCACCCTCAACAGGCTTCATCAGGGCCAAATTGATCACACTTAATTCGTCATGGAATTTGTTAGGGAAAACCGTCTTACAAAAGTACTAATGGCACATAAATATTTATGCCTTACAACTGGAAGAATCACATCTACCATCCAGACGTGACTGGAGCCAAGCCTGGTCCTAAGTTTCAGGGACACAATACCGATTCCATACAGGAGTGAGGACAAGTCTGTCCTACTCCGTCATCTTAATATTCCTAAGGTCAATGGGATATAGTTTGGTATGCAAGCCGCGTACGGCCAAGACTCATCGCTCTAATGGATCTGGAACGTCAGGCATTATTAAGACGATGGAGTAGGCATGGTTATTTATGTGCCATTAGTACTTTTGAAAGACGGTTTTCCCTAACAGATTCCATGATGACTTAAGTGTGATCAATTTGGCACTGATGAAGCTCCACTGAGGGTAAAACGTATTGGCTGCACTGTTTTTTCAGACTTCAGACAATAAAAGAGCGCACATCTTCAACATTGAAGGCTCAAGAAAAACTGTTTTTCTTATTGTCTTGCTGCTATTGTTGCCTCTCTGTCTATGAGTTGTATACAGAGATTACTATAAACGTGATGAGAAAGATGTGAAATTGTCCACAGGTGACTGGGTAAGAGTGAAACTGTGAATTAGATCTAAGAAGGGCTGTAGCCATTTTTCAAAACCCCTCCAAGTGAAAGAACTTTTTCCGAGATCAGCACTACTGAGTGATGGAAATATTTGGCACTTTGACAGAATGGGCAAATGCAATAAGGTTTTGTGGTGGAAAAGGGACGATGGGTGTGGAAACTCCATGGGTGACAATGAGTGGTTGTGGACCGAGGTTGATCAAGTGTCTAAGAACGTGCCCATTTTAAATGATAATATCAATCCAACCAATGATGTGAATTAAAATATAGATGAGGGCAGTGTACAAGGAGGCGATGCTACTCGCAAAGAGAATGTACAAATGGATGATGCTTTTCACAGAAGTGATGTTACTTGTGATGAGGATGCACAAATTCCTACAAATGTAGGCCAATCTACTCGGTTGGGTAGACAAGTAATCCTATCCAAGAAGGACGATGCATTTATTATGTGCAGTGCTCACTCATGATATGTTGAGGGATGCTGTATAGTACTACTGAACCTTAGCATTGTTGTAAGGATTCCACTATTAATATCATGCTATATTATTGTAGTGTTTGTTAAGAGGGCATACGCGTAGTGTTGTCATGATCTAATGTGGGTTGCCAGAAGCAAAGTATAGCAGAAGCCATAAAAACTACTTTAGAGAAAACGAGGGAATGGTGAAAAAGCGCGGGCACGCTCTGGGAAGCATTTAAGGTTACTGTGCGGGGGCTTGCATCGGGACCCAGTCGGGGGTACTGCGTGATATCCATTGATGGATTAAAAAATTGGCATCTGACATCTCTAAATTAGAACGTGAATTCGACACTGACCCATCCACCGCAAAACTGGCTGCCATAAGGGAACTGGTCACGGACCATAACAAGAATGTTGACCAGGAGCTAATGCACTGTTCCCGACGTCGAATAGCGCAATATTATGGAGAGGGAGGTCGCCCTGGCTGTTCGCTGGTTCAGTAACTGCTTGCCCCGATGAACCTTGACCCACTGTGGTGGTATTTGCTGAAATTTTCTTATTGGGAATTATACGAACTTTGCAAGTTTCAGTGGCACCCATCTCGGTTTGGAAGAAACTACAGTCCGGTACTATTTAATGGACTACTATATCCATCATGCCTCAGTGGTTGACGCCCATTAGGGCGGGACTGTATCATGAATAAAATTGTAAAGTTTCACCTGAAATCCGCTAATCCCTGCTTTTCTGTTGCCAGTGATCAAGAGCATACCAGCGCTCGTAACGCGTATGGCCTAAACAGACGAGGCATGAGGACAGGCTGGTGACGGCGGCTGCCGGTGGTGCGTGTGCAGTCACCTCCTTGTGTGTGACAACTCCGTAAGGGCAACCTTGGTTTCTGTGATAAATACGGCTAGTCCAGCCGTGGAGGAGTCCGGCTGCTGTAATGGCGGATCTTGGTGCTTGGACCACACGAGCACCGTAAAAGAACGAGGGGGGCCTCGCCATCGGATTATATTGGTGCGCCTAACTGCTTGCCCTGATGAACCTTGACCCACTGTGGTGGTATTTGCTGAAATCTTCTTATTGGGAATTATACGAACTTTGCAGGTTTCAGTGGCACCCATCTGGGTTTGGAAGAAACTACAGTCCGGTACTATTTAATGGACTACTATATCCATCACGCCTCAGTGGTTGACGCCCATTAGGGCAGGACTGTATCATGAATAAAATTGTAAAGTTTCACCTGAAATCTGCTAATCCCTGCTTTTCTGTTGCCAGTGATCAAGAGCATACCAGCGCTCAAAACGCGTATGGCCTAAACAGACGAGGCATGAGGACAGCCTTGTGACGGCAGCTGCCGGTGGTGCGTGTGCAGTAACCTCCTTGTGTGTGACAACTCCGTAAGGGCAACCTTGGTTTCTGTGATAAATACGGCTAGTCCAGCCGTGGAGGAGTCCCGCTGCTGTAATGGCGGATCTTGGTGCTTGGACCACACGAGCACCGTAAAAGAACAAGGGGGGCCTCGCCATCGGATTATATTGGTGCGCCTAACTGCTTGCCCTGATGAACCTTGACCCACTGTGGTGGTATTTGCTGAAATTTTCTTATTGGGAATTATACTAACTTTGCAGGTTTCAGTGGCACCCATCTGGGTTTGGAAGAAACTACAGTCCGGTACTATTTAATGGACTACTATATCCATCATGCCTCAGTGGTTGACGCCCATTAGAGCAGGACTGTATCATGAATAAAATTGTAAAGTTTCACCTGAAATCCACTAATCCCTGCTTTTCTGTTGCCAGTGATCAAGAGCATACCAGCGCTCGAAACGCGTATATGGCCTAAACAGACGAGGCATGAGGACATGCTGGTGACGGCGGCTGCCGGTGGTGCGTGCGCAGTAACCTCCTTGTGTGTGACAACTCCGTAAGGGCAACCTTGGTTTCTGTGATAAATACGGCTAGTCCAGCCGTGGAGGAGTCCCGCTGCTGTAATGGCGGATCTTGGTGCTTGGACCACACGAGCACCGTAAAATAATGAGGGGGGCCTCGCCATCGGATTATATTGGTGCGCCTAACTGCTTGCCCCGATGAACCTTGACCCACTGTGGTGGTATTTGCTGAAATTCTCTTATTGGGAATTATACGAACTTTGCAGGTTTCAGTGGCACCCATCTGGGTTTGGAAGAAACTACAGTCCGGTACTATTTAATGGACTACTATATCCATCATGCCTCAGTGGTTGACGCCCATTAGGGCTGAACTGTATCATGAATAAAATTGTAAAGTTTCACCTGAAATCCGCTAATCCCTGCTTTTCTGTTGCCAGTGATCAAGAGCATACCAGCGCTCGAAACGCGTATGGCCTAAACAAACGAGGCATGAGGACAGGCTGGTGATGGCGGCTGCCGGTGGTGCGTGTGCAGTAACCTCCTTGTGTGTGACAACTCCGTAAGGGCAACCTTGGTTTCTGTGATAAATACGGCTAGTCCAGCCGTGGAGGAGTCCCGCTGCTGTAATGGCGGATTTTGGTGCTTGGACCACACGAGCACCGTAAAAGAACGAGGGGGCCTCGCCATCGGATTATATTGGTGCGCCTAAATTCTTGCCCCGATGAACCTTGACCCACTGTGGTGGTATTTGCTGAAATTTTCTTATTGGGAATTATACGAACTTTGCAGGTTTCAGTGGCACCCATCTGGGTTTGGAAGAAACTACAGTCCGGTACTATTTAATGGACTACTATATCCATCATGCCTCAGTGGTTGACGCCCATTAGGGCGGGACTGTATCATGAATAAAATTGTAAAGTTTCACCTGAAATCCGCTAATCCCTGCTTTTCTGTTGCCAGTGATCAAGAGCATACCAGCGCTCGAAATGCATATGGCCTAAACAGACATGAGGACAGGCTGGTGACGGCGGCTGCCGGTGGTGAGTGTGCAGTAACCTCCTTGTGTGTGACAACTCCATAAGGGCAACCTTGGTTTCTGTGATAAATACGGCTAGTCCAGCCGTGGAGGAGTCCCGCTGCTGTAATGGCGGATCTTGGTGCTTGGACCACACGAGCACCATAAAATAACGAGGGGGGCCTCGCCATCGGATTATATTGGTGCGCCTAACTGCTTGCCCCAATGAACCTTGACCCACTGTGGTGGTATTTGCTGAAATGTTCTTATTGGGAATTATACGAACTTTGCAGGTTTCAGTGGCACCCATCTGGGTTTGGAAGAAACTACAGTCCGGTACTACTTAATGGACTACTATATCCATCATGCCTCAGTGGTTCACGCCCATTAGGGCGGGACTGTATCATGAATAAAATTGTAAAGTTTCACCTGAAATCCGCTAATCCCTGCTTTTCTGTTGCCAGTGATCAAGAGCATACCAGCGCTCGAAACGCGTATGGCCTAAACAGACGAGGCATGAGGACAGGCTGGTGACGGCGGCTGCCGGTGGTGCGTGTGCAGTAACCTCCTTGTGTGTGACAACTCTGTAAGGGCAACCTTGGTTTCTGTGATAAATACGGCTAGTCTAGCCGTGGAGGAGTCCCGCTGCTGTAATGGCGGATCTTGGTGCTTGGACCACACGAGCACCGTAAAAGAACGAGGGGGGCCTCGCCATCGGATTATATTGGTGCGCCTAACTGCTTGCCCCGATGAACCTTGACCCACTGTGGTGGTATTTGCTGAAATTTTCTTATTGGGAATTATACGAACTTTGCAGGTTTCAGTGGCACCCATCTGGGTTTGGAAGAAACTACAGTCTGGTACTATTTAATGGACTACTATAACCATCATGCCTCAGTGGTTGACGCCCATTAGGGCGGGACTGTATTATGAATAAAATTGTAAAGTTTCACCTGAAATCCGCTAATCCTTGCTTTTCTGTTGCCAGTGATCAAGAGCATACCAGCGCTCGAAACGCGTATGGCCTAAACAGACGAGGCATGAGGACAGGCTGGTGACGGCGGCTGCCGGTGGTGCGTGTGCAGTAACCTCCTTGTGTGTGACAACTCCGTAAGGGCAACCTTGGTTTCTGTGATAAATACGGCTAGTCCAGCCGTGGAGGAGTCCGGCTGCTGTAATGGCGGATCTTGGTGCTTGGACCACACGAGCACCGTAAAAGAACGAGGGGGGCCTCGCCATCGGATTATATTGGTGCGCCTAACTGCTTGCCCCGATGAACCTTGACCCACTGTGGTGGTATTTGCTGAAATTTTCTTATTGGGAATTATACGAACTTTGCAGGTTTCAGTGGCACCCATCTGGGTTTGGAAGAAACTACAGTCCGGTACTATTTAATGGACTACTATATCCATCATGCCTCAGTGGTTGACGCCCATTAGGGCAGGACTGTATCATGAATAAAATTGTAAAGTTTCACCTGAAATCCGCTAATCCCTGCTTTTCTGTTGCCAGTGATCAAGAGCATACCAGCGCTCGAAACGCGTATGGCCTAAACAGACGAGGCATGAGGACAGGCTGGTGACGGCGGCTGCCGGTGGTGCGTGTGCAGTAACCTCCTTGTGTGTGACAACTCCGTAAGGGCAACCTTGGTTTCTGTGATAAATACGGCTAGTCCAGCCGTGGAGGAGTCCCGCTGCTGTAATGGCGGATCTTGGTGCTTGGACCACACGAGCACCGTAAAAGAACGAGGGGGGCCTCGCCATCGGATTATATTGGTGTGCCTAACTGCTTGCCCCGATGAACCTTGACCCACTGTGGTGGTATTTGCTGAAATTTTCTTATTGGGAAATATACAAACTTTGCAGGTTTCAGTGGCACCCATCTGGGTTTGGAAGAAACTACAGTCCGGTACTACTTAATGGACTACTATATCCATCATGCCTCAGTGGTTGACGCCCATTAGGGCGGGACTGTATCATGAATAAAATTGTAAAGTTTCACCTGAAATCCGCTAATCCCTGCTTTTCTGTTGCCAGTGATCAAGAGCATTCCAGCGCTCGAAACGCGTATGGCCGAAACAGACGAGGCATGAGGACAGGCTGGTGACGGCGGCTGCCGGTGATGCGTGTGCAGTAACCTCCTTGTGTGTGACAACTCTGTAAGGGCAACCTTGGTTTCTGTGATATATATATATATATATATATATATATATATATATATATATAGATATATATATATATATATATATATATATATATATATATATATATATATATATATATATATATATATGTATATATATATATTATCTGCCATCACAGACTAACAAATGATGTCTTGCTGTCCGAAGTGTACTGTACTTTTACTACTGTTCTGCCGGGGGGATGGAGCAGGGGGGTGGTGTTTTTTTTTCTCTTCTATAACTTCTTCGCTTTCAATGACTTTGTACCATTGATTATCCACCTTGCTTTAAAATCAATAAATATATTTAAAAATAATGTGGGTTGCCAGGGCTGATGTCATAGCAATGACATACCCTGAGTTCTATGATGGAATGTAGTGAGAACGGTTAGGACTGTTGGTGCGGATCTTGCTGTAGGAGGAGGCACCTTCCTGCTCTCCCTTTATACTGAATTAACTTGATCTTACCTTTCCTCCTTGTAGGGCTTGTCACTTCAGAAATGAGAAAGGAGGAGCAAATCAGTGCTAGCCCTTTTACCGCACCTTGGATGGGTGGATGGGACTTGCATTTTTTATGTCCTCAGGCTTTGTTCCTGTCTCAGGGGGGGCACCTCATAAGTAATGAATGGGATGAGGATGCGGGATATGGAGGTAATGACAATGGGGCTTGTTGGTGATGCCCTATGATACAGTCTCCGGGCAACCAGCCTGTGTGTCTTCCACTAGGTACTATTGTAGAGTACTGCTGGAGATTGTAGATGGATGGCTTACTTGTTGCCCTGCCGATGTTCAGTTCACCTCTCTTCAGCGAATTCCTATCACTCGCCCTTTCAGTTGTTGAAGATATTATAATGCACAAGGGTCTCTCTTCCCCTGGAAACCTGCCAGAGGGACACACACCATGTAAACATTAACAGGGTAATGATCGGGGATCCCTTTCAAAGGTGACATTTCTTCCAGGAAAACTGAGCCAGATAACTCAACAACAGAAGAAAAATGAATCGTATGACTCGCCATTAGTATTATTTATTATTAACGTTTCAGTGAAATAAGAGACTACAACTATAACCAAACGTATAACACATATGTAGAAATAGACAGAGATTAGTATCGTAAAGTTCCAATAGCACAGGTATTCCGAGTGAGTCGACAGGGTGATGTAGCGGTCTAATATTTGCAGACGACCTCTGCCATTTGACTTTCTATGAACCTGCAGTACCATCTTATCAGCTGGGCCATAATAAAGAGCGTACTATCTAGTATTGTAACAACATTAAGAAACCAGGCATTCATCAATGACTATGTTATATCCTCTAAATTGCATTTACATTTGAACCAATCTAGGTCCTCCTAGCTGCTCAGCCAGAGTGTGAGTTGGTTACGGAACATTGGTGTGACGGTGATGCATGGAATGCCTTGGTGCCTGAATGAATGAGTGGTGACAGTTGAAGATGGGCTAAGCAGCTAGGCAGGCCGCTACTGGTGAGGCTGGTACTTGATCAGAGCTGGCTGGAGTTGAGATTGTTGTCACTTGGACCAGGAACGAATATAGAAGACTTGGAAACTCAACATGGCTACCTGTGTCATCTGGTGCAGATTATAACATTATTCATGTAAGTTCTGAGGAGGACGCTGAAGATGAAGGTGAGTCATCTCACGGAGTAGTGTTTTTGAAGTGCAGGTAGGTACGAAATAGTATCTATATGACTTTTTGTGTAGCAGAAACCAGCAGTAATTCCAGATATAACTTCAGCTGTTCATTACAGTAGGCTGAATCCTTCAGCCACATATATAGTGTGGGTGCCACACCTCTACCCCGGTGTTCAGAAAAATGTCTTTTAGCAATAAGTAATGAGAGGGCACTAGTTTCGGTATTTGAGAGACATACCCCAATAAGACCACTTTGATGTCTACTGTTAGGGCCCGATTCACATAGGCAAACTTAGACCAAAAGTCTAAGTTTACAACGTTCAGTATTCACAAAGGTAAGTTATGAGTAGTATCTTTATGTTCGTAGTTGGGCCGGAATCTCTGCAACCGGAGTGTACTCTCCTAAATACCGAAAGTCATAAACTTAGACTTTTGGTCTAAGTTAACCTTTGTGAATCGGGCCCGCAATGTCTTAATGATAATTTTGGACAGAGTGTTTAGAACCTCCACCCAAAACTGGTGCACACAGGACAGTCCCATGCCAAGTGCAGTATTCCTGCTTCTCCCTCACCAAGTCTCTTGCATCTAGAGTTGGGTTGCTGCCCCATCCTCACAGACCAGGCGTGTATGATAGAGCATATGTAGACATATGACATATATCATTCTAAATCTGCTATTAGAAGATATCAGAGCTGTCTGGGAGCAGCAATATTCCATTCTTGATAGGATAATAGAGAGCTTAGCATTTTATCCCAGCTGGCTTGGGAGCATGGGAAGAAGTGAGAACCACCTCATTGGGTAGTACAATATAGATTCAAAACCCTGTTTCAATAATACTTCTAACAATTGCCATCTAGGGGATGCTTGGAGAAAGCAGGGCGTATTTGCCTTCACTCTAGCTAATCCGATAATATATCATGATGTCCAGTGGCATAGCCTCTGTGTGTTCCAAAAATGAAGACATATTAAAAAATTTCAACAAAGGGGGGACACTGTTCCTGATGAGTAGTGTAGAAAGTCACTCACTCACTAAAGAGGGGGAAGAGAGAAAGAAAGAAAGGAAAGGAGCAGGGGATCCTAGGTGTAGGACTCACTAAAGGAGAGGGAAGAGCAAGTCTTGCCTGTTTTAGGCCTCACACACCCCGAAGGATGTCATGCTTTATCACTGGGCAGTTGCTCCTCGTCGGACCGGCGCTGCAATGCCCTATGGGTCCCCCGAAGGGTCACTTTATCAGAGATCTTTTGAGTACTGCTGTTTAGTGCATGTGGGTGTATGGGGTGACTCCTATATGAAGGGTGACAAAGTGTGTGCAGGGAATTAAAACTGACTAAGGGTTGCCAGGAGAAATAATTTTAATGTGATGGTACCCTTGTAAGAATAAAAAACTAGTACGTGCTGAGGAGCTAGGACTGGCACTGCATGCTAAGGGAACTACAGAGTAACAAGGCTGGTTTGCATATGGCCATGTCTGAACTGGGGTGGTGTGGAGTGCAAAAAAACAATGGATTTAGGCCCAGATCTCTGTACTGGGGTGAATGTATGACATTGTTCTGCATTCTGTCCATCAACTGTTGTTTTGCATTTTGTCACCCCGAGTGGGATGGGTATGCTCAGACGTGAGTCCCATGCTCTCCACACCACTGGAGTCAAGCTATCCTGGCTGAAGACGGCTGATAGCCAGAAACCGGTCCTAGGATGCTTGTTTCCGGTCCAGGGAAGACATGGCTTAGAGTTCGGGCTGGACTGTTCCCATGAGGCACAGGGTCAGACTGATTTGCATATGGCCATGTCTGAACTGGGGTGGCTTCGTGAGCTAAAGAATGGTGATGGATTAAACCCAGATCCGTTGACTGGGGGTGAGTGTTTGATTTGCTCAAACGCTCCGTCCATCATCCCCTTTTGTATCGCTTTGTTCGCCCTAAGTTGGCAGGGTATGCTCAGACGTGAGTCCCTTGCTCACTTGGCCACTGGATTCAAGATAGCCTGGCTGATGAGGATTATGAATCCGAAACCGGTCCCAGGATGCTTGTTTCCGGTCCAGGGAAGACATGGCTTGGCAGTTCGGGCTGGACTGTTCCCATGAGGCACAGGGTCAGACTGATTTGCATATGGCCAAGTCTGAACTGGGGTGGCTGAGTGAGCTAAAGAATGGTGATGGATTAAACCCAGATCAGTTGACTGGGGCTGAGTGTTTGATTTGCTCAAACGCTCCGTCCATCATCCCCTTTTGTATTGCTTTGTTCGCCCTAAATTGGCAGGGTATGCTCAGACGTGAGTCCCTTGCTCACTTGGCCACTGGATTCAAGATAGCCTGCCTGATGAGGATTATGAATCCGAAACCGGTCCCAGGATGCTTGTTTCCGGTCCAGGGAAGACATGGCTTGGCAGTTCGGCTGGACTGTTCCCATGCGGTACAGGGTCAGACTGATTTGCATATGGCCATGTCTGAACTGGGGTTGCTGAGTGAGCTAAAGAATGGTGATGGATTAAACCCAGATCAGTTGACTGGGGGTGAGTGTTTGATTTGCTCAAACGCTCCGTCCATCATCCCCTTTTGTATCGCTTTGTTCACCCTAAATTGGCAGGGTATGCTCAGACGTGAGTCCCTTGCTCACTTGGCCACTGGATTCAAGATAGCCTGGCTGATGAGGATTATGAATCCGAAACCGGTCCCAGGATGCTTGTTTCCGGTCCAGGGAAGACATGGCTTGGAAGTTCGGGATGGACTGTTCCCATGAGGCACAGGGTCAGACTGATTTGCATATGGCCATGTCTGAACTGGGGTGGCTGAGTGAGCTAAAGAATGGTGATGGATTAAACCTAGATCAGTTGACTGGGGTGAGTGTTTGATTTGCTCAAACGCTCCGCCCATCATCCCCTTTTGTATCGCTTTGTTCGCCCTAAGTTGGCAGGGTATGCTCAGACTTGAGTCCCTTGCTCACTTGGCCACTGGATTCAAGATAGCCTGGCTGATGAGGATTATGAATCCGAAACCGGTCCCAGGATGCTTGTTTCCGGTCCAGGGAAGACATGGCTTGGAAGTTCGGGATGGACTGTTCCCATGAGGCACAGGGTCAGACTGATTTGCATATGGCCATGTCTGAACTGGGGTGGCAGAGTGAGCTGAAGAATGGTGATGGATTAAACCCTGATCAGTTGACTGGGGGTGAGTGTTTGATTTGCTCAAACGCTTCGTCCATCATCCCCTTTTGTATCGCTTTGAAGTGACTCGAAGCATGCTGTCAAATGAGCACAGGGCAATTTGTGTGGAGAGTACAAGGATTGGCTCGGCAACTTATGGCCAATAATAGTCAGTTGCGGGTTATAAGTCCTAAAGGAAGAAGTGGGGGGACTCACCAAGTTAAGCAATAGGCAAGTGACATCATGGTGTGTGAAATCACAGCATGTGACATCACGGCGTGGAATCACAAGAAGTGACATCACAGGAAGTGGCATCACAACCCATGACCTCACATGTAGTGATATCAGAAGAAGTGATATCAGATCGTCACACCTCACACATGTATACTTAGCAGGTTTATCATGAGTACATTTTAGAGCAATATAAGATTTAATAGAAGATATATAGGAAAGGAAAACTGAAAATCCAAGAAGAGGACTGACAGTAAGGGCAAATATGTACAAGGCATCTTGTAAATTTGCTTTGTTTCAAACGTTTTTAAAGTTCTGCAGGTTTTGCACGCTACATACCCCTGCGTGCTACGCCACCGCACATAGCCTTCCCTGTAACTGTGTTTTGGAAATTCCACACAACTTTTTTGATTGGCCGACGGACTGTCTGGGACTGGTGTCCCCTTCCATTTGCCTCCAAACAGAAGGAGAGTCACCCGTACTGGCCTAAAGGCACAACATCGTTTTAAAACTGAACCAAAGTTGTTTTCCCTTCCATTAGAAAACTACTGTCCTTTGCCGTAGCCATATTTCTATTAAGAAAGAAAGTCTCTAAATAGTGACAAGCCACCCCAGCTGGCTCCCATTTATCATACAAAATAAAGGACTATTTTAAAAGCGGTGAACAGGATGGCAATATTCTAGCATTGACCAGCGCTGGTTCAGCTGAAGGAATAATCACCCGCCCTGAAAGAGACCTTACTAAAGAATTATATTTATTCTTTGCACCAACTTAATTATATAATCTGACCAGAGTCCTTTTTACATCAAATTCTCCGGAAATAATAATAGGGTCTGACCGGAAGTGGACTAACGTAACACCAACAGCACTCGAATAGACGTTGTGGGGGTGCCAGCCTTAGAATTGGGTTCGAGCAGTAGCGGCACCCCCCCCCCCCCAGCGCCTTGAGACCCTACGGGTATGTAGCGCGCTCTATAAATGTCTTTGATTGATTGATTGAAACAACTGCTGTCAAAATCCACACCACACCTTTAGAACTGAGTAAATCTCACAGCTCGCCCCAATTGATGCCCAGCCCAGTGGAGGAAGGTCCTGGCCCTAATTAAGGCGTTGTGTACGGCCCATAAAATTTTACATGGCAAAGGCCCCCCCATCCTTGTTAATATGGCCCGTCCCTATAAACCTCCACGCCTTTTGCGCTCAGACCAGCAACATCTTTTGCAATCTGCGAGAGTCAGGAGAGCTCGGACGGGGGGCAGGCGTTTCTCGGTTCAGGTGGCATCTCTGTGGAACTCTCTGCCCCTTAAGATTCGCTCAGAGCACAAGATCCTAACATTTAGGAAACTTCTTAAAACCCACTTGTTTCCACAGTAGTGAGTTATCGAGTTCCTCCTTCTTTGGTCTGTTGCGCCGGGATGCCCCCGGGTAAGCTGAGCGCATTACAAATTTCATATAATAATAATAATAATAACTTCATCACCACTCTCTTGCTGGACACACAATCCAAAGGAACAAACAACGCAGACTATGCGTTCCATATGGATGAAGAGGATATAGCCGTGGTGGATGGCCACATATCTATCTGCAGGACTTGTATGAACAGTACCTAAAATGTTTCATGAAAAGGAATCATCCACAAGGTGACACAAATATAGGTACGTGGAAGATCACAATCCCTGGAACCCCACCCGCTCAACCAGCTCTCTCAAGAATGAAGACAAAGGGCAGGACTCTGGACATAACAGCGGGGGCTGACCCCCCAGTCAATGAAGCAGGACACACAAACTGTGCTCATGCAAGGAGTGGCATCTCACATTTCTGTCATCCACTGGATGTTAGGGGGTGAAAATACTGAAACCCCGCCCTATAGCAAGTCAACACTGCAATCCCAGAGCAATTCTTTCCATGCCAGGAGAAGCACAATAGATTATTCAATAAAGTCTATCAGACTGCAAGAAGAGTACAACAATCCAACAAAAATCAAGTGAGTCAGCTATAGACAAGCATGGCAAAGATAATCAAAAGTCCCATCTAAAACTAAATGCAACTCTTGAGATTTCCCGAGGATGATTGGACTTAATCACCGTGGGTGGTGGACATGATGGATGGAAACCTCGAAATAACCACACAGGACATAATTGCGAAAAACATTTCTAAAAATATAAATCAGAGGCAGCTAAGAAACAGAATTAAAAATCTAGGAAGAAACTACACATGAAACCCACATGAAAACCAGATGAGATCATTCCATCTGTACCTGAAATCCCTAAAGAAGAGCGTCCGAATGAATGCTTGAATATAGGCTTGCATCAAAAGAGTTTTGTGAACAGAAATCCCAGGCTGTTATGTGATGCACACTCAAACACATAGAATCCAGGCCTGGTCAAGACCCACGAGGGATGAAGTACCACAGGAACAGCACCTCACTCAACCAACCCAATCGATTCAACCAACACACCCACATTTTTTTCATCAGACGTCGCTCAGGGCTAGGGTGTGGATCAGCTGGATGAAGGAAGCACTTACGGGACCAAAGGAGATCGAACAGACTGCGTTAGTGCATCCAGGTCACCCTCAGGAAATCATCCTGTGCTGACAACAACGCTCGAAAGACAAAGGACACGGACCCCCAGGTTGCTTCCGGCCCCGCCCCCATCAGAACTCACAAATCAAGACTTGACGACCAGCTCTGTGGGTAAAAGAGGCCATGTTTATTATACATGACCACATATAAACATGACTATATATCATCAATAACATTCAAATTTCATACAACATATATTTATCAACTTTGATCACTGAACAATATTTTATTTATGTTGATCATAACTTCATAATCTATCAGCAGAAATGACAGAACTTAAGTTATTGACAAAGAATGTTCTCTATCACTCCAGCACTAAGGGGCCTTCTAGCTCGCGCCCCCCAGCCAACTAACAACCACGCAGGGCACAACCCACCTGCGTCCTTGAGAGGTGAGCTCCTGCCATCTTGTCCTTGTCTGTAAAGGTGATTAGGTTATCTGTTAAGCAGGAACAGTCAGGAGACGAACTGGTTGAGTAGTAAAAAGGTTTATTCCAAGTAGACAGCATAAGCACTGGAGCACGTCTTCAGACAGCAACCTCCAACTGAATAAGTGAGCTCAGCCACAGTTGAAAACTACTGGCGGGAGACGCCTCGAGAAATGCATCTCTTGAAGATAAACATTCTTCAAGAGATGCGTGACAACAGATGAGAACATACAGCACGTGTGCGTGAAGGAATACATATGAGTGATAGAACATTGACACTAACATAACTCTAAGACTAAGAACTCTACATCTTCTCCCTCCTCACAAAATAAAGAAAAGACGAAATTAAAAGGAAACTTAACTTAAATAAAAATCTCTAAAACGTGAAGGAAATGAGCAATTCCTATGAGACCTAGACGCCAAGTCAGAAGAGGGATGTAATGGCGGACTCCGCTCGCGTTGCCGTCTTCTCGTGGGTTTGGCTCGTGGGTTCGATCCCTGTCCACCTCACGAGCCAAAGCCCGAGCCTAGTGTGTTTACTTTTAAGTAGATGTATACACGAGCCACGGCCGTGTATACTCCTGTTGTATTTTGAATTACTTCCCTCGCGCATGGACGGCTGAGTCTTTCCGTTTGCCATTGTAACCACCGGCTTCACGGAGACCAGACGTCCATGACGGGTGGAGTCATCTTTATGAAGAATAAATCCTCTTACCTAAATCTTCTGCTTCATCCACTTTATTACATATTTTGGCGACGATCGGGAGACTCCACCCCACCCACGCTGACCTTTTCTTTCGGATTCAGCACTTCGTCAATTTTCGTGTGATGTCATTGGTCGAATGAAACTACCAATCAACGGAGTCGCCTTTCCTAATTTCGTCTATAAGCGACTCCTATTGGATTACAATCACGAACCTCATTGGATGTTCCTAAAACAACAACTTTATTGAGGTATCGGCGAGAAAACTGAAGACACGACAAGGTACTGTGTTGGCTGAAAGTTGTTATTTATTGAGCGCAACCCTAACGATACGCTCGTTGTCATCGAAAACATTGCGTGTCACTACAGCGACACGCACGCTTTCGACATTCAACGATTTTAACATTTAATTACTCAAACAGTTAATCTTCGCGTATCTCACCCAACGACACGCACGTTATTGATGGAATTAAATATTTTCATTGCGTGTCGTCTTCAACGATACGCACGTTGTTTGTTACTCATTTAACTATTGTGTCTTACAACAACGACACATACGCTCTCAGCATTTAATCACACAGTTGTGCACCGCGTACCACAGCGATACGCACGCTTTTTCATCTCAGAAATCGCATAACTACAGCAAAGCATTCATGTTTAAAGTTGCATATTTACAACAAAACGTTCGTGTTTAAGGTTTTAATCTTCTTTGCTAAGCTTTAGTATTACTTAAATACCTATATTTCTGTCAGAGTTGTTAACCTTTTCACTTTATCATAAGCAACCAACATGGCTAACAATCAGTGGCACCAGATTACTCAACCCCCACCGTTCTTAGACAAACCTGGCACTCCAGACATAATTTGGTCTGAGTGGTTTGGGTTATTTGAGAACCATTTAGTGGCTATAGATGCTGCTGATTATTCTGATAAAAGAAAGTTCGCTATTCTTTTTGGTTGTCTAGGGCAAGCTGGTCAACGAATATTTAAAAGTATCGTTCCTATTGCACCACCCATTTCCCTAGATGAAAGTGGGGATAATCTTTGGAACGTTTACATTGAAGCTATTGCAAGGTTAAAAAAACAATTTTGTGATGAACCTAACATTATGTTAGAGAGACACAACTTCTATGCCAGGAAACAAAAGGATGATGAGAAGGTGGAAGAGTACATCGCTGCACTCAGAGTTTTAGCAATTACTTGCAATTTCGAACCTTCTCCTGATAAATTTATTAGAGACCAGTTTGTTTTTAATTGTGCATCAAGAAAGATTAAACAAAGAATTTTGGGATGCAAGAATCCTTCTTTAAGTGAAGTCATAGACCTGGCCCTTAGCATTGAACGGTCAACATTAACCAGCAAAGTTGTTATGGAACAACCTAAACAAGGCATTAATGCTATAGACTGCTATGACTCTGATGAAGGTGAAACACTCTGCGCCATTGCTAATAAAGGCAGAGTTCAACCTAATAAATTTAACCAAAGAAAAAAAACTTACTTTTGTTATAGGTGCGGTTCAAAGGATCACATTGGGAACGCCCCAAATTGCCCTGCTCTCAAAAAGCGGTGTTCTATTTGTAAAAAAATTGGACATTTTCAGGGGGTTTGCAGATTCGCGAAGAAACCCTCCAATGTTAATATGGTGGACTTTGATACATGTACTGAATCTTTTAAAAACATTATTGTAACTCTTGATGCTAATGGTGACATTGATTCTATTAAGGGTCCACTATGTGCAGCTATTATTGATAATGTACACCTTCAAGTCATGGCGGATTCAGGCTCCCCATACACTATCCTTAGAGATTCAACTTTTTACGATAAATGGGACAAAAGAGTCGAATTGATTGAATCTGATGTTAATCCACTAGCATTTGGGGAAAAGAATATTAACATGCTAGGATATTTTGAAGGATTAGTCCAATGCTTGGGGAGGGAAACCGTCACTAAAATTTATGTAGCAGAAAAAGGCAAAGACATCGTGGGCTGGAAAGACTTAGCTTTGATGGGTCTTTATTTAGTTCCAGGTGATGAGAACCCCATTAAAGTTGGAAAGTTACCTACTTTTAAAACTAATTCACCTGTTGCTGTAATTGATGATCATAACACAAAGATTCAGGAAATTTTGGCAGAATTTAAACCAGTGTTCATAGAAACGGTAGGGAGTGTCAAGGGATTTGAGCATAAGATCAGACTGTTACCCGGGGCACAACCAGTTAGTCATAAAGTTAGAGCTGTCCCACTGAGTGTCAGATCTGAATTAAAAATAATGTTGGATGGTTTGTGTAAACAAGGTATCATTTCCCCCATCAATTCTTCACAATGGGTCGCACCAGTTGTAGTCGCACGCAAAAAGACTGGGGAAATTAGATTATGTGCGGACTTACGCTCATTAAATAAGAACATTATTGTGGACTGCCACCCACTACCAAGAATCCATGAGCTTCTGGCTAACATAGGCGACGCTAAATGGTTCTCCTTGATCGATCTGAGGTCAGCGTACCATCAGGTGTCTTTAGCGAAGGAATCTCAAGAACTTACCTCTTTTATTACTCCTTTCGGAGCTTTTAAATTCCTTCGCCTCCCCTTTGGGTTAGCGTCTGCTGGAAGTGTTTTCCAGAAACTGATGGATGTGATGTTTCAAGGCATAGCGGGTGTGCAGGCATACCTTGATGACATCCTGATTTTTGCCAAATCATTAAACGAACACGATGTTATTCTTAGGAATGTACTTTCAATTTTAATGTCAAGAAACATGACTGTTCGCGCAGACAAATGTAAGTTTGCTGTTAACAAGATTGATTATCTAGGGCATACAGTATCGGACCAAGGTATCACTCCCAAATTTTCAGTCGTTAGAGCCATAGAAGACGCAAAGCCTCCTCCTGATAAGGATGCTTTGCGATCCTTCCTAGGACTTGCAGAATATTATGCAAGGTTTGTCCAGTCGTATTCCCAAATAGTGGAACCTTTGAGAAAACTTTTGAGGAAAGGGTCTAGTTTCATTTGGACGCAAGAGTTGGACAAGGTTTTTTGTGAGATCAAGAAGATGATTGTTTCTGCTAAAGCCATACATGCCTTCAGAGAAGATGCCATTTCAGTTATCACGGTAGATGCGAGTATCTCTGGTCTAGGGGCAGTCCTTACACAAAAGGTGAATGGTCAGGAACAAACTGTGGCGTTTGCGTCTAGAGCACTTAAAGAGTTCGAACAGAGGTACAGCACTATTGAAAGGGAAGCCTTAGCTTGCGCTTGGGCGGTCCACAAGTTTAAAATGTACATTTGGGGGAGGAAATTTGAATTGGTCACTGATCACAAGCCACTAATTTACATTTTTGACAAACCCAGTTCAGCGTCTATGTCAGCTCGTCTGATGAGGTTAGTCTCTAAATTACAAGAGTTCAATTTTTCTGTTAAGCATATAGTTGGTGGCAAGAATTTTCGGGCTGATTGCCTATCTAGAATGGCTATGGAGAAGGACGATGAGGAGGATTTTCTTGTAGAGGACGTCGAATGTGTTACCTTTGTGGATGCTGTAGATGAGATTAGTGACGTGATTTCTGAAGGCGATTGGAAGGAAGCCACTGCTTCAGATAATGTGTTGTTAAAGGTGATAGAATTTACTACACGGTGTTGGCCTGAACCAAGAAGTCTGAATGGCGATCTACGCAGTTTTGCTCAAATTTCTGAGGAACTATCCGTTGAGAACAATGTAGTACGAAGAGGTGAGAAATTTGTCCCTCCTTTTAAACTGAGGGAGTCTATTATTAATAAGGCTCACCAAGGACATCTGGGGTCAACTAAAACCTCTATGCGCATTAAGCAACACTATTGGTGGCCCTCAATTGATGTCCAAGTTAAAAATTTGATTGACTCGTGCCCGGAGTGTTTATTATCCGATAAACATTGGCGCACACTGAAAGTTCCCCTACACCCCACGGATTTTGCCCACGGATTTTGCCTAGTGTGTTTACTTTTAAGTAGATGTATACACGAGCCACGGCCGTGTATACTCCTGTTGTATTTTGAATTACTTCCCTCGCGCATGGACGGCTGAGTCTTTCCGTTTGCCATTGTAACCACCGGCTTCACGGAGACCAGACGTCCATGACGGGTGGAGTCATCTTTATGAAGAATAAATCCTCTTACCTAAATCTTCTGCTTCATCCACTTTATTACAAGGGAGAAGGGAAGGAAGGACATAAAGTTTCAGCATTTTCCAAGGTGTCTTGAGAAGGAAGAGAAACTTCACTCAAGATATCTTGAGTAGATGAAGAAACATCATTCAAAACTGGGGTATCTTGATTAGGTAAAAGAACATCATTTGAAACTTCATTTGAAACTGGAGCCTCCTGCTGAGTTGGAAAACCATGAAAGGAACAGGAGGGGCTCTCATCCCCATGCTTATTCCTAAGAACTATCCTAGCCTGATCTGATGTCAACTTTACAAGAGAGAGTTTGTTGCGCCACCCTCTTTTATCTAAAAACAGTGATCCTTTGGACACTTTAAGGACCTGAGTTGGAAGTGAAAACTCTGACAAACCCTTCTTTACTCTATCCATGGTCTTCAACATAACCCAATCCCCTATTGTAAAAGTTTCAGGAATTGAGATCACTTTAGAATCAAAATTGCGCTTTTGTACGTCCTGTTGTCTAGCAACGTTGCTTTTAACAACCAATTTGTCTGAACAAGCTATACATTCAGTCTTTTCTGAAGCCAAATCCTTAATCCAGGAGGGACAGACAATACCATGAGGATTTCTCTTTTTCAATAGCCTGAAAGGGGATATGCCCGTAGTGGAATGAGGGGTAACTAAGTATGCCCAAACCTTTTCCCTTAGAAAACCCTCAACGTTCATACTACATGAAGTTGCAGTCTGGATGCCCTCTTTCAAAAACCTGTTCATACGCTCGATCAAACCATTTGAGGCGGGAGAATAAAGAGCAACTTTTAAATGTTTCACATCAAACCCCTTCAAAAACTCTTCCATAACACCAGAACAAAAATGTGAACCATTGTCACTAACGATTTCCCTTGGGGGACCTTTAATCCTAAAAATACATTTCAAGAAACTTATTGCTGAAACGGAATCTGGATTTGAACAAAAATCAAAATCAAACCACTTTGAGTGATAATCCACAATTGAAACTATGTACCGCTGAGATTGTGAAAGAATCTCAAACGGACCGGAAAAACCAATGGCCAACTTGACCCAGGACTCTTCAGGGATAGGAACATTGTGCAGTGGCAAATTCTGTAACTTCTAGTGTTTATCTGACACCAAACAAGTACTACAAGCATCAATCCAATCATTTACATTTCTCTCCATGGCAGGCCACCAGAAATGCTCTTTCAATTTACGTGAGGTCTCACCGACACCTAAATGACCCTGGTGAGCTGCAAAAAATAGCTTATTTCGTAAAACTAAAGGAGGAACACATCGATCCCCCCTAAAAATAATTCCGTTAATAATTGTCAAATCACCAGATACCTGCGCAAAAGACTTCAAAGGGGTAGGAAGGGAACGTATCCTGGGCCAACCTGACACTATCAAATTCTTCACAGCCACAAGAACTTCATCATCAGAATAGCATTTAAACCAATCCTCCTCAGAAATAGAGAGTGGAGAAAAAACCAAGTCTTCTAAAGAGGCTACAACACACTCAACGTCATCCTCGAGCACATCATCATTGTTCTCTAAAGGCAACCTCGAAAGAGCATCAGCTCTCATGTTTCTACCTCCAGCAATGTGGTGAATGCTAAAGTTAAATTCATGTAACTTGGAAAGAATTCTTACCAACCTCGAAGAGGCTTTTCTGGTGCCATTTCCGTTTAAAAGATGTAACAAGGGCTTATGATCAGTATAGAGCAAAAAGTGAGAACCCCAAATGTAGACCTTAAACTTTTCAACTGCCCACGCACAACCAAGAGCCTCTTTTTCGATAGTGCTGTAATTGCACTCAGCATTGTTAAGTGATCTGGAAGCAAAACCAATGGTATGTTCCAAAGAACCATTCCACTGACAAAGAATGGCATCAAGGCCTTTCTGACTTGCATCCACATAGATACCACACTTCAGACCTGGCGTAAAAGATGATAGTGCAGGTGAATTTACAATTACCTTCTTAATGTTATTGAAGGCTATATCCGCTTCCGCATTCCACAAAAATGCAATATCTTTTTTAATTAACATCCTAAGGGGTTGAACCAACTGGGAATAATTCATGACAAACCTAGAATAATACTCAGTGAGACCGAGAAATGATCTCAAAGTATCCTTATTGCCTGGTACGGGTACATTTGAGATAGCTTGAGTAAGTGAGAGTTTGGGTTTAATACCCATGGTAGAAATTGAATGACCCAAATAGTCTAATTAATCTACAAAAAATTTACATTTCTTTTCACCAAGGGTAATTCCAACATCTCTGAAGCGTGTCAGAACAATTTGTAGATCCTTAATATGTTCATCAACACTCTTTGAATGAATCAAAACGTCGTCCTGATACGCTTGGACACCCTTAACATTACACAAAACACTGTCCATAAATTTTTGAAAAACACTTGCGGCACTCGCCAATCCGAAAGGAAGCCTCAAGTATTTGAAGGCCCCAAAAGGTGTAATGAATGTGGTGAGCTCCGCTGAACATTTCGTCAGGGCGATTTGGTGATATGCACTCCTCAAATCCAAAAGATTAAACAATTTGGACTCTGCAATTCCAGTGAGGAGCTCTTGTATCCTTGGCAAAGGATAACAGTCAATTAAAATGTTTTGATTTAATGACCTAAGGTCAGCACACAAACGAATGCTAGAATCCTTTTTCTTCACGACCACAATCGGACTGACCCACAAAGATGAGTCCACAGCTTCAATAATTTTTTCATCTACCATCTTCATCAACACTTTCTTCAAGTCTTCTCTCACACTAAGAGGTACATTCCTTAACTTATGTATCACAGGGACAGCATTAGGCTTAAGACGAATACGATGTTCATAGTTTTTGATCATGCCAACAGAATCATTAAAAACTTCTGGAAACTCAGAAACAATTTTGTTAACAATCCCCACATCAACAGAATTAACTGAGCAAAAATTACTTTGTTCATTTATCTGTACAGGAAATTCGGATCCAGGAACAAGTTTGAGACCCATTTTGGCGAGGTCTTGCCACCCTACAATGCATTTCCCATCAGTGGCAACATAATCCTTTGTATAAATACTCCTGCCCAAACAAGTTACGCTGGTAATGAAGAAACCCCACATTTCAATGTGTTTTCCCCTATATCCCTTTGGTATGAGGTCCAAAGGTTCAAGTGTAATTCTTGAAGACCAGTGAGTATTGAACAAAGTATCAGATATAATTGTCATGGGGGCACCAGAATCTGCCATCATATCAATTGCTATGTGATCAACAATCACTTGACAAGTAGGATCCTTAACTCGTTCCAAACCAATGGAATCAACCATTAAAATGAAAACTAAATGAATAGAAAGAATTTCCTTTTTAACTAAACTTCTCTGTTGAGTTCCTTGAGAAGTACCAATGTCAACAGAACTAATAGTGGCATTTTTCATTTCAGAGTCAATAATTTAAACATCAGAGTCTTCACCTGTAAAGGAAGAAATATTATTAATTTGAAAACCTTTTCTGTTTCGACAAACAGATTGAAAATGCCCATTCCTTTGACAAAAGGTACACTTTTTCCCTCGAGCTGGACACACAGGACTGTTACCAAAGTGAGTTTTAGATCTACAACGAAAGCAAAATGCACTTGTTCTCCTCTGAAATGGTCTCTGAAAAGGCCTATTTCTAGAATAAACTGCATTTACACTTAAGTCAGATTGATGAAAGGATGAAATGTTTTCAGTAATACACTTAGAAGATACAATCGATCTCTCAATTCCTTTAGCCATCTCTAAAACCTCAGATAAGGAAGGGTCTCTGCAACTTAATATTCTTTCTTGTATCTTTTTGTGGCAGCAATTGTACACAAATTGGTCTCTTAGGACCGTGTCCAAGTATGCTCCAAAATTGCACTTTGCCGCAAGATTCCTCAGTGCAGAAATGAATTCTTCTACAGTCTCATCTTGTTCCTGACGTCTTTTCATAAAATTAAATCGTTCAAGAATAACACTGGGCTGTTCAAGAAATTTTCTATTCAACTTTAAAATTGCAGCAGTATATTCATTCATTTCATCCCCACTCCCTGAAGCTGGAAGTGGATTAGGTAAATTATTAAAAATTTGTCTTCCTTCCTTGCCTAAATTACTGTAAAGAATTGCCATTTTCCTCTTTGCGGAGTACTCATCCGCTCCTATGGCCACAAGATAGCTCTCAAAACTTTTAAACCAGAGTCTCCATGGTTCTTTTGGTTTACCAGGGACTGGTAAAAAATAATTCAAAGTCACAATCTGTTGATTTGTAGCCATGATCTTAAAAAATGAAGTTATTGAAACCTTTAATTTCTGTAAGACACTCTTATAAATTTTAAGAATTAAACCTTCACTTTAAAAATGCTTAAATTTCTTAAGATTACAATAAAGCGTAAAATTCTGAATAAACTGCTTTGTTTTACCTAAATCCTTTAGAAACCGCTCACATTTGAGGCTCTCTTTTAACACGATCGGTTATTTTCCTTCCGATCGGTAAATGGTTACCATGGTAACTCTCAACTCTCAATGAAAATCAAAGATGGCCGCAAGGCGTAGCTACGTTCCTGCACGCATGCGCGTGATGACGTATGCTCGAGACGAGATTACGATCTCGCTCACGTCACAGAGGGAACGAAGATGAGTTAAATGAAGCAGAAAAAGGATAAAAAAATGTCCGATTTCTTGTAGAAAATACCATTTTGAGGCGGATTTTCAGGAGATGAGATTCAGAAGAGCCTTGAAACGAAGAGTGAGCTTGTTTTGAGATCGTGCAAGGTAGGTGATATGCTGTTTTTTGATGAAAAGAGTCCCTCGTCGCCAAGATGTAAAGGTGATTAGGTTATCTGTTAAGCAGGAACAGTCAGGAGATGAACTGGTTGAGTAGTAGAAATGTTTATTCCAAGTAGACAGCATAAGCACTGGAGCACGTCTTCAGACAGCAACCTCCAACTGAATAAGTGAGCTCAGCCATAGTTGGAAACTACTGGCCGGAGACGCCTCGAGAAATGCATCTCTTGAAGATAAACATTCTTCAAGAGATGCGTGACAACAGATGAGAACATACAGCACGTGTGCGTGAAGGAATACATATGAGTGATAGAACATTGACACTAACATAACTCTAAGACTAAGAACTCTACATCAGAGGTGAGCTCCTGCCATCTGGTCCTTGTCCGACACCTGAGGGGCATACCCCTCAACCACCAGGCTGCCCATCGTAGGGAATAACCAGGGGGAATGCCCCGTGCCCTAGTTTGTAAACTGGCGCCCTTGCCCCCCAGCCCATGTCTCCATTCTCTCTGGGGTGAGCTTACCGTATCTCCCCCTCAGTGCTGGCCTAGGGAGTATGCAGGAGGGCTCCCCTTAACAATGTAAGGCAATTTATGTGGCCTTCTCACCGCCACTGTTAATTCAACTTCCAACACCTTCCCAAGCTCTACTTCTAGGGATGTACCTTCTACATCATCCTTCTTCAACTGAGCGGCAGAACGTTATCATGCTGGTACTGAACCACAACGAATTATAAGAAACCTGGGCTATCCGCTGACAATTTGCCATTGTGTGACTGCATTGCGCATGTGAGGCTTCTCTTTCACCGTGCCCGGTTGTGTGACGTCATAGAGTTCTGTTGAGAATGTGTGGTTGTGTGACTTCACTGCGCATGTGAAGGTTCTGATGTACAATATGCCACTGTGTGACTGCATTGCGCATGTGAGGCTTCTCTTTCACAGTGCCCGGTTGTGTGACGTCATAGAGTTCTGTTGGGAATGGGCGGTTGTGTGACGTCACTGTGCATGTGAAGGTTCTGATGTACAATATGCCATTGTGTGACTGCATTGCGCAAGTGAGGCTTCTCCTGCACAGTTCCCGGTTGTGTGGCGTCAGAGAGTTCCGTTTAGAATGTGTGGTTGTGTGATGTCACGGTGCATGTAAAGGTTCTGTTGTGTAAAGTGTGAGGTCAGCATACATGAGAGGCTTTTTGTGATTGTAATGTATAAGGGTGAGGCTGGTGTCCGAGTGCAGGTAAGTTTTCCATTATGCAATGTGTGAGTGTTTGATGGAGGGGTTGCTGAGAAGCGGTGATAGGTCAAAGGGCACGTGGAGCGCTTCCGGTATTTTCAGCCCTCGTGGTGTGGATTTCATTGAGAGTTCCAGAGTGTGTGCGAGGCCTCTCTCCTGCATTGACTGATGTAATTTGTAATGCAAAAATACACACAATAGCTACCTCTGATTATCGAACAGCGCTTCCATAAGCTATAAATAAGCGATGACGTAGCAGGTGAACAACAAGGTTACCAATGATCACCTTCTGTTCCTGAGAATCTCGTGGTGCCATTGTTTCCACGTGCGGTGTGTAGCCACCGTGGTGGTTTGCATATTCCGGAGATAGTGGCCTGTTATTATGTGTCCAGCACTATTATCAAAATGTGCACGGCGCCGTATCAGGAACACTCCCCGTCCTGTTAGTGGGCACGGGCTGAACCCAGGAAGATAAGCCGCCTGTCCCCGAGGAGGGAGCTGCATAGACAGACAAGCTGGCACAGGGACTCCAGTGCCCTGTAAAGTACAGGTGCTATAGCATACACAGACCCGCCTGCCCACCCAAAGGCAGAAGGGGAATAGTTAGTGGTCGAAGTGGGAGAAAAAAGGTGGGCAACTGTGGGTGGAGAATCAGAGGGCGCGAATACCTGAGGATTGGTCAGCGGTGTGACCAGAAAACACAAAACATCCCAATTTGTAGCATTTCTTTAACATTTCACTGACCAATTACAGTTTATCATATTATTTAATTCAACCTATGGATGCACATGATTATTTAAGGTTTAATATGAGGTATGAACATTAAAATACATTCACAAAGTGGGATATGTTTCCAATCACAGAATGTCCCAAATACGCTCAATAGTGGAAGCAGAAGCCATTTGTTTCCGAGCCATGGAGTTTCTCTCATCAGCACTTCTCCCTTTTCCACAAGAACAGTTTAAACATGAATAGTAGAATATCCTGTTTTGCAAATGTTTTCTATATAATTGTGGCTCTGCCATGTTTGACACATACGCAACATCTTCTACATAATCTGACAATTTTAATTTAGAAACTGTTTGTAGCTGAAACGGATCAAACCGTTACAAAAAAAATGGACTTGTGCTGCTGTGAAGTGGACGGCCCATGGCAAAGGTTGACTGATCACCTTTCTCACGGTTGATTTGTTTGTTCTACTGGTACTTATAAGGCAAAGTCTTTCCAGAGACTGTTAGCATGTTTCAAATGTCAAATAGTAAAGTATCAGAAAATATACTGCACTATGCTGCAGCCTTTTTTTGCTAATTTAGTCAACACTGTGGCATTATTTTGTCCTCCTTTGATGCATAATTCCAGTGGCCAAAAGCAGGCAACACGTTAAAAGTGTGTGTGCATAAAGAAGAGAGACTGTGAAGTTTGAAAACTTAGTTTGGTGTGCCTGCAAATCCTGCATTACCGATCCCTGGTGATTTGCAGCTAATACTGCTGAACCAAGGTCAATGGAGGTACTAATGGGTGAGGCGGAATGGCCTCAAGGGCAGGGCCGGCTTTAGCGCTGGTGGTGCCCTGTGCAACAATGCTTGTTGCTGCACCCCAATGACCACCTCCGCCATGGATTCCCTCACTACCACCCTTCAATAGGGCCCCTCAAGTCTCTATAACTACACTCTCTCAGATGAATTTGATTTACAGCGCCGCTCATACCAGTGTAGGGTGTCAGAGCACTTTACATCACACACATTACACAGAGACAATCAATTATACGTGTGAATATCACTGTATAGAAAATGTTACATAACAACCATACTAGTAGGCAATATAGTCTATTAGTTATTCGTCTGAAGAAACACAAACTGAGAATTTTAATCGTAATACCATGGTTTGGTGGATCTCTTCAATAATCAGAATTCATTTCTGTTAGACCTGTCCGCCCTTTGGGTGGTCCCTCCTATTATTTATTTATTTGTGTCCCCTTTTTGCTCCTCAATCTTTTTATTTTTGATGTCCACTGGAATTTTTTAGGTGTTGACCTGGGGGGGTTAGGTGCTCCTTGCCCCTGTAGTTTTTTTCCCTCTGCCTTGGGTGCCTTACCTGACTGAAACTACAGGAACCACAAAATGGTGGCTTCCAACTGCCACCTAACTGACTACCTCAGGATTCAGGTCCATAGGACAACATGAGGGTTTCCAGAACCTTCTGGACTCCTCTGGACATTCTGGGGTCAGCCTATATAAGGCGGAATGTTGGGCAGCCTTTTTGGTTGGTTGTTGTGAGGAGGGAAGTCCAGACAGGAGCTTAGGCAACTGAGAAGGGAGATTGGTGCGCAAAGCGAAGGTTTGACTGTCCTTGGGGGTTGCTTCCTTTCGCTACCAATGCCATCCCCTATGAGCTGACCTAGCCCTGCCTTGGTGACTGTGTTTGGGACCTTAACCGAAGTGAGAGATCATATGACTGGGCAGTCAGAGGGGTTTCACTTCCTCCAGGAAGGGACTACAAATCCTGCCATTGCACTCTCACCCTTGTTGTGTGGCCTGACTTCTGGCTGTCCTGACAGAAACCCCCAGAGACTGCCCTATCAGTACAGGCCCTGAGGCATCACTAAAGTCCCCGGCTTTACCGGCGCATCTGGCAACGGCTTACCTTGGAGTCCTGAACCCCTGCAACGTGTGAGGCGAGCGCCGCTTCCGCAGACTGCCGACTGCAGGGTCGCTGAGGTGCACCTGGAGGGGGCCAGCGTGTAAGGCAAGCGCCGCATCCGCAGTCTGCTGACTGCAGGGTCCGCTGAACTGCACCTGAAGGGGGCCGGCGTGTGAGGCAAGTGCCGCTTCCGCCGTCATCGAGGAAGTTGAAGGTGAGGCCAAAGTGTAGTCCCGCCCCAGCGCTGACAGGAGAGAGCGGCCAGGAGAAAATGGGCGGAATCGAAGGAGGCCGACCCTGAGTGAGATTCCCCGCCTGAGGGAGGTTCTCTTCACTCCGACGCTGAGGTGAGGGACGCACAAGAGGGAGAGACTGACCGGCGTGGGCGAGTGGTTCCCTTTCAGGAAGCTTAGCGGCTAGGGCTCCACCTCCCCTGGGCAGAGTGGGAAGCGAAGACCACCTCGGTCCGTAGATTCCCAGAGACGCCGTCAACGCCTCAAGCAACAAAGTAAGCTGGGAGTTGGGGTGTTGGACTAGTGTACACGGGAGGACTCTGCAGGGTCCTTTTCTTGAACGATCTTGCTGTGATTCATCGGGAGAGATCGTGTTGAGGCTCTGGGTGCTGGAGTCAGCAGAATTATACTGCGGGTGGACTCAGAGTCCGACAGGACAAAGGAAACAAGAATCCACTCGGTCTGACTGAAACTAATTTGGGATTGGGGCGTGGCAGATAAATCGATTGGGTCATGTTAACCAGCTCATGCTGAAGTGTTGCCATGACTCCTTGAAAGTATCTGCCTCCCTATGATGTTAAATTGAATTTAAAATCTGTCCATTTAACGTGACTGTTTACATCAGCGGTTTTCTGCCTGTATGGATTGCCATTTTTGATTTTGCTGTTTAAAAGAAGGTGGAATGTACTCACTGTATAAATGCCCTTTTGCTTTGACCTGCAGGCAGCATTCTAGGCTAACAACTGCTTGATTCCTCTTTCAAGATACCCTTGCTGCAGAATTATTATTGGAACTTGATCTTTACAAAAAGGGGTAATGTAATGAATGCCTGTGTAGAACTAATTCACTTTTCCTGATATATTTTGAGAGCTGAAAGGATTCGCCTATGAAACGTGAACTGGTACTGTAATGTATACTTTACCAATGCGTGTATTTCAGAAGTAATGACTATTATGTGAATTATTGTCGGATATGTAACTGATAAACTAACAGAAGGGAAGATAAAGCTTTTCTACTTTTATAATTACGGTGTAGTGTCATTTTTGAGTGGGTGATCACTGAGTTACTTTAAGACTGCTACGCAAGTTTAACACTTATTGCCTTTGGGATTGACCTACCCACTTCGCGCCAAGTACCCTATGTAGTCTGGGGACCCCAGGTCTAACATAATTGGTGTCTAGCGGTGGGATGAGAACTGTGCTTGCGTCCACTCTATAGTAACCTAGTGTACTCCATAGGCCTGCACCTGGAGTTTTCTCCTGGCAGACTCCCTAATTATATTTTTGTTTTTCCAAATTTACTCCTGGTGGTGGGTGGAGGTAGCTTCTAATTACCCTCTAAACTAATCCTTCCAAGTGGCTGTCCCGAACTCTCTTGGCAAAAATGGAATTCGCACTGGAGGAGTTAGAAACCTATAATGTGGCTCAACTCCGAGAAATTTGTCAGAATATGGGAGTGTTCTTCAAGCGTGGTGCTAAGAAGGGGGCACTTCAAACCAGCTTGAGGGCGTGGGTGGCAGCTCACCCAGATGGGAAGGAGGAGGAGGAGGCAGACAGAGAAACTGTCATTGGGGTAGATGTGTTGTACCAATCTGAGAGGGAGAACTTACTGACAGGTCCCAGAACACTCTCAAGGGAGGGAAGCAGTGTCTCTGCGAGAAGCTTGACTGAAGCCGAACTAGCAGATAGGAGGGAGGAGAGACAGTTAAGATGGGAGTTGGCAAAATTGGAGAAGGCAAGAGAAGAGAGTAGGCTAGATCACGAGTTGAGCCTCAGAGAATTAGACTTTAAGGACCTGCAAGTAGGGACTTCCAATTCTCAAAATAGTGGCAGCGAACCAAAGGATGTGACCAGGGAACCCAGACCCTATTTACCAAAGGACGTAGTCGCCAGCTACAGTACAGGGGATGACATCGCCAAGTGGCTGGCTGCCTATGAGGTCTCCTTAAGAGCCCATGGGATTCTGGAGAAACACTGGGGGGGTGGCTTGTATAAGTACATGCCTCCTGCAGGGAGGGATACACTCTTGGCCCTAGAGCAGGGAGAGCAGACCCACTACCCCACCATAAAAGTGGCGCTAATAAGGAAGTTTGGACTGACTCCAGAAAAATACAGTCAGAAGTTCAGGGGTAGTCACAAACTAGGCACACAGAATTGGGTGGATTTCTTGGACTACGCGAAGAAGGCATTAGAGGGTTGGGTGCAAGGCAGCGAAGTGGGGGACTACGAGGGGTTGTACGACCTTATTCTCAAGGAGCACCTACTCGAGAAATGTTTTCCCGAGCTGCGTCAACACCTGGTGGACAGCAAACTGACCTACCCCCGGAAGCTTGCTGAGGAGGCGGACATATGGGCAAGTACCCGGGTGTCCTCAAAGGGGACTGGAGGGGACTCTCAAAGGACCGGACAGGGCGCCCCCCAGAAGAAAGAGGGGGGCGATAAAAAGAGGGAGTTCTCAAAAGGGCCCCAAAACAGTTTCCAGGGAAAGGGAACAGGATTCACCCCTAAGGCTAACCCGCCCAGAAACCCTTATCCTGACCAGAGTCACCAGCCAAGGGTTGTCCACTGCTTCGAGTGGGGTGGTGTGGGACATTATAAAGGAGATGTCAAGTGCCCAAAGAGACCACCCCCTCCCACTGGAGGAAAAGCCCCGGGTAGCTAGTGTAGTGCTCGGGGAGGAGATGCCCTTAGATAAGGGAGGTGAGTGGGCGCGTGTCACCTTAGTGTCCCTGGGAGATCGGGAGATGGTTCCTAAGATCCAGGTGCCCTCAAATACTACAAAGTATGGGCAATGGGTCACCATCAATGGCCAAAGAGGGGAGGCTCTGAGAGACACAGGAGCCAGTATGACTATGGTAAGGAGCCAACTGGTGTCTTCAGAGCAAGTGATTCCACATGTACTCCACCCCGCCGCGATGGCTGACGGCAGATTGGGCCACTACCCTGTGGCCGAGGTTCCCTTTGAGTGGGAAGGGGTTGCAGGTTCACTTTGAGTTGCCGTAAGCCCTGCCGTGCCAGTCGATTGTCTGTTGGGAAATGACATGGAGCACATTGCTTGGAAGGAGGTGGAATACCGGACTAATTAGGAGATGCTGGGTACACCTGACTGGGCCTGTGCAAGCACCAGGTCCGCGACTGCCCGGAGAGGGAGTTCGCCTGGGCTGGAGCCTTGAACAATGGCCCAGCCCGCTGCCAAAAAGGGAAAGAACCGAAGACAGGAGAAGCCTGCTTCGGCTTCCACGCCCCATGAGACCGATCGGCCACCTGCGGTGGTGGACCAGGAGTCCGTGGAGGGGGAAGTAGTTTCCCTGGAGGACTTACCTATCCCTGCTGAGTGGCATGTGGAAGGAGGGCCTACCAGGGAGGAGTTGTGTAAGGGCCAGAAGGAGTGCCCTACCCTTGAGTGACTAAGGCGACAGGCCGAAGCCCAGGCAGCAGGGAACGTTGCTGGGAACTACCATATTTACATTGAGGACGGACTCCTCTACAGTGAACCGAAGGTACCTTTGCCCGGTTCATCACGGGCCTTGGTAGTCCCTCAATGGTACCGAGCCTTTCTGTTAGAACTGGCTCATGAAATTCCCTTGGCAGGACACTTAGGACAGGACAAGACCTTTGCCCGGCTTGTTCCCCACTTTTACTGGCCTCAGATGAAAGTGGCATCCGACACATACTGTCAGACGTGTGTATCCTGCCAAGCCAGTGGGAAGACAGGGGTGAAGCTGAAAGCTCCCCTGGAACCACTTCATGTCGTTAGCCCCCCTTTGAAAGGGTGGGCATCGACATTGTGGGGCCATTGGATCCACCAACTACAGCTGGTCACAGGTTTATCCTGGTTCTGGTTGATCACGCCACGCGGTACCCAGAGGCAATTCCTCTGAGGACTGTCACTGCACCTGTAGTAGCTAGGGCCCTGATGGGGATCTTTACCTGAGTGGGTTTCCCCAAGGAAGTTGTGTCCGACAGGGGGACCAACTTCATGTCAGCGTACATGCGGGCTATGTGGAAGGAGTGTGGAGTTACCTACCGGTTCACCACTCCTTATCACCCCAGACCAATGGTCTGGTGGAAAGGTTCAATAAGACCTTGAAAGGCATGATAAGAAGTCTGCCTGAGAGCCTGCGGAGGAAATGGGACGTCCTCCTACCCTGTTTGCTGTTTTCTTACAGGGAAGTGCCACAGAAAGGAGTGGGCTTCAGCCCCTTCAAGCTTCTGTATGGGCACCCTGTGCGTGGACCTCTCAGCCTGGTGAAGGACAGATGGGAAAAGTCTCCCAGGAAGCTTCCCCAAGATGTGGTGAGCTACATGCTGGCTTTCCGGAGCCAAATGGCAAAGTTGTGGAAGCAAGCTTCTGACAACTTGGAAGCCAGCCAAGCAGTGATGAAAGAGTGGTATGACCACAACGCTCACCCGGTGGAGTTGGAGCCTGGCCAGAAAGTATGGGTGATGGAACCTGGGGAGCTAAGTGCCCTCCAGGATCGGTGGACAGGCCCCTTTGAGGTGTTGGAGAAGAAGGGTAAGGCCACCTACCTGGTGGATCTTAAGACCCCTCGACAGCCCCTACGGGTGCTGTATGCCAATCGCCTCAAACCCCACCATGAGAGGCCCGAGGTCATCTTGATGATGGTGACTGATGGTGCAGAGGAAGCGGAAAGCGAGCCTCTCCCTGATCTTTTTTCGTCTCAGGAAAAGGATGGGTCGGTGGAGGGAGTGATTCTCTCCCCATCCCTAACTCCAGAGCAGCGAGAGGACTGCTGCCAGGTATTGGAGCAGTACTCCTCGTTGTTCTCCCTTGTCCCGGGAAGGACCCACCTGTGTACCCATGATGTGGATACAGGAGAAAGCCCACCAGTGAAGTCTAAGACCTACCGGCTGTCAGACAAGGTGAAGGCCAGCATCCACAGTGAAGTTACCAAGATGCTGGAGCTAGGAGTCATTGAACCTTCTAGTAGCCCCTGGTCCAGTACGGTGGTTCTGGTACCAAAAGCTGCCCCACCGGGCACCACTCCAGAACTAAGGTTCTGTGTGGATTACCGGGTACTGAACTCAGTAACCAAGACTGATGCACATCCGATCCCTAGGGCGGATGAACTGATTGACCGGCTGGGAGCTGCCCAATACTTGAGTACCTTTGACCTTACTTCAGGGTACGGGCAGATCTCCCTTACAGATGGAGCAAAGGAAAGGTCAGCCTTCTCCACACCTGAGGGCCACTCCCAGTTCTGTGTGATGCCCTTTGGGCTCAAGAACGCCCCTGACACTTTTCAGCGGCTGGTGAACCAGGTCCTCTCTGGGATGGAGGCTTTCTCTGCTGCTTACCTGGATGACATTGCCATCTTCAGCAGCAGTGAGGAGGACCATTTGTGTCACTTGCAAGCTGTTCTCCAGGCCCTGAATCAGGCTGGCTTGACAATCAAGGCCAGTAAATGTCAGATCGGGCAGGGGTCGATTGTGTACCTAGGCCATTTGGTGGGTAGGGGAACGGTGCACCCCTCCAGGCAAAGATTGAGGCAATCATGGCCTGGGAGCCCCCCAAGACCCAAACTGAGGTCTGAGCTTTCCTGGGCCTCACAGGTTATTACCGTCGCTTCGTGAAGGGGTATGGCACAATTGTAGCGCCCCTCACTGAGCTCACATTTAAGAAACAACCTCGACAGGTAGTCTGGACGGAGGCTTGTCAGCAAGCCTTTGAGAAGCTGAAACAAGCAATGTGTGCAGCACCGGTCCTGAGGGCCCCGGATTTCTCCAAGGAGTTCATTGTCCAGACAGACGCATCAGAGCATGGCATTTGGGCAGTGTTATCGCAACTCAATGAAGAGGGTCTGGATCAGCCTGTCTAGGAGACTGCTTCCCCGTGAACAGAAGTGGAGTGCAATAGAGTGGGAAGCCTTTGCGGTGGTATGGGCTCTGAAGAAGCTGCGGCCATACCTGTTTGGCTCGCACTTCCTGGTTCAGACTAACCACCGACCCCTTCGTTGGCTAATGCAAATGAAGGGAGAAAATCCCAAGCTGTTGAGATGGTCCATCTCCCTACAGGGAATGGACTTCCGGGTGGAACATCGGCCTGGAGTGGACCACGCCAATGCAGACGGTCTCTCTAGGTATTTCCGCCTTAGTGAAGAGGACTCCCAAGGGGTTGGGTAGCTCTCCCCACTTTCACCTGGGGGGGACGCGTGTTAGACCTGTCCGCCCTTTGAGTGGTCCCTCCTATTATTTATTTATTTGTGTCCCCTTTTTGCTCCTCAATCTTTTTATTTTTTATGTCTACTGGAATTTTTTAGGTGTTGACCTGGGGGTTAGGTGCTCCTTGCCCCTGTAGTTTTTTCCCCCTGCTTGGGTGCCTTTCCTGACTGAAACTACAGGAACCACAAAATGGTGGCTTCCAACTGCCACCTAACTGGCTACCTCAGGATTCAGGTCCATAGGACAACATGAGGGTTTCCAGAACCTTCTGGACTCCTCTGGACATTCCGGGGTCAGCCTATATAAGGCGGAATGTTGGGCAGCCATTTTGGTTGGTTGTTGTGAGGAGGGGAGTCCTTTAGGAGCTTAGGCAACTGAGAAGGGAGATTGGTGCGCAAAGCGAAGGTTTGACTGTCCTTGGGGGTTGCTTCCTTTCGCTACCGATGCCATCCCCTATGAGCTGACCTAGCCCTGCCTTGGTGACTGTGTTTGGGACCTTAACTGAGGTGAGAGATCATACGACTGGGCAGTCAGAGGGGTGTCACTTCCTCCAGGAAGGGACTACAAATCCTGCCATTGCACTCTCACCCTTGTTGTGTGGCCCGACTTCTGGCTGTCCTGACAGAAACCCCCAGAGACTGCCCTATCAGTACAGGCCCTGAGGCATCACTAAAGTCCCCGGCTTTACCGGCGCATCTGGCAATGGCTTACCTTGCTGTCCTGAACCCCTGCAACGTGTGAGGCGAGCGCCGCTTCCGCAGACTGCCGACTGCAGGGTCCGCTGAGTTTCCCCTGGAGGGGGCCGGCATGTGAGGCAAGCACCGCTTCTGCAGTCCGCTGACTGCAGGGTCCGCTGAACTGCACCTGAAGGGGGCCGGCGTGTGAGGCAAGTGCCGCTTCCGTCGTCATCAAGGAAGTCGAAGGTGAGGCCCAAGTGTAGTCCCGCCCCAGCGCTGACAGGAGTGAGCGTCCGGGAGAAAAGGGGCGGAATGGAAGGAGGCCGACCCTGAGTGAGATTCCCCGCCCCGAGGGAGGTTCTCTTCACTCCGATGCTGAGGTGAGGGACGCGCAAGAGGGAGAGACTGACCTGCGTGGGCGAGTGGTTCCCTTTCAGGAAGCTTAGCGGCTAGGGCTCCACCTCCCCTGGGCAAAGTGGGAAACGAAGACCTCGGTCCGTAGATTCCCAGAGACGTTGTCAACGCCTCACGCAACAAAGTAAGCTGGGAGTTGGGGTGTTGGACTAGTGTACGCGGGAGGAATCTGCAGGGTCCATTTCTTGAACGATCTTGCTGTGATTCATCGGGAGAGATCGTGTTGAGGCTCTGTTTGCTGGAGTCAGCAGAATTATACTGCGGGTGGAGTCAGAGTCCGACAGGACAAAGGAAACAAGAATCCACTCGGTCTGACTGAAACTAATTTGGGATTGGGGCGTGGCAGATAAATCGATTGGGTCATGTTAACCAGCTCATGCTGAAGTGTTGCCATGACTCCTTGAAAGTATCTGCCTCCCTATGATGTTAAATTGAATTTAAAATCTGTCCATTTAACGTGACTGTTTACATCAGCAGTTTTCTGCCTGTATGGATTGCCATTTTTGATTTTGCTGTTTAAAAGAAGGTGGAATGTACTCACTGTATAAATTACCTTTTGCTTTGACCTGCGGGCAGCATTCTAGGCTAACAACTGCTTGATTCCTCTTTCAAGATACCCTTGCTGCAGAATTATTATTGGAACTTGATCTTTACCTAAAGGAGTAATGTAATGAATGCCTGTTTAGAACTAATTCACTTTTCCTGATATATTTTAAGAGCTGAAAGGATTCGCCTATGAAACGTGAACTGGTACTGTAATGTATGCTTTACCAATGCAGGTATTTCAGAAGTAATGACTATTATGTGAATTATTGTCGTATATGTAACTGATAAACTAACTGAAGGGAAGATAAAGCTTTTCTACTTTTATAATTACGGTGTAGTGTCATTTTTGAGTGGGTGATCACTGAGTTACTTTAAGAGTGCTACCCAAGCTTAACACTTATTGCCTTTGGGATCGACCTACCCACTTCGCGCCAAGCTACCCTATGGAGTCTGGGGACCCCAGGTCTAACAATTTCCATCTGAAGGAACACCTTTTGCAACATTGGGATAATCAAAGACTGGGGCAAAAAAATATAACGCTCCGATTCCCGGCGCGGCAGGTTTCTGGACCAGGGTCAGCGGACTCGATAATTCTCTCGCCTCGGTGCCCACTCTGATCAGCGATCACACTCGGCAACTCTGGGCATTAGCTTGCCTCATCCTCACTAACGGCCCCACCAGACCGCCGGGGATGCCTGGTCTCACCCTGGAGATACCCATTAAGGGACCATCTCTCAGGGAAGCCAGGAAGGGTTTCGCAGCGGTCGAAGCGCCTTGGGACCCTACGGGTAAGTAGTGCGCTATATAAATGCCTATACATACATACATACAATTTATGCCTTGCAGGTTGCATGCAGCTCTTAGATGACAGTCAATAGCTCACTGTGCTAGGCTAGGATTTTAACTTATAAACTGCTAGTAACAAAGGGTCCTGACGGGGGGTGGTTGCAGTCCCTGGTTCCCTTCCTTCTGGCCCTCTGCCCTTGGCCCTCCCCCTATTCCTGTTCCCAAGGTTAAAACCTTGGGTATTTTCATCAATCCCATGCTTACCCTTCATACGCAGATCAATGCAGTTGTATCTGCCTGTTTCCTTTCCCTGCGGATCATCCGAAAGGTCGCCCGCTTCTTCTCAACTGCTGCACTCAAGCTCATCCTCATGGCCATGGTGCTTTCGCGCCTTGACTATGGGAACGTCATCTACAATGGGGCGCCGGCTTATCTGCTCCGCCGGCTCCAACAAATTCAGAATCAGGCGGCTCGCCTGATCTACGGACTCCCCAGGTTCAACCATACGACCCCTCTGTTGCAGTCTCTCCATTGGCTCCCAGTGAGGGAGAGGGCCCTTTTTAAGCTTGGATGTATCACCTACCAGGCTAGAGCAGGGACCGCTCCCGTTTTCCTGTGTGAAGCCATTTCCCCTTACCTTCCTTCTCGAGAACTCCGTTCCACTTACTTGGCCCTTTTGTCAGTCCCTCGTTTTAGGAAACAGAAGTCCGGTGGGGCCAGATTTGCAGTGCTGGCTCCTTCCTTCTGGAACTCACTTCCTTTTTCTCTTAGGTCGTCATCTTCCTACCTGGAATTTCGCAGACATCTGAAAACCCTCTTGTTCTCCAGATCTGTAGCCGTATAACCCTTTCCTCTGCACCCACTGGTCTTCTGCCTCTAGCGCCATGAAACCGATTTCGGTATAAGAGCGCTCTATAAATATTTTAAAATTCAAAATTCAATTCAAAGGGATCTCTCTGACAAAAGCAGTAAACCACTGACCTATTTACATTATGTGCACTTTGTGATCTGCATGGTATGTGTTATTTGCAGCAGGCACACTAACCATCTGCGCTACCTTTCCATAAGTCAGAACTTCCAGTAGACAAAACTCTGATCTCTCTCTCTCTAGATAGAACTTTAAACACCAGAGTTATCATGACATTTTTATTGTTCCAAAAATTGCTAGAGGATTGGAAGGAGCAGCAAGTGCTTTTAAGACCATAATATACTTGCAAACACGATGACCCCACCCAAGGTCAGCGCTGGGTGTGGTTATACCAGTCGAACCCCCCAAGAGCTGGCACTTCTCAAGGGTACTGTGACCTCAGTGATAGAATCACTGTCACTCTAGGGTGTGCTGCTTCATAGGCCTGCCCGCAAGACTGGAGGTGAGCTTCAGTATGGATTGGGGTGGACAGACATCAAGGTTAACCTACACTTGGCACCACTAGGGTCCACCTGCTGGTGCTAAAACACCATGGGCAGTATTACACAAAGGGCGTTTGCTCTGGCTTTGCCTGCCGCGGGGCACTTTGGTAGTAGAAAAGGGGGAGCAGACACTTGTACGTCCCCTTCTATAATACCAATAGCGCTGGCGCACTTAATGCGCCAGCTCTATCAACAGAGGGCGTTCCCTCATTTGCATAGGGGTGGGCTCTATGCAAATGAGGCAATTTCTTTTACTCTGCGCCCGTGCTATGATGCAGACGCAGTACAAAAGGGGGTGGTGATGGACAGAGCATCTGAATCAATCAAACCCTCACACCCAGTCAAAAGATATGGGTTAAATCCATCACCGTTCTTTAGCCCACTCTGCCACCCCAGTTCAGACATGGCTATATGCAAATCAGTCTGACCCTGTGCCTCATGGGAACAGTCCAGCCCGAACTGCCAAGCCATGTCTTCCCTGGACCGGAAACAAGCTTCCGAGGACCAGTTTCTGGCATTCCAGCCGTCTTCAGCCCGGCTTGCTTGAATCTAGTGGCAAAGTGAGCAAAGGGCGTTTGCGTTGGCTTTGCCTGCTGCGGGGCATTTTGGTAGTAGAAAAGGGGGAGCAGACACTTGTGCGTCCCCTTCTATAATACCAATAGCGCTGGCGCACTTAATGCGCCAGCTCTATCAATAGAGTGTGTTCCCTCATTTGCATAGGGGTGGGCTCTATGCTAATTAGGGAATTTGTTTGACTCTGCACCCGTGCCATGTTGCAGACGCAGGCGCAGAGTCAAAGAAGCTGCTCCGTGTTTTCACATGAGTTGCACTGCCCCAAGGGCATTAACCATAATGGGGCGCATTGGCCCTGTTTGCACCCGGCGCACATTTTTCAAAGGTGCACTGTCGGCCAACGGTCGTCGCAAGCACTACCTTGCCAGTGCTGTGCACGTCCGTTGGCCGATGCGGCCGCACTTGTTTCTTCAAACGTTCAGCACTGACGCAGAAAGTTCAAAGCAACAAACGGGTTAAGTAAAGCATGTGAAATGTAAGCAGGAACAACATGGTTACCATAACGGTTTTACACCCACTATTCAGACAAATCAATGGGTGCTTTTGCCTGAAAAGGTAAGGACATTACTACAGGGCCCGGAATGGACCCATTTCAATGTCCATTGTTTATATCCTTACAAAACCTAAGCAGCAGGGGCGGTGGGTGACATTTGAAAGTGGTGGGGCGCAAAGTGATTTGCAGACAGCACTGTAGCGAGCGAGCGCAGCCCGAACCCCAAAAGGGGGTTCTGGGGTGGTTACTCCCCCCCGCAAGAAAATTTTAAAAAAAGAAGAAAAATCGTGCATTTTCAAGCAAATTTGAGTAAGCAGGAAGGTTAATAAAGCAATTGTGAAAGTGCAGTTATTACATTAATGGATGGCATAACATAGGTAGCTGCTTATTCAGTATAACCACAGAGCTTCATACATTCACTACCCAAGGATGTGGCCTGCAGAGTGTCAAGTGAAGTCCGGCGTACCCTCGTTCAAATGGAGTCCAATCTGCCCACCCCATGTCACTTGGTTCACAGCCTACTTGACAAAGCATGCATCAGTCTTCTGATGCTCACTCTACTTGTTGGAATCTACATGAGATCGTGTTGAGTCCAGTCAGTGGTGAAGACCAGATTCCCCATAGGGTTTTGACTCTTACACAGTGTTACCTCATATCCACGCCACAGAATGAGACTCATACAAGGTGTCACCTCATGGCCACTCCTTGGGATGTCAATCAATCAATCAAAGATTTATAAAACATGGTTCATACACTGCCACCTCATGCCCACTTCAAAGGGTGAGACTCCTACACAGTCTCAAGAGCGACAATCTGAGGAGAGGACATGGGGTGGTCCAGGGCAGGAGTAACATCCCATGGAGAGGTCACTGAGAGTCTCAGTGACCTCTCCATGGAATGTTACTCCTGCCCTGGACCACCCCATGTCCTCTCCTCAGAATGTCACTCCTGCCCTGTACTAGCTCATGTCCACTCCTCACATTGTGACTTCACCCCTGTGCTATCTCATATCCACTCCCCAAGATGGGTTTCCTGCACCTCGAGACCTCATGACCCATCCTATGTGAAACAATTTTTTTTTGCAGTTTTATATAGAACAAACTTGACCCGATGGTACTGGAGCAAAAGAAAAGAGAGCAGCTGAAGCGTCCGGCGCCATCTAGTAGCATAATTTTGTTGGTCGTGTCATCATTAATAAACAGATCAGACGTGCTCCAAAATTCATAAATACATTTTGCAGTATGGGCGTTGGGCCCTGGAAAAGCATGGGGCCTGGGGAATAATGACCACCTGTACCCACCCCATGCCCCCTGTCCACCTTCCGACCACCCTGTCCTTTCATCTTTCTTCATAAAATATCAGAGGAGCATTGTACAGCCTTCATGGCTTGCCTCACATCTGTCTTCAATCTGCATTATTTATCTTTTTGGAGCAGTGGCCCCGGACACAATACTCTAGATGTTTTCTCCATTAGCAGACAATGTTCTTACTTACGGATTCAACCTGCAGGTGCGACCTCCACAACCAGGGCTGGATACACAGCATACAAGACATGACATAAAAACATCATCCAATTCTACAGTTGCAAGACTCATGACTAAACTATTAAACCTGTTGGCAACATACTTGGTTAATTTTATAGTGGCTGGTTAACAATTTGGGAGCACAGGGACTTGCTGCATATTAAATAGGCACAGCTTCCATCCACTTGGCCAATGGCTAGACTGATAAACAGGGAACTAGTGACCTCCATAAGGGGAGGATTTCTGCTCAAGGGCAACACCCATACAGCACTATCCTATATATTTAATGTTTATGCATCTTCCAGATTCCTCGACCCACAGCATTGTGGCGTCTCCATCAGTAGCTGGGAGGTTAATCTTGCAACCGACATCCTCCACAGGGAGCATTAAAAGACTAAATACTTTGAATATAAAAAAATAATTTTAAAACCATGTCAAATAATTACATGTGTACAAAATATTGCTTATGAAAACAAAAGCCTCACTGACATGAAAGTCAACATCTGTTTCAAGAATAACGACAATGACCTCAGCTAAAATTGGTAGGGACTATTTGCGACCTGCCGAGAAATTCCGGACTCTCGTATCTTACTTTAATTGCTCTATGCTTAAGAATCACATTTTCTTGAGAAAATTCTCTGCCATAAAAAAGGCATGTTCAAGTACTATTTGTGAAGGACATCAAACATCACTGTGCGACACAAGAGATTTCAACGTAGCTTCTGTCCAGTGTAGAACCCCAATTACTATGAGCGCCATTAGCGCTTTCAAAAAACGGAAGTGATGCACATCTTCAAAGTATTAACACTCGAGTTAAAAAGCAATCCGGTGAAAGATGTCAGAATACATCTCAAAATCCAAGCTGACATTAAACAAAGTAACATTCTAGAATGCCTATAGCTAGTAGGTATTAGCGTTGCAAGCCTAGATAAAGAGATCTGATTTTCTTCGCCACACTGGACTGGCCACTTTAGTGTAGTTCACCATTCTGAAACTGATGGTGTAAGGACACAGCCCACTGGATACAGAGCACTTCAACAGAAACCCAGATACATTTAACCACCTTTATAATATAATAATTCCAGATGACAAACTTTTTGTAACAGACTTAAAAATATAAACTGCCACAATATTGATCTTACATAAAAAACGACGTAACTGAGGAGGAGCCTAGCGACGAACGAAGATGGCCGCATAAGCTCTCGGCTCCGTCGACCTCCTCCTGCTGCTTGAATATCCTGCTACAAATCCTGCTTTTTCGCCTCGCCCCCGTGTGGGTGACCCGTTGCTGATACTGGCGGTGTGGTCCTGGGAAACTTACGACCCGGATTGCCGGAGTTACATCGAGTGGAAGTTCTTGGCCTAACGCTGACCGAGTACCGGGACCTCGAGTACTGACCCTGCCGGGTTGCAGTGCAACAACGGCGGCCGGGGGACCCAGACACGGTCTGTTCGATAGAAGTGGAGAGCAACCTGCCCCTGGACTGGTGGCGAGCCTGCGGTTCTACCCGCATTGAGGGGGTGTAATGATCCTGTGAGTGGCTGAGTGGCCGGGGGTCCCCTTCTCGGCGTTCCCTTCCCACCGGGGTGGGGCCTCCGTCCGAGTGGCCCTATCGCTGCTGGACTGTGTGTCTCCTGCCCCCGCCTGCCCTCATCGCACCTCGGTCCCTGGGAGAATCGGGTGACCCGAAGGGCGCACTGATGTCTGGAGTCGATCAGTTCGCAGCGGTGCGGGGTGAAGAAGAGCCATCATTGCGAACCGTGATGGCCGCCATTCAGGGTCTGTGCTCCTACATGGTTGCTCTTTCGCATAAGTCGATCGCGGATGCCACCGGACTTTTGATTTATCCTGTGAATAGGCGGATGCGGTGTGCGGTGTGCGGAACTCATGGTGAACACTCGTAGAGGTCAAGGGTGAGACTGGAGTTCGACTCGGATGCTAGGGGTTTGTGAGGGACCCGGGATCCGCCATTTTCTTGTATTGGGGGCGGGGCGGTGTAGGACGTCTTTCCTGGGTTCTACCGAATCTACTTTGCTTTGTTGCTTATTGTTTAATGACCAGGACTGTACGTCACAGGAGGGGACAGTGTGATCAGGATTGTGTGATTCTCCTCCTCCCTTAACTTTTCTTTTCTTTCTTTTTCTGTGTTTCCTTCCTTTATAAATCTCTTTTCTACTATATTTCGGATTTTTGGTCGCTGGGCGATAGGCACGCTGCTAGGGGGGGTAGGCCGTAGCCATCGGCAGGGGTGCAGGGTGGGGGGTAGGGGTTGGGGTATTTTTGTTTTTCCGTTCTCTGTTTCTATGGCCTTTTTCTCTTTTTTAGTTTGACTGGACTTTCCTTTTTCCTCTCTCCCTGGGTGGGGGGTCAGTGTGCCGGGTTACTGTTTGGACTTTTTGGGCGGTGCTGGGACTGTGCTGGGACTGTGGCTGCTCAGCCTCTCCTGTCATTGGATTAATCGGGTGGGGCATTAGTCGGGAGTCTTCAGAAATGTATGCTTGCTTATACTGTTCGCTTCAAAATGTGGGTGTCTCTGCAGTTGGACGTGCTTTCCTGCCCACCCGGTGATTGTATCTACTTTAGAACCCGTAGCCGGCCCCCTCCTGTTTTCTTTCCTCTCTCTTCTTTTCGTTAACATAAGGAACTGTAATACGTATTTACCGTGTATATCCTGTTTTAATTTAAAAAATTGACCTCCCTTATCCTGAGCAGTTCTCCTGGGTGTGCCGAAACAGTTTGATGCTCTAATTTTGCTGCCATGCCTCTGGGATGTTTGGCTGAATAGCTGTGTGCACCCTTTTCTAAATAAAGGTCTTCCAAAAATTAAAAAAAACAACAAAAAAAAACGACGTAACTTTTTTTGACTTTTATTTAATTCCCATTTCAGAAAAACACACATCGCAAAACTCATTGGGACATGGTTAACTTTTTCCTCTAATTCCAGCCTAGTCACACAATGCAGAACCCCAGTTAAATGCCACGTTTGCATCGTAACAGACAACACAGGGGTGACAAAGATGAAGAAAAAGCTTGGATGGGCTTAAGTATCTCACTACGGGAGGTAATTATTAATAAGAAAATGAATTATGGAGTGTTTTTGGTCCTTATCAATCTTAAGGTGGACTCACAAAAGTCACGTGCACATTAACCAATGGAATGTTCCTTGCTGGCCACCTAGTCATTTTGTAGTTAATGTACAAAATAAATACATAAATCTCACAACATACACAGTTTCAACATAAACCACTTGCTAACTGCTCAACTAGACTATTAACTAAAATTACTATCATAAATACTTGTCGCCAGCACTAGTAAAAACTCAAACTGAACAATTACAGATGGTTTCTACTGGACTCACTTTTTAGAACGAGAGTTTGGGACAACTAATACGCTGGCGCTGCTGCGAGTTTAGTTGCACATTTGAACTGATTTCTAATTATGGCTATTTGTTGCAACTGGATTTACATTTCCCAAGTTTTACCAGCCGGCCATTAAAAACGAATTTATAAAAGCCCAATTGCAACTGGCTGACTAGGATTTCCAGGAAACAGACTAGCATCAGCTCAATCTTTATGGCAAAGGCTGCATAAAATGAAACCCTAAGCGGCAAAGTCTCAACCAGTAAAATTGTCATTCTATAATATTAACCGCATCGCTACGGCGGTTATTTTTGCGCTACGCGGCTTTTTTGAAAAAGCCGCTTTAGATGACGAGCTCAGCTCGTCATCCGCACACGCCCCCCGTGGCTGATGACGAGCTGAGCTCGTCATCAGCATCGAAGGGGTTAAATACAGTTTACTCCGCCACGGTATTTTATCTCACCAGATCACTTGTGTGCATTATAAATTACATTTGCTCATGCAATGCAAGCCAAAACGCTCGTACGGAGCATGGAGGAGGACGCCCAGAACCGGTGTTTTCCAGGGAGGAAGGCGAGTATCAGGCTTGCCCATGCAGCAATGACAGCAGCAGCAGATATAGTCAGCCTGGACAAACTGCAATAATATTATATATATACACCCCGCAGATGCACTGAAACACACTAGCACAACACACTTAAGAGACGCACGTGAGGTAACCGTACAGCCCAGTGACGTGTGCTGCTTATCAAAAGGTGCATGCTGTGGAAACGCCGTGCATTACAAAATGTTCGGAACATACTCACCCAGTACCAGACAGACCACATCCAGCAGCACAAAGGGTAGCCTACTCTTGTCAAACATACTGTCAGCTCCTCCGGCGCACACAACGTACTGCCTTACATAACGATGCTAACGCATATAATGCACTGACTGTGGCCTTACCTGTACCGTGACGACGGTGAGGCGGGAGCCACACACACGGTCAAGTCAAGTCAAGTTTAAAATTTGTATAGCGCACTACTCACCCAGAGGGTCTCAAGGCGCTTGAGGGAGGGGGGGTGCTTTGCTTATCGAATATCCAGGTTTTTAGTTGTTTTCTGAAGGAGAGGTGGTTCTGTGTAAGGCGGAGGTGGGTGGGGAGAGAATTCCAGGTCTTGGCCGCTAAGTAGGAGAAGGATCTTCCCCCCATGGTGGATCTTTGGATGCGTGGAATTGCGGCGAGGGCTAGATTGGACGATCGAAGTTGGCGGGTGGGGGTGTAAAAGGACAGGCCCGTGTTGAGGTATTCGGGTCCTAGGTCGTAGAGGGCTTTGTGTGCGTGGGTGAGGAGACGGAACGTTATTCTCTTGTTGACGGGGAGCCAGTGAAGGTCTTTCAGGTGTCCGGAAATGTGAGCTTGGCGGGGGATGTCTAGGATGAGTCTGGCTGAAGCGTTTTGGATGCGTTGGAGTTTTTTCTGTAGTTTGGTTGTGGTTCCAACGTAAAGGGTGTTTCCGTAGACTAGTCGGCTTGTGATCAGTGCATGGGTGACCGTCTTTCTTGTTTCGGTGGGGATCCAACTGAAGATTTTTTTGAGCATACGTAGGATGTTGAAGCATGATGATGAGACGGCGTTGACTTGTCTGGTCATTGAGAGGGAGGAGTCGAGGATGAAGCCCAGGTTACGTGCGTGGTCCGTTGGTTTGGGTGCGTTTCCCAAGGCCGGTGGCCACCATGAGTTGTCCCAGGCGGAGGGGGATGATCCTAAGATGAGGACTTCCGTTTTGTCCGAGTTCAGTTTTAAACAGCTGTTCTTTATCCACTCGGCTACTTCTTTCATTCCTTCGTGTAGGTTGGTTTTGGCGGTGTTTGGGTCTTTGGTGAGGGAGAGGATCAGCTGGGTGTCGTCTGCGTAGGAGATGATGTTGAGGTTGTGTTGGCAAGCAATGGATACGAGGGGACTCATGTATACGTTGAAGAGGGTGGGACTGAGTGATGATACTTGTGGTACGCCGCAGATGACTTCGTGGCCTCTGATCTAAAAGGGGGGAGGCGGACTCTCTGGGTTCTTCCGGCGAGGAACGAGATGATCCTGTCCAATGCTTTTCCTTGAATTCCGACGTTGCTGAGGCGTTGTATAAGGGTGCTATGACAGACTGTGTCGAAGGCAGCGGAGAGGTCAAGTAGGATGAGGGCAGTTGTTTCCCTGCTGTCCAGTAGAGCTCGAATGTCGTCTGTTGCTGCGATGAGGGCGGTCTCGGTGCTGTGTTTGGCTCGGAAGCCGGACTGTGAAGGGTCGAGGGATTTGTTGGATTCGAGGAAGGCGGCTAGCTGACTGTTGACGGCTTTCCCAATGACTTTGGCAGGGAATGGGAGGAGCGAAATGGGGCGGTAGTTCTTAAGTTCAGTGGGGTCTGCTGTGAGTTTCTTCAGGAGGGCGCTGAGTTCGGCATGGTTCCATCTTTCCGGGAAGGTAGCGGAGTTTTGGGAGCAGTTGATGACGTCTTGGAGATGGGGTGCGATAATGGAGTCTGCTTTGTTGAAGATGTTGTGGGGACATGGGTCAGTTGGCGATCCTGAATGGATGGAGTTCATCAGGCGGATGGTGTCTTCAGTGGTGATTGGGTTCCAGGCGCAAAGGTTGTTGGAGGGGGGTTTTAGTTCGGAGGTGGGTGGGGTGGACTGGTCGCCGAAGCTGTTATGTATGTCAGCGATTTTGTTGTGGAAGAACGAGGCTAGAGAGTCGCAGAGGTCTTGGGACGGAGTGATGTTGTTGGTGCCGGCGGTGGGGTTGGTAAACTCTTTGACAATGTTGAATAGTACTTTGCTGTTGTGGGCGTTGTTGTCGAGTCGATCCTTGAATGCTGATTTCTTGGTGGATCGGATCAGTTGGTGGTGTTTGCGGGTGGCGTTCTTGAATGTGGCCATGTTGTCAGTGGTTGGGTTTTTTCGCCAGGCTTTTTCGAGGGTGCGACAGAACTTCTTGGATTTCTTGAGGTCATCATTGAACCAGGGGGCTATTTTGCTACCTTGCTTGATTTGGTGGTTTTTCAAGGGTGCTAATTCATCAGCGCTGTGGGTGATCCATTGTGTGAGGTTGGTGACTGTTTGGTTTGGGTCCGATGATTTGGCAGGGGGGTTTTGGTGAAGCGATGAGAAGAGCTGGTCGGTGGTAAGTTTGTTCCAGTTTCTGCGGGGAATTGGTTGTGGGTCGTAGTCTTTTTGTAGTTGAAGTGAACGCAGCTATGGTCTGTCCAATGGAGAGCTGTGGTGTGATTGAAGGAGATGTGCTTGCTGGAGGTGAAGATTGGGTCGAGCGTGTGTCCGGCATAGTGGGTGGGGGTGTCAACGAGTTGTTTGAGTCCGAGATTGGCTAGGTTGTCCAGAAGGGTGGTGGTGTTGCTGTCGTTGTTCTTTTCCAGGTGGAAGTTGAGGTCTCTCATTAGAATGTAGTCCTCGGCGGGGAGGGCGTGTGGGCTGATGAAGTCAGTGATGTCTTCGCCTAATTGTGCGCGGGGTCCTGGTGGCCTGTAGATGAGGGTGCCTCTGAGTGTGGTCTTGGGGTCGGTGTGGATCTGGAAGTGAAGGTGTTCGGCGTCTGCTAGGTTATCGTCGGAACTGGTCGTGATGCGGATGGTGTTCTTATGTACGATGGTGATGCCTCCTCCTGTTTGGTTGTTGCGGTCCTTTCGGATGATCTTGTAGCCGTCCGGGATGGCTATGGCGATGTCGGGCGTTGATGAGGCGTTCATCCAGGTTTCTGTAAGAAAGGCGACGTCCGGCGATGTGGTGTAGAGTAGGTTCCACAGTTCAATGGTGTGTCTGTGGACCGAGCGGGTGTTGAGCAGGATGCACTTCAGGTTGTTAGTGTCGGAGCTCTGTGTGGAGTTTGTGGATTTGGTGTGGGTCCTGGTGCATTCGAACTTGCAGGAGTGGCAGGTGAAGGGTCCATGGGTGTGTCCTGGGGCAGCTTGGTAGCAGTCTGGGAGTCGGCCGGGATTAAGTGCTGAGAGGGAAGCGGAGTTGTACGTTATGCGGGTGGAGTGGATTTTGCGGGGGCCAGGGGGTCTGGCGCTGGGCGTGGTCTTCGTCATATGTGGATCTTGGAGGGGGGCGGGGCGAGGGAGAAGCAGCTGGGAGACGGGAGCGGGGTGGAGAGACGGGCTATGAGGCACACCAACAACAAAATGGCTGCAAAGCAAAAGCGAAACAGGGCGAGATTGGGGCACAGTCTGTGGTGTCTCAAAGATATGGGCAGAGGCACAATCGGGCACGAATGACTCACAAAGCAATGCGATCAGTGCAATACAATGTAGTTCCACGATCGTATCAGGCAGCTCCTAATGACAATGCAGGCGATGAGAGCAATGCTAAAGCGATACAGCGCTACGATATTGCAAACAAGCACAAACAATATTACAAATGACAATGCCAGCAAAGCGAGCGATGCGCAAATCAGCTGTCAGCAGTAATGAACAGAGTGAGCGAATAGCGCTACGATACCAAGAGCCAGGGAGTGTGGGGAGCGACCGCTTCTGAGCGAGTCAGGAGGGTCACAGCGCAGGAACAGACGGGATGAACTACAACTATCTGTGGGAGGGAGGAGCAGCTGGGAGGCGGGAGCGGGTGGAGAGATGGGCTATGAGGCACAACAACAACAAAATGGCTGCAAAGCAAAAGCAAAACAGGGCGAGATTGGGGCACAGTCTGTGGTGTCTCAAAGATATGGGCAGAGGCACAATCGGGCACAAATGACTCACAAAGCAATGCGATCAGTGCAATACAATGTAGTTCCACGATCGTATCAGGCAGCTCCTAATGACAATGCAGGCGATTAGAGCAATGCTAAAGCAATACAGCGCTACGATATTACAAACAAGCACAAACAATATTACAAATGACAATGCCAGCAAAGCGAGCGATGAGCAAATCAGCTGTCAGCAGTAATGAACAGAGTGAGCGAATAGCGCTACGATACCAAGAGCCAGCTCCAGGCTACACGTCACAGCGGCGGGCGTCCCGAAATCACACAGTGATTGGCCTGCACTGGACCAGCCAATCCTGGCACTGCATGCAGCGCCAGGATTGGCTAGGGGGGCACATTTGCTGCTCGCAAGGCAGGCTAAGAAGTACCCCTGGGTCCAGCTGGGGAACTTTCAGGGCGCATGCTTGGGAAAGTTGGTTCCCAACTTGCACTTGCGCACTACGGTCTGTCTGCTGCAGCCTGAGTGTACTGTCACTCAAGCTGCAGCAGGCCACACCCCCTGCACATTCCGAAATCGCCGGGTGTGTCCCGGCAGCTGACTCGGCTGACTCGTAATGTTGTACACACTTCTGTGAGTAATTTTATTGTAAGAGGATTGCGGCCGCAATGCGGGTCCATGTGGCTGGTGGGGCTACGCCCCTACGCCCCAATGGACGCACCGCGGCTGCTAAGCAGTATGGTTTAAAAGACCACATCTGTGAACACAGAGCCGTGGTACACATTCTGTTCACCAATTCACCCATCAATCAGGCATCGCAGTACCTCCAGGATTGGTGCACTTCCCCACCTGGGGAAAGCAATGCAGTTCAAAGAAAAACTAGAAAACAAAAGTAGAGCTTCACTGGCAAACTCTGTAAAATTAGGCTAACGTGTCTGGGTGTGAATACAATCAATCTGCCCTCTTTGCGACCACTCTGTCTTCCTTTGTTTCATTTTTTATTTGTTTTTCATATTTTGTACCTTTTATTCCCGAAGCTGCCCTGTGGAAAAGAAAATGTCAGAAAAAACGTCAGAAGTGATTTTATTTTTTGGATCCATTTCACAAGAGAACAAATAAATAAAAAGGATGAAAGAGGGTGAGAACCGTTTCTTGAAGTCACGTTTTCAGTAAGTGAAGAGGAGCTAAACAGAAGGAGAGGGAATAAGAGGAAGAAAGGGGGGGGGGGGCAGGTGCCAGCGACAGAGTCCTTCTCTGCCCGCCACACCCGTCCCCGGACGGCCACGAAAGTCGAGCCTTCTTTGCAGGCCTTGGCTATTTCTGCCGTCCTGGGACGAATGTTTAAAATAGGAAAGTAGGTGAATGGAATCCATTGAATAAAAGAAGTAGGGGCTCGTTGTGCCCTGCCGATCCCGCCCACTTTGACCACTGGGTGTAGACAGATCTACTGGCACATGAAGTTAGTGCTTGGGCCTGCCTCCCAGAGCCCCCGGGATTGAGTGGTATAGAAAGAGCAGCTGCCACATGAAGGGCGGTGACCACCAATGCGTGTCTCTCTCCACCCCCACTATAGGGGTATAACTGCATAGACCACCAGGATAGGGGTACAGTACAGACAATCAGCCAGCAACGCCTGCTACTGCCCACCTCTGTGGTGCACGTGTGAAAAACCACACCGAAGCCTCTGGGTGCAGAATCCTCTGGGTGAGTGAAACTTCCTCTGGGTGCAGCTTCCTCTGGGTGCGCCATCCTCTTGGTGCAGATTTCTCTGGTGCAGCATTCTCTGGGTACGGCTTCCTTAGGTTGCAGATTCCCCTGGGTGCAGATTCCTCTGGGTACAGCTTCCTCTGGGTGCGGCATCCTCTGGGTGCAGATTTCTCTGGTGCAGCATTCTCTGGGTACGGCTTCCTTAGGTTGCAGATTCCCCTGGGTGCAGATTCCTCTGGGTGCAGCTTCTTTTGGGTGCGACATCCTTTTGGTGCAGATTCCGCTGGGTGCAGCTTCCTCTGGGTGCGGCTTTCTCTGGGTGCAGCTTCCTTTGGGTGCAAATTCCTCTGGGTGCAGATTTCTCTGGGTACAGCTTCCTCTTGGTGAAGTTTCTTCTGAGCGTGGCATCCTCTTGATGCAGATTCCTCTGGGCGCAGATTCCTCTTTGTACAGCTTCCTCTGGGTGCAGATTCCTATTGGGTGCAGATTCCTCTGGGTGCAGCTTCCTGTGGGTGCAGATTTCTCTTGGTGCAGCTTCTTCTGCATGCCGCTTCTTGTGGGTGCAGATTCCTTTAGGTGCAACTTCCTTTGGGTGCAGACTCCTCTGGGTACAGATTCCTCTGGGTTCAGATTCCTCTGGGTACAGCTTCCTCTGGGTGTGGCATCCTCTGGGTGCAGATTTCTCTGGTGCAGCATTCTCTGGGTGCGGCTTCCTTAGGTTGCAGATTCCCCTGAGTGCAGATTCCTCTGGGTGCAGCTTCTTTTGGGTGCGACATCCTTTTGGTGCAGATTCCTCTAGGTGCAGCTTCCTCTGGGCGCGGCTTTCTCTGGGTGCAGCTTCCTTTGGGTTCAGATTCCTCTGGGTGCAGATTCCTCTTTGTACAGCTTCCTCTGGGTGCAGATTCCTATTGGGTGCAGATTCCTCTGGGTGCAGCTTCCTGCGGGTGCAGATTTCTCTTGGTGCAGCTTCTTCTGCGTGCCACTTCTTGTGGGTGCAGATTCCTTTAGGTGCAACTTCCTTTGGGTGCAGACTCCTCTGGGTACAGATTCCTCTGGGTTCAGATTCCTCTAGGTGCAGATTCCTCTGGGTTCAGATTCCTCTAGGTGCAGATTCCTCTGGGGGCAGCTTCCTGCGGGTGCAGATTTCTCTTGGTGCAGCTTCTTCTGCGTGCCACTTCTTGTGGGTGCAGATTCCTTTAGGTGCAACTTCCTTTGGGTGCAGACTCCTCTGGGTACAGATTCCTCTGGGTTCAGATTCCTCTAGGTGCAGATTCCTCTGGGTGCAGATTCCTCTGGGTGCAGCCTATGCCTTTACTGCATGAGTGCCCTTGATCCTGCGGCTCTTTCCATTGTGAACCACTTGAGCGCACGTGCGAGTTTGACAGCACTAAGGGTCCGCGTGGCTTTCAGTCAGTGTCACTAGTCTCCAGGAAGTGTTGAGTGAATGTCAGCCTGCATCGTATGTTATGGGGTGTGACCCCCGTTTAATGAAGGCACGCTCTTCTTTTGTGGACAAAAAGCAGGTACTGAAGGCTCTTCCGAAGAGTACCTCCACTTGTATTTGCCATCTAGAGTTGGGGAATCCGTCTTTGGGGGATCTCATTATGTTTCGCCCACAGCTCTGTGGCTGTCTTTATGGCCTAAACCAGAGACAAGTTGTAATCCTTTGGTCATCCTGAACTGGTTAGGTCTGGAGTTTGGGAAAAGGATTTTGTTGGTAAAATATGTATAAACTAGGGATGGGTGTACCTTGCAAAATTTGCTGTAGTGTAAGTGTACAAAATTACTGCAAAACTACACTAAGTTACACGAGGAGCCAGAGGCGTAAGGAAACTTGAGGGGGCCACCCTGCAGAGTTCACGGAGGGGCCCCACCGGACCTACTCAGGAGGGTGCAGGCCGGGGTACTGTGCTGAGGAGGCCCCCTTGCACTGCGGGGGCTTTATTTACACCTCTGCGAGGAGCGTATCCTAGCATTTAGAACTACTTTCTTAGTGCAAAATGGGCCAGAGGATGTATTTTGTGCTAAACAAAGTCAATAAAAGCAAAAGAGCAGGAACAGCGGCGGCCAGCAGCCGCTCGTGCTGGCTGATGCTGTTCCTCTTGTGCTCCTACTGTAGGATTTTTGTGCCAAATTACCCATTATGACTCGAAAGAGCGTAAATATGTACATTTTCGGTAATTTGGGGTCAAAATCGTAATGCCAAACTGCTCAGATTATTCCAGCATAATTAAAATTGTGAACAGGAGCGGCTTGTATCAGCTAAAAGAGGTGGGGTGGAGGGCACTGGGAGGATATGGAAATGGGGTGGAAATGGGGACGAGGGAGACAATGTAAAAAATTAAAAAGAACTTACCTGCTGCCCTCCACTATCGCTTCGCCCTCTTCTGCTGCTCTCCTCTTCAGGGCAGGAAGGCACAGGCTCCCAGCCTGCTTTGCGGCCAATCCTGAAGCTGCTCTCACACATGAGAGCAGCTTCAGGATTGGCCTGAGCGCCCTTGTTTGCGCTCCAGGACAGACTGGGAGTCTGTGCCTGCCATGGCCGGACTGGCCATAGGGCCGTTTGTAGTTCCCTGTCCGGCCCTGGTGCCTGCTTTTTCAACCCCAGCAATACAGCTGGGGTTGAAGAGAGCTTCACTGCGCATGACGGTTTGGCCGGCCTGAGACGACCTGCCAAAGGGCCACGCTCAGCGAAGGGAGTGCACTACCACGCCACTCGGTGTCTGTGGTTACTGTGGCCCCGCCCCCAAAACTCAGCACAAGGAAAATAAAACGATAATAGAACGGGTATCAACCCCGCTTTATTACCATTTTATTTCCCTTGTTTTGGAGGGCGGTGGCGGGGGGGGCGGGCGCACCCCCTCCATAGCGGAGGAGCCGGCAATTTGCGACAAGGCCTAGTAAGAGCTGGAGTTATCTGTGAAGCCTGAATGTATACATTCATCGACATGTAATATGTTGGGGAGTATCTTTTTTTAAAATGCAAATCCTGCGAGGGTCACTGGCTCCCCAATATTTATTTACCTGCTGGGCAGAATCCGACACACGCTGCTGTATGAGTCCTCCCGCCACCGCCTTCACCCTCATCGCGGCCGCCGAGCGGAGGACTCGCTCTCCCACCAACCCCTGCGGCGGGCGCAGGCAGCTAACGTCATCAGTGCGCCAGGAGGCGCTACAAAGGCTCCCAACACCCCGCTTCGCGGGACGCGAGCGGGATGCCGGGCTAAGCCCGGGCAAAGGGCGGGCCTTCTGTGGCCCTCAGAGGCCTGAGGAGCCTGGGCTGGGCACCCTCCTGTCCCCCACGTATAGATACCAAGGATGCCAACCATTAAGGATAAAACATTGACATCTGGTGGTGAAAAACGAGGTACACTCGATAATTTTGTCATCCGTTCTACATCAGTGGCTGATCAAGAACTTGCTCTTTCTGAGCGACGCTCTGCGAGACGCCACTCCGTGGAACTTCTTAAGACCAATCGATCCTCCCTCGGAGGCTTACAACACGCCGTCTCACCACCACACTCATCACCCACGACCTATGAACATGAGGGGCATGAAGCATCCCTAAATGAGAGTATTCCACTTCTCTTCCTGGACATAACCTCCACCTTGACAGATCTTAATGATAGAACCACAAGCGCCTTAACAACCCCACGTAACTCTATTTCAAATTTTGATGTACAGATCCTGCCCGACACCTTATCTCCGCAACCAGGTACCACCCAAATCACTGTACCTGATACACCACCGGAAATATTACCACCTCAGGCAGAGTCTGTTCAAATCACAAAACCAATTACAAATGCCCCCCAAACCCGACGTCAGCCACCAGCAAAGCGTAGGAGAAAGGGCTTAAGTAATCAGCCTGCTCAGACTAAAAAGAGCAGGAATAGCCACCTTAATTTTGGGAAGAAAAACAGCCCTCCACCCCATATACCTACAACTTCTGACACTGTAACTCCCCCCATACTTAAATTGAACGATCTAGCTATCACCGACAACTTGGGTCCACTGGAAAAATTACTCAAATCTCTGATACTTCCCGTAGTCGAGAGACTTAAAAGAATAGCTACACAACTGGGGACGATAGAGCAGTTATTGGCAGAGAATAAGCTCGAACCCAATGAACAACCAAACTCTTTAATAACGCCCACACCTTCTTCTATAGCAATTCCCCAAATAGCTTTAAAACCCACAACTCAGTGTAACCTTAACCTTGTGAGATCCCAACCCCAAAGCCAACAGGGGAACTTACTAAAGCAGCAGTGAGAGATACCCAAGCTGGCAGAAAGAAAAAATCATGTGAGAGCAATCGTGACAAAAGGGTCGCACCTAACATCAAATTACCAGTTGACCACCCTATTCCCCCACCATCAGTGATAAGACAGAACACTGATAGGCGTAGGCAAATTAATCTTCCCCCTGAGGTGGACCCCTACGTTATATTCTTAACTGGAGTCCCTGAATTATCTGAAGGTAGTTTAAAAAATTACCAAACCTTAAAGAACAAATTAATGTACTGGCTGCGCACACACAGGCCATTACCTCCTAATTTAAATGGAGAAATCCTCCACGTTCGACGAGCAGGATGGCTGGGGAAGAGACCTAAAACAATTACTGGTGATATAGCTATTATAAACCTCAGAGACCATAGGACAGCTAGTTTTATCAAAGACTGGTACACGGGTGGAAACGAGGGTAGCATTAGGGTCAGAGAACTTAGCTATTTTTACCCGAAAGCCTTGGTGGGGGATCTTTCCGGGTTTCCTAAACGGTATCATAGAATGGACATCTCTAATTCTCAACCGCATTTTCCTGTATCAAGACCCGGTCTGGCAAACTCCCCCAGCTCTATCCATCCCCAATATCCTAGTTGGTCGCATGTACCGCCTCTAGGCTGGGTCCAGCAACACAGTTTACCTGGCGGCTGGACCATTCCTATGTACAATTCATTTGACTGCTTGTCTGGTCTTGATGAAAATGAATGACTGGTACCATCTGATCAAATCATAGCCCGTCCATCTGAGGGGTATAGTAAATATAAGTCTTTAAATGTAAAGTTGGTCCCCGTAAAATCTATGTCCGCTTCAAGCCCACTAGTCTGCTATAAAACAACCCCAAACAAAAATGTCAGTTCTAATCTACTCCCCATGCCTACCATAGAGGCTTCTCTAGTGCCCCTGCAGAGTCAGATGATGGACAAACCCCCAGGTAATCTTTTAGTCGTCGATGCAACAGGTTTCGCTAGTACGGGTGAGGCCGTGGTTTCTGCAAAGCAAAATTCCACGCATTTCTCCATGATATTTTGGAATGTGGCAGGCCTTAGACTTAGGTAGATTTACCCTCTTGGCTCTCTGAAATTCGCAAACATAACATTCTGTGCTTTCAGGAAATATGGTCCCCTACCCAACTCCATCTACAAGGGTATAAAACTTTTATTTCTCCTGCCCAACCCTCAACTTCAGGCAGATCAAAAGGTGGTTTAGCAACCTATATCGCAAATGATCTCCCTATCAGTAGCATACAGGTTGTAGTGAGTGCGCCAAACTTTCAAATACTGAAATTAACACTAAATATAAAAGCGGCTTACTACGTAGTAAATTTTTATAATAACCTTTGGACCGAAGGCATACTCCCTGTCTTGTAGGAAATCCTCCGTCTCCTACAGGTAGAACGGAAAATAACAAGGAACAAACAATTTAATCTTATCTGGGGAGGGGACTTTAATGTTAGTCTCTGTAAGGATAGTGGCTCCAAAAAATGTGGCTGGGTGGACGAGGGGGGTTTAAACCAAACTAATTTTCCGCATTCTAGTTTAGGCCTCCGTTTAATGGAAATCCTAGTAACATTAGAACTTGGGTTTGCAAATGAGCTTGTTGTTCCCCCAGTAGCATTTTCTCCAACATTTAGTGGAAGAGGCCATTCCTCCTTGATTGATTTTATCTTAGTTTCTCAAGTCCTGACAGACCAAATAGGCTGCTTTCTGACGGGCACAAACCCAAACAGTGATCATTTTCCAAACTGTATGACTACCATAGTGCCTGACTACTGTAAACTGGTTAACTCACCCTCCCTACTAACCCAAGATACACTGAGCATGGGTAAATTAAATGGTTTTAGCGTAAAGTGGGAAACCGTGGATCCTGTCGCACTCACAGGTAGAGTTCTTAGTCGTACTCTACCACAAATAGAAACTTGCCTCAATGCTGACTCTCCCCCTGATAAAATAATAGATAGTTTCCTGATCATTACTAAAACAATTAATGATGAATTAATAAGTAAATCAAAGGGAAACAAGAAATCAAAAAAGGGTTGGTTCACTGCTGACACTAGGAGAGCCTATTCGTCTCTGAAGAAAGCACTCCGTTGCAGCATCAGAAACAAATCAGAAATTGTCCGTCTCAGAAGGGAGTATACCCGGTATTTAAAGCACTGTAAGCTAGAGATTAAAAAAACCCTATGGGAGACACTCCACAAAAGTTGTCTTGTAAGGGATTCAACCACATTTTGGCGTACAGTTAAAACTCCCTTCTTAACAAATTCAAATTCGAAACCCGAGAATCGAGGTGGCAGTGGATGAGTGCACGTGGGTCACCCACTTTTCAGCCATTTTTGGGGGACCAGCTGCACCCATACAGGTACCTCGAGATGGTGGCAACCTCAGTTTCTCCCACGAGGAGGTAGTTACCGCATTAAAGTCATCAAAATGCGGGAAAGCCCCTGGCCCTGATGGGGTTCCTCACGATATATATAGACATAATTTGGATTTGTGGTCCCCTATCCTCACTAGGGTCTTTGATGCAGTCAAAGAAACAGGTCCAATTACCTCATGGAAATCCTCAATCCTCCTCCCAATTTTCAAGAAAGGGGATCGTAATGACCCAGCTTGTTATCGACCCATTTCTTTATTAGATACAACTGGTAAGGTTGCAGGGCGGTTAGTCCTCCAAAAACTTCGTAGTTGGGTAGCTGAAAATCAAATACTTTCTGATCTACAGTATGGATTTCGTGAGGGAATGGGGACGGTAGAACAAGCACTAAATTTGTCCCTATTAGCGGGTAAATATGTGGGGGCAAAGAGGGGTAAACTCCATCTGGCATACGTCGACCTGTCGGCAGCGTTCGACTGTGTGTCTCATTTCAAGCTGTGGAATATCCTCATTAAAATAGGTGTAGACCCCCCTTTAATCCGCTTCATGCAAGACCTTTATTCAGGGGCATCAGCCAAAGTTCGCTATGGTACGGGGGGAGTTGACCAGGTGTTTTGATGTGGTGAAGGGAGTCAGACAGGGCTGCGTGCTGGCTCCCTTCCTTTTTAATCTGTACACTAATGGCCTGGAGGTGGCAATGCTAGAGGGCAGTCAGGATCTCCCCATGATTGGCCGTCGTCCTATTCCAGCTCTGCTTTACGCAGATGATGCGGTCATAATGGCGCGGACTCGCTGCCAACTACAATTGCAGGTCAATAGATATTGCCTATTCATGGAAAGCCTGGATCTAAAGGTTAATAATAAGAAAACCTTCATTATGCACGTTGGGAAAGCCACTAGCCATACAAAGGGTATATATATAAACAACACCAAGTTAGACTGCACAAAACCATACCCCTACCTGGGAATTCTGATCGATAATAAACAAAACTGGCGACCAGCAATTCAAACCAGGAAACTGTCATTCCTTAGAACAGTAACGGCCCTGAAAACGTTTGCCCGGAATGTAGGCCATCGTCCGGCACGCGAACTGCTCCAGATTTACCACGCTAAATGCTCTTCAGTAGCTCTATATGGAGCAGGAATATGGGGTTTTTCCGCCACTGCATGCATCCAAAAGGTGGAAAACTGTTTTCTAAGGTATCTTCTAGCGGTCCCCAAAAGCTCTCCAATCTACGGCTGCCACTTGGAACTAGGTATGGACCAAATATCTGACATCATTGCCATCCAACCGATCCTACTTTGGCAGCGTATATGGCATACAGAGGAATGTAAGCTTACTCGCTCTCTGATTATCGACTGCCTCGCCCTAGAAAGATGGAAGAGCATTACATGGTTGGATTATCTTTCAAATTTCTTTATTGATTTAAATTTAGAATCCTATTTTACCCACCCCGAAACTATCGTGAGCATATCACGAGCCACCCTGAAAAATGTATGTTTATCCCATCTGCGTGAGCTTAGAATGGCAAGAGAGACTCCAAAACCGACAAACGTTCATCTCCTAGCAGTACAAACCTCTTGGGGGATTCAGCCTTATTTACTGCTAACAACATTAACATATTACGACAAATGTTTGCTGACCCGGTTTCGTTTCAGTATTTTCCACCGCTTAGTGACTTTCCCCAAGACCAATGATTGGTCCGCAAACCTCTCCTCTTGTCCTTGTGATGGGCAGTCAGAGCAATCACGAGGAGGTAGTTACCGCATTAAAGTCATCAAAATGCGGGAAAGCCCCTGGCCCTGATGGGGTTCCTCACGATATATATAGACATAATTTGGATTTGTGGTCCCCTATCCTCACTAGGGTCTTTGATGCAGTCAAAGAAACAGGTCCAATTACCTCATGGAAATCCTCAATCCTCCTCCCAATTTTCAAGAAAGGGGATCGTAATGACCCAGCTTGTTATCGACCCATTTCTTTATTAGATACAACTGGTAAGGTTGCAGGGCGGTTAGTCCTCCAAAAACTTCGTAGTTGGGTAGCTGAAAATCAAATACTTTCTGATCTACAGTATGGATTTCGTGAGGGAATGGGGACGGTAGAACAAGCACTAAATTTGTCCCTATTAGCGGGTAAATATGTGGGGGCAAAGAGGGGTAAACTCCATCTGGCATACGTCGACCTGTCGGCAGCGTTCGACTGTGTGTCTCATTTCAAGCTGTGGAATATCCTCATTAAAATAGGTGTAGACCCCCCTTTAATCCGCTTCATGCAAGACCTTTATTCAGGGGCATCAGCCAAAGTTCGCTATGGTACGGGGGGGAGTTGACCAGGTGTTTTGATGTGGTGAAGGGAGTCAGACAGGGCTGCGTGCTGGCTCCCTTCCTTTTTAATCTGTACACTAATGGCCTGGAGGTGGCAATGCTAGAGGGCAGTCAGGATCTCCCCATGATTGGCCGTCGTCCTATTCCAGCTCTGCTTTACGCAGATGATGCGGTCATAATGGCGCGGACTCGCTGCCAACTACAATTGCAGGTCAATAGATATTGCCTATTCATGGAAAGCCTGGATCTAAAGGTTAATAATAAGAAAACCTTCATTATGCACGTTGGGAAAGCCACTAGCCATACAAAGGGTATATATATAAACAACACCAAGTTAGACTGCACAAAACCATACCCCTACCTGGGAATTCTGATCGATAATAAACAAAACTGGCGACCAGCAATTCAAACCAGGAAACTGTCATTCCTTAGAACAGTAACGGCCCTGAAAACGTTTGCCCGGAATGTAGGCCATCGTCCGGCACGCGAACTGCTCCAGATTTACCACGCTAAATGCTCTTCAGTAGCTCTATATGGAGCAGGAATATGGGGTTTTTCCGCCACTGCATGCATCCAAAAGGTGGAAAACTGTTTTCTAAGGTATCTTCTAGCGGTCCCCAAAAGCTCTCCAATCTACGGCTGCCACTTGGAACTAGGTATGGACCAATTACCTCCTCGTTAGTCTTCCTCGCCACATGATTTACAAAGTGAGCTTTAGCTCCACAACAGAACCCTCCAAAGCAAAAGAAAAAACCTCCCACCCCCTCCCAACATGGCCGACCAGTCCCACCTGACCTCTATAAGAGGCGGACCGGCCCCACCAACAGCCTGTTTTTTTTGTTCTGCGCATTCTACTCCAGAGCGCCGTAAGGTAAGGATGGGACCTGCTCTAGCTGGTCCGTGGCTCTTGGGTTGGAGGTCCTGCCCTAGCGGACCCTAGGACCTGGGACCTTGCCCCCTCCCCCTCCCCCGTCCCCCGTCCTAATCTGGCGGGTGAGGTGCTGCTCTAGCATGCCTGGGCTCTTGGGGGGATGGGGGGGGGGGCGGCGGGGGTGTTAAGGTCTTGCCTTTCTCCCTGTACCGGCCGTTTGGCCCTCGCCCGTTTCTCGGGCTCTGGGACCCGTATCTGCCTCTAGGGGGTGGGGAGACGCGACGCCGGTCGCTAGCAAAGGCGTCCACCGTGTAGCCGCCTGGGTATACCAGGTGCTGTTTTAAACGTGGTCTCCCCGTTGGGCCGGCGGTGGCTTGGGCTGCCGCGTCTGGCCTGTGCCTGGGATCTCGCTCGCGGGATTCCGCGCTCCCCGCTCGGGGCTGGTGTGATTCTTACCGATGTTCGCCGGGCCGATTGTCGACTCCCCGGGGACTCCTGGACACCGGCGGGTGTGGCGGATTTCAGCGCTGGACGCTGCCGCCGTACTGGGTGTTCTTCAGCTACGGCACGCGAACAGTGCCGTGCCCTGATTGGCCGAGGTCGCGTCCCGCCTTTTGGGGGCGGGGCTTCTCGCCAGGTGCAGCGCTTGTGTTGAGGACTTGCAGCTGTGTCCTCGGGCGGCTTTATTAGGCCCCCTAGACCGGGGGTCGTTGAGTTTCTCCGCTTGCTTTGGTTTGTGGTGTTATTCTCTGCCGATATGGAGCAGGAGGATGTCACAGCGGGTCAGGGACCTGGCCCCTGTTCTGCTTTGCCCATTTCGGCTCAGTCCTTACAGCTGATGATCCAATATCCTCTCCTTTGCGATCTGGCGGTCCAGGCCTACTGGCCGATCCCGGATCTGCCCTTCCCGTTGAGGGGCCCCCCGCTCCCGGAGTCGGTTTTGCGCCGGCTCCATCTGCAGGCCTGGCTCTTGAGCGGGTGACGCTGCTGGCTCGGGGGTGTTCTTCTGGGGTAGTGGATTTGCTGCAGGGCTCCCGCAGGTCTTCCACCTTGTCGTCCTATGCCCGGCACTGGGCTTCTTTCACACGCTGGTGCGGTCTGCGGGGTACTGACCCCGCCACCGTTGTTCCCTTGCGGGTATTGGATTTCCTGGCTGAGGGGTTTTCCTTGGGCTTGGCCCCTTCTTCCCTGAGGGCCCAGTGGGCGGCCTTGCGGGCCTTCCGCAGTCCGGATTTCGACGGGCTGGATCCCCTGGTGGCTCGCTTGCTCCGGAGTTGTTTTCTCCGTCACCCGCGGTCTCTCTGCCTGTCCCCCCCGTGGGATCTGCCTCTCGTGCTGCGGGCGCTCCAGGGTCCTCCTTTTGAACCCCTGGCCTCGGTGGCCTTGCGGTTTCTCACCTTCAAGGTGGTTTTCCTGGTTGCCGTGGTGTCTGCTGGGCGGATGGGCGAGCTGGGGTCGTTCCTCCGCTCCCCACCCTTCTTGCGGGTGTTGCCGGACCGGTTGCTGCTCCGGCATGACCCACGGTTCCTACCCAAGGTTCCTTCCCTGGTGAACCGGGCTCTGGAGGTGTCTTTACCTTCTTTCCCCCCCGGCATGGATCCTGCCTTAGCTTTGCTGGATGTCCGGCGGGCAGTGTTGACATACCTGGAACGCACATCTCCCCTGGCCCGGTGTGATAGCCTGTTCGTAACTTTCGGTCCAGTCCGATCAGGCCACAAGCCCTCTCTCTCCACCTTGAGTCGCTGGCTTAAACAGGCTATCATCCTTTCCTATGCTTCGCTGGGTTCGGGGGTTCCGGCGGGGGTCCAGGGGCGGTCCACGAGGAGTGTCGCTGTGTCCTGGGCCTCCTTCAAGGGTGTCTCCACGGAGGAGATTTGTCGGGCGGCGACGTGGTCGTCCCCCCACATGTTCATGGAACACTATCGCGTTGTCTTGGGTGGTTCTGTCCATGGGGACTTCGCGGGGGCCGTTCTCAGTGCGGGAGCGGTGGCTCCTTGAGGTGTGTTTCTGTTATGTCTAGATTCAGGTTTGCTGTAATTCCTGTTTGCTTTACTTTATGCTGATTAAAACCTTATGTTGGTTTACCTGCATCACCGTGTGGTGTGGTTCTTCTGGTGGTCAATGAAGCCTTGTTGGCTTGGGTATTTGCTCACTTTGTAAATCATGTGGCGAGGAAGACTAACGAGGAGGTAATGCCCCGGTTACTTACCGGTAATCTTCATTACTCCGAGTATAGTCTTCCTCGCCACATGAGTTCCCTCCCCCCCTCCCTGTCTGGCTATCGGCTTCATTGTTTGCTTGGTAGATCAGGCTGTTGGTGGGGCCGGTCCGCCTCTTATAGAGGTCAGGTGGGACTGGTCGGCCATGTTGGGAGGGGGTGGGAGGTTTTTTCTTTTGCTTTGGAGGGTTCTGTTGTGGAGCTAAAGCTCACTTTGTAAATCATGTGGCGAGGAAGACTATACTCGGAGTAATGAAGATTACCGGTAAGTAACCGGGGCAATATCTGACATCATTGCCATCCAACCGATCCTACTTTGGCAGCGTATATGGCATACAGAGGAATGTAAGCTTACCCGCTCTCTGATTATCGACTGCCTCGCCCTAGAAAGATGGAAGAGCATTACATGGTTGGATTATCTTTCAAATTTCTTTATTGATTTAAATTTAGAATCCTATTTTACCCACCCCGAAACTATCGTGAGCATATCACGAGCCACCCTGAAAAATGTATGTTTATCCCATCTGCGTGAGCTTAGAATGGCAAGAGAGACTCCAAAGCCGACAAACGTTCATCTCCTAGCAGTACAAACCTCTTGGGGGATTCAGCCTTATTTACTGCTAACAACATTAACATATTACGACAAATGTTTGCTGACCCGGTTTCGTTTCAGTATTTTCCACCGCTTAGTGACTTTCCCCAAGACCAATGATTGGTCCGCAAACCTCTCCTCTTGTCCTTGTGATGGGCAGTCAGAGCAATCGCTTCTCCATGTAATGTTCTTTTGCAGCCTCTATGACCACCCACTGAGAAATTGGATTTTACCGCTAGTAAAATACATGGGTTTACGCCAATGCCGCCCGGCGCTCCAAGCCCTACAATGTTTGGACACCGAGTTCTCAATTGTCCCTATACTTTGTTTTTTAAAATCATGCATCAAATTCCGAAAAGATTATGATTAATTGTTATATTTAAAGTACTGATTACTCTATTGAGAAATAAGTTTTAGAAATTACATTGTGTTTAGTATCTTTTCTTTTTTGTGTTTTAAGGATAGTTTTCTTTCTTTAATGTATTAATTCAGTGCTTATTTTATTTCGTTTTAACTGTACCAATCTTAGGAATTTGTTGTCTTTTTTTAATAAGGATAGAATAGCTTTTTATTCTGTAACTGATTTGACTTGTCTGCACTTTTATGGATAAGTTCCCTTATCCGAATAAAGTTTTATTTGATTTAATTTTGAAGTGCAAAGGAAAGGATTTTAAATTAACTTAACAAGCGACCGTAATGCATTTGTTCTGCAATTTCTACGACTTGTGACATGGAGCGATATTTATAATGTGTTGAAAATATTATCCACAGATACTCCCAACACGTGTCAGACTAAACGTCGTTCACCGTCTATGTACTTTCCGAAGAGAGGTCTGTGGAAGGTTGTCGTGTCGATGTGGCCCTCTGACCCCGATCCAAGCAGACACAGTTTAACGAAGGTTCTTTTGCTAGTTTAGGTGCGTTACCGAGGAAGCGGCTCTTGATACCTCTACTGCAGACACTACACGCCAGGCACTGTAGAGAAGCCACTTCGTATTTGCAACAAAAACAAAATCCAATGTTTTCTTTGGGGGGGGTAAGATATTTACTACAGACTCCTAAAATATGGAATTTAATGTAGGAAAATAAAAAAGAAATCTATCAGTTACAAATAGTCGTGTATACATTCTTGTCATGTGTCTTTTAGAATTTGTATTGATCTGTTTTATGGTATTGATTTATTTTATCTTTCATGATGTTATACAAACTAAAGCTGTGCCTTGACTTGGCTTGAATGTCAGTCAGCGGGTGCCAAGGAGGCGCAGTGTGTTTGATTTCCAATAAGCTTTGCTTGATCTCGGTCAGCAAGAGAGGTTCGCCGACAGTGACCACTTAGTGAGTTTTCAGGGACTGAGTATCAGCGAGTTTCAGTGAGTCAATACCATGAGTGTCAGTGAAACCCTCGGGGTGTCAGTGAGTGTCACCGAGGTGCTACCGGGGTTTCAGAGAGCGTCGGTGAACGCGAGTGATCTTCGGTGAGAGACAGTGAGTGAGTTTCACAGACTGCAGTCTCACTATCAGTGACTGCCGGTCAGGGGCTGGGACTCCGCGGTCCGTACCCTGCTGAGGGGCGGGGCCTCGCAGTGGGCGGGGCCTGAGAGCGGCTGCTGTCAGTCTGGGCTCAGCTCCCCGCGCTCCGGAAAGTTTCTGTGCAGTGATCAGAGCTCGGCAGGAGCGGGGGTCAGAGAGAGAGCCTGGGGCGGAGAGCACCCGGGGCTCGAGGGACCGCAGAAGACCTCCGAGGACACCTGAGTGTGGGGACCCCTGGACACCCGTCCGTGCGGCGGCGGCAGGTGTCACCGGGACGGCAGGTGGAGGGTGCGGGGCTCGGCTCCGGGACCGGCCCTGGACGGTGCTCCCAGCTCCGAGGATGCGGATCATCTGGGGTGCGGAGACCGACGCGACCCCCGGGGCAGGTAAGAAGAGAACCTGTGCCCCAGCGCCGCCACCCTCAGCGCCCTCACACACTCTCTCCCGTCGGGATCGGGCAGCCCCCTTCCATCTGAGCGTCGTTTCCAGGGCCATTTACCCGCTCCATATACTCCATAGTCCACACTCACTCCTTCGCGGTGCAGGTTATTCCCCCTCGCCCGCGCCTCCCTACCCCCCCCCCCCCCCCCCCCCCCTACACACACTCGCGTGAAAAACCTCTGGCACCCCCAAGCCTCCGGTAACTCGCCTGCCCTCTTGTCTCTTACCTGGCAGAGTAAGCACTCACCCGACAGGTGGCCCCAGAACATGCCCCTGGACAGAGCCCCCAGCCCAGTGCACCCCGACGACCCTCGACCCCTCATCCAAGATGCACACTCTTCTCAGACTCCAGATCTACCTGACCTCACACCTACCCCCACTAATAGTTGCCCCCTACTTACCTGCAGCCATCCCTCCAGCTCACCCCGTGCTCGCTGTCAGCCCAGCGGGACGAGTGTGCGTGGAGGGAGAGGCCAGGGACCGGCGGGGGACTCTATCGGACAATCATGGATCGTTGCTCCGGGGCCCCGCGCTTCTCCCCGCGCCCTGCAGGGGGCCCTGTGGCTCTAGGTTTCAGAGCCCGGTGGGGGGTGGGGGCGTCCATCGCGTGCGGGGCTTCGAGGTCTGCAGGGGTCAGGCTCGGTCGGGCCGCCTCATCCCGGTGCCTCGAAGCCCACAAAGGGTGTGCAGCTAGGGTGCTATGAATGAAGGGGCCCGCCTCACAAAGAGGCTCGGACGAGGCGGGCTTCTTATGAATGGGGGAACTCGGCCGCAGTGTAACTGTGTCTATGGGGGGAGGGGGGGGGGGGGGGGGTTCTGACTCTTTCACTACACAGAACTGGTTTGTAAACAAACAAGTCACGGTTAATAATCCAGAGGTGAAGGTTCTCATGGAAACTTTCACGGGCATGCTGTCACTATCCAGATGTGAAGGTTCTGACGGGTTCGGGCCAGAAGTTGCTGTACTGGTGTGAAGGTACTGATGAGTGTGAACCTGTTGTTACTATCCAGGTGTATAGGTTCATATTCGTTTGTGAAGGTACTGATGGGTCCGGCTCACTGGTTACTATCCAGGTGTGAAGGTGCTGCTCGATTCGGATCTGTTTTTTACCATCCAGGTGTGAAGGTTCTGGTGGATTTGGGCCAGTGGTTAAACTCTAGGTATGAAGGTTCTAATAGGTCCGGACCTGTCTTTACTATGCAGCTGTGAAAGTTCTGGTGGATTTGGGTCAGGGGTTAAAATACAGGTGTGAGGGTACTGATGGGTTCGGACCAGTGATTGGAATCCAGGTGGGAATGATCTGATTGATTCCAACCTGTTTTCACTATCAAGGTGTAACGGTACTGATAGGTCCGAACTAGTGATTACAATCCAGGAGTGACGGTACTAATGGGTTCGGGCCCGTCTTTATCCCCCAAGTGTGAAGGTTCTGGTGGGTTTGATCTAGTTCTTGCAACACAGGTGTGATGGTACTGATGGGTTCGGACCTGTATCTACTAACCATGTGTGATGGGTCATTACTGTCCAGGTATAAAGGTACTAATGGGATCGGACCAGTGGTTACATTCCAGGTGTGAACGTTCTAATAGGTCCGGACCTGTCTTTACTATCCAAGTGTGAAGGGTCTGGTGGGCTCGAGCCGCTGGTTATTTTACAGATGTGAAAGTACTGATAGTTTCGAACCTGTCTTTACTATTGAAGTGTGAAGATTCTGGGGGGGGGGGGGGGGGGCAGTGGTTAAAATACAGGTGAGAATATTCTGATGGGTTGGGAGCTGTCTTTAATATTCAGATGTGAAGGTTGTGGCGGGTTCGGCACACCGATTGCTATCCAGGAGGAGAGGTGTGGCGCAGCGGCCAGAGCGCCAGACTCCGGAGCTCAGGGTTCATGGTTCGATCCCCTGTGCCGCCGGCAGCTCAGCTCAGCATCACGTGACTCTGGGCAATAGCACACTTAATCTCGCCCACTCTAGGCGATTTAGTGGCCCCAGAGCCTTGAAACCCTTAAGGGGCTGATATGTTTGCGCTTTGCAAAACAGGAATTAAAATAGGAATTATCCAGATGTGAAGGTACTTGATGGTTTCGACCTCTCTCCATCTCAATATGTAGGTTGCAATGGTGTTGAACACATTTGTATGAGATGTGAGGGGATACTGGCGTTATTCTCTCTAGCGTAATTACTTAAAATTACTCGTAATTATGTGTAACTAGTGAGAAGCGTAATCCAGCATTTAATGCCATTTTCTTGGAGTTAAATTCGCACTTGCATTCATAATGGACACTAAATGCAACATGTCATTTGCTCTCTTAGTTTGTTGTTCCTGTACTCCTGTAGTAGAAGTTATGTCCCAAATTACTCTGAATTACTTAAACTGGCATAATTTTTGGTAATTTCGCATCACAAGAGTAATCCATAATTATTGAAATTACTCCTGGGTAATTAAATCTCCCTCAGGCCAATTTTTATCCACATATGAAGATTTCAATGGTCTAGACCAGTCAGTAATATCGAGGTGTGAACGTTCTGATGGTCTCTTGTCTTCCAATCCCCTGAAAAGGGGGTTCAGGTGAGTTGGGGTCAGACCCATATGTATCTCAGTAAGTAGGTTCTGATGGGTTCGGACCCATCTGTATCCCATGGGGAAGGTTCCAATAGAGTTGAACTAATTCTTACCCAGATGTGAAGGTTCCCATCGGTACAGACCAATCTGTATTGCATGATATTAAGATTCCATTGGTTTAAAACGTTATTATCCAGATTTGAGTGTTCTGATGGGTTCCAACTCATATGCACGTCTAGGGGAGGTTTCGATGGGGTTGAATGCCTTCTTTCCCACATATGAAAGTTCTGTGGGCTCATAACTTTTTATCCAGATGTTAGGGGTCTGACCTCTCCGCATCTCAAGGGGAAGATTCTGGTAGAGTTGAACGCATTGTTACCCAGTTGTGAGTGTTCTCAAGGGTACAGAACACTTGTTATTACCCTGATGTAGAAGTTCTGAGGGACCGTGTCTTTCATTACCCAGATGGCAGGGTTCTGATGGGACTAAATCCCTCTGTATCCCAATGGGAAGGTTGCGATAGAGTTGAACGCATTCTTGCCCAGATGTGAAGGTTCCCATCGGTACAGACCAATCTTTATTGCATGATATTAAGATTCTATTGGTTTAAAACGTTATTATCCAGATTTGAGTGTTCTGATGGGTTCCAACTCATATGCACGTCTAGGGGAGGTTTCGATGGGGTTGATTGCCTTCTTTCCCAGATATGAAAGTTCTGTGGGCTCATAACTTTTTATCCAGATGTTAGGAGTCTGACCTCTCCGCATCTCAAGGGGAAGATTCTGGTAGAGTTGAACGCATTGTTACCCAGTTGTGAGTGTTCTCAAGGGTACAGAACACTTTGTATTACCCTGATGTAGAAGTTCTGAGGGCCTGCGTCTTTCATTACCCAGATGCCAGGGTTCTGATGGGATTAAATCCATCTGTATCCCAATGGGAAGGTTGCAATAGAGTTGAACGCATTCTTGCCCAGATGTGAAGGTTCCCATGGGTACAGATCCATCCTTATTGCATAATGTGAACGTTCTATTGCTTTATTACTTTATTCTCCAGATGTTAGTGTTTGGATTCCTATGTTTCGATAGAACTGTCTTTATTACCCTGATGTAAGAGTTCTGAGGGCCCGTGTTTTTCATTACCCAGATGTGAGGGTTCTGATGGGATCGAACCCATTTGTATCCCAAGGGGAAGGTTTCGATAGAGATGAACACAATTTAACCCAGCTGTGAAGGTTTGCGTGCCTTTATTTCCCTGATGTAAACATTCTTTACATTCATGACATTATTACCATCTGTATCTCAAGGGCAGGGCTCCTACGGGGTTGAATTTATTCTAATGTAGACGTTAAAACGCTCAACTGTACGGAACAGTCATAATTACCCTGATGTCAAGGCTACCATATTTATTTATTTGAGAAGTTCATTGAGCACAGGCCTCTCTATATTGCCCAGTTGTGAAGGTTCTTAATGGTACGGACCAGTCCTTATTTCCCAGATGTGAAATCTCTCAAGAATACCGACCAGTCTTTATTGCCCAGATGTGAAATTTCTCAAGAATACCGACCAGTCTTTATTGCCCAGATGTGAAATCTCTCAAGGATATGGACCAGTCCTTATTTCCCAGATGTGAAATCTCTCAAGGATAACGACCAGTCTTGATTGTCCAGATGTGAAATCTCTCACGGATACGGACCAGTCTTTGTTGCCCAGATGTGAAGGTTCTCAATGATCCGATTAGCCTTTATTACCCAGATGTGAAGGTTCTCAATGGTCCGGTTCAGCCTTTATTGCCCCGATGTGAAGGTTCGAATGGTCTGGATCAGCCTTTATTGCCCAGATTTGAAAGTTCTCAATGGTCCGGACCAGCCTTTATTGTCCAGATGTGAAAGCTCTCAAGGGTATCGATCAATTTTTATTACCCAGATGTGAAAGTTCTCAATGGTGCAAATCAGCCTTTATTGCCAAGATGTGAAGGTTCTCAATGTCCGGACCAGCCTTTATTGTCCAGATATGAAGGTTCTCAATAGTCCGGATCAGCTTTTATTGCCCAGATGTGAAGGTTCTCAATGGTCCAGATCAGCCTTTATTGCCCAGATGTGAAGGTTCTCAATGGTCCAAATCAGCCTTTATTGCCAAGATATGAAGGTTCTCAATAGTCCGGATCAGCCTTTATTGCCCAGATATGAAGGTTCTCAATAGTCCGGATCAGCTTTTATTACCCAGATGTGAAGGTTCTCAATGATCCGGATCAGCCTTTATTGCCCAGATGTGAAGGTTCTCAATCGTCCGGATCAGTCTTTATTGCCCAGATGTGAAGGTTCTCAATGGTCTGGACCAACCTTTATTGTCCAGATGTGAAAGCTCTCAAGGGTATGGAGCAATCTTTATATTCCAGATGTTCCCATGTTCTAGGTGAAAAGACTTTCTTAACCTGTAAAAGGGACCATGAAACATGAACTTTCTGCCTCTTACATGGTCTTTAGTGCCATGTCCTGTGTGCTGGAATCTGCAGTGGGATGTGTGCACTGGGATCCATGCACTGGGATCTGTGCACTGAAATCTATGCACTGGATTCTGCACTGGAATCTGCACTAGGATTGGTGCACTGGGATTTGTGCACTGGGGTCTGTGCACTACGATCTGTGCACTGGAATCTGCACTGGGATCTGTGCACTGGGATCCATGCACTGGGATCTGTGCACTGACATCTATGCACTGGATTCTGCACTGGAATCTGTGCACTGGGATTTGTGCACTGGGGTCTGTGCACTACGATCTGTGCACTGGAATCTGCACTGGGATCTGTGCACTGGAATCTGCACTAGGATCTGTGCACTGCAGTCTGCGGTGATATTTGTGCACTGGAATCTGCACTGGGATCTGTGCACTGGAATCTGCACTAGGATCTGTGAACTGGAGTCTGCAGTGATATTTGTGCACTGGAATCTGCGCACTGGGGTCTGCAGTGGAATGCAGATATATTCCAGCCCTGCTACTGGTAGAAGGGGCCCGGGCAGGGTCTCTGGGAGGGAGGGGCCTCTAGGCGCTGTACGTTCTGCAGCAGGGACCGAGGGGCATGTGCTTCCATCCGCCTTTCGCCCCTCTATCAAGATAGGCGGCTTCAAGCCGCTCTTTCCGCGCACATCGCGTTAGATTCGGTTGCCACGGAATATTTGCAATGACACCGGAAACAGACCTGTCGGTCAGTTTCTGTGATTCCGGAGTGTGTAAAGGGTGAATGAATCGAGTGGGAAGCGGGGGTCAATTAATGCAAACATGAACGGAGGTGGGGGAGGGGGTTGTGACCTTTATTATTCTAACAAATATGACACGAAGTACTTGTACCTGTTCACTTCCATAGTTATTTTTATTCTCACACGACGGGTGTTTTAACAAAAACGATTTTGTCAAAGTATGTATTTTTATGAACTGAAATTGGACGTCCTACTAGGCTCTTTTTCGCTCAGTTTTTTTCGAAAGTGTTATTATTTTCTAGATGAAAAGGTTGTCATTGCGCGGGGCAGTTTATCGACAGCATAGATTCTGCACGGAACTATCTAATTAGAGTTTTACATTGTGGTGCGTAGGCAATGAACGCGTGCGTGCGTGCGCACAAAAACACCCACGCACACTCCCTACCTCAAGCGCTTGCACCAGAGGGGGATATTACCCTGAAGTATGTTATTGAGGTGACAGAAGTAAGCGTGTCTGCATTACAGAGACCCGAAAAACACAGCATTTGGAATACCTAAAAACGCGAAAAGACTTTTAGAACCGGTGGCGCGGGGCTGGGCGCCTTTCCTCTCGTTGGTTGAATTTACCTGCTCTCTCTCGTACTCTCTCTTTCACGCACACATACTTCACTCTCTCTCACACGCACGCACGCACATAGGACCCGGATACCCCCAGTCTGGCCCGTGCCCCAACACCCCCCAAACGAGACACCAACAGAGATCATGAACTTGGTGGAACATTTTTATTATAGCCACGTCAAAACGCACTCATGTGTAAAACACATTCATGAAAGGTCAAATAATTGCAACCGATCATAAAGAATTAGGCCCTTGTGTTAAGGAAACACTACACAATAAACCGTGCGGTATATTGACTCATAAACACGAACATCAGAGACCTATCGCAATCCTAAACGCCACTGGAGCACACAGGTGTCACCACCTGCATCAGAGGAGGGCGGTCCTGCTTCACCGTACCCATGTCCTCATACCAGGGCATCGCCCCCCAAGCACCAAGCTACCCGTGGGGCTGCGATGAGGTGGGTAGGAACGGCAGCCCCGTGCCCAGCCTCGCGATCTGTGCCCCAAGCTGGTGTGTACGCCTCTGGTCGGCTCAGGACCGCTGGACCCCACCCGTGGCGCTGCTCTGGGGAGTCTTCTTTGGAGGAGCCCTCTGCTGACGAGGGGTGAGTTTAGGATTCGAGATCCCCCCACAATGGCGACCAGGTCCAGGGCGACGAGGTCCTTCGCACTCCCCACCAAAATACGTTCTTTGGGTGAGCGCCCAAATGCCCTTGAACAATCCGAACCAGCGTCTGAGAGGTGAACCCCATCTGTAAGAAATATGTACCCTAACCCCCGGCAGAGTATGCGGAATGTTCCATAGGCGACTCGGACCGGGGCACAACCTAGAGAGTTCAGTCAGTGACCATGTCGTACCACGAGATGGCCACCTCCAGGAAAACCATGCATGGTGCCCAGCGTCGGATTGGTGACGTGGGTACTCGGGCAATGCCCGAGGGGCCGGTGTCCAGTTCCAGATGTGGGCTGCATTTTTGAGCAGTCTGGGGATAGGGGGGGAGCCAATTTGGGCACTTTCTGCGTTGTTGATGCCGCCAGCCGCCCAGTGGGTGCCAAAGTGTCCCTTCTGGAGGTAGATGGGCGTCCATTTCCTCCCTTTTATCAACGTCAGAGGTGTAACTCCCTTCCTCTCGCTGGGCCGGCCCATTAATATATGCATATTGAGCTGGGGCAGGGGGCCTGAGCAGAAGTGGCCTCACTTGTTTTCAGGTGTGTTTCACCAGTGTAAACTAATCTGTGCATTTTTTTAACCCCCCCTTTTTTTAAATACAGTTTTGCAGAAACTTTTGCAGAAAGGCAATATGCAAATGTGGGCCACTTTTTTTCGCATGCCCGGGCCGATTTTCAATCCCAATCCAACCCTGAATTGGTGCCAAAGGCTCTAAGGGGCACTTGCTGGGTACGATGAGACCCAAGGTGCTGCCCGCGGAAAATTGTTGCTGTTCTGGATGCCGCCGCAATGCTCTGCTCCCAGAAAGGCAAAGGCCAGGGGAATCGGCACCTATATACTCCCTGCCCTGGCCTTTGCGGTGGCGGAAGTGACGTGCATCTAACATGACTGCATTTCACGTCGCCGGATTGAAGCAAGGCCCGGCCACATTGGTCCCGGGTCCTAAGCGCCGCGCCCCCCTATGGGGAGGGGGAGGGGGGGTAGAGGGCTCTGTCCACATGCGCACTCTCTTTCTCTCTATCCCTCTCTCACACATGCACGCACACAGGCACTGTCTCTCTCTCTCTCACACGCGCACACAAACAGGCACACATGCACGCTCTCACTCTCTCTCCCTCACACACACACAGGCACGCATACATGCACGCTCTCTCACTCTTCCACACACAGGCACATATGCATGGTCCCTCTCTCTCTCACACTCACACACACACACACATGCACGCTCTCTCACACTCATACACACACACATGCAGGCTCTCTGCTCTCTTTCTCGCTCTCCCTCTCTTACACACACTCACGCACACACATGCAGGCTCTTTCTCGCTCCCTCTCCCTCTCTCTCTCTCACACATACACAGGCACGCACACGTGTACACTCTCTCTCTTTCTCTGTCTCCCTCACACACATGCATACTTGCACGCTCTCACTCATATACACGCACGCACACATGCATGGTCTCTCTCTCCCCCCTCCCCCTCACACCCACGCACACATGCACACACTCTTTCTCTCTCTCTCTCACACACACATATGCCCGCTCTCTCTCTCTGTTTCTCTCGCTCACATACATATGCACTCTCTCTCTCTCACACACAAACACACACACACATTCCTGCTCTCTCTCTCCTGCTCTCTCTCTCACACACACACACACATGCACACCCTCTCTCACACATGCCCTCTATCTCTCTTTCTCTCTCTCTCCCTTTCTCTCTCACACACACATACACACACACCCATGCACGCACACATGCATGCCCTCTTTTTCTCTCTCTCCCTCTCTCACACACACAGGCAGGCACACATGCAAGCTCTCTCTCTCTCTCACATACACATGCACGCTCTCTCTCTCTCTCACTCACTCACTCACTCACACTTGCTCATACACACACCCATGCACGCACATGTGCACGCTCTCTCTCTCTCTCTCTCACTCACTCACTCACTGACACTTGCTCATACACACACCCATGCACGCACATGTGCACGCTCTCTCTTTCTCTCTCTCTCACACACACAGGTACCCACATGTACGCTCTCTCTCTCGTTCTCTCTCTCCCTATCTCTCACACACACATGCACGCTCTCTCTCTCTCACTCACTCACTCACACTCGCACATACACACACCCATGCACGCACATGTGCACGATCTCTCTTTCTCTCTCTCACACACAGGTACACACATGTATGCTCTCTCTCGTTCTCTCCCTATCTCTCACACACACATGCACGCTCTCTCTCTGTCACACACACACACAGGGCTCGAGTCGGGGTACCACGCGGGTGGACGGCGCCCTCCACTTATTTTATTGGCTGGAGCAAATCGAGCCACACATTCACTCTTTGGCCTCCCTAGGGCGAGATCAGACCTCATTCATAACGCTGCTCACCCGCGGGCTACTCTGATGCAATTGCATCTAAGGGGTGAGCGTGGGGAGGCAATGAGTCTGATTGTGCAAGCCACCTGTCGTGACGTCACGTCCTGTAGGTTTGATGTGTGGTATTGTGATATTGCTGGGGGATCCTGCTCCCTGTCAGGCCTTCAGCAGTGATGGGATGGCGGGGTGTTGTGCAGGAGCACCATTGATTCCTGCTGTACAGGGTCAGTCCTTCACTGGTGCTCATAGTAGCTTTGATGTGTGGTATTGTGATATTGCTGGGGGATCCCGGTCCAGGCCTTCAGCAGTGATGGGATGGTGGGGTGTTGTGCAGGAGCACAATTGATTCCTGCTATTCATGGTAAGTCCTTTTTTAGTAGGTTTGATGTCTGGAATGGGGGTATTGCAGGGGATTCTGCTCCCTGTCAGGCCTCCAGCAATGGCAGTGTGGTGGCTGTGGTGTGTTGTGCAGCAGCACCATTGACTCATGATATTTATGGTGCTATCTTCTCTTCTCATTTTATTAGGGTGGCAGTATGACACAGGACCTCTGCCTCTACCAGGTCTCTAGTCATGGTGATCTGGTGGTGGTGTGTGGTGCAGAAGCACATTCATTTCACAAGACCTTCACTGGTGCTTTTGGTCGGATTGTTGGCATGACAGGGGACGTTGCTCCCTGCCAGGTCTCCAGCACTGGTGGTGTGATGCTGTGTTTGGCAGCAGTATCAGTTATTTCCACTGCTTATGGTAAGACCTTCACTGGTGCTTTTAGTAGAGTTGTGCTATGATGGGGCATCTGCTCACAGGCCTCCACAAAATAAAAGGTTGGTATACTGTGGGGACAAACTCATAGAAAAGCACTCATACCACAATTAAATAATTAATCTCCACCGGGGTTCTGACTCAATCAAAAATACCTTTATCGATCAATTATGTGAGCTATTCTGTGTATCAATTAACATTCCATGCTTTTTGTAGATCTCTGGTGCGAAGAGTAAAACAATGAGAAATGTACACCATACAAAGGCAAGACATCAGCATTCTACGATAATGCAATAATGCTGTAAACTACAGAGCAGATCATTCTCCATTTTTCATGTCCTAACTTCCGTTATTATAAGCAAAAAGTGGTTGCATATTCAGCCAAATTTGCTTTCCAATAGGAGGTAGTCACCGCGTCAAATGAGCTCTAGGGCAACAGTTCCCTTGTTTTATCCTTGTGACTGTACTAATCAAACCATGGTATGCCTTTCTGGACCCCTCCATTTCTAGGGTCGATGCGTTTCGGCCATACTTACTAGAGGCCTCCTCAGGACTAGGAAGACCAGAGAAACTAAACCTGTAAATTATCCACACTATCAGTGCCTAAGTGTAATGACTCCATCTCAGCTTGAGTGCTGCCAACTCCAGGATTAAATCCTGGCCACATGGACAAGTCACGTGTGAAACCGGCTCAAAGGAACAGAGCGCATGGGAGTGCAGATGACTAAATGAAGTTGGAGGCTAGTGTGAAAAGTGGACACTCCCGGTTTCACACAGTGATTGTCCATGTAATCAGGATTTATTTCTGCAGTCGGTAGCACTCGGACTGCGGTGTAGACATCACATTTTGGCACTGAAAGTACAGGGGTCTTCTACTTCTCACCAGGCCTCCAGCACCGGTGCTGTGTTGTCGCCAAAGTCCCATTGATTGCTGCTGTTTATGGTAAGACATGCACTGGTGCTTTCTATAGGGTTGTGAAAAACAACTACGGGATGGCTCTAATCAGCAAGGCTGAGCCAAAGTACCAATGAACAAAAGAAGGTGCCAGTGCTGATCAGCACTGGCACCTTCTTTTGTTCATTGGTTCTATAGGGTTGTGGCACGACAGGGGGACTCTGCTCCCTGCCAGGCCTACCAGGGGTGGTGATGTGCTGCTGGTGTATTGTGCAGGGGCACCACTGATTCCCACTGTTTATGGTAAGACCTTCACTGGTACTTTTAGTAGGGTTGTGGCATGACAGGGTGTATCTGCTCTCTGCTAGGCCTCCAGCACTCATGGTGTGCTGGTGGTTTGTTGTACCGAAGCGCCGTTGACTCTGCTGTTTAAGGTAAGACCTTCACTGGTGCTTTACCTGGGCTGTGGTCTGATTACAAGGCCCTCTGCTCCCTTCCTGGCCTCCAGCAGTGGTGGCTGGTGGCAGCAGTGTGCAGCGCCGAAGCACCATTGATTCCTGCTTACAGTAAGGCCTTTGCTAGTGCTTTACCTGGGCTGTGGTCTGATTACAAGGGCCCTCTGCTCCCTGCCAAGCCTGCAGCAGTGGTGGCTGGTGGTGGCAGCAGTGTGCAGCGCCGAGGCACCATTGCCACCTGCTGTGCACGGCTGGGCATTCATTGGTGCTCACTGCTTTCCATAGGGCCATGGCTTGAGAGCAGGCAGACCTCTGCTCCCTGCCAGGCCTGCAGCAGTGGTGGCTGGTGGCAGCAGTGTGCAGCGCCGAAGCACCATTGACTCCTGCTTACAGTAAGGCCTTTGCTAGTGCTTTACCTGGGCTGTGGTCTGATTACAAGGGCCCTCTGCTCCCTGCCAAGCCTGCAGCAGTGGTGGCTGGTGGTGGCAGCAGTGTGCAGCGCCGAGGCACCATTGCCACCTGCTGTGCACGGCTGGGCATTCATTGGTGCTCACTGCTTTCCATAGGGCCATGGCTTGAGAGCAGGCAGACCTCTGCTCCCTGCCAGGCCTGCAGCAGTGGTGGCTGGTGGTGGCAGCAGTGTGCAGCGCCGAAGCACCATTGACTCCCGCTGTGCACGGCTGGGCATTCATTGGTGCTCACTGCTTTCCATAGGGCCATGGCTTGAGAGCAGGCAGCGCCTCTGCTCCCTGTCAAGCCTGCAGCATTGGTGGTGCATCATTCATTCCAGCTGCTCAGGGCTGGTGCCTGTTAATGATTCTCCTGCAGCTGCGGAGTCAGCAGTGGGTGCGGTTGTGAAAGGCTCGGGTGGTGTGTGTGTGTTCCCTTCACCCTTTCCTGCTCTTCTCCACGCTCCCCGCTTGTCCCTTGCCTCCATTACCTTGGGCTGTCCTGCAGCCCATGCCCTCCTCTTGCATCCCATCCTGTCCCTTACCCTTCTAAGCGCGTGCCAATCGTCCATCCTTCCCCAGCTATCCCTGCTCTGCATGTGTGAGCTCTGCCGCCCCCTGCCGGTGCACTGTAGGAGTTTTAAAGAGACACGTGGAGAGACCTGTGCCCTTCCAGCGCGAGCGTGGCAGTGCTAGAGTTCACACCTTTCAGTGGCAGGCCGAAAAAAACTCATGGGAAGAGCCGAACCAGAGGCCTCGTTCGGCTCTAAGAGCCAGAACACGAGCCGAGCCGGCAAAATACTCTCCCTCCTTCTCACTCTCAGCCTTCTTTTCACCTCACTCCCTCTTTCTTCTTTTAGGCTTGTGCAACGTGGGCGATTGCCTTCCAAAGCACCGGCATCTCTCTCTAGCTTACCTCTGTCTTTTATTCTATATTTGAACCTCTTCCCTTCACTGACTTGTTACACCTGACTGTTATCAGCATCAGATAACTGAGAAACAAGTTCAATGTCCATTCTCCCACTCACATGCCTTTTCTAGACAGTTTTCTTTGTGCATAGGTACTTTCGCCTTTTTCCCCACACACCTCTTCCTGAAGTCTCTCTGCATGCTTCATCATATTTCATCTGCTGCCTCTCCATCTCCGGGTTGTCACTCTCTTCTTCTGCATGTACTTCCTTTCATCTCCCCCGCTTCACTGCCCCTCTCTCCTTCCCTCCTCATCCTCACACACACACTCTCTCACTCTGTTCTCTCCTGTCAGCGTCACTGACCATATTTTCCAACAGCTATTTACCCCCTTCAAGAACTTTACCCAAAATATGTAATTAAAATTGCACATATGTGACCATCACCCTGTGTACTCTGCAGAGAGGCCAACTATTGAATGAGCATGCATTTAGAACACCTTTATGACACAGTGACGGGCACTGTTAGGAGCACACACTGCCTTAGCTCTCGAGCCCATCCAGACTCCAAGAGGCGATCCAGTTTACAGTAAGCGCTACACAATTATGATACATTGGAGGAAAAGCAAAACTATAGAAATACTAGCAGCCCGTCCCGACGTTGTCCGGGTATGAATTGCTGCCGGCCAGTAGTATATTGTTTTGTAGGATTTCGTTTTGATAGCATTTCTTATCTGTGACAGGCCTGTGAAACGTTCCGATTCACAGAGAACTGCTGATGCACTTAAGAGTGCGCGTTCAGTAGTGTGTAAACTCGAGTTTCCCTACTTTATTTTTCTTTGCAATATTATATAGCGCGAACTCGACAACATGGCATGAGCACAATTTACATTACAGAAGAACACATCCATTTGTGGTAGGCACGGGGAGACAAAGCGATTTGCCTGGAATCACAGGATGTTGAGCTGATGCCGAGATTCGAACGTAGCTCCCCGGCTCTAAAGTTTGCACTTCTAGAACTTGTGGCGGGAGGTGTGTCTAAAAGTGTATGTCGTGCTGGCCATCAATGAGAGAGACCTGTGCATTTTTCAAATGGGTGGTGAAAAAATATGAGTATGTTGCTGGTATTTTTAGGGTTCAGGGGTAGGTTTGGGTTTTGGGGTGCAGGGGTATTTTAAGGGTTCCTTGCTAGGTTTGGGTTTTGGGGTACAGGGGTATTTTAGGGTTCAGGGGTAGGTTTGGGGTTTGGGGTACAGTGCTATTTTTAGGGTTCAGGGCTAGGTTTGGGTTTTGGGGTTCAGGGGTATTTTTAGGGTTCAGGGGTAGGTTTGGGTTTTGAGTTAAAGGGGTATTTATAGGGTGCAGGGCTAGGTTTGGGTTTTGTGGTACAGGGGTATTTTTAAGGTTTAGGGATAGGTTTGGGTTTTGGGGACAGGGTATATTCATAGGGTTAAGATGAGTTAGTGTTTAAGGGTGTTGGGGTATTTTAAAGAGTAAGGGTGGGTTATGATTATGGATTTCAGGGGTATTTAAAGGGAGCAGGGTGGGATTAGCACACAATATGAGACATGGCATGAAGGGCGGAACGTACCACACGCCCCCAGCGTTTGTCACGCCCCCAGCACACGCCCACAGCACAAAGCAGACACGCCCACAAGGGACTACTTTGCTGTCACAGTACTTTTACCTTTTAAATGTATATGGTGAGCGGCTGCATAGCCTATGTCCTTCTGCTGCAACTGCCCTTTCCAATGCTGTATTGGGTGTTGTGATTGGTGCTGTGGTTCCTGAGATTACCCGCCTCAAAGGTTTGAGCTCTCTCTTTATTATATTAGTATGGATATCTTGGACAATGAAATACTCCTAGGAATTACCGGCACATATCTCCTGCAAGATGAAGTAATATATGTAAAATTTAACAGGGGCTGCATCACTGACCTCGATTATTAATGTTTCTTGAAGGCTTTGTCCAGAAAGAAATAACTTTTTTTCTTGTAAAGTTAAGGACATGAATATAGAGTCCATTAGAGACCCATTTCACTGCTGGTGCTGAGCTGGGCAGGACCCGGCCCACTAACAGCACTGATATGGGGTAAGCCCTGGATGCTCACAGACTTGAACAACGTACACAAGGGAGGCAGCACATTGGTAGAAGTATCAGCCGCAGTAGCGACCGGTGTTTGTGGCTAGTGGTGAGGCGGGCGGGGGTGAGAGGTCTCAAAGGGACGGGGGCAAAACCATTAGAATAAGAATGAAAAAAACGTAAGTTCAGCCGGCCGCGCCGTGCGCCTCTTCTTCAGCACAGGCTCCCAGAATGCCCTGTGGCCAATCCTGAAGCTGCTCTCATTTGTCATTGATTTGCGCTCCAGGACAGAGTGGGAGTCTGTGCCTGCTTTCTCCAACTCCAGCAATGCAGCTGGGGTTGGAGAGAGCTTCACTGCGCATGACGGTTTGGCCGGCCTGAAACGCCGACCAAACCTTCATGCGTTGTGAAGGGAGGGCACTACCACTCCCCACAGTGCTGTCACCCCCAGGCCCCGCCCCCAAAACTCAGAAGGAAAGGAGAAATAAAACGAGTGTTTTTTATTTTTCCTTTCCTTAAATTTTTTTTTGGGGGGGGACGACGCTCCTCCGCCATAGCTGTGGAGCCGTCGCTGCTGCTATTTAGCACAATGCGAGAAGCTTGAACGGCTGCAGCTGCTACTGCAAATTAACGTATTTCACTATGCAAAGACAAAATGATTGGCCATATTAAGGATTGTGGGGGGGATGGAGGAGTCAGGGTGTGTGAATGCAAATGGGTGGAGTTTAAAGGCAGGGGGAGCAGTGCAGGACCAAAAGGGGAGGGCTGTGCAAGCCCAGCGAGCCACACAGGATCTGGGGGCAGAACACAGGGACTGGAGTGCAGGAGGCAGCTCAGAGCCCTAAGGCGTAGGTGGTAGCACAGGTTGTAGAGCTGAGGCAACGTGCTATGCTCAGAGGGTAAGGCAGACAGAAACGCTTTAAGGAATGGGGCCAGGCCCCAATCTGCCCAGGCACCCTCTTGGAAAGTGATTATCTTTCCTTACTCACATTAGGCCATTGCTCCATCTCAATCTTTAATGTACTGTTGAATACTGTTTGGCATCATGGGGCTTGAATTAGCAGAAGATGGGTAATAAAATGCAAAGCTGCTCCAGACAGGGGCCCTTAAAGAGTGTCTTTACTGGGGCACTCACAATCCTTAAGAGGAGTCTGAAGAGAGCAGCACATGATCTGCGGGAGAGCTGCACAGGTCCCAGAGGAGGAGCAGCGCAGGATCCAGAGGAGAGCTGCAGGGGCCCCATTGGAAGAGCAGCGCAGGATGTGGGAGAGCTGCACGGGCCCAGAGGAGGAGCAGCGCAGGATCTGAAAGAGAGCAGCAGGGCCCCAGAGGAGGAGCAGAGCAGGATGTGGGAGAGCTGCACGGGCCCCAGAGGAGGAGCAGCGCAGGATCTGAAAGAGAGCAGCAGGGCCCCAGAGGAGGTGCAGCGCAGGATCTGCGGGAGAGCTGCACGGGCCCCAGAGGAGGAGCAGCGCAGGATCCAGAGGAGAGCTGCAGGGGCCCCATTGGAAGAGCAGCGCAGGATGTGGGAGAGCTGCACGGGCCCAGAGGAGGTGCAGCGCAGGATCTGGGAGAGAGCTGCAGGGGCCCCATTGGAAGAGCAGCGCAGGATGTGGGAGAGCTGCACGGGCCCCAGAGGAGGAGCAGCGCAGGATCCGGAGGAGAGCCGCAGGGGCCCCAGAGGAGGAGCAGCGCAGGACCTGGAGGAGAGCTGCAGGGGCCCCAGAGGAGGAGGAGCAGCGCAGGATCCGGAGGAGAGCTGCACGGGCCCCAGAGGAGGAGCAGCGCAGGATCCGGAGGAGAGCTGCAGGGGCCCCAGAGGAGGAGCAGCGCAGGACCTGGAGGAGAGCTGCAGGGGCCCCAGAGGAGGAGGAGCAGCGCAGGATCCGGAGGAGAGCTGCAGGGGCCCCAGAGGAGGAGCAGCGCAGGATCCGGAGGAGAGCTGCAGGGGCCCCAGAGGAGGAGCAGCGCAGGATGTGGGAGAGCTGCACAGGCCCCAGAGGAGGAGCAGCGCAGGATCCGGAGGAGAGCTGCAGGGGCCCCAGAGGAGGAGCAGCGCAGGATCTATCGGAGAAGCTTGAACGGCTGCAGCTGCTACTGCAAATTAACGTATTTCACTATGCAAAGACAAAATGATTGGCCATATTAAGGATTGTGGGGGGGATGGAGGAGTCAGGGTGTGTGAATGCAAATGGGTGGAGTTTAAAGGCAGGGGGAGCAGTGCAGGACCAAAAGGGGAGGGCTGTGCAAGCCCAGCGAGCCACACAGGATCTGGGGGCAGAACACAGGGACTGGAGTGCAGGAGGCAGCTCAGAGCCCTAAGGCGTAGGTGGTAGCACAGGTTGTAGAGCTGAGGCAACGTGCTATGCTCAGAGGGTAAGGCAGACAGAAACGCTTTAAGGAATGGGGCCAGGCCCCAATCTGCCCAGGCACCCTCTTGGAAGGTGATTATCTTTCCTTACTCACATTAGGCCATTGCTCCATCTCAATCTTTAATGTACTGTTGAATACTGTTTGGCATCATGGGGCTTGAATTAGCAGAAGATGGGTAATAAAATGCAAAGCTGCTCCAGACAGGGGCCCTTAAAGAGTGTCTTTACTGGGGCACTCACAATCCTTAAGAGGAGTCTGAAGAGAGCAGCACATGATCTGCGGGAGAGCTGCACAGGTCCCAGAGGAGGAGCAGCGCAGGATCCAGAGGAGAGCTGCAGGGGCCCCATTGGAAGAGCAGCGCAGGATGTGGGAGAGCTGCACGGGCCCAGAGGAGGAGCAGCGCAGGATCTGAAAGAGAGCAGCAGGGCCCCAGAGGAGGAGCAGAGCAGGATGTGGGAGAGCTGCACGGGCCCCAGAGGAGGAGCAGCGCAGGATCTGAAAGAGAGCAGCAGGGCCCCAGAGGAGGTGCAGCGCAGGATCTGCGGGAGAGCTGCACGGGCCCCAGAGGAGGAGCAGCGCAGGATCCAGAGGAGAGCTGCAGGGGCCCGATTGGAAGAGCAGCGCAGGATGTGGGAGAGCTGCACGGGCCCAGAGGAGGTGCAGCGCAGGATCTGGGAGAGAGCTGCAGGGGCCCCATTGGAAGAGCAGCGCAGGATGTGGGAGAGCTGCACGGGCCCCAGAGGAGGAGCAGCGCAGGATCCGGAGGAGAGCCGCAGGGGCCCCAGAGGAGGAGCAGCGCAGGACCTGGAGGAGAGCTGCAGGGGCCCCAGAGGAGGAGGAGCAGCGCAGGATCCGGAGGAGAGCTGCACGGGCCCCAGAGGAGGAGCAGCGCAGGATCCGGAGGAGAGCTGCAGGGGCCCCAGAGGAGGAGCAGCGCAGGACCTGGAGGAGAGCTGCAGGGGCCCCAGAGGAGGAGGAGCAGCGCAGGATCCGGAGGAGAGCTGCAGGGGCCCCAGAGGAGGAGCAGCGCAGGATCCGGAGGAGAGCTGCAGGGGCCCCAGAGGAGGAGCAGCGCAGGATGTGGGAGAGCTGCACAGGCCCCAGAGGAGGAGCAGCGCAGGATCCGGAGGAGAGCTGCAGGGGCCCCAGAGGAGGAGCAGCGCAGGATCTATCGGAGAAGCTTGAACGGCTGCAGCTGCTACTGCAAATTAACGTATTTCACTATGCAAAGACAAAATGATTGGCCATATTAAGGATTGTGGGGGGGATGGAGGAGTCAGGGTGTGTGAATGCAAATGGGTGGAGTTTAAAGGCAGGGGGAGCAGTGCAGGACCAAAAGGGGAGGGCTGTGCAAGCCCAGCGAGCCACACAGGATCTGGGGGCAGAACACAGGGACTGGAGTGCAGGAGGCAGCTCAGAGCCCTAAGGCGTAGGTGGTAGCACAGGTTGTAGAGCTGAGGCAACGTGCTATGCTCAGAGGGTAAGGCAGACAGAAACGCTTTAAGGAATGGGGCCAGGCCCCAATCTGCCCAGGCACCCTCTTGGAAGGTGATTATCTTTCCTTACTCACATTAGGCCATTGCTCCATCTCAATATTTAATGTACTGTTGAATACTGTTTGGCATCATGGGGCTTGAATTAGCAGAAGATGGGTAATAAAATGCAAAGCTGCTCCAGACAGGGGCCCTTAAAGAGTGTCTTTACTGGGGCACTCACAATCCTTAAGAGGAGTCTGAAGAGAGCAGCGCAGGATCTGTGGGAGAGCTGCACGGGCCCCAGAGGAGGAGCAGCGCAGGATCTGAAAGAGAGCAGCAGGGCCCCAGAGGAGGAGCAGAGCAGGATGTGGGAGAGCTGCACGGGCCCAGAGGAGGTGCAGCGCAGGATCTGCGGGAGAGCTGCACGGGCCCCAGAGGAGGAGCAGCGCAGGATCCAGAGGAGAGCTGCAGGGGCCCCATTGGAAGAGCAGCGCAGGATGTGGGAGAGCTGCACGGGCCCAGAGGAGGTGCAGCGCAGGATCTGGGAGAGAGCTGCAGGGGCCCCATTGGAAGAGCAGCGCAGGATGTGGGAGAGCTGCACGGGCCCCAGAGGAGGAGCAGCGCAGGATCCGGAGGAGAGCTGCACAGGCCCCAGAGGAGGAGCAGCGCAGGACCTGGAGGAGAGCTGCAGGGGCCCCAGAGGAGGAGCAGCGCAGGATCTATCGGAGAGCTGCACAGGCCCCAGAGGAGGAGCAGCGCAGGATCTGCAGGAGAGCTGCAGGGGCCCCAGAGGAGGAGCAGCGCAGGATGTATCGGAGAGCTGCACGGGCCCCAGAGGAGGAGCAGCGCAGGATCCAGAGGAGAGCTGCAGGGGCCCCATTGGAAGAGCAGCGCAGGATGTGGGAGAGCTGCACGGGCCCCAGAGGAGGAGCAGCGCAGGATCCGGAGGAGAGCTGCACAGGCCCCAGAGGAGGAGCAGCGCAGGACCTGGAGGAGAGCTGCAGGGGCCCCAGAGGAGGAGCAGCGCAGGATCTATCGGAGAGCTGCACAGGCCCCAGAGGAGGAGCAGCGCAGGATCTGCAGGAGAGCTGCAGGGGCCCCAGAGGAGGAGCAGCGCAGGATGTATCGGAGAGCTGCACGGGCCCCAGAGGAGGAGCAGCGCAGGATCTATCGGAGAGCTGCACAGGCCCCAGAGGAGGAGCAGCGCAGGATCCGGAGGAGAGCTGCAGGGGCCCCAGAGGAGGAGCAGCGCAGGATGTATCGGAGAGCTGCAGGGGCCCCAGAGGAGGAGCAGCGCAGGATCTGGGAGAGAGCAGCAGGGGCCCCAGAGGAGGAGCAGCGCAGGATGTATCAGAGAGCTGCACGGGCCCCAGAGGAGGAGCAGCGCAGGATATATCGGAGAGCTGCACAGGCCCCAGAGGAGGAGCAGCGCAGGATCCGGAGGAGAGCTGCAGGGGCCCCAGAGGAGGATCCGGAGGAGAGCTGCAGGGGCCCCAGAGGAGGAGCAGCGCAGGATCTGGGAGAGAGCAGCAGGAGCCCCAGAGGAGGAGCAGCGCAGGATCTATCGGAGAGCTGCAGGGGCCCCAGAGGAGGAGCAGCGCAGGATCCGGAGGAGAGCTGCACAGGCCCCAGAGGAGGAGCAGAGCAGGACCTGGAGGAGAGCTGCACGGGCCCCAGAGGAGGAGCAGCGCAGGATCTATCGGAGAGCTGCAGGGGCCCCAGAGGAGGAGCAGCGCAGGATCCGGAGGAGAGCTGCACGGGCCCCAGAGGAGGAGCAGCGCAGGATCTATCGGAGAGCTGCAGGGGCCCCAGAGGAGGAGCAGCGCAGGATCCGGAGGAGAGCTGCAGGGGCCCCAGAGGAGGAGCAGCGCAGGATCTGGGAGAGAGCAGCAGGGGCCCCAGAGGAGGAGCAGCGCAGGATCTATCGGAGAGATGCAGGGGCCCCAGAGGAGGAGCATCGCAGGATCTAGGAGAGAGCAGCAGGGGCCAGCCGCGGCCCGTGGAAGGAGTTACGGTGGGGCAGGAAGGCGGGGCGGGGGCAGGGTGGGGGTGTGCTAAAAACCGGAATATGGATAATTGGAGGTAAGTAAACAATTTAATAAATAAAACGAATTTCATAGCGCGCCCTGCATCGCAAAATGTGATGCAGTGCGTGCTACGAAATTCGTTGTATTAATTAAATTGTTTACTTACCTCCAAGTATCCATATTCCGGTTTTTAGCACCCCCCCCCCCACCACCGTGCCCCTCCCCCGCCTCACCTTCCTGCCCCACCGTTACTCCCTCCACGGGCCGTGGCTGGCAGGGGCCCCAGAGGAGGAGCAGCGCAGGATCTGGGAGAGAGCTGCAGGGGCCCCAGAGGAGGAGCAGCGCAGGATCTGGGAGAGAGCTGCACGGGCCCCAGAGGAGGAGCAGCGCAGGATCTGGTGGGGCAGTGGGGGCCCCAGAGGAGGAGCAGCGCAGGATCTGGGAGAGAGCTGCAGGGGCCCCAGAGGAGGAGCAGCGCAGGATCTGGGAGAGAGCTGCACGGGCCCCAGAGGAGGAGCAGCGCAGGATCTGGGAGAGAGCTGCAGGGGCCCCAGAGGAGGAGCAGCGCAGGATCTGGGAGAGAGCTGCAGGGGGCCCAGAGGAGGAGCAGCGCAGGATCTGGGAGAGAGCTGCACGGGCCCCAGAGGAGGAGCAGCGCAGGATCTGGTGGGGCAGTGGGGGCCCCAGAGGAGGAGCAGCGCAGGATCTGGGAGAGAGCTGCAGGGGCCCCAGAGGAGGAGCAGCGCAGGATCTGCGGGAGAGCTGCACGGGCCCCAGAGGAGGAGCAGCGCAGGATCTGGTGGGGCAGTGGGGGCCCCAGAGGAGGAGCAGCGCAGGATCTGGTGGGGCGATGGGGGCACCAGAGGAGGAGCAGCGCAGGATCTGGTGGGGCAGTGGGGGCAGTCTTGGAAGACTGCCCAGGCCCCAATGGAGGGGCAGCGCAGGGTTGCAGCAGTGCAGGTTTCTGGAAGGCAATCAGTGCATGACTAGGAGAGAGCTGCCCTGGACCAGTGGAGGAACACAACATGGTTTGTGGGGGGCGTGGCTTGGATGGCTAGAAGATGTGACTCTTTTACCTAAGCAGGAGCACAGATACACTGGCTTATGATTATGATGAAACAACGAGTTTTTCTCTCCACAATGCTTTGTCTTATGCCCAGAGTTTTCTATGGGACCGAAAAGGCCCCTCCAGCCATGCTTCACTCACTACAGCTTCACAAGAAACCTTTCTTCTGACTCTCATCTGCTGTTCACTTTAGAGCCCCTCACCTGCCCCAGATCTGGGAGCCATATATTGACCTTACCCGGCCCCCAAATCTGAAACAGACTTTCCAAGCACCTGAAATCATTTCATCATCCCTGCCCTTCAGATTGGCTTTGAAAACCTACATCTTCTGTTCATTTGATGTTGTTTTTGGCTTTATTTGTAAACCTAGCACCGAGATGCCTATGTTGGTGAATGTGCGCTTAATAAAAGGATTATATATTTTTGTGGGAAAGTTTTGGTACGAACAATGTGCTTGGGAACCAGCAGCGCCATCTGCTTTCTGGAATTCCACGTGCTTCACACTCTGGCAGGTATACATCATAGTGAAATATGTGAATCCTTTCAAGTTAGCTTCACCAGTGTTGCAGGCGCAACAGAATGCGGTTAGAAGTTCAAAAGGGAATAGTTGTACAGTATTGTTGACCATTGTTGCTATCAGCCAATCATAGGCCCGAACGCAAGTGTCAGTCATTATTCCAAAGCCATTCCCCATGTTGCTAAGGAGGATTATTAATTCTGACACGACCAGACATTTCAATCTTTATTTAAGTTGAGTTTTCAAGTGGAATTTCTATGCTGTTAATTTGAAGTAGCCTTTTTGTGCAGTTTTGTACTTTGAACCCGAGTGAGGACTGAGACAATAGTCTTGGACGATTGTCTCAGTCCTCACTCAGGATCAAAGTACAAAATTACAAACTACAAAACAAATAAATGCAAAACCAACAAAAACTAGCTACAATCGTGCTATCAAAGATGGTTTAAAGATGATCGTACTGCATTTTCTTAAATGTAGGGTGGGGTGAAAAACTGTGAGTAAGAACATTGAATGGTGTTCATTTCGTAATTTAGGAGCAAATAAGGCAAATGAATGAAAGTGAGATGAGGAACAAGGAAGACAGGACTCGGGAGTACCCAGAACAGGTCACAACAAGCACTTGCAATGCAATAGGTCTCGCATTTACACGAGTTTGAGCTATTGACATTGCAAATAACAATGCCTTCTATTTTTGTTTTTATTTTTAAAACATAAATAAAAGGCAGTCATTTACAATGCCAATAGCTTAAACATGCGCTAATGCGAGACCTATTGCATTGCAAATACTTGTTTTCAAATAGGTTTCATTGCAAAGTTACATTTCTAGATATTTCAGACGACAAGTGTTGCATTCCTACAGCACATGAAATATGGGGCTTTGTCAAGAAAGATTTTACTTGAGCATTATGGGAATAGGGAATTCAATCAGATAACACGCTTAAAGTAGATAAAAGGAATACGGGATGGGGTAGGAGTCAGTGATCTAGTAGGAAAGATAAGTATTTCAGTTTTTTGCGGTTTAAGTTTTGGAAAGAGAGAAGATATCCTTGCCTCAGTGGCATAGCGGCAGGCAGAGATTCAGGCCTAAGACAAATGGTAAAAGAAGAAAAGGAGAAGAAGGCAGGGGAATCAGCGAAATAAAAGTTGGGCCTAGACGAAAAATCTACATAGAAGTTGGACTCAAACCCAAAACTACATATACACGTACAAGGATGCATATTATAAATTGAGGAAAGAAAAGGACCCAGAAGAGATTCCTGAAGGACAGCAAAGTGAACACGACAGAATGCTTAGGTTTTTCCAGGAAACTGAAAAGGTGTGGTTGGATAAATAAGAATAAAAAGAGCCATGAACAGAAAAAGAAATGCAAAATTAAATAATGTAGGTAAGAAAAACATGGTAATGTAACATATCAAAAGCTGCAAAAAGAGCAAAGGGGATAAGGCTAGAGGAACATTTGTAGTGATGAGCGAGTAAAAGAAAAATGGAGCAGTTTCCTTATAGGAAACTAAGCGAAAACCTGATCGTACAGTGGAAACAAGCATTGAAAATGCAATAGGACTCGCCCTCGTTTAAGTTAAAGCAATTCTGTTTTTAATTAGGTGGCTTTTTAGCTTTGCTTTTATTAGTGTTTTTCAAACTTTCATGTACATAACATGCATATGTATGCATATATGCATAAACATATGTATGCATTTATATTTGTACTTATATAGATATGCAGATGTATATATATGTATGTATATATATATATATATATCTACACATACATATATATAAATGCTTATGCATATATATATATATATACGGCACAACTTGACGAAGCCCCAAGGCGAAACGCGTCGTTGCTGTTGGTTTCCTTATTAAATCTTTTGTGAAACCTCCCCTGAGTGTGCTACCTTCCTTTAGGATTGATTTTCCTGGGATCTTTGGAGCTTAATATATATATATATATATATATATATATATATATATATATATATATATATATATATATATATATATATATATATATATATATATATATATATATATATATTCACAGCTTCCAAGTCCAACTAAGTTTAGTAGGACACAGAGACGACACACCAGGAGATCATAGCACAAAACCTTTATTGTGCACTCGTGGAACAAGGACGACGCGTTTCGGCGTTAGCCTTTTTCAAGTAACCACCATTTTGAATTTTGCACATATATAAGTCCATCTTCCATGTCCCATTTCATAAACATGAAAAAAATACTTTCATTTCAAGTCAACACATATTATCGCACAACCCATCAATATATATACATATATCAATAATATAATGGCATGTTATTGGTGCACAAATAAATAAGCCTGGGTGTCTACCTATGTGTGGGACAAGGCGGGTGATATTGTTGTTGTAGACTCGCAATATTCCCAGAGTCGCGATCGAGAACTACACAATCGCTGTGACTTTCGGGAAATGTAGTATTGCCTCCACAGCCTAGGACTACTAAATGGAGTTGGCCTGCCGGGATGTGAAGTTTTTAGCTCATATGCTTAGAGCGGGGTTCGATACTGTTATCGTTTATCTCCCTGCGGGGCTAAAATTGTTCATATAACCCACTTCGAAACCGATTCATAGTTGAATTAACTTGGGTGCTCCCTTTGTTAATCCTTGTGTATATATTATATTTTATACATGGGTTATGACTGCAGTGTGTAATTGGGAGTAGAGTGCGTAGGAGGGAGTAGAGTGTGTAGTAGGGAGTAGAGTGTGTAGTAGGGAGTAGAGTGTGCATGCTTCACTCCGATTTGTCCCTGACCACACATTACTGCTCACCCGGCATCAACATGTCCTCTCCCAGCGCATCCGTCACTCGGAGTTTTCCTTTGCTGCGCCTCGCTCCGTGTCCTTCCCTGTTTCTCTCGCCAGCCTCTTACGCTCTCTCCCAGAGTACAGCATCCCTCCCCTCCTCCGCCTGCTCCGCACTTCAGCTGCATCTTCCTTTCACACTCCGCCTCCCCACCCACACCTGTTTCTAAAGGCAGCTTTAACTACCGTCGACGGGGTCGGGGGTCAGCAACCAGCCCACACACGTGTGAGAAGAACCAGGGATTCACTGCACTGGTCTATAGGGCCCGGACCCCCCAGAATGCTCCCCTGCCCCGCCCACCAAGTCAGATGATACAACCCACAATCAAATTCATACACCAGAGAAAGAGTGGGTGTAAAACGGCCATGTTTAATTGTCAACATTCATAAACATGACTAAACAATACATATTAAAATTGATAAAATCAATAACACATTTTTAATATTGACATTCTAAATTTTCAATTATTATACTAGTTACATTTCCCCCAGCACTAAGGGGCCCTCTGGCTCGCATCTCCAAATCGGAGCACCCCACGCAAGGAGCAACCCACCTGCGTCCCTAAGTGATGGGCCCCTGCCCTCTGGTCGTTGTCTGCCATATCCAGGGGCCACCCCTCGACCACCAGGCTGCCCAGGATCCCAGGAGGCTCGTAACCTGGCTCTCTTGCCTCCCCAGCAGGTGGCCTCATTCTCCTTGCGGAGAGCTTACCGTCTCTCCCCTCAGTGCTGGCCTAGGGAGTACGCAAGGAGGATTCCCGTTCACTCTGTAAATCCATGTCAATGATCTAAGGCCTCTTTACGGCAACACGCCTCCCCTCGAACTACTGGTCTAAGGGACGGGTGGGTGGGAGTTGGTGAATTGAGGGGTGCAGTCCCAGGTTCGTCCGTCCAGTGCAGGAGAGGAAAAAGAGACGGGACCCCTATCTCCCAGAGCCTAAATAGCCCGAGTCTCAGCCCTCTCCTGCACCAGATGTGCTTCACCTGCGACCCGGAAGTACTTGTCGGCCAGTCGCACATTGGGCTAGCTCGGCCGCCTACTCTAGCAGGAGCGTGGTGAGGACCCGGGAGGCCGGGCCCTTAGGGCGCACTCCTCGAGCTTCGCTTTTGGCAGATTGATAAGGCGCATGCTACATTTAGACAATGTCATCACTGTGAATCTCTCTTTCCTGTTCAGCGTAGTCCTCACCGCCCTCTCCCCGTCAGGCTATGTCATTCCCCTGTCCAATTCGATACAGTTATTTACACATCACAACTTCCAAATGTCACCAGCTGACACTGATCGAATGTCTGTCAAACACCTTTCCTCTTTAACAAAAAAATCAGAGCGAACTTTAACTTTGTTTTCAGTGACGTCATGCCCCTAATCTTCCTAAGGCATTTTCCTTATCTATCTTGCGAATTGTTCAGTAATTACATTGGTTCTAGATCAACCTCGGCTACAAATAAATTAAGTAATAATTAAATGAATTTTATACATTTCTTATTGTGCTGTAATGTGTAGCCTTGAGGTTACTACAAAGCGCCGAAAGGAAGAGACAGGGGCCATAAGCACTGGTGGGGGAGTTAAAGTCCATCCTAGTGCGGTAAAAAGCATCCCTGTACAATATTACTCTAGGAATGTCTAGTAGATGAGGAAGAGAAGGTAAAAGATTGTTTGAAGAGTTCAATCTTCATGTTTTTGTGAACAGGAAGTAGTTAGACACATTTCTAATATCAAGTTTATTTAAGAAAGTCGAAAGCAATGTATGTTTTTATAGTGACCTGGTTCTGGATACTGCTGAGAATGTGTGTTAGTGGATTGGCAAATGGACAAATCCAAGAAGGGATACGTTTACGTTTTTTATTCAGCTGTGATTTTAAATAAAATTCATCAAAAGTTGAGTTGTGGTACATTGTAGTAATTTGAGAGCACAAAGTAGCTCTCAGCATCTTGGCACTATAAAGAAAATAACAGAACACCATATCAGTTGACAACACTAAAATTAATAAAAGAGACCACAACACGGACTCTGATCTAAAATTGAAAAGTAGGGTTTTTGATTTCCTATGAAAGGTCCGGAAAGGGACAATGTCCACCTTCATGACTTGGTCGATAGATGTATTCTTTGGACCTGGCCTGTCGCAACGTAGGTTCTTCCTGAAGGTCTTCTGTGATCTTTGTCTTCCTAAACAATGCAGAACTCTGAAGTAGTCTGCGCTGACGTCACATCCGGTTTCAACCTCACTGGCCATCATGAACTTTTTCACACCCTTCTCCTCTCCTTTACTTTCTTCTGTCACTTATTTAATCCACCCCTTAGTCTTATGTCCTTCTACACGCCCAAAAAGTGTTCCTCCGGTGGCGTAAAGAAGTGAGTCCTAGAGTCTGAGTTATGAACTAGGGAAATCAAAAGACTTGAGTTCTGATCCCTACACTGTGTGATCCTGTGCAAATCACCTGATTGTCTTGTGCCAGATACGGTAGCTTAAACAACAAAAAAGCAATGGATGGGCGTGTTTGAATCAAACTCCACTGCTGGCAATTACTCTGGGTGCATTCTATTCCATTGTTTTACCCTGTCTTGCAGAAACGTGCTAACCCATATATAACGGGAGCACAAGCAGCCTCAGATATATGTGTCAGCCTTATTGGGCGTTGTTATTCACACCTGCTGCCACATTTGCGAGCCCCGAGGTAAAACAAAAGGCCGAACACCAATTTTTGGCTTTGCTGGCACAAAACTGAAGGCTGAATCTGCAGGCTGTGCTTTGCAAGTCTCCACATTCACCCCGCCTCTTTGTGGTTGGGTGACTGGAACCTTACCTTTCAGGTATAGTAGGTATGTATGAACGCCATGTGTGTCACGGCAACAATTCACTGTCCATGCTCGGCAATCTGAAGCGTCCTTAGTTCCACGACTCCTGTTTGCATACATCAGATCAGCCAGTTATTAGTGTTAATGTAGGCCTCGCGTACCTGTTGGTGTGCTGTGGTTTCCCTATTGATTCCATAAAATAGGCACAATTACCGAAATATGTGGATACATATAGCAATAATAATTTTCACGATCATGGAAAGTCTTTGACTCAGTGTGACTCATATTAGCCCCCCACGCTTCCTCCTAGCAGTGGTATAATCCAGTCCACTTCTTGCACAGTGGACACACAGCAACATTGTTGCATTTTACACACACGTGGCAGCCATGTTTTTTACTACGTGGGAATGTCTCATCCTTGCCCCTTACCGACACCCGCTGCGAAGCGCACACCAGTGTCTCCTAGCTACGGGCCTCCATATGTGGCTCGGCTTCCTCAGATCAATAAACCCTGCCCTCTAACCCCAGGGGTGGTTCATCCTGTCCTGTGCCGTCGGGGCATCGTACCCTCTGGCAGGTGAAGAATAATAGCTAAAAAAGGAAACATTTTGTCAGAGGATTAGCAGTTGAATAAGAGAGTAGGTAAGAGTGAAAATGAGGAAAGACAACATTTACCAGAGCAGGCGTCAAAGAGGCCCTAGGAAAAGTTGTGGGTTTGGCTCTTGCCAAAATCATTAAGACTCAATTCTCAGAAACATAATGAAAACAAGCACTGGCTTTAAATTGGGCAAGGAAACTGGCTTTGAGATTGCTTGTTTTCACATCAACATGAGTGTACACGTATTGCCCGTAATTTTGGAATGGGATTCCTTTTAAGGAGAGTGGGATGTGGAGTGGGGGTGGGTGTGTCAAAACAGGCAAAGAGGCCAAAGGGAAGAGGGAAAGTAAAAAGAAAAAGACCCAGGAAACATGCACACCCATGATGTGCTTGCAGTAAAAGTAAAGAAAGAGTTCCTCTCAAGTATGCAGTGGAAGGACACAACTCGTGCAATCAGAACACTGTGAGACCAAAATGCTCCTGGGCGGGACAAACACATGAATGGGGCATACATCCATTCAATCAAGAGGCCACAGGTGAGAAAGAAGACAAAGCCATCCAATTATGAGCAAGGGGCTGACACAAAGCCCACTCTATGTATATTGGCAACAATACGTTTGGCCACCAGACCGCTAAATCTGTCTGTAGCTAATCCCTAAATTGTAAATCAGGATGAATATGTGAGAACCTATAGAGAGTAACAATGGTTAGTGGATGGGTGTAGAGGTTGGAGAAAAAAATAGAGAGGCCACAGCAGATGGAGGAAAAGAAGCACAAAGATAACTGATTTGGGAATTGAGGTGCAGAGCAAAGTCATCAGCACTAAATGAGGAATTAACAGGATGAAGGATCATGTGGTTAGGAGAGAGTATCGAATGAAGAAAATAGGTACTGAAGATTGCTAGCTTGGTTAGAAAGAAACAGTTGAAATAAAGCGTCTTGGTCAATTTTCAGGTTGAGCACAGCAGCCATGAGTAGCTAAGAAGTGTCAAAGATAAGTAAGCATGCAGTGCTTGCTGGATAGGTGTTTGAAATGTCGCACCGATGATCAACGTCAGGTTAGATCACGAGTAAGCCAAGGTTGGGAAGTGTAAATGTAGGTTTGAAAGAATCAAAGAAATGGATCAATTTAGAGAGAGTAGTAGATAAAAGGGTAGAATCATCTTTAAGCAGGAAGGTGAAGAAAGCAATGCTTTAATAGCATGCACAGCCAGGTGAACAGAAGAAAGAAAAAGTATGTCACAATGGAATAAAGAAGGCTTAGAGGAGACCAGGCCAAGTGGAGAAGCTGGAATAGTGGATGTTGAAGAGAGGACAGAGTAATCAGGGTGATGCAGATAAAGTAGTTGGGGAGAAGAAACAGAGGAAATAAGTTGAGTGGTGAAGATCGAGAGTGTTTAGGCGGAAAAAGCATAAGAGACAGGTCAAAAGGATCAGAATTCAAATTATGGACATGGTGTGGTTAAAGCCGCCCGCCAATAAAAAAAAGAAGTGGTGATGGGAATGCAAGAAAGAATGATTTCAAGGTCTTGTCAAAACGATAAAAGTTGATTGTTTGGGGATAAATACTCTGCAGTGCAACAGGAGTAGGTTGGGAAAAATCAAATCAAATTCAAAGAGGTAACAGCAGAAGGAAGGAGAATCCAGATTGGGCAGTGATGAAGGTCAGCACAACTACAATGATTGGCGAAACGCGGTGAGCAAAGACAGAGGCTGAAATGTTTAGGGCATCAGATACAGTTGTGTCAAATGGAGAGAGCCTGGTTTCCACAAAACAAACGAGTTGCAGATTAAAGTGTCAATGGTGACATTATGTTTCATAGACAAAGACCTCCCAATCGAGAGGCCAAGTAGACGTGCAGGATCAATGAAACTGCAGCGCTGGGTGCAAGCAATGAACAGCCTGCGCAGTATGTACAGGAAAGGGCATGCTGATATCAAGCACACACCACCATCATCAACAAAGACTCATGCCTACCACTACAACCAGGGCACAAGTCCTAAAAAAAGAAGTGGGGGACGCTGATGTCACGACAGGAAGTGACGTCACAAAAGGTGGCTCGCACTCAGTTCCAGTTTATAGTTATCGAGCTCCCGGTCAAATAAGTGGGGGACGCCGCCCACCCGCGTGGTACCCCGACTCGAGCCCTGACCACTACCCATGACTGAGAGTAGGCATGGATGGAATGATGGGCAGGGGAAGCGGCCTGGCCGAGACTTCCCAGGAGCAAGCGAGCAGGAACCCTTAACTCCGCTTCCGCTAGCAGAACGCTGCGCGAGAACATCTCGGATCCAATGTTTGCGAGATAAGTGCACTATTACCCCCAGCTAACAAAAATAGATGAGAAGAGAATGCTACTGAAGGTGCTGATAACTCAGTATAATCGAAGTCAGATTTGAATTGGTGTTCTAGAATCCTCTGTTACGCTGGTTCTGAAAATGCCAGGCGTGGATTTGCTAGATTCAGATTTTGTGTATTTGGTGTTGAGATGTACAGGGCCTTCTGTGTTACTCATGTTCTCTGAGATTTTAATTTTGATGATCTTACAAGGATGGACTAGATACATTTTATATGGTGAAAGGGTCTTGCAGTCTGTAAAGGTCTTCTTCAGGTCACCATTTTAAGTTGATGTCATTATATTTCAGCGACTGCGCACTATTCTGTATGTGAAGGTTAATGAGTAAACGCTGCAGTAAAGTTTGTAAAAATGTGTAACTTTATTAAATAATGTAGTAATTTTCTGAGGGATGGCGAAGTGAAGTATGCTGTATTTGCAGTTGTTACGGGGCTGCTGGATTGTAATATAAACCTCAGGGGTCCCTCCCTGAGCCCCTTGGATTCCTCTCCAGGCCCCCATGTCCAGGATCTTTCTGTGATCCCCCCAAGACAGTTGTGGCCCCAGGTTCCTATGATAGTCTAGGGCTGGGACATAGACCCTAGATATCCTATCCCTGCCCTACAGCCCAGCCTCGCCCTCTGTGAACCTACCCCGAGCCCCGGGATGCTGTCCCACACCCCACCCCCTGCCGGTCTCCCTCCGATGGGCTGTGGTGTCTGCATCCCAGCTCTGTCTATTTTTTGGGATCTGATTGTGTTCAGGGCCATTGTGTGCACATTCGGTCATTAGGCCCCTTCATTAGCAGAGGCCTTGCTTGAGCTGCCTCATTCTCTGTGTGTGACCACGGCAGGGCCACGCTTCCTGTCCGGTCGTCTGGGGGGCTAGTTAGTGGGGCGTCTATTCGTTGCTGTTCAGGAATGTCCGAGAGAGGCAGGCAGCACCAGTGCGAGCAGCGGTACCCCAGAGGGACCTGTTAGGATGATAAAGCACGTGTTAGGCCTGTGTGGTGTGCAGCGCGCACGAACACTGCTTGGTTGCCGGTACCTGTGTACTTGCCACCCTTCACGCCTGCCTGCTGAGCCTGTGTATGCGCCTCCCTTCACACCTGCCTGCTGAGCCTGTGTATGCGCCTCCCTTCACACCTGCCTGCTGCGAGGCTGTGCCTGTGTATGTGCCTCCCTTCACACCTGCCTGCTGCGAGGCTGTGCCTGTGTATGCGCCTCCCTTGACACCTGCCTGCTGTGAGCCTGTGCTTGTGTATGCTCTTCCCTTGACACCTGCCTGCTGCGAGGCTGCGTGCGCTTGTGTATGTGCGCTCTTAATATGAACACCTGCCTGCTGCGAGGCTGTGCCTGTGTATGCGGCTCCCTTCACACCTGCCTGCTGCGAGGCTGTGTCTGCGTATGCGCCTCCCTTGACACCTGCCTGCTGTGAGCCTGTGCTTGTGTATGCGCTTCCCTTGTCACCTGCCTGCAGCGAGGCTGCGTGCGCTTGTGTATGTGTGCTCTTACTATGAACACCTCCTGCTGCGAGGCTGTGCCTGTGTATGCGGCTCCCTTCACACCTGCCTGCTGCGAGGCTGTGCCTGTGTATGCGGCTCCCTTCACACCTGCCTGCTGCTAGGCTGTGCCTGTGTATGCGTTTCCCTTGGCACCTGTCTGCTGCGAGGCTGTGCCTGTGTATGCACCTCTGTTAACACCTCCCTGCTGCGAGGCTGTGCCTGTGTATGCGCTTCCCTTCACACCTGCCTGCTGCGAGGCTATGCCTGTGTATGCGGCTCCCTTCACACCTGCCTGCTGCGAGGCTGTGCCTGTGTATGCGGCTCCCTTCACACCTGCCTGCTGCTAGGCTGTGCCTGTGTATGCGTTTCCCTTGGCACCTGTCTGCTGCGAGGCTGTGCCTGTGTATGCACCTCTGTTAACACCTCCCTGCTGCGAGGCTGTGCCTGTGTATGCGCTTCCCTTCACACCTGCCTGCTGCGAGGCTATGCCTGTGTATGCGGCTCCCTTCACACCTGCCTCCTGCGAGGCTGTGCCTGTGTATGCGTTTCCCGTGGCACCTGTCTGCTGCGAGGCTGTGCCTGTGTATGCACCTCTGTTAACACCTCCCTGCTGCGAGGCTGTGCCTGTGTATGCGCTTCCCTTGACACCTGCCTGCTGCGAGGCTGTGCCTGTGTATGCGGCTCCCTTCACACCTGCCTGCTGCGAGGCTGTGCCTGTGTATGCGCTTCCCTTGGCACCTGTCTGCTGCGAGGCGGTGCCTGTGTATGCACCTCTGTTAACACCTCCCTGCTGCGTGGCTGTGCCTGTGTATGCGCTTCCCTTGGCACCTGTCTGCTGCGAGGCGGTGCCTGTGTATGCACCTCTGTTAACACCTCCCTGCTGCGAGGCTGTGCCTGTGTATGCGCTTCCCTTGGCACCTGTCTGCTGCGAGGCTGTGCCTGTGTATTCACCTCTGTTAACACCTGCCTGCTGCGAGGCTGTGCCTGTGTATGCGGCTCCCTTCACACCTGCCTGCTGCGAGGCTGTGCCTGTGTATGCACTTCCCTTGACACATGCCTGCTGCGAGGCTGTGCCTGTGTATGCGCCTCTATTAATCTGAACACCTGCCTGCTGCAAGGTTGTGCCTGTGTATGCGCCTCTGTTAACATCTGCCTGCTGCGAGGCTGTGCCTGTGTATGCGTCTCTGTTAACACCTGCCTGCTGCGAGGCGGTGCCTGTGTATGCGTCTCTGTTAACACCTGCCTGCTGCGAGGCTGTGCCTGTGTATACGTCTCTCTTAGCCTGAGCACGTGCCCCCTGTGAGGCACACGCCGCACGCGTGCGCCCTGTGTGAGCGTGTGCCTTTGTCTTTCCGTTTGTGGGTCCCTCACGCCCTGATTAAGTGTTGCCTGTTACTGTTTGCAGCCGCACAAGGTAGGTATGTGTCACGTGTGAGTGAGCGAGAGTATGGGGTTAATTTACTCACATGCTGCGTGGGTCCTCGTGGGGCACAAAGCGACGCAAACATAGCGTCATTTCATTTAGCACTGAAATAGGCCCGTGGGTGCCCGCGCCATTGTGCGGCGCCGCACAGGAGAGAGGCTGCTCCCGCCTTGGTAGGCCTGGGCCTCTGTGTGTGTGGCTGTCTGTGCTCCCGGGTGCAGCCCCCTTCAATGATTGTCTGTGAGCTCTGGACCGGCCTTTGACAACACAAGCCCTTAGCTACAGAAACCCCTCTGGGCGAGCCCGGCCCTGGTGTTGAGCCCGGGGGCACGCGCTCTCTGCGCCATATTCCAACACTGAGCCATGAGGCAGAGGGGTCCAAGGCGTACTCAGGGGGGAGGTGTGGGGTAAAAACCCCGAGCTCGCGACAGTACTTTACCATTGATTAATCGGTGCCCAGCCAGTGGTTTCTGTAAAAGAAAACAAGTTAATTCTAAACGCAGTTAATACTACCACAGCCAGATGTCAATGCTCGCGGGCCTCTGTGCGATGTGGGGTGTCTGTCACCCCGGAGTGCAGTGGAAGTGCTGGTGAGTTTTCAGCGTGGTGGCAATGCTGCTAATACTAATCGCCATGGCATTGTTGGTAACCCTTGGGTTCTGTGCCGCGTCTGTGACCTTTGACCTCTGTGCCAGTTGAGTGGCCCCTCAGTGTGCTAGCAGGGCTGGTGCTGTTGTGGGCATGGCTCTTTGAGTGTCACAGTGGTGCTGGTCACACTTGAGTGCTGTGGCATTGCGGATGACCCTAGAGTTCGGTGCCAGTCCCAATGACCATGAGCGATTCAGCAGCGTCAGCGGCATGTGAGTCCTGTGCCAGGACTTGTGGGTGCGGTAGTAATGTCGGTGCCACTTAGTGCTCTGTGTAAGTGTTTCTGACCCATGAGTGATGAAACAATGCAGCTGACTTTTGAACTTGAAGAGCGGTGTTCCAAATTAGTGGCCTCGACCGGGGCTATAATGAACTATGGACGTAGGCTGGGTCGGTGGTCTCCGGAACTAGTTGTGAACTTGTACAGCTCAATCTGTTGTCAAAAGTGGTATATGGGTCTGAAGTTTGGGGTTTTGTGAGCACTCACCAGTTACAGACAGAGGAGAACAAATACCTGAGAAAGGTGCTCAAAACCCCACAAAGTACACCCACCTATATCATTCACGGGGAACTAGGAAGGGTATATATCGAGGATTTGATAAAGGTCAGACCCCTCATGGCCTGGTTAAAGATCTGGACTAACACTGAGGCAGACTTGAGCAGACAAATCATTAGAGACTGCATAGACAGGGACAAAGGAATGAGTATCCCTTGGCTAAAATATGTGAAGACTGCACTTGAGGGAATTGGTTGTAAGGATCTTTTTACCAACCCAATGTAAATTATTCCCCAAGACAAATCGAGAGTCAAAAGAATCTTCCTGGACATGGCAGCCTCTCGTAGAGCTACTGAGGAAGGAAGTAAAACCACAGTCTGCGCTCATAGAATGGGGAAGACAGGGGAACGAATGGAACCCTATCTCGCTCTCATGTATAATGCACAGGACAGATTTTTAATTACCCGTTTTAGGCTCAACCTTTTACATCACCTACTGGCTGATCCACCAGGTTTTACTTCAACGGTTGAGCAGCAGGGTTCCTGCGGCTGCGACAACAGGTCTCCGCAGGATACCCTTCATTTTGTATTATTATGCCCATTTTACGCTCTTCCCAGACGTAGTTTCTTAGTAGGGATTTTAAAACAGGTGAAGTTCAGACACGCCAAGGTTGCCCTATTATTTTTGCGAAGGACTAACGATCCTCGCACACTGTTTTGTATTGTGAATTTTATTAAGGTTGCTTTAAGGCTAAGGAATTCAAGAGGGCTGTGTTGAATGAATTTTTGGTCAACTGTCTCCAATCAACTTTGTTATGAACTGCATTTTATTGTATTTTAGCTGTATGACATGCACTTTTATGGTATTTTTTAAATACCGAATATAGGACTATTGATTGATTGACTTTTGAACTTTGTGACAGCACTGGTGCCTCTTGAGTAATGTGCTAGCGCAGGTGACCCTTGAGTGCTGTGCTGGTGCTGATGAGCGCTTACTTCTGTGCCAGTGCTGTGTGGTGACCCTGAGTGATCCGGCAATGTGGCTGTGACACCGGAGTGCTCTACCTATACTGTGCGCTACCTATAATAGAGTATGCTGTCCATTGTGGCAGTGACGGTGACCAGGAGTGCTCTAGCTACGCCAGAGTACGCTGAGCGCTGACGAAGTGGCAGTGATCAGGAGTGCTCTAGCTACACCAGAGCACACTGAGTGTTACAGCAGTGGCGGTGATTAGGAGTGCTCTAGCTACACCAGGAATGCTTTACCTACGTCAGTGTACGCTGAGCATTGCGGCAGTGGTGGTGACCAGGAGTGCTCTTTCTACGCCAGTGAATGTTAAGCGTTGCGTCAGTGGTGATGACCTGGAGTGCTCTAGCTACGCCAGTGCACTCTGAGCGTTGCAGCAGTGGTGGGGACAAGTGCTCTAGCTTCAAGCCTGTGGCTTGCTAATAACCCTTGACCGCTGTGGCACTACAGATGACCCCTGAGTGTGTTGCTAGTGCAAGTACCACTTGAGTAGTGTAGCAGTTCCAGTGCCCCTTGAGCACTGTGGCACTGCTAATAACCTGCTCTGTGGACCTGCATGTGACCTCCGAGTACTCTGGCAGTGCCGGTATCACCTGAGTGTGTGGCGGTGTTAGTTCGGTTTGACTTTGAGGCCCAGCCGTGGCGGTGTTAGTTTGGGGTGACTTTGGGGCCCTGCTGTGGCAGTGTCAGTTCGGGGTGACTTTGAGGCCCTGCCGTGGCGGTGTTAGTTTGAGGTGACTTTGGGGCGCTGACGTATCGGGGTTAGTTTGGGGTGGCTTTGAGGCCCTGCCGTGGTGGTGTTAGTTAGGGGTGACTTTGGGGTTCTGACGTGTCGGGGTTAGTTTGGGGTGACTTTGAGGCTCTGCCGTGGTGGTGTTAGTTTGGGGGGACTTTGGGACTCTGACGTGTCAGGCTTAGTTTGGGGTGACTTTGGGACCCTGCCGTGGCAATGTTAGTTTGGGGTGACTTTGAGGCTCTGCCATGGCGGTGTTAGTTTGGGGTGACTTTGGGGCTCTGACGTGTCGGGGTTAGTTCGGGATGACATTGAGACCCTGCCGTGGTGGTGTTAGTTCGGGGTGACTTTGAGGCCCTCCTGTGGCGGTGTTAGTTTGGGGTGACTTTGGGGTTCTGACGTGTCGGGGTTAGTTCGGGGTGACTTAGAGACCCTGCTGTGGCAGTGTTAGTTTAGGGTGACTTTGGGGCCCTGCCGTGGCGGTGTTAGTTCGGGGTGACTTTGAGGCCCTGCCGTGGCGGTGTTAGTTCGGGGTGACTTTGAGACCCTGCCACAGCGGTGTTAGTTTGGGGTTACTTTGGGGACCTGCCATTGCGGTGATAGTTCGGGGTTACTTTGGGGACCTGCCGTTGCGGTGGTAGTTCGGGGTGACTTTGGGGTCCTGCCGTGGCGGTGTTAGTTCGGGGTGGCTTTGGGGCCCTGCTGTGGTGGAGTTGGTTCGGGTGACTTTGGGGACCTGCCGTTGCGGTGTTAGTTCGGGGTGTCTTTGGGTCCCTGCCGTGGCGGTGTTAGTTTGGGGTGGCTTTGGGGCCCTGCCGTGGCAGTGTTAGTTCGGGGTGACTTTGGGGCCCTGCCGTGGCGGTGTTAGTTCGGGGTGGCTTTGAAACCCTGCCGTGGCGGTGTTAGTTTGGGGTGGCTTTGGGGCCCTGCCGTGGCAGTGTTAGTTCGGAGTGGCTTTGGGGCCCTGCTGTGGTGGAGTTGGTTCGGGTGACTTTGGGGACCTGCCGTTGCGGTGTTAGTTCAGGGTGACTTTGGGTCCCTGCCGTGGCGGTGTTAGTTCGGGGTGGCTTTGGGGCCCTGCCGTGGCAGTGTTAGTTCGGGGTGACTTTGGGGCCCTGCCAGCCCACACTGATAGCACAGACAGAGCTTCTGGCCAAGCGAACATTTGCTAATGGTGAAAACACGCACAGGAAGCCTCCCAGCTCAAACACATTTTTCCTCATTCCGCAGTAAATAATTCTTCCTGTCATGGGATGCTTCAAGGCAGGTTCAGGAGGAGGCTGCTGTCAGCCGTATCGGATCTAGAGGCCGGTCATGGGGGGAAGCGGAGGGTGTAGGTGTACTTGATTGGAGTCCCAGGGGTACTAGAACTTCTGCAAAAAGAGATGGCATTGGTGGGATAAAGACTTTACCCCTGCCCTAGCCACTTCAGCCACCGCGGCAGGTACAGCGCCAATATCTGCTGCCCTGTCCTCCTCGCCCCTCTGTGTAACGCCATCTCAGCCCTCAAACACCCTCCCTGCCCCAGTTAAAGCTCTGTGACCCCTTCTTCTGTCCCCGCATCTGCCCTGAGCTCTCCCGCCAGGCGGCGCCGCTAAAAGAATGGGGACATTGGCCCTTTGCCGGTTGTATTCGGCTCCTGGTACCTCTGGGGGACAGACTGGCCCTGCTGGCGGTCCCTGGGAGGGGAGTCAGTTTCAGTATTCCTCTGGCGAGCACCCCGCAGCAGCAGATGCCCTCTTCCGGGTTCAGTGGGGTGGGGGGAGGTCTGGGGCGCACAGTCCGGCCGCCAGGCAGCTGCAGCACAGGTCAGTTGTACAGAGCCAAGGCCAGCAGTGGAGAGAGAGCAAAGACAACCTGCATAGAGCACGGGTCACCTGCAGAGAGCACGGGCCACCTGCAGAGAGCACAGAGCGCCTGCAAGGGCCACCTGCAGAGAGCATGGGCCAACTGCAGAGAGCACGGGCCACCTGCAGAGAGCATGGGCCACCTGCAGAGAGTGCGGGCCACCTGCAGAGAGCACAGGCCAACTGCAGAGAGCAAGGGCCACCTGCAGAGAGCACAGAGCGCCTGCAAGGGCCACCTGCAGAGAGCATGGGCCAACTGCAGAGAGCACGGGCCACCTGCAGAGAGCATGGGCCACCTGCAGAGAGTGCGGGCCACCTGCAGAGAGCACAGGCCAACTGCAGAGAGCAAGGGCCAACTGCAGAGAGAGCACGGGCCAACTGCAGGGAGCAGGGGCCACCTGCAGAGAGCAAGGGCCAACTTCAGAGAGCACAGAGCACCTGCAGAGAGCATGGGTCACGTGCAGAGAGCATGGGCCAACTGCAGAGAGCACGGGCCACCTGCAGAGAGCAAGGGCCAACTTCAGAGAGCACAGAGCACCTGCAGAGAGCATGGGTCACCTGCAGAGAGCATGGGCCAACTGCAGAGAGCACGGGCCACCTGCAGAGAGCAGGGGCCACCTGTAGAGAACACAGAGCACCTGCAGAGAGCATGGGTCACCTGCAGAGAGCACAGGCCACCTGCAGAGAGCACAGAGCACCTGCAGAGAGCATGGCCACTTTCAGACAGTGCGGGCCACCCGCAGAGAGCACTGGCTAACTGTAGAGAGCACGGGCCAACTGCAGAGAGCACTGACCACCTGCATAGAGCACGGGCCAACTGCAGAGAGCACGGGCCACCTGCATATTGCACAGGTCAATCTCAGAGAGCACAGGCCAACTGCAGAGAGCACAGACCATCTGCAGAGAGGAAGGGCCAACTACAGAGAGCACGGGCCACCTGCAGAGGGTACGGGCCAACTGCAGAGATCACAGACCTCCTGCAAATTGCACGGGCCAACTACAGAAAGCACGGGCCACCTGTAGAGGGCACGGGCCACCTGCAGAGGGAACGGGCCACCTGTAGAGGGTACGGCCACCCGTAGATGGTACGGGCCACCTGTAGAGGGTACGGCCCACCTGTAGAGGGCATGTACCAACTTCAGAGGGCAAGGACCAACTGCAGAGAGCACAGACGACCTGCAGAGGGCACAAGTCAAGTATAGAGAACACATGCCACCTGCAGAGAGCGCACAGATAGGCTGTAGAGAACACAGCAGGCCCTCCTAAGTAAATTAGAAAGCTAAAAAAGTGCCCGTATGTGCAAACTGGGGCAGTTTTGAACTTTTAAAGACACCCTGTATAAGTGTTTTGCAAGGTATGGAAGACTGCATGGATGGATGTTTTTTGCTTGCTGCAGGCAATGTTTGTTTTAATGTCCGAAAAATCACTAGTAAAATGAGGCCACCAGACCTTAAAACGGGCCAACAAACAGCCAAAAAACGGCCCATACACAGACCTTTCAGAGCAGCACATTGGGCACTGCCAGATTGCCCTATATGCGAGTCCGACCCTGGAGCACAGGCCGGCTGCAGAGAGAGTGAAGAGAGCGAAGGGCGGCTGTGGATATCACGGGTCACCTGCAGAGTGCATGCGTCACCTTTAAAGAGCACAAAGCAGTTGTAGAGCGGACAGTGTGCCAAAGGTGAGGGCCCGAGGTATAATGGAGGTCCCAGCCAGGGCCGGACAGGGAACCAAAACTGGCCCTGGCAAAGTGCTCGGCCGCCCCCCCCCCCACTCGGAGGGGGAGAGGTTGGGGGGGGGTTGGAGGTGCCGCCGAGCGCTTTGCTAGGGCCGGTTTTCGGCCGATTTTGTTGCAGGGCCGATTTTGCAGCTATGCTCAAAAACGGCCCTGTAACAAAATCGGCCCCCAGGGGCTCAAAACCGCCCCCCACCCTTGCGGCGTACCGGGGGATTGCCCGGTGCCCGCTATGGCCAGTCCGGGCCTGGTCCCAGCGGCGAGGGGGGCCCTGCAACCTCTCAGGGGCCCTGCAAACCCTTCAAGGTGGGCCCCATTCGGTCCAAGGCCAATGAATATCTGTGAGATATGGGAGATTCGGGGGACCATATCACATTCTGCGGGGGCATCTTTTTTGTGTTTTGTCTCTGGAGAAGGCACGGCAGCGTTCTTGTAGTTTGCTGCTGTGTCCAGCTTGGCGGTTCCAAGTGACCCTAATGCAGCACTCGCCCTCGGCACATCTTCAAAAGCAAACAGAAGTTTAAAGCGTTCCTATCTGCCGGGGGCGGACTCTGGACTGCCTTGGAGCGGAGCCCAGAGGACTCCTGGCATCCGAAGCCTACCACTTCACAGCTGATGGAACTTTAACCGGCACACTGCCATTCCACAAAACACTTACCCATCTACTGGCGCTCTCCCACAATGCTCCAGGACCCCTCCTCGCCACGACCAAGTACCAAACCCCTCCCGGAAGTGCGAGCCGCCCTTGTCCCTCCCGGCCAACCCGAGCACCCTTCTTCCCTATATTGAGTACACTGGGGAACCACTTTTGGTGCAAAAAGGCAACAGTTTATTCACATCTTGCATAACACATGCTTCATCATAAAAGTGGAGAAGTGGATAAAAGGTGGAGAAGTGTGGCTCAATGGTTAGAGCGGCAGACCCTGATGCAGAGGTCAGGCCCGGGACCAGGGTTCGATTCCCGCCTTGGTGGGTCTTGGGCTCAATTTCCTCGGACCTGATAATTCTTGCCTCGGTGCCTATTCTAATCATTTCAGAGGGAAAAGCCAGGAAGGGTTCCACAGCGGTATGCGTACAGCACCAAGACACCTCAGGGTATAAGTGTGCTATACAAGTACAAATTAATTGCATTCATAAAAATAGTCATTGTCCCCCACAAATTACTTTAATAGCATGACTTGGCCCAGATCTGCGCGATGCCTCCTTAGCAGTTGTCTAGTGTTTGCTGCTTCTAGGCTTCCCTTGCTACTGAGATCTGTGTGGGTGGCTGTCAGGTCCAACACCAGCTGAAAGTGCTGTGTCCACCTGAACCCTGACCCTGGCTGACCAATCGCCTGCTCCCAGTGCCCCTGCCTCTTTCTGCCAGGATACTGTTCTTTTGTGAGTGTCTTTGCTGCTGTCTCCACTGCCACTTCTCCCAATTCACCTGTGACGCTCGCAATCTGGTGTGGGTGGGTGGGCTTTTGGCGCGGAGAGGTCAGTTGTGAAGAGGGTCCCTGAGCCCTCGCTTACTACCTCTCCAGCCTCCATGAACCTGCTACCACATTGGGCGATTCAAAGCACGCAGGACCAATCACTGCTGTGCATTTTCGCGTACTTTTTTCTCCGGCTCCTGCTGGCCCCTGCCCTCGGTAGGCGTTCTTCACGGGCCCCCATATGGTTCGGCCGTGACCAAACCCCTCCCAGACTTGCAAATGGCCCCGTGTACCTCCCGGCCAACCTCAGCACCCTTCTTCCTTTTATTAAGTACAGTCAGAAACCACTTTTGTTGCAAAACACATCTTGCACAACACACGGGTCATCGTAAAAGATTTAAATGGTCGTTTGTAATCATAAAGCATAATTGGTCAAAATGTGAACAGTCGTCCTCAAATAATCACTTCTACAGCATGACTTGACCCAGATCTGCGAGATTGCCCCTTAGCAGGCGTCCAGTGTTCGTGGCCTTTAGGCTTTCCTTGCTACCAAGATCTGTGTGGGTGGCCGCCAGGTCCAGGCTGGGCTGCAAGTGACGTGAGATAACATACATACATTTCTATTTGAGAAAGTCGCCCAAGGCCACTAATGATCGGATGCTGTGGGCTCTGACGTAACTGGCAGCATAATAAATACTGAAAAAGACTGAAAAAAGAGAGAATGGTATCAACATAGGGAAACGGCCCCAAAATAAAGAGCAATGAAGAGACCCAGGGTTAGTTTATCCAAGATGACTTACAATTTTAAAGACGTAGGGCGGCGTATGTCAGGGGCTCTCCTAGATGCTTTTCTGTGGCAGCCGATAATTCTGGGGCCCAAATCCAAAAATATACAACGAATCTACATATAACAAGATATCGACCGAAACGGCCATGCACATATCAGTTACAAAGAGTCACTACACGGTCACTTAAGCGCCCTCCCTACACTCTCAACTATGGGGACAAGGAATACTTCCGAGTTTCTGATGAACCATTGTGAAAAAAGCGGCCAGACCGCACTACCAAGCTCTGTGTGGGTTGCCGTCAGGTCCAGGCTGGGCTGCAAGAGACGTGCCTCCCTAAACCTGACCCTTGCTGACCAATCGCCTGCTCGCGGTGCACCTGCCATGAGGCATCCCAAGGACACTGTTTGAGCTGATCTTTCTGCCGGGCTACTGTTCTTCTATGGCTGTCTTTGCGTGCTACCTCTGCCATGCTGCAGGTGGTTTCACAATTGTTGGCAGCTCCCCCTTTGAGTGTCCACCTACGAAAACCCTAGCTTCTAGCACCCCGACTTTATTGAAAAGGAACATGTCCATGCTCACCAGGGTCAAATAGACCCCGTCCACTGTGTAGTAGCCTGGCGTCATAAAGTTGATAAGTCCATGTCTCATGAATCCCCACCCGTTGGCCCTACACACTTTTGCCATGGAGATGTTTCACTTACGCCTGGACTTCTCCACTGCCCCATGCTCGTCCAGACAGTCCAGCTTGGTGTGTTCACCTTTTGCCACCTGGTCAGTCTTGGACCGGCAGAGGTGGATTATCATGTACTAATGGACCCCCATCTCCTCTGCCAATTCCACAAAATATTGGAGTAGGCCTGCTCATTTAGTGTGTCCCGGCCTGCCAATTAACCGGAAGTTGTCAAGGTAATGTATGTTCCCCCCTGCTGGATGTCGTGCTCCTAGTTCCTACTCTAGGAAACTGCTGACTGGGTGTGATTGTTTGATTGGTTCAGATGCTCCGTCCATTACCACCCCCTTTTGTACCGCTTTTGGCCGCCATAAGTGTGGCTTGGTATGCTCAGACGTGAGTCCCTTGCTCACTTTGCCACTGGATTCAAGCAAGCCGGGCTGAAGACGGCTGGAATGCCAGAAACCGGTCCTCAAAAGCTTGTTTCCGGTCCAGGGAAGACATGGCTTGGCAGTTCGGGCTGGACTGTTCCCATGAGGCACAGGGTCAGACTGATTTGCATATAGCCATGTCTGAACTGGGGTGGCAGAGTGGGCTAAAGAACGGTGATGGATTAAACCCAGATCTTTTGACTGGGTGTGAGTGTTTGATTGGTTCAGATGCTCCGTCCATTACCACCCCCTTTTGTACCGAAGGTTTCAAAATAGGCACAAGAGATTGCAAAACCCATGGGGAGACATCGGTCATAATAGACAGCCTTGTCAATTTGGAAGCCCAGCAGGTGGAAAATGTCTGGGTGCACTGGCAGCAGCCTGAAGGCAGATTCAGGATCTGTTTTGGTTAGTAACGCCCCTTTCCTTCCAGCTTCATCAGACCCACCGCTTCATCCCTGGTGACGTACGCCATGGTGCAGCTATCCTGGGCCAGCTAATCATTTATTGAAATGATGGATAAGGCTGTATTTCCCTTCTTCTTTTTTTGGGTACCACTCCTAGCAGGGAACCTACAAAGTTATCGAATGTGGGGGAAGGGGGCGGGGGGCACAAAGGGGCCTGCCACCCTCCCTAGTTGGAGTTCCTTATCTACTTTCATCCTTGTCACTTGGGCATTCTCCCTGACTGACTGCAAGTTCTGGCACAGGCGGCGGGCCTGGGGGCTCGGTATAGTATGGGAATACCTGTGGTAAAAGTGTTTGCTAGTAGTTGCCTTTCTTTAACTTGGGGGTATTCATTTAGCAGTCGTATTATGGTCCTGATCTTAACAGGTGTGTGGGGAGGACCTTCTGGGCTCTGCGGTCCCTTCCCAGGGGCACCCTCTCACTTTCTGTTGGTGCTGTCCTTGTGATCCCCTGTCTCCTTTTGCCTCTTGCTGTGAACCGCTGGGTGTGTCCCACCACAGTTGCTGCAGGCATGTCTGGATTTGCAGGACTGTCCCCAATAGGGCTCATGCTTGTCGTAGTTCCAGCAGGAGGGGGTACAGCTTTTCCCTGGCTTGCCCCCTGCATACCCTTTGGGCCTGTTGCTGTGCAGGGTGCCGTCTTGCATCCCTCTTCCTGTTGGGTGAAAAAGGAGTCGTGTGGGCTAACTGCTTCCCTTGCTGTCATCTTGTAATTAGTAAACCCTAGAATATCCTGCTGATCCCATTTAATGAGAGGCCGTAGCTGCATCTTCTCCACGAAGCTCTCGTGATAACAGAGCCTGGCTTCCCCTTGGCATTCCTGCTGCGCTCCATGCACCCTTTGTTTGAGCAGATACAGGCCTGGCTCCCTATGCAGGAACTTATCCACAAAGACGCATGCTAGGATTCGAGGTCGAATGTGAAGAGGGACCCCATGCCCTCACCTATGACCTCTCCAGCCTCCATGCCCCTGCTCGCCCATTGGGCGATTCAAAGCACGCGCGACCAATGTAGTAGTAGTAGTAGTAACTGAGCTTATAAAGCGCCTGGTTACACTAGCCAGTGTGTCCACGCGCTGTACAGATGAGGAACCCATCCTGGTCTGTTCCTGTGAGGCGCCCACTCCTGAGCACCCCAAGGTGGAGCCAGGCATCCTTAGCGATTAGGGCCGATGTGGAGATTAAGCAAGCTATTGCCTAGAGTTGCAGAGTGGGACCCATGATTAGAGTAGGCGCCGTGGCGAGAATTATCCGGTCCGCGGACATTGAGCTCAAGACCCTGCCGCGACGGGAATTGAACCCTGGTCCCGGGTCAGATCTCTGCATCAGGGTCTGCCGCTCTAACCAGTGAGCCACAGTTCTCCACAATGGCCGGCGTGCATTATCGTGGGCTTTTGCTCCCGCTCCTGCTGGACTCCGCCCTCGGTAGTCGTTCTTCGCGGGCCCCATATGGTCCATCTTCACCTTCACATCTCCGACCAGCTCCCCTCTTAATTAGTGCCCTGCCACACAAATGCCCAACATCCCTTCTTGGCAGGTTTCCATCTCCCTTCTTCCCTCTGCCACATCACTCCTGTTCTTTGCTAGCACCCCCCCCCCCCCTTTCCTGCATTATGTTGGGGGCTCTTGATGTGCTTCTTCTCATGCGTCAGAAGGGGTGCACTGAGGGGTGCCCTAAAATGTGAGGTCTATCCTCAGTGCCGATCTCTCTGAACCCTAGCAGCGTGGCCGCGTGCGAGGGACTCTTTGTCTTCGAGGGTTCGCGCACGCTCATAGACTGGTGTGAAGGGGCGGCGCGGGGCCGCTGCAGACCACGGACACCAGTCTAAGGCGCGGGCGGTGAACGGGGTTCAGCTGCCTGTCCAAGCCCAGATGTGCTGTTGCAGACACACACACAGCAGCTGTTCTGGGTGATGAGTGGTTCCACTCGTGACAAAGTGGTTTGAGACTGTTGGATGAGTGAGATGACTGAAGTCACTTGTGAACACTGGAAGATCTGAGCTTCCCAAGGAATGTCGATTTGTGTTGCTTATGGGAGCAGTGAAAGATCTGCCCTCAGCTCCGTCTCCCGGACTCTGACTCTTGCAAGGAAGCAAAACAACACGGCCCATATGTGCAGAGAATGAAAATACATGAAAATACAGTATCCCATGCCCATCAGGCCCCCTGTACAAACCTTATTCAAGGAGGGAAAGAGAAGAGTGGGCGGTCCAAAGTGCATCTTTCCAGAGGATACCCCAAGATCAAAAAAGACACAACCGAAATAGAAGTAAGTTCCAAACAGGTGTACTTTCTACTTTAGAGGATGCAATTTCTACATACCTGGGTTTATGCATTAAAAATGACACAACCCTTCACTCACCAGCTTAGTTATGGAATTGCTCCTCATCCGGACTCCACTGCGGGAGTGCGGATGGGCCCCACATGGACCTCGGAGATGCAGGTGCAAGAGGAAGAAAGGGTTATCATTTTTTGGGTGTGCACTGGACTAGTGTGCAGCTGAACAAGTCAGGAGCTTGAGAACTGCCTGCGTTTTTCATTAATGTAGGTGTATACAGTTCAATTGAGCATTCCACATTTCTACCACTATTGCACCTGAAAACCCTTTCCTATTAGGCCTTCCACACCACACTTATAGAAGATCTATCTTTCATACATATCGCATATTTCTTCTGCCACACAGACTGTTTCAAACATAATTTATACCCCACTACCGTATTCTTAGCTAATTGCCCCGACAAGGTGCCCTGCATTATTTATTGTCTCATCATTATTAAACATGCATTAGCAAAGCCGATTGGTGTGGTGTTGGCCATCAACCTTTTAGCTTTGCAAATGCTTGTTTTGTCATGATATTTGCAAAACCTTACTTTTGGGAAAGCTAGTGGGCCCTAATCAATCTAAAAAGCAAAAGTATTTTTTGGTCACGAAGCACACATTGAAATAGTTTCAGGTACATGAGCACTACTTTGTGTGCGGAGATGCTCCTCGTGAAAGGGCAGAAGGCTGATACCCACAGTGGACCTTGTCCGTGGCTAGAGTGGGCTGAACTATCCCATTGCAATTATTGAATAACAATATAAAACCAATGAATGAAAAGGGCTGGGTGAAATCCCTCTTAAGTAAGAATATTGTGTGCATACATTTATTAAACTGGAAAGGTCCTGGCTAAAACTAGACCGCAAAAGAAGGGCAGACGCAAAAATTCTCATTGAGTTCCCTGGTTTCCAGCCCCACCAATAAGGTCACGGAGTACAATTTTATCTTGTAATCTTGACCTCGTGTTTTTAATGGAAACCTGGCTCAATCAATGCTCTCAGAGCATCTTCATGTGACTTGTATTTCTTGAAGGTCCACCTTGTCTTGCAGGGAAGACACTGGGCAGAATCCAGGCCTGGCGACGCTTCATCATTTGAACCTCAGGCTTTGCAACACCTGCTACCTTCTAATCTCACCCACGGTCCATTCTGCTTCTGTCCCAAAGGGGCCTGTCCTACTCTGTAAACCTACTTTCAGCATCCGCTCAACATCACTGGGATTTATTTTAGATCATGTCTCAGAAACACATCACCAATAAGCCCCAAAACATACAACATCACACCAAACTCTTTTGTAGACTGAAGCGCTTCATTCCTGAACAATAACTAACGGGAGATGTCGAGTCTTCATCCTACCCATGTTCCTATTAGGCAGACTCTATATCACAGAAATTATTATCATTAAACTCACCCCTCCCTCCGTAAAGCTGGAAATAAGCTTCAATTTGGTTAGTTTGGGGGTGCTTATCCCCGATATGGCTGCCCATGGAGGTAGAGGTATTCTAAATTACAAAATCCTACACTTGAGCCCTCTCATTACCTGATGATCAGCATGGTTTGGGAAATGGAATTAGGGGTGCTGGAGTTGTTGCAGCACCCCCAGATATATCCCAGATGGTAAAAGCGCACTAAAAGACCATTGAATTGTGTTTTTTTCCAGCATCATAGCTGGGCTTTCACAGACTGTTAAACATAAGTCAACCCAGTTTGTCAGACGGATACTATTTTAGCAGAAAGAGTTATACATATCTCTGTCTGTGAATGGTTCAGCTTCACACTCATGATGTTGTCTCTGTCTGTGGCAGAGCAGTGTGTGACAAGGGCAGGGGCAAAGCAACGATATTCTAACACACGTGTACATTCAAATACTTGTTCAAAGCATTCCCAAAGAGCCCCGCAGCACGTAAACACACTTAAGGCAAGTTGACTCTTAAGTCTGACTTTTGATGGAAACAAAGTGGATTCAAACAACCTAATACGTAATTCATTTGCGTTATGTGATGCATACAAAGTAAAATCAGCAATAATAAATATATGTATGAGATTTTATTTAGTGATCTTCCTATTTAAGTAACTTTTCACACTCCAAGTACTAACGTGAGTGCCAGCACCCCACTCAAAACATTTTCCCAGCACCTCTGTTTCGTGTGGGTCTTCTTCACTTCATACCGTGTACGCTGCTCTTGGAGACCCCCTGCTCATGGAGACCCACTACCCTCGTCTTCAGCGAATCGCGAACCATGACCCGATCATTCCTAGATGTTCACCTAAAGTTTGGTATTCCATCCCTCCTCCATCTCCATTGCATTTGCACAGTCCTTCCAAAGAGATCAAAACACCTACTCTTCAACAACATAACGCTCCTGCATCTGGGACTTGGATGTGTGATGTTCTACGTCTCCTGGCTCGCGTTGGACCACTGCTGAGGCGGTGCCTGGGTCTGCAATGCGTGTGTCTGCTGCTTTGTACATACACACTGTACCTGGTTTGTAGAGGTACTGTGGTCCTATCGAGTTGGGTTATGTTTAATGTTGGGTATATTGTTGCTTTCCTGGCTATTCTTCTATTATGGTTACCATCCAACCATATATTCCCTTGGGGCAGGATAAATTGGTTTTTTGTACATGGAATGTATGCGGCCTTAACGATGGGAAAAAGCGAGCTCTCTTTGCTAAAATTGTTCATTTGCTGCGGGCAGTCATCCTTTGCATACAGGAAACGCATGTACCATGGGGGAAGCGGGATCTTCTTAGGCTGGCTGGCTACGAGCTCCTTATTTGCTCCAAACAGACTTCTATGATTAGAGGGGTTGCTATATTTATGAAACGGGGTTTAGGTTCCTGTAAAAGTACATTGGGGGACAGAATGGGCAGGTGGACCATAGCTGAAGTTTGTATATCTGGTAAACAATTAATGATTTGCAATGTGTATGGGTCGAAATTAGATGATCCGGAGGTGGTGCAACAGCTAGATGTGGAATTGGCAGCATGGCCTACTCCACTCTTAGTATGTGGCGATATGAACATTAACACTTTAAGTGATTTCGATTTAGCTAGAGATCCAGAATATGTGGGTAGAAAGCCAAAAGTGTTCAAAGCGCTTCAGTCCTTCCTCCAGGAGCATGGTTTGGTTGACCTATGGTACTTGCATAATAGAATGGAAGATGGGTTTACATACCATTCTATTCCCCATAACAAAAATGTTAGGTTAAACTACAGAGCAGATGGCAATTGTTTCTACTATTTCCTGTTTTCCACGACTCATATCGGACCATAACCCATTAATAGCAGAGTGTGGATGGCCTCGAACTAGGAAACCCCCTAGGGAGTGGACGTTCGAAAGAAAGCTGCTTTGTGATGACGAGTATCGGGCTCATATTAAAAAGTGGATAGCACAGTTCCTAGATATAAATATTGGGTCGGCATCTGATCAAATAGTATGGGACACACTGAAAGCTGGACTACGGGGGGAGACTAAAAGCTTCACTTCATACAGATGGAAGTCTGAGCAAGAGCAGATGCGTAGGCGCATCGAGGAGTTAAGAGAGGCAGAGATTCAACTAACTCTGAATATCAAGAATGGTTACGAAACTCAGCTGAGTCAATAAAAAGTAGCAATTTTGAAAGCCCAATTATTGGAGTCATTCGGAAAAGATCTAGCATTGAAGTACTTACAATATCGTACAGAGATGTTTGAGTTTGGGGAGAATTCTGGTAGGGTTTTATCCAAGAGACTCCGCCAGCGTAGTATACAGAATCAGGTAGTAAAAATCCAGGATCAACATGGAATAATATATGATACCCAAGAGGAAGTTAATAGAGTCTTCCTGGATTTTTACTCCTCTCTGTATACGGAAGATAGGGGGGATATTCCTGGGCTGGATACTAAGAGGGTTATGAGGAGTTTTTTAATGCTGTCGAGACAGTTAAAATTTCTCAAGAACAGGCTGAAGTTCTGGGTTCTCCCATCCAAATGGAAGAATTGGAGTTAGCAGTTAAATCTTTAGCTAATGGTAAGGCCTGTGGCCCAGATGCTGTTCCATTGGAATTCTATAAAATCTTTTTTGACGATATTAAACTGTTTTTTCTCGAGGTCCTTAGAGCAGCCCAGAAGGATATAGTGCCGGAATCATGGCGAAATGCAATCATAGTCTTGTTCAAGAAAAAAGGGAAAGCAGAGCTGCTCCCTTCATCATTTAGGCCGATATCACTAATCAATGGAGATTCGAAAGTCTATTCTAAAATCTTGGCTTGTCGACTTGCGCAAGTGATTACTCCATTGGTCTCCATATATCAGCATGGATTTATTCCAGGCAGGGACACAGCGGACCATGTTAGGCGTTCCATTGCATTGTTAGACTGGGCCCATGTCACAAAATCTCCCCTCGGGTTGATCCTGTTGGACGCCGAGAAGGCGTTCGACAGGGTCTCCTGGGGGTTCTTATGGGCAGTACTTAGATGGAAGGGGTTTCCAGATGGATTTATACATGCAGTTTCTGCTATGTATCTCTCCCCAAGGGCCCAACTTCGCATCTCAGGGCAGCAGACTAGCTTTTTTTCTATTACTAGGGGCACACAGCAGGGGTGTCCCTGTTCACCCCTGTTGTTCGCCCTATATATAGATCCATTTCTCTCTAAGATCCTGGCTAATCAGGCTATAGTTCCAATTAGGGCTGGCGACATCTCTTATAACCTGTTAGCTTATGCAGACGACATAGTTGTGATAACATCTGACGTCCAATCTGCATTTCTGGCACTGAAGGAATTAGCCAAACAGTTTGGAGCAATGTCGGGCTATAAGCTCAATGTTTCAAAAACGCAGGTGGTTCAGACTCCCGATATGTCTATATCCGATGCCCCAGTTGTTCCTGAAGCTACGTATTTAGGGGTGCGGATAAGTTCCACAGTTGATAGGATTCCGGACCTAAATATCATCCCAATGATAGAAGCAGTCAACACCAAACTGGAGAGACTTGACAACCTACATCTATCTTTATATGGCCGCTGTAGCGTCCCGAAAATGATAGTCCTCCCGAAATTTTTATATTTGTTTAGAACCATTCCTTTGTTATTTTCTCAAAACAGCTTGATTAAGGCAGAGAGGGTTTGTAGTAGGTTTTTGCGGGGATATAGACGACCACGACGAGCAGCTAAGTGGATGTATCTTCCTCGAGATCGTGGGGGCTGGGCGGTTCCCAGCCTAGTTATGTATTACTGGGCAGCAATGTTACAAACTATGGGAGTGCTGATATGTGGTGATAGGGTGAATGTACCTATATCCAACCAACCTACTATATATGAGATAGGGCTAGGTGAAGCTGCTAAGGGTATACTGCTGGAAATTTTGGAGCTTAGCTACTACAAAAGGACACGCTTCAAAGTATTGATTGCTGCGTGCTCTATCTGGTGGAAAATTAGGAAAAAATTAGACATTCCAAATTTGAATTTCTATACACCATTTAAAAGTAGTAGAGTGTTTCCTAGTATCTTTCAAGACTATGTAATGCTTGGCTGGCAAAGGAAGGGTGTCTATACGCTGGGCGACCTAGTAGAAGATGGGCAAATTCTAGTATATAGTGATATTAGGAATAAATATAAACTACCCCCGCACCATTTTTTTAAATATTTGCAAATACAAAGCTTTGTGTACAAACAACTGAAGACCTCACAGCTATACTTGATAAGTTACCAATTATCGAGATGATTGTGAAAAGAAGTAGAATAGGGGCACTTTATCAATATATAGTATCAACCTTTCCGGACGACTTGCTAGTACAAAGTGCCAAGTGGGAAACCAAATTAGGTCGGACAGGTATTGACTTAGTCCCGGTAATGGAATTTGCTAGTAAGGTTATTGCATCAGGTTCATTGAAGACACAAAGCTATATGGCCATGTTAGACCTTTATCATACACCAATGAAAATCGCAAAATGGGGTGCTAGTAAGGGCATTACATGTGCTCGCTGCAATTCATCGACCGCAGACATAATACATATGTTCTATGCCTGTCCCGTATTAGTAGGGTTTTTTGACGATATTGAGCATTTTATCAATTCTACACTCAAGATAAGTTGCTTATTGACTCCTGCATTAGTAATATTCGGGGTTGACGTGGGTAATAGCTTAGCTGGTACTCATTCATTCTATAAATCAGCTCTTTTATTCATTGCTATGTCCCAGGCACGTCTGTGTATTACTTCTCAGTGGTTATCTGTGGAAGCCCCGACGTTTGCACAATGGCGAGCAAGACTGCTAGCCCTCCATCGGTTAGAATTCTCTGTGTTTTCTTGTAAAGGGGGGAGGAGCCGGTTATTAGCAACTAGAATCTGGGCACCGGTGGCTGAATGGGTTGGCTAAGGATTCATTGTGTTACGGGGTATTGACTGATGTGTGTTTTTTCCTCTACGATTATTATTCATTATCCCCTTGTCGATATTGATCTCTATGTTGTAAACCGTCATCTAAGTGTTTACCATCAGATTATCTACATGGATGCGCAAAGCTATTTTTCAGCAATGTTTTTTTATTTTTGGGCTTAAAACCAACTCTGCAATGTGTATTGTAATGTGTTTTTTCGTTTATTGCCAAAAAAAACCAACCAAAAAAAAAAAACCAACCATATATTCCCGCTGTAGTTTGATAATGTTGGTAGCCTTCCTCTCCTTTTAAGTCGCAGGACTTATTTTCCTCTCTCTCTCTAGATGCTTCGCTCACTCGTGCTTATTGTCAATTTGTGTTGTGTAAAGCGCTCTGAAGTATTCTGGTCTTGTATGTGCTATATGACACTGCAACATAAATACATTCATGGCCAAGCAGTCGCTCCTGTGTCTTCACTTGCTTGTGGTACTCAGTTTGCCCAGGAAGCTTAAAGAGCAGGAGCTTGGGGCCACTTTCGTGGGGCCCCACTTTTGTCCGCCATCAGCATTTCTCCTTTTCGACCTTATTTATTATTTGTAAAAGTACCTTCATGTTCGGAAAAATCTCAGGCATGGCAGGGAGCGCCCGCCCTGATGATCTCAGAGATTTAACTAGCACATTTTTGGGGGATTGTATTTACATATCATCCCACTATTGACTTTAATAATGCACACATAAAAGGCCAGTTTTTGCTAGAGCACAGCAACCTTTGGAAAATGTAGCCCTTAGCACAGGTGTGAACCCACCCGGTTTTGATTTTGAGGAAAGTAATTCGGTTGCCCGCGTTTTAACCGTTTCATTGGTTTGGTTTTGGCCTACTGCTGGCGCTCCTTGGCTTTGCTGTTGAGAGTAGAAGTGCTTCTCTAAGTGTACGTCTATAGCTCACAGCCCATGAGTAATCTCGGGCTGTGATTGGCTCCACTGCCCCCCTGGACACCCCATGCGCATGTGGCCATGGTCACTGCTGCTGTGAACTTTCCGTTTTTGGTGACAAACTCCATCGGCGCTGCAGTCACTGCAAGCCTGTTGGTTTCAGCAAGGAGCAGCTTGGGAATCTAAGTAGCAGAATTGGGGGTGGGACTCAGAGGTAAACCCTTTCTGTATCTGCGCCCAAAGGGTCAAAAGGAATGTTAGAAGTACAAAGATGTTTTCTTTTATTGCAAATAAAAAAAGTACTCAATTTCAGATTTCAAAATCACATTTCAGGGGCTTTATTGTTGTGCCTTAATTTCAATATTCTGAAGAATGGATTATTCTCCATTTAGCTACTCATTTAAAGGAGACATGAAGTCATTTATCCCTAAATGGAAAAAATGGATCACCGGCATTATTTGCAGAGTTACTTAATGTGACTGCAGCCATTTTCCCCCATCCTCATACTTCCAGCCTGTCTTCTCTTAGGCTCGGTGCTTTGATACTGCGCTGTAATTGGCTCCCGCACTTTGAAAAGATACAACACAACACTAGGGAGCCGATTCCGATTCGGGAAAAACCGCTCCGAATAGCCGTTCGGAGCGTTTTTCCTGTACGAATCGTACCCTGCAACGTCCCCCGTACGTACGACGAAGTACGATTCATAGCAGGAGCCGTACTCCGTACGAGTCGTACAGAGACCATACGACTCTAATCTCAGTACGATACTCCCTCAGAACCCGCTGTACGCGACATCTGTACGGTTCGCGGCTGATTTTTACGACCCAGCAAGTACGATATGTGTTGGGTACGCAGCGTACGACCCTTTTTCTACGGGAGCTGAAAACAGCCGTAAAAGCAGAGTTCGCTCCAAAACAGGTACGGAACGGCATACCCCCCATGATCGCAGGGGTTCTGTGCATACCCCTGCGATCATGGGGTGTACGAGCCGTACCCCATGTACGATGGGTGTACGAGCCATACCCCGAGCCGTACCCCATGTACGATGAGTGTACGAGCCGTACCCCATGTACGATGGGTGTACGAGCCGTACCCCATGTACGATAGGTGTACCCATCGTACATGGGGTACGGCTCGTACACCCATCGTACATGGGGGATGGCTCGGGGTACGGCTCGTACACCCATCGTACCTAGGGTACGGCTCGTACAACCCATGATCGCAGGGGTACGCACAGTACCCCTGCGATCATGGGGTGTACGGACCGTACGGTGTGTATGTGTTTGTGTGCTTTTCCGTACGACTCGCCCTTACCTGACGTGGACCGTACGAATCGCGTCCTCATACCCCAGTCCGGATCGTACTCGTCGGGTCGTACGGCATGTGTACGAGTCGTACTGCATGTGTACGAGTCGTACTGTTCACGGTTTCAGACTTGCAATACGTACGGATTGTGATGATTCGTACGGATTCACGGAATACGGATCGTACTACGCGACTCGGATGGACGGGTACGATTCGTACGGAGAGGGCTCCGGATACAAATCGTAAGGACGTTTTTTTTCCCGAATCGGAATCGACCCCTAGGTGTAATCATTGGACTCCAACCCCCTGGCATTATTTTTGGCATAATTCAAAAGGTTCCCACATTTACTCCCTCTTCCTGCTATCACTTGTCCTATCCAATCTATCCACCCCAAACCCCGCCATTTGGAACTCTTTCATGGAGGGGGCTCTGCATGTGCCCATTTCCTGCAGACTTCTCCTCTTGCCAGCAGCATTAGGTACAATAGCAGCTTACTGCATTCCTTTGTTATGTTATGTTAAATGGGTTTATTAAGCGCAACACCTCCCCCAGCAAAGAGGCGTCCCGGCGCTGACCAGCAGTGATGTGACAGAACATAGAAGGTCCAGGGACCTACAGAATGGGAAAGAGAAAGGTTTTTAGCGATTTCCTAAATTCAAGGTAGTTAGTAAGCCAACTGTTCGGGCACTTTACCCAGGGGCGTAGGTCAGAAGGGATGTTTAGGGTGTTACACCCCACCTATAAATGTATTTTCTGGTAAATAATTAGGTACTTGCTTTCAGTCGGGTATGGTGAGGCAGGGCCAGATTTAGCGCTGGTGCCACCCGGTGCAGCAATCAATTTTAGTGCCCCCACGTCTCATGACCACCTCCTTCTAGTCTCTCACTACCACCTGCAGAAGTGTTTTTTTGCTTTTTTGACATGCACATATCTGGATACAATACTCATCATAACGAAATTCTGATGTAACATAGTACCCCCCTTTTTTTAAAAACAATAAATATTAACTCAATATGTATTAATTTACCCTTGCAGTATGTTGGACTTATAAAAATCCAGCGCACTACAGACTATTCACCATCGAAAGATTATCAGATACATATCAGGAGAGACTCTAATCCAAAATTGACAAGGTAGGCAAAAAACTGTGTATTATCAAATGGGCATTTATGCTCTTAATAAATAATATAAGTGATATTTTTTTCGTTTTTGGTATTTGAGATTTTGTAGAGGGGAGATATCTATATAAACTGAACAAACTTCCCCTTTTTTATAGCACAGTAGTGATATAGAATTGCACCAAATGCACCAAGGAAGTGACTTATGTAAATAATTATCATAAGAAGAACCAGTAAAATCCTTATTCAAATACACCGAGAAATCCAGACAGCGATTTATCCGGTAAGAAATATCGTATATATATATATATATACCCTTTTTCCACAATAGTTTGGATATAGATGAAAATGTCAATAGCTCTTAGCAAATAAATAGAATATGGGATCTATAGAAATAATAATAGGGCTCTGATCCCTTTTCCTTAGAATGCGCCATTTTTTGAAAGAAAATTTGAAAAAATCTTTCAACTTGCTCTATTTTGCCAACTTCTTCTATCTTGCCTTGGAGAAAGAATGTTAAACCCACCAGACCTTGAAAGTATATTATAGCTAGTCCTGTTCTGTCAAAAAGTATATAGAGTCCAATTTTAAAATGCATATATATAAGGACAAGGTTCAGAAAGAAAATGCTTCAGCAGAATTGTTAATGGTTCAAAATAATTATAAAATAATTGCAAATCATGTAAAAAGTTTGTAAATATTGTGTATGTTTCTTTTTTGAAAAAATTGATGTTATGTATTGATTATAAAATATGTATATTTGTATAGAGTGTGAATAATGTATATATATGTCGTTTGTAGCCCTGAAGAAGTCCTTGTTGGACGAAACGCGTAGGCATCGGCTACAGTTTTGTTTTCATGAAGAAAGAATTTCGATTTTTGAATCAAATAAAGAATTTATTACACGTCCACTGAAGACTCATCATTTACCAGGACTCACTGAATGGAATACTGTGATATAACATTGTTCATTATAAATTGTTACGATTGTGTTGTATAGTTATAGATCACTTTCACTTTGTTAAAGAGTGCTGGACATTTTTGGAATTACACCTGCAGAAGTGTCCCTCATCTCTCATATTCCCAAGCACAGCCCCCCCCTGAGGTCACATCGCCTCCCACCACAGGTCAGTGCCCAGACACACTACCCTAAAGTGAGCCCTTTGGTGAGGCGTCTGTTGGATTTCACCAGGAATATTTACATGCACACAGGCAAAACACACACACTCTCTCTCCCTCGCTCTGTTTTGAAAATCTTCAAAAATATTTAATTTACATAATATTGTGGTTTCTCTCACTTAGAACCCATACCAATCAGTTGTATGACAGAGGCACGCATGGCTAATGCACACGTGCCTTGACAACACGGCCCGAACAATGAATGCGTCTTAACAAACCCTTCTTTTACCAGGCATGCCTTTACCACACATGCCTTTATGTCGCAATTTTGTGGTAAAGACATGATTGGTAAAGGGATATGATTGGTAAAGATCACAACCCAACCCCTCCGCCCTGAGCCCTAAAACCCGGCCCCACATACTTAAAACAACCCCGACCCCAGACCCACCCTTGAGCCCTAAAACTGCCCCCAGCCTTGAAAACTGTCCCTTCCCCTCCACCCCAGCCCTGAGCCCCAATACTGACTCCTACATCCTTAAAGCTACCCCAATCTACCCTGCCCTGAGCCCTAAAACCTGGCCCCTGCCCTATAAACACCCTGGCCGCCCCGCTGAGCACTAAAATCTACCACACCCGTGAAAAAAAAACCTGGCTTCAGCCCCACTTACTAGACCGCGTCCTCTCCCGATCCTTAATGTTCCTGGCCCTGCCCATCGGCGCATCTAAACCGCGCTCTGCCTTAACCACGCATATGCATGGTTAAGGCATATGTGTAGTTAAGGCAAGCGTTGTTCTGCTTCCTAGCAAACGGCATGTGTGGCTCAGCCTGTGTTGTAATGGCCGCTTCCCATGCCAATCCGCATTCCCCTCCCTTTCCACAGCCCCTTAAGCCCCTGTCATGCGCCCTGGTTGTCATAACATTAATTTTAACATTATATGGTTGTTGGAAAATCGGAAACTCATCCCCCCCAATCTTATTGACCAAACTATGCCCCTGCTTTTACCTGCATCGTGTCCACCACAAATAGAATAAAAAGAGGGCTTACCTTTATATCCTAAGCCACCATTGTGTTCAGCACCTTACCCACATCTTACTAAAATAAAACCAGCTCTTGGTTACAAACATGTACCCTACAGTGCTCCCATGAGAGAGTTTCTCCCTCACTTATTAGATCCTCCCATCTCTTGACCAAACCTCCTCTGATAGTACCACATAGTTTATCTTTCAGGCACTCTGGTGTTCCTGAGGGACCCCACATTGGGGCCAGTAAACTATAGTAGGGGAGGCCTAAGTGTAATCTTACATCATGCCATAACCTAGTTGCTGCCTGGGGGATCTTCAGCCTGATCTTTTACAGTATTTTGGGGAAACACATTTATACCGAAAAGGCGTATTCATCACACCTGCTGTCAGAATCCGCGTTAGCATACCTAATGGGCTCTTGTCAGGTACCCCCAGCTGCAGATCTTCAGTTGAAAAGCCCAACAATACAGCTGTGAATCTGGAAAAGCCAAACCTCCCTTCAGTACCTTCTTTTTTGGGTTTCCTCCAGGATATCCTGACTTCTTTAGGACTCCATATAAAGCTGCTAATCCTATCCCTGAAATGTCTTCTAAATGTGCTTGTTGAAAGTAAGGGGGATATCATCAAATAAACAAGTGAATATAGGCACTACCATCATTTTAATCAGATTATTTCACCCATAAATTGTTAGAGGTAAATTCTTCCACTTTTCCAACGTGCTCTTCCAATCCTTAATGACTCTGTTCAAGCTGGACTCAGCCAGTTTCCAAAGATATGTCACCACCCTTATGCTCAAAGATCTAATGGTTTCTTTCTTTTCCTGACCCTCTCATGGATAATTCCATGCCATTAATTCTGTCTTATCTGAATTAATTTGGTAACCTGACAATTTGATAAAGAGAGCCACTTCCGTTTGTACTGCAGGGTAGGTTTTATTTGCATTGGATTTATAGAAAACTAGGCCATCAGCATACAGACCTAATTTCTTCCACATACCCTTTCCAGAGAAGGGAACTATACTTTCATTTGGCCTAAGATGCTGCGCAAAAATCTACATAAACAGGATAAATAGCAGTGGGGATAACGGGCACCCTCATCTTGTCCCTCTATTAATCCTCATGTAATCTGTCAGACTATCATTCACTGGTATCCTAGTCTGTGGAGAGTCGTAAAACATCTCTACTACCCTGCTGAAGGTGGAGCCCAGCCCTAGGTGTTTCAGTTCTTGACCTAAATGCATCCATCCCACTCGGTCGAAAGTTTCTGCTGCCTCTACTGTGATCACCGCTAAGGGCAAGGTCTCCACAATTTCTATGTCTATTACCCTCACCAAAGTGTGTGTGAGCTCTTGAAGATACCGCCCAGGCATAACCCCTTTTGAACCTCATGCACTAATTTGTGCATCTGATTCGCCAGTCTCTTTGCCATAACAGTTGCAAAAACATTGTAATCATAGTTAGACAGCAATATAGGCCATTATGGGTCACATCTACTTGAGGGTTTATTAGGATACAAAGTTAAGCAAATTGTGGAATCCCGCCAAGACTACGGCAAGCCTAATTCCCCAACTAAAATATTATTAAATGGGCCTTTTCAATATGGAACAAGTGTCTCTTTGAGGGCCTTATATACTTCTATAGGGAGGCCGTCGGGTCATGGTGCTTTTGTCAACGTATTTAAAGCCTTAGTACTTTCTGATTCATCCATCCCTCTGCAAAGCACTTGCTGATCTTCAATACCGAGCTTACTCAATGACGGTAGCCACCTAATAGACAGCTGCATTAAGGTATAATTCCCTCCTCATACCTTCTAATGAAGTACCTTGTTTAAGAGTGCTCTCTTCTGACCAACAGAGCTTTGTTCTCTGGCCGTGCATAGCAGAATCTCTTCATTCAAGTGAGATGACTTTCAACGAGTGTCCAGAACATTTGCTTTGAATTGTTATTTGTTAAGCGCGTGAATGCTGTGGCGTCTTGGCGCTCATTGGGGTACATAGGCCTGAAGTACCCTGAATAAACTGTTGAATTGTAGAAAATAATCAGGTTTTCAGCTCCTTCCTAAACCTCAAGAGGTTCGGTTGGAGTAGAAGTGTGGAAGGCATCTGATTCCAGAGTTTGGTCGCACAGAAAGACAAAGTACGGCCTCCCCACCTTACCTTACGGATTTTCGGAATACAGATTAGACCCATTGTTGTGGATCTGAGTGTTCTGGTGGGAGAGTACCTAGAGAACAATTTCTATATCTCCCCAGAGATTCTTCCGTAAAGGGCCTTATGCACCAGACAGAGTGACTTAAAGTCTGCTCTTTGCTAGACTGGGAGCCAGTGCAAAGTCCTAATAGCATCCGAGGTGGGTTGACCCTTGGGGATGTTCAGAAGCAGTCTAGCTGCAGCATTTTGCAGGGATTGCAGCTTCCTCCTCTGTGTCTTGTCGATTTCAACAAAGAGTGCGTTGCAGTAATCTAACTCAGAAAGAGTTCATGGAAAGATTTTCCTCAGTACCTTCATCGAAAATACATACAAAAATATGTTATTTAGAAACATCTATCTCTGTTTTTACCTCAGTTTTACAATGTTAGCATTTATACAGCGATAGCTTTGATGCTTGTTAAACACTTTGACTGAATAGGAACAAAAAAACAATGCATATTAGTAAACAAATATAAAAGTTTAAGACTAACTTTAAGTGTTAAGAATGATAAATGCACTCCACAACATATGTATATACAGTCATTCAAAACATGCACTAACACTGATAGTGTTTAACTCAGGGCTTACAGTACACCCAAAAGGAATCAATCAATTAACTGTAAATATGCCCATGTTATTACGGTCCTAACAATCCTCCCAATAGATTATATTTTATAGTGCTCCCTACTAGGGGGAGTAGCTTTTGAAAAGACAAAAAAATGTATATTCAGATGAATAATTGGGTACAGGTGCATTCAGTCGGGTATGGTGAGTTGTCTGTCGGATTTCACCTTGGATATTTGCATTCATACACACACCGACAAAAACACACACACATACATCTCTGTTTTGAAGGCGCTAACATTTTTTTCTTTTACAAAATATTGTGTTTCTCCATTTAGTACACCTAATAATCCATATTCCTCTCCCTTTCCATTGCCTCTTAAGCCCCTCTCATGCTCCTGGCTTGTCATATAATGTATTTTAACATTGTATGCCAGCGTGATGGTGGGGAAATCTGATGATCACCCCCCTCTATCCCCCCAATCTTAACGAACAAGCTACCCCCCTGCTCCCATCTTCATGACCATAAATCATTTTTAAAAAACTGCCTCTACCTAATGGTTTGGCAATCAAACTAACATTGTCCCACGCATCCGCCTACTTCTGGTTAGAAATGGTTTCGCAAAAAAGGCTTGGCGTCATTTGTTGTTTATAAACAATATTGATATGGGGCTTCAACATGGCTTTATCCTGCCCTATGTGAAATAAATTCCTGAATTACTGGAGTTGAAGAACGGGTTTGCTAGTTTTTAGAATACATATTTCATACAGAAGAGGTACTTTTTCATTGACGGTTTTGCAGTCGGTTGAAGAAAGTGGTTGATTATGTTGCATGTGTGGCGTTGGCTTTGGGTCTAATCAAAAACATTTCTAAGAGGATTGAGTAACCTGCAGGTCATGGGTAGTATGTATCACCCACTATTGAATTCACCTACAGGGGGCACTGTTTCACGGCACTAGATGGCCGATCCAAGGGTCTGTCCGCTTACAGACCATGCCGCCACCAACCTCTGTTCTCCTGAGTGTGGTTCCAGAGGGAATACCGAAACACAGCGCGGATTCTGCATTGTTGTCTCCTGTGGTTCACTAATCCCGGGCTTTCTGGGATATGTCCATCCGCATTAAGGGACTTTTAGTTGAAATGATCCCTAGATTAGTCGTGCTAGAGATGAGAATGCAGGATGATGCCAGCTATCATGGCAGAGCTGGCTTAGCACCAAACTTGACAATAAAGCAAGCCCCGTTATAGTTCCACTCCGTATCCTTGCGCCCCCTAGAATGAAGCAAATGCTACTGCATCTCTGTTTTTTAATTAAACACCATTTTTCGAAAGAAAAACGTCCCGTCAGGGAGAGAAATAAGTCATGGTAGTATGTTCGGGTCATCGTGGGCTGGGGGAATGCAGAAAGGACATAAGGGGGTCTGAATGACAGGGTTTTTAAGTACAAAACATGTCCCTGCATGGAAGCGGGGACAGGTGGTTCGCTGGGGGTGGGAGGTATCAGGGCGCCAAAGGTGGATTGCAGTTTAAGGTTCCCTTTCCCATTCCTATTCCTTTTCCCTTTTCCCTTTCCCTTTCCCTTTATCTTTTCCTTTCCCTTTTCCTTTTCCTTTCCCTTTTCCTTTCCCTTTCCCTTACCTTTAGCTTCCCTACTGCTTCCCTTCCCCTTCCCTTCACCATCTCTATTTTCCCTTTCCCATCTTTCCTTCCCTTCCCCATCCCCCTTTCCCTTTCCCTTGGTTTCTATTGTCTCTTTCACTCTCCTCGTCTCCCACACACTTCCTATTTCTCCGACGGCCCTCCTCTCTTCTGTGCGGTTCTTTGCCGCGCCCTTCCCTTCCCCTGGTCTCTTTCTCTCTCCCCTTGTCTCCCACTCACGTTCTATTTCTCTGATATTCATCCTCTTTTCTGTGACCATACTCGCCGCGTCCTCTCCTTCCCTCTCTCTTTCTCTCTCTCTCTCCCCCCTTGTCTCGCTCTCTTTCCCTTGTCTCTTTCTGTCGCTGCTCTTCTCCCACTCACTTTCTATTTCTCTGACTCCATCCTCTCTTCCGTGCGCTTCCTTGCTGTGTGCTTCACTTCCACTCCGCCCCTGTGCCCTTCCCTTCCTATCCCCTCCCCTCCCCTTCTCTTCCATTGTTACCTTCTCTCTCTCCTTGTCTTCCACTCACTTTCCTCTCTTCTGGGCGCTTCCTTGCAGTGTTCTTCATCCCCTTTCCTACACTTACCAGGCTCTCTCTCTCCCCTTGTCTCTCTCTTCCCTTGTCTCTTTCTCTCTCCCCTGTCTCCCACTCTCTTTCTACTTCTCTGACGTCCATCCTCTCTCCTGCGCGTTTCCTTGCCGGGTCCTTCAACCCCTTCCCTTGTCTCTCTCTCTCTCTCCTCTTGTCTCTCTCCCTCCTCTTGTTTCTCTCTCTACCTTTGTTTCTCTCTGTCCCCTTGCCTCTCTCTCCTTGCCTCTCTCTCTCTCTATCCCCTTGTCTCTTTATCTCTCCTCTCGTCTCCCCCTCTCTCTCCTCTTGTCTCTCTCTCTCTCCTCTTGTTTCTCTCTCCCCCCTTGTTTCTCTCGCTCCCCTTGTATCTCTCTCTCTCCTTGCTTCTCTCTCTCCCCCCTTGTCTCTTTCTCTCTCCTCTTGTCTTCCTCTCTCTCTCCTCTTGTCTCTCTCTCTCTCCTCTTGTCTTCCTCTCTCTCTCCTCTTGTCTCTCTCTCTCTCCTCTTGTTTCTCTCTCTCTCCTTGCTTCTCTCTCTCCCCCCTTGTCTCTTTCTCTCTCCTCTTGTCTTCCTCTCTCTCTCCTCTTGTCTCTTTCTCTCTCCTCTTGTCTTCCTCTCTCTCTCCTCTTGTTTCTCTCTCTCTCCTTGTTTCTCTCTCCCCTTGTCTCTTTCTCTCTCATCTTGTTTCTCTCTCTCCCCTTGTCTCTCTCTCTCCCCTTGTCTCTCTCTCTCTCCTTGCCTCTCTCTCTCTCCCCTTGTCTCTTTCTCTCTCATCTTGTTTCTCTCTCTCCCCTTGTCTCTCTCTCTCCCCTTGTCTCTCTCTCTCTCCTTGCCTCTCTCTCTCTCCCCTTGTCTCTTTATCTCTCCTCTTCTCTCTCTCTCTCTCTCTCTCTCTCTCTCTCCCCCTTGTCTCTTTATCTCTCCTCTTGTCTTCTTCTCTCTCTCCCCTTGCTTCTCTCTCCCATTGTCTCTTTCTCTCTCCTCTTGTCTCTTTCTCTCTCCTCTTGTATCTCTTTCTCCCCTTGTTTCTCTCTCTCCCCTTGTATATATCTCTCTCTCCCCTTGTCTCTTTCTCTCTCCTCTTGTCTTCCTCTCTCTCTCCTCTTGTCTCTTTCTCCCCTTTGTTTCTCTCTCTCCCCTTGTTTCTCTCTCTCCCCTTGTCTCTCTCTCTCCTTGCCTCTCTCTCCCCCCCTTGTCTCTCTCTCTCCCCCTTGTCTCTTTATCTCTCCTCTTGTCTCCCGCTCTCTCTCCTCTTGTCTCTCTCTCTCTCCTCTTGTTTCTCTCTCTCCTCTTGTTTCTCTCTCCCATTGTCTCTTTCTCTCTCATCTTGTTTCTCTTTCTCCCCTTGTTTCTCTCTCTCCCCTTGTCTCTCTCTCTCTCCTTGCCTCTCTCTCTCTCTCTCTCTCTCTCCCCTTGTTTCTCTCTCTCCCTTTGTCTCTTTATCTCTCCTCTTGTCTCTCTCTATGTCCCCCCTTGTCTCTTTATCTCTCCTCTTGTCTCTCTCTATGTCCCCCCTTGTCTCTTTATCTCTCCTCTTGTCTCCCTCTCTCTCTCCTCTTGTCTCTCTCTCTCCTCTTGTTTCTCTCTCTCCCCTTGCTTCTCTCTCCCATTGTCTCTTTCTCTCTCCCATTGTCTCTTTGTTTCTCCTCTTGTCTGTCTCTTTCTCCTTGCCTCTCTCTCTCCCCTTGTCTCTTTATCTCTCCTCTTGTCCCCCCCTCTCTCTCCTCTTGTCTCTCTCTCTCCTCTTGTTTTTCTCTCTCCCCTTGTTTCTCTCTCTCCCTTTGTCTCTTTATCTCTCCTCTTGTCTCTCTCTATGTCCCCCCCCTTGTCTCTTTATCTCTCCTCTTGTCTCTCTCTATGTCCCCCCTTGTCTCTTTATCTCTCCTCTTGTCTCCCTCTCTCTCTCCTCTTGTCCCTCTCTCTCCTCTTGTTTCTCTCTCTCCCCTTGCTTCTCTCTCCCATTGTCTCTTTCTCTCTCCCATTGTCTCTTTGTCTCTCCTCTTGTCTGCCTCTCTCTCCTTGCCTCTCTCTCCCCCCTTGTCTCTTTATCTCTCCTCTTGTCCCCCTCTCTCTCTCCTCTTGTCTCTCTCTCTCCTCTTGTTTTTCTCTCTCCCCTTGTTTCTCTCTCTCCTCTTGTCTCTCTCTCTCTCCTCTTGTCTCTCTCTCTCCCTTTGTCTCTTCCTCTTTCCCCTTGTCTCTCACCCACTTTCTACTTCTCTGACGTCCCTCCTCTGTTCCGCGCGCTTTCTTGCCGTGTCCTTCCCTCTCCTCTCCTCCCCTTCCCCTCCCTTGTTTCCTTCTCGCTCTCCTTTTCTCCCACTCTCTTTTTTCCCTGTTGTCCATCCTCTGTCCCGCGCGCTTCCTTGCCACGCCTTTAATCTTCTTCCCTTCCCTTCTCCTCTTCTCCTCTCCTAGCCCTCCCTTGTCTCTTTCTCTCTACACTTGCCTCCCACTCTCTTTGTATTTCCCTGTCGTCTATCCTCTCTTCCGCGCGCTTCTTTGCCGTGTCCTTCCCTCTCCTCTCCTTCCCCTTCCCCTCCCGTTCCCTTCCCCTCCCTTGTTTCCTTCTCTTCCCCTCCCTTGTTTCTTTCTTTCTCCCCTTGTTTCCTCTCTCTTTGTATTTCCTTGTCGTCCCCCCTCTCTTCCGCGCGCTTCCTTGCCGTGTCCTTTCCTCCCTCCTGCTCCCTTCCCCTCCCTTGTTTCCTTCTCTTCCCCTCCCTTGTTTCCTTCTCTTCCCTTCCCTTGTTTCCTTCTCTTCCCTCCCTTATTTCTTTCTCTCTCCCCTTGTCTTCCACTCACTTTCTACTTCTCTGACGTCCATCCTCTGTTCCGCGCGCTTCCTTGCTGTGTCCTCTCCTCCCATTCCCTTCCCCTTCCTTTGTTTCCTTCTCTTCTCTTCCCCTCCCTTGTCTCTTTCTCTCTCCCCTTGTCTCCCACTCTCTTTCTATTTCCATGTCGTCCATCCTCTGTCCCGCGCGTTTCCCTGCCGTGTCCTTCCCTCCCGTTCCTTTCCCTTCCCTTGTTTCTTTCTCTCCCCCTCCCTTGTCTCTTTCTCTCTCCCCTGGTCTCCCAATCTCTTTCTATTTCCCTGTCGTCCATCCTCTGTCCCACGCGCTTCCTTGCCGGGTCCTCTCCTCCTCTCCCGTTCCTTTCCCCTCCCTTGTTTCCTTCTCCCCCCCCCTCTTGTTTCCTTCCCTTCCCCTCCCTTGTTTCCTTCTCTTCCCCTCCCTTGTTTCCTTCTCTTCCCCTCCATTGTTTCCTTCTCTCCCCCTCCCTTGTTTCTTTCTCTCTCCCCTTGTCTCTCACTCTCTTTCTATTTCCCTGTCGTCCATCCTCTGTCCCACGCGCTTCCTTGCCGGGTCCTCTCCTCCTCTCCCGTTCCTTTCCCCTCCCTTGTTTCCTTCTCCCCCCCCCCTCTTGTTTCCTTCCCTTCCCCTCCCTTGTTTCCTTCTCTTCCCCTCCCTTGTTTCCTTCTCTTCCCCTCCATTGTTTCCTTCTCTCCCCCTCCCTTGTTTCTTTCTCTCTCCCCTTGTCTCTCACTCTCTTTCTATTTCCCTGTCGTCCATCCTCTGTCCCGCGCGCTTCCTTGCCGGGTCCTCTCCTCCTCTCCCGTTCCTTTCCCCTCCCTTGTTTCCTTCTCTCCCCCCCCCCTCTTGTTTCCTTCCCTTCCCCTCCCTTGTTTCCTTCTCTTCCCCTCCCTTGTTTCCTTCTCTTCCCCTCCCTTGTTTCCTTCTCTCCCCCTCCCTTGTTTCTTTCTCTCTCCCCATGTCTCTCACTCTCTTTCTATTTCCCTGTCGTCCACCCTCTGTCCCGCGCACTTCCTTGCCGGGTCCTCTCCTTCTCTCCCGTTCATTTCCCCTCCCTTGTTTCCTTCTCCCCCCCCCCCCTTGTTTCCTTCTCTTCCCCTCCCTTGTTTCCTTCTCTCCCCCTCCCTTGTTTCTTTCTCTCCCCCCTTGTCTCTCACCCTCTTTCTATTTCCCTGTCGTCCATCCTCTGTCCCGCGCGCTTCCTTGCCGGGTCCTTCCTCCCCCTCCCCCCTCCCTCTTCGCCATGCTCTGGGTGATGCTATCTCATTTTCTCTCTGAACACTTTGCTTCCTAAGTACTCTGCCGAGCTCGGGATATAAATCCTTCGCACGCCCAGCTGCAGTGGAATGTCAGAGACACATTTCACCCGGGCAGCCAGCCCTAAATGGCAGTGCCAGTCTGCCATGGGAGAGGGGGTCCGTGCATGAGGGAGGCCGAGGGAGGTGTGCGGTCCAAGGTCACTGCAAGGTGCCCGGTGTGTGAGTGGAGTCGGTGGACTAGAGTTCTGAGGTCTGTCGTTTGTGGTCACTCCTCGTTGTGTGTTTACTGCTGGCTGCTCATTGCTCCTTCAATGGATGGATCCACTGGTGTGGCCAACAGGGGTGGCTTGAGAGTCTCACTTTGGTTCTATTGTCCCCCGTGGTCAGTAGGGTTTGAAGTCCCCGTTGACTCTATACATTAATATGCGCCCGGTGTGCTTATTCCATTGGATACACCTTCAGCTAGGGTGCAAGCGGGTTGCTTTATGGCTTCCCGTGGGATTGACTCCCCGGTGGTCAGGGTGGGTTGCTCTAGCATGTATTCTCTGGTGTGAGCTGGAGCTTCTCGTGGGCTGCACCTGCCGTCATGTACTGTGCGGGATGGTCGTGAGGTGTCCCCTCGGGTGCTCCTTGTGGGGTCGACGCTGCAATGCTTGATGGGCCCCTCAAGGGGGCTCTTCAGCAGAGATCTTCTGATCGATATGCCGTATGATGAATGCAAGTGAGGGGGCGAAATAGAGTAGCGAGGAAGTGGTTAAAAGACTCTAAGGGAACCGGGAGTTTTAATACGGTGCCAGTCCCTTGACACATTAAAAACAAAGGGGCGCTATAGGGTGATAATGGACCCTAAATGGCCGGCATGTGTCATGCCTTGGATGCAACGAGTGTCAAAGGCATTTCATCAGGACCAAGCTTCCACCTACCCTATAGAGTAAAAGAGCGGGCCCAGAAAATGAAAATACAGTACCCACTCAAAGGGATTGATCCTACATCTGCTGTGTTGCAGCCAAGGGAGTCTCCACCCGATAATGACAAGTGAAACAAACACCCCTTAGGAGAGGCAGAGACCGCGCCTAGCTGCGGACAGATAAAAGTGAACCTCACAGTTTAGTAGCCCGAGACCTAGCCTCCTCTGCCTACAGGTCTGTAGTTTCTGTTCTGAAGGTGAGGACGTTTCTTGGCAGGACCTGCCCTTTTGTCTGTCCATGATTACTAATGACAGCCTGGTGCAGGGATCTCACACTGCAGAGTACTCGAAGGGCTGCTGTGTGTCCAGGGATGATGTCTGTAAGATAGGTAGCTACAGGGGCATGATGACATCACATGAAGTCAGCACTTTCTGGCGAGTGCTGTAGGTATGCCTACTGCCTACACCCATGTCTGCCTGCTGAGAGAGGAGAGTGCCTGGCCATGGAGGAGAACAGACTCTCCGACAGGAGAAGCCCAGCATGTTCCTGGCATGAAGAACACCTAGATAAAGCTGGCTGCCCAAATGTGACCATGAGTGGGTTCCATGTGAACTGCACCAGGAATTTGCCTACCATGCTGAGGTCCCTATAACTGGTGCTGCTGTCGCCAGTGCCAGAAAAAGAGTATCCTGGGTGCTACTGAAGCAGAGCTTGATGACCCGGAAGACTGCAATTTCTCAAGATACCTCAACGTTGATGAATCCATCCAGAGGCCGCAACTGCTGCAGACATTGGGTGGGGTGGCTGTGGGTGTCTCATTGGATAGACCCTCAGCTGAGGCCAGTGTGGGCTGGCTGGAGGTGCCTCATTGGATACGCCCTCGGGTGAGGTAAGTGGAGGGGCTGTGGATGCCTCCCTGGATGCACCTTCTGGGGAGGTAAGTGTGGGGTGGCTGCGCGTGTCATTGGTTATGCTCCCTTGCACTGTTGGTTTGGGATGGTCGTCCTTGCCTCACTGGATATACCTTTTTGTGTGATCAGCATGGGCTGATGAGGAGGTCGTTTGATATGCTGTGTGCACTTGTAAGTGGCGGGTGGAAGGGAGGGTCTGTCATTAAAAGTCAGGGTCTGTCATTGGAAGGGAAGGTCTGTCAATGGAAGGCAGGGTCTGTCATTGGAAGGGAGGGTCTGTCATTGGAATGGAGGGTCTGTCATTGGAAGGAAGGGTCTGTCATTGGAAGGGAAGGTCTGTCAATGGAAGGGGGTCTGTCATTGGAAGGGAGGGTCTGTCATTGGAAGGGAGGGTCTGTCATTGGAAGGGAGGGTCTGTCATTGGAATGGAGGGTCTGTCATTGGAAGAGTGGGTTTGTCAATGGAAGGGAGGGTCTGTCATTGGAAGGGAGGGTCTGTCATTGGAAGGAAGGGTCTGTCATTGGAAGGGAAGGTCTGTCAATGGAAGGGGGTCTGTCATTGGAAGGGAGGGTCTGTCATTGGAAGGGAGGGTCTGTCATTGGAAGGGAGCGTCTGTCAATGGAAGGGAGGGTCTGTCATTGGAAGGGGGTCTGTCATTGGAAGGGCGGGTCTGTCAATAGAAGGGAGGGTCTGTCAATGGAAGGGAGGGTTTGTCAATGGAAGGGCTGGTCTGTCATTGGAAGGGAGGGTCTGTCATTGGAAGGGAGGGTCTGTCATTGGAAGGGAGGGTGTGTCGACTGTGTGGCCAGCATTAGGTATTCAGGCGTCTCTCTATGTGGTCACGGTGGGCTCATTATTGTTTCCTCCCTGGATTTACCTGGTAATGTTGTTAAAGTGAGCTGGTTAATAGTTTCTAAATGGCTATACAACTTGGAATTATCAACTAACGATGACTGTCATTTATTTCTCATTCAATACCATCTATTTTATGGCCAGCTCGTATTGCGTTGGGGTTTTTTTTATTATGTTGACCAACAATCCAGTGTGGCTGGCAGATGCTGGTCTGGGGTTCTCGTTAAATGCATTCTCTTTCGTGCTCATTATTGGCGGGTCCATGATATCTCATCGGATATAGGCTCTCCTGTTAGGTGCAGACCCATTAAACGGTTGCAATAATGGTCTTATCTGTGTGGACCGAGTGGATATGCGCTTTGATGTTGTCAATGTGCGCTATTCAGAGCATTTCTTGTGTGATGAGCGTTTCCTGGTTTCTCATTGATATTTCCCTTGATGTCATCACGTGGGCTAGTTTGTGGTTTCTCATTATTTATACTCTCTGAATTGGTCAGTATGGGCCCCCCATGATTTACAACTGGAGATGCACTGGGATGCAGTCAAGTTGGACTAGTTGACAATTTCTCATTGGATAAAGCTTGTAATGTGAGCTTTTTGGGTGTGTCACTTATTCAAAATAAACTCTGCTAGGGGTGGGCTAAAGTGGCTTCACAAGTAATATAACCTGTGATTTGTGTAGCGTGGGCTGGTCCATAGTTTGTCTGTCTGGTGTGCTCTTCATAATCTTCCCTGCCATTTTCTGTTGGTAATATCATCTTATGACGCCACGCTGACTGGCAAGGAATCACTCGTTGTACTTTCCTTCTGGCAAGGTCAGAGCAAGCTAATTATTTTTCTCCCTATAGTCATGCACTTTGGTTTTTTCAGTGTGGGTTGGTGGGCGTCTCCCATTGGGTATAACCTTTAATGGGACAGTGTTGGTGTTAATCTTTCATTAGATATAATCTTCCGTGAGGTTCTGGTGGAATGATCATAGGTCTCATTGGATTTATCCTCGTTGTGGTCAGAATGGCAGGCTGGTGATTTCAATTAAAGAAAACCTCTGGTGTGGTCAGTGTGTCTGTTTAGGGGCGTCTCTTTGGTTGTACAATAGGGTATCATCACCATGAGCTGATGGTGAATCTCTCATTGACTGTTCTTTTTGGTGTGGTCGGTTAAATTATTTCTCATTGACTATATTTTATGGAGTGGTCAGCATAGATTGCTTTAAGGTTTTCTTGCTAGATATACATTCAGGTGTGTCGAGTGAGAGTGGATTTAAGGCGACTCACTGGTTATCCACTTTAGTGTACTCAATTCAGGTTGGTTTGTCGTGTGTCATTCGGTATTCTCTACATTCGGTATTCTCTATGGTGTGTTGAATGTAGACTCTGTGAGTTTTAACTCTTGTTAGTTCAATGTGGGATGGTTAACCATTTTACAAGGTATACACCATTGCGTGTGTTCACTGAGGACTGATTAGTAGCTTCTTACTTAATATTATATGTTTATTAAAAATGCACATATGGATATTCATTCATTCACTCATTCTTGTACTCCCTTCTTTCGTCAGCGTGGGCTGAGCAATGGTCCTTCATCGAGTAGATCAACTGATGTGGTCAGCATGGGGTGGTTTACTATTCTCTGGTCTCGTCAAGAAGGGCTCTTCTTTCCTGACTTTCTATTGGATATATAAATCCTAGAGTTGTCAGGAAGGCTGGTCCGTGGACTTTCATTAGAAATACTCTGTGGTCTACTTGGCATGAGCTGGTCATTGGTCTCACCCCTGCTACAATTTGGATTAACGACAACTCCAGCTTGTTTATTATATGCTTGGTATGCCCAAATTCTTCCTTAACTTTGAAGACACAGGGATCTCAGAACTTTTGCCTAGCACTTTTGTATTTTTGTCTTTCACACCTTTCCACCCCTGTCCTCTCCACCCTCAAACCCTCTCCTTCCTCCCCTAGCCCACCCCCTTGCTCTCTATTCAGAGCCTCCAGTTTATAATTCTGGCCAAAAAGGCAACAGCACCCACCGTTTTCCTAAAATCCCCGGCAACTGATAGGGGCTTAACTGATATATGTTGCGCATGTCCCCCAATTGTCTGATTTTTATAACCGGAGTTAAAATACTTTTATCATCATACCGAAAGATTTACATTGCTTATTTCAATATGACTCAAAGTAAGCCAGATTTTCAGGAACATAAAACCACAAAACGGTTTGTCTTATGGGACAATGTTTTCTTCAATATTTGGAGCGCTAGATTTTACAACCTGCACTAACATATTAGACCCCAGGAGGCATTGCTTTCTTAGTACCATAGGACTGAGTGGCAACAGTTCTTAGGTATCTAAATGTAATGCAGGTGCACAAAAAAGCCGTCTGTGGGTACAGATGCTAGATTCTGATTCATCTATGGATTTGCACGCCCACAGATAGAACTAACCCTTGTGAAAAATATGTAAGTGTGCTGGATTTTCTGCAATAATATGTATTTATTTATGCATATCCATAAAGCATGGACGTTGCCAAAAGGTGCTAGAGCGCCCTACAATAGAAATATATAATTACATAGAAGTTACAGATCGTTTACAATTAATAAATATTTCCAAAACTAATAAGTATCACATTATGGGTGGAGATATTGATGTTCTGGAGTGTGCTCAGAGGGCATTGGGAAAGCTGTAAACGCCCATAAATGTATAATTTTTTGTTGACATTTACAACCAATCTCAACGATTTTAAACATCAAATTAAATTTAATGCCAAAAAAGACTGCATCACGTTTGCTAAGTGGGTTTGAAAAGCACCCACACACACCCGCAATTACCATCAGTGGTGAGAAAGAGCTTTCTCTACCTGGAGGGATATTTTTACGGGGCACAAAAGAAATTAAAAATGTACCTTAAGTGTAAATCTACAGATTTCTCACCAGAGGACAATTCCGTTTTTAGGGTTAAGGCTATACAGAAAAAATGTGATTTCATTGATTTCAGTGCATGATGTTGGGATAATACAACTGTAGGCATAAGGCTATTGCTCACTGTTAGTAAAGGCCGCGTGGTTTTCATTAATTCCTCTGCTTTCCTGCTACTGCCTGCTTTTTGTCCACCTTAATTCCTGGTTCTCACCCTCATGCGTCAGTGGCTCCACCAAATTACAAGAATACATGGGTGTACACGTTCGCTAAAAGTGTATCATTTTATCAGCTGCTGTCCTTAATCTCGAATATTGCACCAAACATTTTTGTCTTCTTTGGCTAGGTCGAAGTGTGTTCTGTCATGTAAGCAGCTCATTTAATGTTAATTACACCAACTGCTACAAAGATTGCTTGAAATTCAGCACACATACTATTGACAAGCACCAAAACATTCTCAATACACAAAATACCAGGTCAGCCTTAAAATCTATCAACCAACTTAAAAATCTGTTTTTACTTAACTCTCAACACAAAGTACCATATCAGTCTTAAAATCTGTCATCCAACTCAAAATTCACTTTTCACTTGCATCTCAACACGAAATATTGCATCAGTATTAAAATCTATCAACCAACTCAAAACTCATGTTTCACTTACCTCTCAATACAAAATACCACGTCAGTCTTAGAATCTATCAACCAACTCAAAACTCACGTTTCACTTACCTCTCAATACAAAATACCACGTCAGTCTTAGAATCTATCAACCAACTCAAAACTCACTTTTCACTTACCTCTCAACACAAAATCAAATGTCAGCCTTAGAATCTATCAAACAGCTCAAAAATCACTTTTCACTTACCTCTCAACACAAAGTACCACGCCAGCCTTAGAATCTATCAACCAACTCAATAATCACGTTTCACTTACCTCTCAACACGAAGTACCATGTCAGCCTTAGAATCTATCAACCAACTCAATAATCACATTTCACTTACCTCTCAACACGAAGTACCATGTCAGCCTTAGAATCTATAAACCAACTCAAAACTCACGTTTCACTTACCCCTCAACACAAAATACCATGTCAGCCTTAGAATCTATCAACCAACTCAAAACTCATGTTTCACTTACCCCTCAACACAAAGTACCACGCCAGCCTTAGAATCTATCAACCAACTCAATAATCACGTTTCACTTACCCCTCAACACAAAGTACCACACCAGCCTTAGAATCTATCAACCAACTCAAAACTCACGTTTCACTTACCCCGCAACACAAAGTACCACGCCAGCCTTAGAATCTATCAACCAACTCAATAATCAGATTTCACTTACCTCTCAACACGAAGTACCATGTCAGCCTTAGAATCTATCAACCAACTCAAAACTCACGTTTCACTTACCCCTCAACACAAAATACCATGTCAGCCTTAGAATCTATCAACCAACTCAAAACTCATGTTTCACTTACCCCTCAACACAAAGTACCACGCCGGCCTTAGAATCTATCAACCAACTCAATAATCACGTTTCACTTACCTCTCAATACAAAATACCACACCAGCCTTAGAATATACCAACCAACTCAATAATCACGTTTCACTTACCTCTCAACACAAAATAAAATGTCAGCCTTAGAATCTATGAACCAACTCAATAATCACGTTTCACTTACCCCGCAACACAAAGTACCACACCAGCCTTAGAATCTATCAACCAACTCAATAATCACGTTTCACTTACCTCTCAACACAAAATAAAATGTCAGCCTTAGAATCTATCAACCAACTCAAAACTCACGTTTCACTTACCCCTCAACACAAAATACCATGTCAGCCTTAGAATCTATCAACCAACTCAAAACTCATGTTTCACTTACCCCTCAACACAAAGTACCACGCCAGCCTTAGAATCTATCAACCAACTCAATAATCACGTTTCACTTACCCCTCAACACAAAGTACCACACCAGCCTAAGAATCTATCAACCAACTCAAAACTCACGTTTCACTTACCCCGCAACACAAAGTACCACGCCAGCCTTAGAATCTATCAACCAACTCAATAATCACATTTCACTTACCTCTCAACACGAAGTACCATGTCAGCCTTAGAATCTATCAACCAACTCAAAACTCACGTTTCACTTACCCCTCAACACAAAATACCATGTCAGCCTTAGAATCTATCAACCAACTCAAAACTCATGTTTCACTTACCCCTCAACACAAAGTACCACGCCAGCCTTAGAATCTATCAACCAACTCAATAATCACGTTTCACTTACCTCTCAATACAAAGTACCACACCAGCCTTAGAATCTACCAACCAACTCAATAATCACGTTTCACTTACCTCTCAACACAAAATAAAATGTCAGCCTTAGAATCTATGAACCAACTCAATAATCACGTTTCACTTACCCCGCAACACAAAGTACCACACCAGCCTTAGAATCTATCAACCAACTCAATAATCACGTTTCACTTACCTCTCAACACAAAATAAAATGTCAGCCTTAGAATCTATGAACCAACTCAATAATCTCGTTTCACTTACCCCGCAACACAAAGTACCACACCAGCCTTAGAATCTATCAACCAACCCAAAACTCACGTTTCACTTACCCCGCAACACAAAGTACCACACCAGCCTTAGAATCTATCAACCAACTCAAAACTCACGTTTCACTTACCCCGCAACACAAAGTACCACACCAGCCTTAGAATCTATCAACCAACTCAAAACTCATGTTTCACTTACCCCGCAACACAAAGTACCACACCAGCCTTAGAATCTATCAACCAACTCAAAACTCACGTTTCACTTACCCCGCAACACAAAGTACCACACCAGCCTTAGAATCTATCAACCAACTCAAAACTCACGTTTCACTTACCCCGCAACACAAAGTACCACACCAGCCTTAGAATCTATCAAGCAACTCAAAACTCACGTTTCACTTACCTCTCAACACAAAATACCACGCCAGCCTTAGAATCTATCAACCAACTCAATAATCACGTTTCACTTACCTCTCAATACAAAGTACCACACCAGCCTTAGAATCTATCAACCAACTCAAAACTCATGTTTCACTTACCCCGCAACACAAAGTACCACACCAGCCTTAGAATCTATCAACCAACTCAAAACTCACGTTTCACTTACCCCGCAACACAAAGTACCACACCAGCCTTAGAATCTATCAACCAACTCAAAACTCATGTTTCACTTACCCCGCAACACAAAGTACCACACCAGCCTTAGAATCTATCAACCAACTCAAAACTCACGTTTCACTTACCCCGCAACACAAAGTACCACACCAGCCTTAGAATCTATCAACCAACTCAAAACTCACGTTTCACTTACCCCGCAACACAAAGTACCACACCAGCCTTAGAATCTATCAAGCAACTCAAAACTCACGTTTCACTTACCTCTCAACACAAAATACCATGTCAGCCTTAGAATCTATCAACCAACTCAAAACTCACGTTTCACTTACCCCTCAACACAAAATACCATGTCAATCTTAAACTTTATCAACCAACTCAAAGCTCACGTTTCACTTACCTCTCAAGAAATCCACTTTTTTACTCTTTCCTCTTCACTCTGCTGTTGGAGAATGAATTGATTACCTATTTCACTGACCCCAGGTAGGAACAGCAAACCCTTGGAATTCAGGGTTCTGGGTGGCACCGCATCCAAAAGCAGCATATGGCGCCTTATCCTTCATACATACTGATCTCAAATCCCAGCTGTAACCAATTCTGGTTTTATCATCTGAGGGGAAATGTAAAACCTCAGATTAATGCATGTGTATTGGTCATAAACGTATAACTTCATCAGGATCTGCTAAAATATCTATAAGATAGTGTGACAACCTTCTTCAGCTTTTAAAGAATATTCTCCAACCCTGTTAGAATATATGATATGTGAAATTGTTCTTGAATCGGGGAGATTTAAAACAATTCCTCCTGCATATACAAGTTTATTTCTGATGGACTGATCCACTTGGCTGGCGGCTGCCAATCGCTGAAGGTTTGAACTGGCTCTCAAAAGATGAGGGCCAATCCACATAAAGCCCTCCAAATGCCCACCAGAATTCAAAGCCGCAAAGGCTTGGCAAGGGACAAGAGCCTCTCAAGAGAAGGATGATTCCGCACTGCAAGGCAATGTGCACAAAGCCCCTGTCCCTTTGTATGGGGCTTATACAAGAAGTGTGCGTTTATAACTATGCCTTTGCATTACGCATGTGCACCCTACCCGTGCTTTCTTACGGTTCGATGGTTTGTTTCTGTTTGGAAGTTTGTAGCTGCAACACAGACTGCATCTTCCAGGCTACACAATCCTTGGCATACACTGACACATCATTGGCACGAACATCCAGGCATTCTCATTGCTCACGGGCGTGTGCAATAGAGAATACCATGGATGCTGAAACAGGAGCGGCCCCTCCACTACGGCCCAGTAACGTCGCTCCACAGCTTTTCAGCAGTGCAAAAAAGGAAAAATAAAATGATAATAACACAATGTTATAATATTTTTGTTTTACCCTGCTGAAGCCAGTTTTGGGGCGGGCGTGGCTGTCGGCACAGCCAGCAGGTGGAGGAGTGGTGAGTGCACTTAAGTGTGCATGACGGTTTGGCCAGCCGCCTTGTGCCAACCAAACAGAAATGCTCTCTTGGCCTGTTTTCCACTCGGTTGTATCCCACAGCCTGGGTGGAGAACATGCACAGTCTCCCACACCCTGTCTGAGCCCTGAACCAGGACGCTCAGACCAATCATGATGTTGCTGCCATGCTGGTGAAAGTCTCTTGACTGGGTGAGAGCTTTCTGCTTAATTCAGAGACTCTGTCCCTCACCACCCCTTGTTGTAAATATTTTTGTCCACCCTAAGCGTGGAAGGGTATTCTCAGATGTGAGACCCTTGCTCATTGCACCATCAGGATTCAAGCAAACCGGGCCGAAGACGGCTGTAATGCCAGAAACCGGTCCCCGGGAGCTTGTTTCCTTCCCAGTGTAAGAATTGGCTTTTGTAGTTTGGTTTGCCCTGTTCCCATCATGCACTGGGACAGGAACAGACTAATTTGCATACAGCCAGGTTCTGAAACTGGGATGGTGCAGTGAGCTAAAAAACGGTGTTGGATCTAGCCCTGATCTCTTGACTGGGTGAGAGCTTTCTGCTTAATTCAGAGACTCTGTCCCTCACCACCCCTTGTTGTAAATATTTTTGTCCACCCTAAGCGTGGAAGGGTATTCTCAGATGTGAGACCCTTGCTCATTGCACCATCAGGATTCAAGCAAACCGGGCCGAAGACGGCTGTAATGCCAGAAACCGGTCCCCGGGAGCTTGTTTCCTTCCCAGTGTAAGAATTGGCTTTTGTAGTTTGGTTTGCCCTGTTCCCATCATGCACTGGGACAGGAACAGACTAATTTGCATACAGCCAGGGTCTGAAACTGGGATGGTGCAGTGAGCTAAAAAACGGTGTTGGATCTAGCCCTGATCTCTTGACTGGGTGAGAGCTTTCTGCTTAATTCAGAGACTCTGTCCCTCACCACCCCTTGTTGTAAATATTTTTGTCCACCCTAAGCGTGGAAGGGTATTCTCAGATGTGAGACCCTTGCTCATTGCACCATCAGGATTCAAGCAAACCGGGCCGAAGACGGCTGTAATGCCAGAAACCGGTCCCCGGGAGCTTGTTTCCTTCCCAGTGTAAGAATTGGCTTTTGTAGTTTGGTTTGCCCTGTTCCCATCATGCACTGGGACAGGAACAGACTAATTTGCATACAGCCAGGTTCTGAAACTGGGATGGTGCAGTGAGCTAAAAAACGGTGTTGGATCTAGCCCTGATCTCTTGACTGGGTGAGAGCTTTCTGCTTAATTCAGAGACTCTGTCCCTCACCACCCCTTGTAGTAAATATGCTGGTGAAAGCAGCATCGTGATTGGTTAGGGGAGGTTGGGAGCCTGTGTGCTTCAAGTTCACAGAAGGAGAGGACAGAGGAGAGAACGGAGGAGAGGCGGGGACTAGCCAGCCGGCTGGCAGCCAAGTGATCTTTTCTTTTTTTTACCTCCCCTCACCACTCCAATACTTCCCAGGAGCAGCTGCCACTGAGCGTACGTGACATCACACAACCTTTGACCAGAATAACATCTCAGGAAGTCACATCAGAGGACCCCCGATGTCTTCCCAGGATAAGGACATGGGTGGCATGGTAAAATGTTGTTAATTGGTCCTGCTACATTGTGTCAGGTGTTTCAGCAAAATATATTTTTTTCTTTTCCTGTCTTTCGTAATTGTTTTTGTAAAATGTTATCACAAAAGCCATTAAAAAATGACCACCAGCGCACCCACCTCTTTAATGTTTTTTCTAATACTTTATCATAAAAAAGTATAAAATATACGCCTGTCCATACACGTGTGTACATGCTTAATCAGCCATTTTCAAATTGTTTTTGTATTTTACAAAAGCAATTTCTAAAGAAGACAAGCAATGGTAAAAATAAAAGTTCAGCAGCGAAAGCTAGACTTATTGGGCTTAAAATAGCTTTTTAGGTCGGAGCCTACCAGACACCACTGCTGTCTATTTTGCTAAAGATATCTTGGGGACATTCAGAAAGCTGACCTAGGAATGCATTCTGTCCGTTGCTTTCCATTGGCATTGTGGTTTGTAACTCACATTAAATCTTGTTCTCATCTCATCACATTTGCTGTGCATTCAAAGATAGAGGTGAAATGTCAAGCTCTCTATTTCCAGGGAGCCAGGTGTTTACTTTACTTTCCCTGACTTCAAAGTGAGAGAATTTATGTGACAATCCTGCTGAGTATCCATGTAAGAGGAAAGGTGTAGTTTTTCTTTTTTTCATGCACACAAAAAAATTAACAGTGCTGATGTTCAGAATATATCAGAATTAGTATAAATGAAGCACATTTTTTGTAATTCTGAAGTGTGGTGGAAATACATATTTGAATACGATCAAAACACATCAATACCCTGAGTAATGTCATTTGCACACACTATCGTTTGTGTGCAGTAAAACCATATTTTGGCAAATGTAATGGTCATTTCAATTGAAAAAATGTGTTATCTGTAATGGAGGTGTGCTACCACGCCATGCATACCCCAAACTACTCCACTCCACTACAAAGACTCCACTCTATACCACGCGATTCCACTCCACTCTAAGACATTTTACGCCACATGACTCCATGCCACTCCAATCTACGCTGCTCACTCCACAACATGCAACTCCACTCTGCGACTCTACACTCAACTCCAATCTAACCCACTGTCCGTCAATCTACTTCACTCCGCTCCAGTACACTGGAGGGGAGTGAATCTACCCCACTCAGTACACTTCGCTGCTATCTACCCCAATCTAGTCCACTATAATCTACCTCATACCACTACATCTAACCTACCCACCTGCATGCCAATCTACCCCACTCCACTCCACTCCAATTTACCCTACTCCAGGCTACTCTGCCCGAATTTACCCACCCCAGCCTAGTCTACCCCATCCCACTCCACTCCAGTGGCGTAACGAAACTTGAGGGGCCCCATGCAAGGTACTTCAAGGGAGGGTTTCCATGCTCCGGAAAAAGTCAGGAGTTCCCACGACTGGGGCTCGTGCACAGTACCCGCAGGGGCCCCCTGGAGCTCGGGCTCCCTGCACAACAGGAGCTGTGGGGGCGAATGTTACGTCACTGCTCCAATTTAGCTCACTTCAATCTACCCCACATCAATCTCTACCACTCCAACAAAATCCACCCCACTCCCTTCCACTATAATCCACCCCAATCGACTCAATCTAACCCAGTCAACCCCACCCCACTCTGCCTACACCACTCTACACCAATCTACCTCACTCCACTCAAATCTACCCTACTCTGCTCCTATCTATCCCAGTCTACCCCACTCCACTCCAATCAACTCCAATCTACCTTAATCCACCCTAATCCAGTATACCCCAATCCATTCCATTTTAATTTACCCCACTCCACTCCAGTGTACCCAATTTCACTCTAATCTGCCTAACCATAATCACGCAATCTTTCCCACTCCAATCTGCTCCACTCCACTCTCCTCTAACCTAATCTACCTCACTCCTCTCCAATATACTCCTCTCCACTCCTATCTATCCCCACTCTGCTCTATTCCACTCTGCTCCAATCACCCCCACTCTACTCCAGTCTACCTCACTTCAATCTACCAACTCCAACCCCAACATCTACTCCACTTCACACCAATCTACCCCAATTATATCTACTCCATTCCCCCACTCCAATCTTTCGCACTCCAATCTACCCCAATATATACAACACCACTCTACTCATTATATCCCACTCTATTCTTCCCCACTCCAATCTACCCCACTCCACCTAAATCTACCCCAATGTAACCCACTCTATCTCAATCTACCACTCCACCCCACTATAATCTACACCTCCCCATCCCAGTCTACCCCACTCCACTCTAACCCACTCCCACAGTATACACCACTCCTCCCCAATCTACTGCACTCCAAACTACTCCAATCTACCCCACTCTATTTCATTCTACCCTACTATAATTCACACAATTTACCCCACTCAAATCTACCCCAATCCACCCCACCCTACTCTTCCCCAAATTACACCACTTTAATGTACCTCAATCTACTTCAACCCAATCTACCCTACTCCACCCCAATTTACCCCACTCCAATCTACCATGCTAATTTACCCCACTCCAGTCTACCCACTCTACCCAACTCCAATCTACCCCAACTCACCCCACCACACTCTTTCCAATCTACCCCACTTTAATTTACACCAGTCTACTCCAATCCAAACTTCCCCACTGCACACCAATTTACCCCACTTCAATCTACCATGCTAATCTACCCCCTCCAGTCTACCCCACTCCAATCTATTCCATTCCTATCTACCCCAATCCACCCCACTCCGTTCTACCCCACTCTACCCCACTCCACTTTACGCCAATCTACCCTACTCCATTTCATCCTACCCCAGTCTACCCCAACCCACTTCACTGATTAACATTTAGCCTTGCTGAACAAGTCATTCTAGTGTCCAAACGCATTGCCAAAGCCAATAACTCTTGCATAGGCGAGGCCTATTGGCTTTGCCAATGCTTTTTGTTTTTGCAATAGAGATCAGTAGAAGCCAGTGCTACAAACAAAGAATGTTGTACCTGCATGGCCATGCAAATGAAAAATGGACATTTAGCAGAAGGCACTGGGGTCTAGGGAAAGTTATGGGCCCTCACTAAATCATGTACAGAGAGAGACCTTGCATGCGGGTGGAAGTTAAACCAGGCAGATGCTTGAAATGAGGGTGTTTGTTAGTCTGCAAGCAGGATAAATGACAACCATGAAGAATACCTCTCTCTATGACATTTCCTCTAGCCACAACACACGTGCGTCCTCAGGGCACAGTGACCGACTGGCTCGCTCGGTCCCTCAAGCAGCAAGCTTCCTAACAGGATACCTTCTACCATTGTTTAATCTGTGAGATTAACGTCTAAATTCCAAACAAATTCTCAAGTTGCTAATAGAAAGTTTGTACACGTTGTAAGATACACGTCCCTCTAATGAACTAAGGGCCACATGTATCAAAAATCTATTTTTGCATTCCTGAAATAGTTTACTTTAGGTAATCGCTATTTAAGGAATGGAAAACGGTATGTAAGAAAATAGCGATTACCTAATAGCGATTCCTACAGAGTTGCAATCGCTATTAGGTAATGCTACTCCCTTCGTTCCTATGGGCCTAAAGGCCCAGAGGTGCGAATGGTTTTGCATCACCTAATTTACAATTACCTAATTGGCAATGGCAAATAAGATAATACAAAACCAAGGTTGCCCGGGGGCCTAAGGTCCAAACAAGCACCCCAAAGAAATAGTGCACATGTAAAGTGCACACATGTGCGCACTAAATGGCACTTCGAAAAATGCATTTTTCTTGCATTTTCAAAAATTGCACATCATACCATAGACCTGAAGCCGATGGTATCCTAAATGCAAAGTTTGCATTTGGAAAATTCTTTGTACATGTGCTTAGAGAATTGCAAATCGCGATTCCCTATTTGAAGTCTCAATTTTAGGTATTTTAAAAAAAATGTGATTATCTACAACGCACTGCCAAAGCCTTTCATACATCTTGAAAGGCTATTTTAAATTCACAAACGGTCAAATTTAGCAATTCGCACCATTTGCGAATGCAAAATAGTTTGATACATGTGGCCCTAAATGTTCATCCTTTCTGCATCAGATTGCACAACAGTTGTAGTGCCTGATTAACCCCTTCGCTGCGGCGGCAATTCCGCTGCAGCGCTAGGGGGGGGGGCCCGAGCGGTGCTCGCATGCTCGTGACGGAGCCGCTCCGTCACGAGCCGCAGTTGCGCTGTGCTCCTGACGGAGCAGTTCCGTCATGGACCCGCCCGCTTAATAGAACGCACCGCGCAGGCGCAAAATCAGCGCCGCGCAGGCGCGGCGGCAGGGCCATGACGGAACCGCTCCGTCATGAGCACAGCTCAGCCGATGCTCATGATGGAGCGGCTCCGTCATGAGCATACAAGGGGTTAACTTGACCATGTCCAGCAATTTCTGATCTAAGAAGTGCAGTGAAAAATGCACTGTGGTCAAGATTTAACCTTGCCTGGCTATTGTGAACTATTTCGTGAATGTATTCCTTTTATTTTGGGATAGATTTTCGGAAGCAACGTGGGTCTCGAGCAGCTTCCTTTAAGATGAGGCTTACTAAATGTCAAACTCATGGTAATCACAGGTTGAAGAAAATTATGTGTAGCTTCTAAGGTTTTCATGATCGTGTCGAAGAGTTCTATAACATTTTGAGTAAATTAAGATGAAAATGCTGTATAAAATTCAGCTAAGAACCCCATTTTGACCGTACGAAGATGGGGGCTTTTTCTGCTCAGTTTCTCAGCTGTAGCCTGCATGGAGATTGTTTCGAAGCACTCGAATTCTTAGTTGTCCCTCTGCATGTCTTTGTTGATTTCATCCTTTTTAGGTTTTGCCTCGCCAAAAAGATGCGCTCTGCGCATCTTTTTCGCGCAGGCGAAAACCTGATGAGAACTGTAGTGTGCTTTGGGTCGGCCCTCGTCATTCATTGGCTGGCTCCGTAAATGGAGCCTAGCCATTGGACGAGGGGCCTGTCCGTCAATGCCGGACCAGACACGGGGGCGTTCCCGACATTCTTTGGCTTTTGCCGACGTCACGCGACGCCGGGAACGCCCCCGAGTCTGGTCCGGCATTGCCGGCACCTCCCTTGCTCCCCCTCCCGCTTGTTTAGGTGCCCGTCTTCTGCTCCTGTACATTCAACACAGGCTCACCATAGATTAAAACAGCAGGTTACTATCATTTATAAACTAACTGCAACACGAGTTTCATAGACAAGAGTTTTCATAGACTTAGTCAGATATCTCGCTAGTCCGTCCTTAGTTTTTAGTTTTTCACCTAGAACAACATACACCACGTGATCGGACCGGGATAAACATAGAGTCTGACGGACTCTAGACTTCACGGACACTCGGCAGGGAGAATACAATGCAGCACGCGTTTTGAAAAATCACTCGGTAAGATTACGGAAATGGCAGCGGGGAGGCCCGCATAATATAGGGACATAATGATATAATCATGACATTCGAGTAAATTGGTTTATTATTGCTCCCCCTCCCGCTTGTTTTAGGCCCTAGACTTGTCCGCCGAATCCAGGCGCCGCTGCCGTCTTTGGGGGCCCAGGTTCGCGCCGCCTTGCTCCGCCGTTCTGTCTGTCTGTGGTTCCTCCCGCAGCTGCGTCCAGTGTGACCGCAGGGAGACTCCCGTTCTTTGAGGCGTCCACCCTCTCTCCCGCAGTGGGAAGACTCCCGATGATGCCGTCTGCGTGGTGCCCCTGGAGTGTTCCACCAGATACAGACCCCCCCCCCCCCCCCCCCCCCCCCCCGTCGTCCATCGCCTCAGTGCCTCCGGGGCTCCACGCCAGCTCAGTCATGCGCCTGGACAATGTCTTTCACCCGCTTCTGCACTCAGCTGCACCGCCGGGCTCCTGGGTCAGATCTTCAGGCCTAGCTTTGTCGGGCCGTGTGGTACCCCCGAGGCGCAGCTCCGGCGATCTGGCTCTCGCGGTTAGGGCTGCTCAGCTGACTGTCCCGTCCCGTTGCTCCCACATTGATATCGGGTTGAAGATTCTCATTTAACGGTGTGATTACCATGCAATTTACTGGTGGCTAAAAACCTAGGCCTGGCTAAAGCCTTTCCTGAGACAAGGAGCGACGTAATTTAATTTTTGAAGTTTTGTGTGGTATGTTATAGATTCAGATGAATAGCGTAGCATTTTATGTACGTGCATGCATTGTGTTCCTTGCTTAGGTGTGGTTTGAAAAAATAAAGATGAAATCATAAATTAGATCATGGCAGTGAGCAGCAAGAAAACAATGTCCTGAAAACATAATGTGCTTATAGTATTTCGGAAGGGAAGGAATATGTTTATCTCAAGCCCATGTGAAGGACGAGCTTGCTATTGGATTATGTTTTAGTCATCTGGTTGGGAACAGGGCTTTAGTTGGCAGCCAGTGTCCTTTCGCTGTGTTTTTTAAAATATAACCCTTCAGTATTTTAAGAAATTCTCCATTTTAGTTATCCTTTACTTAGCTGTTAAGGGGCCCCCTGCTCTATGCAACCCAATCAGCCATAGCCTTTTAAAACTGCATTCTGGGACTTATCTCTGCCTGGTTTCTTACTGTTTCGTGTTTTGAATTGTGCTCAATGTGTGCGCTTAGACACTGCAGGTTTTTCTGTTCAGAGCACTTTATCGTGCTATTGTACTTCGGTTTAAGCAGGCTGACTTTAGAGAGCGTTGATTGTCATTGAGCAAGGAGGGGCAGAGGTAAAAGTGAAACTCTATGCTTGCGAGTTGGAGCTTCTGCTTTAAAGTTTTGCAAAGCATGTGCTGGAGTTAATGGAAGCACCCTTTGCATGTTTAGAATGGACATTCCGTCTGTGAAGATTCCTCGTGCTCTTGCTCTCAACAAATCCTTAAGAATTTCTATTCCGGTAGAACCCGCATCAAAAGAACATTATCAATGACATACTTTGTATTTTATTTGTATGCACTTTTATTGGCTTTGATGACCGAAATAAAGTTCATAGAATGGAATGGAAATGGTATTACATACTGAGTTACATAAAAACAATGTAATTATTTAATATTTCAGCAGTCAAGGAGTTTGTGTTTTATAGCGTCTGTAACATTTGGGACCTATGGTCTAGATAGTTAAGTGCACTCAGAAGATTTTCCCTTCCGCACAGGAATGCTGTCACCATACAAATTGAGTTCAGAATCTCCGACACCTCAACAGGAGCAATGATGACCATTTCCACAAAGTTTATTTGATGTTTCTTCTGTATTGTGTTGACATTTCCAAGTTATAATTACTAGTGCAAAGTTTTAGCTTTTGGTCGCCCAATTACTTTCATTCATTTCCACGACAACACTTTACAAGTGTTTTGCGGGTTACACTCATCCTCTGGTCCTATGTCTCTGTGTGCCTAAATCCCCTTCTTATTTGTAATCAAATTAGATATGGTAATGCACAAGATTTCCCCAAAAAAAGAAGTGCCTATTATTTAGTCTATTTTATTGGAATCTCGCCCTTCATTCGATTACACAAAGAATTGTACAAGGTGAAGAAGTTTGAAGATCACTTTCCTGTTTCTCATTACTTATCTGGAGAATCTAAAGTTAGTGTAAAACTGTTCATGGTAATGCCCGTGGATGAAGATTTATCATTCAAGTCGCTAATTTGGAAGGTAGAAGTGTCCGTTCTATGAATGGTGAGTTGTATGGAAAACGTTGTCAGGACCTGATCACATTATGCAGAGGCAGGCCTTGAAAATTTTCCTTGTCATTGGCAACCACCAGAATGAAGTCCATGTTGAAACGCTTGCCGTCGTCTTTACTTCACTCAGTTGTCAGTAACTGTGTCCCTTTGAACCTATAGAAACGCTGCATCCTTGAGAGCACTATTGTTAAAGACCTTCTCCAGACCGTTTGTAGGTGAGTTCATTTAAAGTGCTTGTAAGGAAGTAAATCAGATGTGGAGAAACTTCAAGGAAATAAACTGCCAATAAAAGCTTTGGTGTTTTAATTTAGTAATCCGTATTGTTATTTAGTCCACATTTTCCAGTATGATATTGCCATTATCAAACTTTGTCTTTATTACATTTAAGACTACCGATGTATAACTTGCCTCTGACATATGTTGGGTAGGGGAGCAGTTAGTTACAACTCTGCTAAGTGGTCCCAAGTCAAGTATGTTACACTCAGAACACAGCTCCACCGATGCACCCACCACACAGCTCCACCGATGCACCCACCGCACAGCTCCACCGATGCAGCCACCACACAGCTCCACCGATGCAGCCACCACACAGCTCCACCGATGCAGCCACCACACAGCTCCACCGACACAGCTCCACCGATGCACCCACCACCCAGCTCCACCGATGCACCCACCACACAGCTCCACCGACACAGCTCCACCGAGGCACCCACCACACAGCTCCACCGAGGCACCCACCACACAGCTCCACCGAGGCACCCACCACACAGCTCTACCATGCCCCCACCACACAGCTCTACAATGCCCCCACCACACAGCTCCACAGATGCACCCACCACACAGCTCCACTGATGCACCCACCACACAGCTCCACCGACACAGCACCACCGATGCACCCACCACACAGCTCCACTGAGGCACCCACCACACAGCTCCACCGAGGCACCCACCACACAGCCCTACAGATGCACCCACCACAGAGCTCCACCGATGCACCCACCACACAGCTCCACCGATGCACCCACCACCCAGCTCCACCGATGCAGCCACCACACAGCTCCACCGACACAGCTCCACCGATGCACCCACCACACAGCTTCACCGATGCAACCACCACACAGCTCCACCGATGCAGCCACCACACAGCTCCACCGACACAGCTCCACCGATGCTCCCACCACCCAGCTCCACCGATGCACCCACCACACAGCTCCACCGATGCAGCCACCACACAGCTCCACCGACACAGCTCCACCGATGCACCCACCACCCAGCTCCACCGATGCACCCACCACACAGCTCCACCGACACAGTTCCACCGATGCACCCACCACACAGCTCCACCGATGCACCCACCACACAGCTCCACCGATGCACCCACCACACAGCTCCACCGATGCACCCACCACACAGCTCCACCGACACAGCTCCACCGATGCACCCACCACTCAGCTCCACGGATGCACCCACTGCTTGTGCCTCCGTGTGCCCCTGTTGCCTGCTTGTTATGTTATGTTATGTTATGTTATTTATTACTTGTTAAGCGCGCATACGCCCTGGGGCTTCTTGGCGCTGGTGAGAGAAACAAACATAACAGTGCATAAAAGAAAAACAATTATTTTTTACAGTAGGCCTGGGAAAAAAGAAGAGTTTTAAATGCCTTCCTAAAAGCAAGGAGATCCTTGCTATGTCGCAGAGTCAAGGGGAGGGAATTCCACAATGAGGAGGCTAAGAATTGAAAGCTGCTGCCCCCTTGACGTTTCTTTTTGAAACGAGGGACCTCAAGTAGATCTTTGTGGATTGATCTCAAACTGCGCGAAGGTGTATATTTGCGCAGTAGTGATCTAAGGAACATGGGGCCCTTACCCTCCAGAGCCTTGAACACAATGCAACCCACCTTAAAAGTGGCTCTCTGTTCCACAGGCAGCCAGTGCAGAGTCTCTAGTCCATGTCTAATCGATTCCCACTTAGGTGTTTTATAGATAAGTCTCGCAGCTTGATTTTGCAGGTACTGCAGTCTTTTAAGTTGGCCAATTGTGCTGTGTGGGTGTGTGTGGAGGGCTCTGTGTAGCTGTGTGTGTGGGAAGCTTTGTGTGGCTGTGTGTGTGGGAAGCTTTGTGTGGCTGTATGTGTGGGGGGCTGTGTGGGTGTGTGTGGGGGGGCTCTGTATGGGTGTGTGTGTGGGGGGGCTCTGTGTGTGTTTGTGTGTGTCATTTGCGAGAGATAAAGCTAGTGGCATTGTAAATGGCAATGCCATTTATTTATGTTAAAAAAACATAAATAAATATAATGTCAAGAGCAATGTCAATAGCTCTAACTTTAACAAAGGCAAAACCATTGCATTGTAAATGCTTGTTACTGTTCGTTTTACTGTAAGGCTCAAGATGGCACATCATTTGCTAGTCATAATTCAGGCGGGAGGATCCAGTATCTTTATTTCAACCATAAACCAGTTTCTTGTGTTTAGATTTCTAGAGTGAAGCGTGGCACTAAAAACACAGTTTACGAGGACAATAAATCCGGGGTGGATGTATAAAAGTTAGAAGGAGATAAGTGCAATAGCAGTGTCAGTACCTTGGTGGTGCTGTACCCCATCAAGAGAAAGGAGGCCATCCGGCATCAACACTTACGGAAACACTAAGGCAACATCTTTTCCTTATGTACCTGCTTACTAAAATGTGATATGGTAGTTATGGCCTAAAACCACCGCACAACAGACAGCACACTGTAACCTGAATCAGCGTATCCTCTCCTTTGCTGTTATAATTGCATGCATGCCCTATTGTGAAATGCCATTTTCCGCCAGTGACCTACAACTTTCTTTACCTACCTGTAATTTTGCAATGGGAGATCCTTGCACGCACAAAAAATCCTCTATATGAAAAGCTATCCTATGTTATGTGTATTTGTAAAGCTCACTATCACCCCTTAGGCAGCGGTCTTCAATCTGTGGGGCCCGACCCCCAGGGGGGTCGTGGAGTCCTGGGAAGGGGGTCGCAGATTCTGCAGAGTGCAGTTCCTGGCATTGGGCTGAGGGTGCTCACGGGGAGGCCTAATTCACACCGAGGTGTGAAAAACATCAACGCCTCATTAACAGGTAAAAGACCTTTCAAGTACTTGGGTGTGACTGTGTGTGTGTCCCTGAAGCTGTTTCAGCCTGGCTCACATACACGAGCTGGGGGGAGCTGGGGGGGGTGGTGGGGGAGGCTGGCTGGGGGAGTAGCTGTAGTTTAGCCCTTTGAGTTCAATGGATGTTGCGCACCTGGAGCTGTGGGTCCCATGACACGTCCCCGCCCCCAGCAGGGAGGCACAGGGATGCCCTCCTGTGAGCGGGAAAGAAGAAGGACGACGACGCAGAGAGATACTGACCCCTCCCCCCCCCCCATGAGAGAGGCACAGAAAAGGTGGGTGGATGAATGATGGGTGGATGGATGGATGGATGGATGTAAGGCTGAAGGATGGATGGATGTGTGAAAAGGTGGGTGGATGAATGAAAGGGTGGATGGATGAATGATGGATGCATGGATGGAAGGATGAAAGGGTGGATGGATGAAGGATAGATTGGTGAAGGATAGATGTATGGATGGAAGAATGAAAGGGTGGACGGATGAAGGATGGATGGATGAAAGGGTGGATGGATGAATGATGGATGGATGTGTAAAAAGATGGGTGGATGAATGAAGGGTGAATGGATTTATGAAAGGGTGGATGGATGAATGATGGGTGTATGGATGGAAGGATGAAAGGGTGGATGGATGAAGGATAGATTGGTGAAGGATAGATGTATGGATGGAAGAATAAAAGGGTGGACGGATGAAGGATGGATGGATGGATGAAAGGGTAGATGGATGAATGATGGATGGATGGATGGGTGTGTAAAAAGATGGGTGGATGAATGATGGGTGAATGGATGGATGAAAGGGTGGATGGATGAATGAATGATGGATGTATGGATCGGAGGATGGAAGGGTGGGTGGATGGATGTATGAATGGATAAAAGGTTGCATGGATGAATGATGGATGGATGTGTGAAAAGGTGGGTGGATGAATGATGGGTGGATGGAAGGAAGGGTGGATGGGTAAAGGATGGGTGAATGGATGGATGAAAGGGTGGATGAATGAATGATGGAAGTATGGATGGATGGATGTGTGAAAAAGTGGGGGATGAATGATGAGTGAAAAGGTGGGTGGATGAGTGAAAAGGTGGGTGGATGAATGATGAGTGGGTGGATGAATGATGAGTGAATGGATGAATGAAGGGTGGATGGATGAATGATGGATGGAAGGATGAAAGGGTGGATGGATGAAGGATAGATTGGTGAATGATAGATGTATGGATGAAAGAATGAAAGGGTGGACCGATGAAGGATGGATGGATGAAAGGGTGGATGGATGAATGATGGATGGATGGATGTGTAAAAAGATGGGTGGATGAATGATAGGTGAATGGATGGATGAAAGGGTGGATGGATGAATGATGGATGTATACATGGAAGGATGAAAGGGTGGATGGATGAAGGATAGATTGGTGAAGGATAGATGTATGGATGGAGGGATGAAAGGGTGGACGGATGAAGGATGTATGGATGGATGTGTGAAAAGGTGGGGGGATGAATGATGGGTAGATGGATAGATGAAAGGGCGGGTGGATGGATGTATGGATGAAAGGGTGGAGGGATGATGGATGGGAGAATGAAAGAGTGGATGGATGAAGGATGGATGTATGGATGGGAAGATGAAAGGGTGGATGGATGTATGAATGGATAAAAGGTTGCATGGATGAATGATGGATGGATGTGTGAAAAGGTGGGTGGATGAATGATGGGTGGATGGAAGGAAGGGTGGATGAGTAAAGGATGGATGTATGGATGGAAGGGTGGATGGATGAACGATGGATGTATGGATGAAAGGGTGAATGAATGGATGTGTGAAAGTGTGGGTGGATGAATGATGGAGGGATGTGATGAGGTCTAACAGGCGCATTTATGGTTGTCAAAAGTTGATGATGAGGAGTACCAGTTTCTAGAAACTTTTCTCGGAAGGGGGTCCTTACGCCTAAAAAGGTTTTACAAGGGGGTCTCGGCATCAAAAAGTTTGAAGACCTCCGCCTTAGGGTATCCTGGTGGAATGTATGACGTTACAAAGCATACATTCACAAAGCATACCATTACAACAAAACTTTTAGAACGCAGGATCCATTACAACGCATGCCATTACAACGCAGATGCTATTACAACGCATGCCATTACAACGTAAGTATGGGTAAGTATTTATTTTAATTTTAATTAATGGGAATGTAATAGTAGTGTAAATGTTGGATAGTGTAGGGGTTAAAATGACTATTCTAACTCCAGGGGGTGCAACGGTAGGGTAATTGTTGGATAGTGTAGGGGTTAAAATTAAATTAAATACTTACGTTGTAATAGCATCTGCGTTGTAATGGCATCTGCGTTGTAATGGCATGCGTTGTAATGGATCCTGCGTTGTAAAAGTTTCATTGTAATGGTAGTGAGTGGTGGAAGTTGCGTTGTAATGGCTGTTTCCCTCCTGGTGCTGATCAGGTGTGTGTGCCTGCCTAGGGTAGATTGATTAAGTGAAAAGCCAGGCCTTCAGCTTCTGGTGGGATTCAAGCGAGAGAGGAGGCCCTGATTGTCGTGGAGTGGGAGGCTGCTCCACGCTTCATGAGCGATGTATGAGAAGGCGCGACTTCCTGACCTGGTTCTGTGTATGCGTGGGAAATAATGGGAACCATAAACAGACTTCCCTGTTTAATAGAACCCAGGAAGGGTCCTCACTCTTTTGACATATAGACATTAGAAACTTATGTGAAAAGAAAGCCACTGGAAGGGTCAGCTCCTAGGGGTTCATTCAGAGGTTAAGGAAGTCCAATAAGCATAAACTAAACCCGGCTACTAGCGACCAATGAGAGCACCTCACAAGACCGCCAAGGAAGTTTATTCAGGAAGGGTAAGCAGTCTTTCAGATGCAGGATGTCCATCATCTAAAGAACATTGGCTTGCTGATCCTGTATCTGATAAGCAATGTAATGTATGTATCTATTATTTTATATGCTGGGATAACAGTTAATGTAAATCTTTTTCCTCATTTCACTACTGCATCAGTGTATTTACTCATTCTTCCTCTACTAGTCATTTATTCAGCTTTTCTTAAATTTAACACGGATCAGGTCTCCACCAACATATGCCCGCGTTATTATTATTGACAAAATCCTTACACCTTTCCTGGGGCCTCATTTATGAAAAGTGACGCATCGCTGCGTGAAAACAGCGATGCGTCACTTTTCACGGCGCACTCCTTACGACATTCCTGATGCGTCATATTTAATGTATGACGAATCATGTCGCAAGGAGTTACAGATACGTCAGCATTTCTGACGTATCTGTAAGCGCAAAAGTGACGCATTGCTGGAGTTTGTCACAAAAGTGACGCAACTCCAGCAATGCGTCCTTTCACATGGGGAAAGCCCCATGTGAAAGGGCTTGCGTCAGTCTTACGCCTGCTTTGAGGCAGGCGCAAGATTTTGACGCAACAGCGTCCTAAAAGTGACGCAGTGAAATCTCATAGATTTCACTGCGTCACTATTACGAGGCTTTTTGCGGGGGAACGCCCCCTCTGCATACATTATACCTGACGCAGGTATAATGTGGAGCAGGGGTTTAAAAAGTGACGCATCTACCTAGATGCGTCACTTTTTAAATATGGCGCAACGAGGCGCATTTTTTACACCGCTGGTGCGTCACAAAAAGTGACGCACCCGCGGCGCAAAACTGACGCAAGGCCTTCATAAATAAGGCCCCAGATCCTTCATTTCTTTGACTGAAAGACACGTTATCAATCAATTATTGAAACAGCAGTTTATCATCAGAGGGCTTTGTTGCAATTGAGATTGTTTCTTGCATTAAAGTGACATTTCATGGACTCACAGTGTATCCTTGAACATTGAGATTGTAACTCAGGGCCCGATTCACAGAATGAACTTAAGACTAAATCCTAAACTTACTACTATTTGGTATTCACAGAATGCACTTACTACTTTCGGGATTCACAGAGTGAACTTACTACTTTCGGGATTCACAGAATCAACTTACTACTTTCGGTATTCACAGAATAGATTTAAGACTGCTAACTTTACGTCCGCACTCGTGCCGTAAATTCCGGCCCGGAGGCGGAGTTTCCGGCTTGGGGGCAGAGCTTACGGGCCAGAGGCAGAGCTTCTGGGCCGGAGGCGGAGCTTACGGCTTGGAGGCAGAGCTTTCGGCCCAGAGGTGGAGATTTCAGCCATGGCTAAATACCCACCTCTGAGCCGGAAGCTCCGCCTCCAAGCTGCAAACCCCGCCTCTGGCCCGGAAGCTCCGCCTCCAGGCCGTAAGCTCTGCCCCCAAGCCGGAAACTCCGCCTCTGGGCCGGAATTTACGGCCCGAGTGTGGACGTAAAGTTAGTAGTCTTAAATCTATTCTGTGAATACCGAAAGTAGTAAATTCATTCTGTGAATCCTGAAAGTAGTAAGTTCACTTTGTGAATCCCGAAAGTAGTAAGTGCATTCTGTGAATACCAAATAGTAGTAAGTTTAGGAATTAGTCTAAGTTCATTCTGTGAATCGGGCCCTCAGACACTTGTAACTCATGCCCCATCAGCTTGTTTAATTTGTAACTTAGCTTCATTCACTTTCTTCCTACCACTTCTATCCAACGATGAGGGAGGGGGTAGATTGAAATCGCAATGAAATATGAAAAATGATGTCTCATAAGTCTAGTGCATTGAATATTTCAACACGCTCCACACGCTGGACACGTTATGATCCCAGCCCCCAGTTCTTTTCATGACCCTTCCCCCCACCATTCTCTTAGCACATTGACCACGTCCCCAAGGTACCGGCCCAGAGTATTCCATAGGATACTCCCCTTCAGCTGGGTTCATCTCTGAATTCAAATCTTCCGCTCTTTGAAACTCTAATGCACTAGATGTACTCAAGGTCCAAGAATGATATACCAATGCTATTGCTGCCTGTAACGCGGACACATGTCACACATGCGTCAGCAATAATGCCCTGGCTTTGGCAAATGACATTTCTTTCCTAGGCTCATTCTTCAACACCTGTTGGCAGCCTTCATTTGTATGAGTGGTGACCATAACTCCTTGGATGAAATCACACTCCAGTAACTGTGGGACTTAGGAAGCTAAAAACACCTACCTATCCTGTGCTTTTTAGTCAGTCCTTCGTGCAGTCCAATCACCCTTCTCATAGTACTTCCACGTTTTTCCCATCACTGTCCTCGGATCGCAAACACCCTCTTGAAAGCTCCTCTCATAAGCCCAGCCTTTTCTTTTTATGTAGGGACACCTCGCCTTCCTGATATCATAACCGTGAAGGACGGGAATGCTTGAATTCATCAGACCCACTAGTAATTAGCCAAGGCCGAAAACCCTTGTATTTGTCAGGCCCACTGACACTTACTCTGGATTGGAGGTTCTTGATTTAATCCAAACCAGGATCTCCAAAGTCGGTACTAGAGGGCAAGATCCATGCCAGATATTTAAGATAACCACATTTATCTAAATGGGGATACTCTAAAAATGTATTTGTCCCTCCACGACCTACTTTGGAGAACCCTGATCCAAACCATTGGTAATTGCTGTATGCTTGAAAATGGAAACATCCTTTACAACGCGGTGTTTACACCGCGCAACCTTTACGACGCAGCCATTACAAAGCAAGTCATTACCACGACTTGCGCTGGATGGTGCTCTTGCTTAAGAAATAGTTTGATTTTCTATTCCAACACATTCCCTACTGTTACGTGGGCTGGAGTTGGAATAGAAAATTAAACTAATCCACAATCCAGCGCCCTCCAATGCAAGTCGTTGTAACGACTTGCGTTGTGAAAACCGTGTTGTATAGTACCGCGATCAAAATGATCGCGTTGTACTGACGTACATCACTTGAAAATGGGCGATTTAGTGTTTGAGCTGTCATACCCACACCCATCAATTTACTGTTCACTCTTTCAACACCATTATTTTTAGGATCACGGCAATTTGGTATCCCTCCATTGATGCTCCCCGCAATAGGTTGTCTCTTCATCCCACTGCTTGTGCACCTTCTCACTGGCGCCCCCTGTAGCTTCTTTATGCTGTTGCATCTCTTAACCTCCTCAGCATGGCCCTCCACTGAACACAGAGTAGGACTTTGATGGAAGGCTTTTCATGACTCTGCTGCTGCTGCAGGCCGAGAAGGAGTAATGAAAGGATGAGAACCGTCTGATGACTAGGCATGGAGGAGCGGACATGTCTCCCGCACCAGACCTTGGCTGGGATGTCCCACACCAGATTAGCTAGAAAGAGTACATCATGTATAGAAAATTGATTTAAACAACAGTTGTTTTACCACTCTCTGTTATTGACATTGATGTTATTTTCTTCATGTTTCTGTGTCTCTTTTTATGAAACACACAGTACAGGCTGATTGCCCCGACTCATCTTCGCCAACTTCAGGAGGGTTTAGTATGCCCACGATGCAACTCGTACATACTCCATTTAGCAACCTTCCTGACAAGAAAAGCTTTGGAATAGGCTCTCGTTACATGTATTGGACTTGTCAACAACCAGAACTCTTCGAGGTATTTCCCTTCCTGAACGCTCGTTTATAGTTTTCCGGCGATGGACTAGGGATGCACTTTATCTTTTTGTGATTTCCTCAGGTGTTTAGTCTTCAGTGTTTGCTTTTATCCACAGAGCATTGGATGGATTCGATCACACACACATGTATGGGTTGCATGGTGGGCGCACTTCTATCATGCACCAGGCTACTGTGTTTTTCATCACTTTGTGATCACTCCTTCTCACCATCTCACCTGCCTTCACTGGATTGTGGATCGGTGTTTCATGTCTACGGACTTTTTCTTTCTTGCCCGGGTTTTTGTGGGCCTAATTGGATTTATACTCGTTTTTATTAGACAATGTAAGCATTGCAGAATGTATTTTGTTAATATTGCAGCCTTGAGAAAGTGTTCTTACAGAAGTAACACGTGCCGGCTGACAGATGGATTTGAACGCTTGCACTTTTCAATCAAGATTATCCAATAAAAAAGTGGTGAAAGAAAACGCAAAGACTTGTTCTTTAGAACAATATTTATAATGAGCAGACTTCTGTGTGCTCCAGTGACACATAATATTCTTTTTTTTAAATCAGAATGCCAGTTTAGCGTGTGGTCGGGCATTGAGGGTAGGGGCACATGCCTATTTACCATGTAGGGATTAGGGAACATCCTGTCCCAACATCCCCTCTCCCATACATACTCTCTGTGCTGGTGGCCAGGCCTAGGCAACCGCAGGCATGAGAAGGCATCATCCCCAAACATCTGCAGGGCTCTCTCCAGCAGGCCTACCTTACTCTTAGTCAAGCGACTCATACTGCACTGCTTACGGGGGATGGGTCGCCACGCAAGCCCAGATGCTTGCTCTCATTAGCTGGGCTTCTCCAACGAGTAGCCAGTGAGCTACTTACTGTGAGCTCTCCAGCTACCTCCAAGTAGCTCTCCTGAGTGTAGCCCAGCCTATTAACAATAGATGCTTTTGCTTCGTTGAATTAATATACATATACCAAAATTGAGATTATACATTCGAGATGAAAATGTGACTATTTTCAGAATTCATAAGCTGATATTTGAATTTAAATGGCTGAATTTTCAAAATATATGTAAAGCTTATATGTGACTGATAAATCATGTGGCACTTTGGAGACTTTTACAAATGTTATTACCTTAGTACCAGAGGCATTGCTGCTATGGCCGGTATGTAATACCCATGTAGAGGCATTGCATATGCACAAAGCCTTCATTACATCATTGCTGTCAACCATGCCTGGTGCACTGGGGTGGTTGCTGGTAGCACCCTTGCATACTGTGGTCACTAATGTAATCTTGTCTGATGTGGACCCTATTACACCACTAATAACATTAGTAGCTCTCAATGAGTTTCACTAAACATCAGTAGCTCTCATTAAAGAAAAGGCTGGAGACCCACTGGATGCATCGCCTCTGTGGGTCGAGTTTCATCGTCCCTACTAACATCAGGCACACGCATGGGCTGGTTGTGTGCTGGTGTACCAGGCAGTGGGCTCCCTCCTCCTTTTGTGATTCACATCAGGCACAGTTTGCTCTCCTTCTGGTTCAGTTACAATTTTGCCCAAGTGGCCACATTCTGCGTCTGTTTCACTTGTTTCTGCCTCCGTGTGGGTTTCGTCATATACATGTTTTTGTGATGTGTAAGCACCAGGTGTCAGTTTGATCACCTTTTTTCCAGTTTTTCGGTATTTTGGAATTTTCAGGATTTTGCCCCTTTAATCTTTCCTGCTGAAGCGTTTACCTTCCCATTTTTTTCTTTACCAGATTTGTTCTGACCTTAGGGTTATGAAGGCAAAAATGGTTTGCCCAGCTTGCCAACTTCTAACGCTCTTGACTTTGTTTCATATTCTTTTGTTTGTCCTTGCATGTCTTTTCTTTAAAAAAACGTTAAAGGGGGAATGTGGAGTTATTGACCACGAGAAGGTAGTCTGTCTTTGACTTCTCTCCTTTAGCAAGGAACTCAGACTCTCCACTGCCTCTTGTGCTACTTCCGGGCAGCCATCTCAGTGTGCGGCTTTTTGCAGACTGGAACCAACCACGAAAAGCGTGCAGCAAAAGCTCTCCTCATTGGCTCCCTTCACTCCTTGTCCTACCCTCCCCTCATAACCACCTGTAAAGATACTCCAGGTCTGGCTTGAAAACATGGAATATCTGCATCAACCACATGCTTCCTTTTGTAGCCTGCTCCTCCCCTAGTAACTGCACCTCACTAGCAAGAAAACTGCTAATTCCTCTCCCATTGAACAACAGAATAACATGTTGGGAGGCACAACAAGTTCAGATCACAGCTGCTGGACGTATTTTGAAGGAAAAGTCATGGCCGCCAATTCCCCGCCAGCTCCTTGGGTCTCTGTAAAGTCCTGTTCATGTCCTTAGACTTCTGAAGAGCATGTAAAGCGCTTCACTCCAGCAGTCATCTTAAGTGACAAGCGGGCTGTCTTCGGCCTCCAATGATCCTGATAGGCTACAGAAGCCGTCATCCTCTCTTTCCCCATGCACAGCTACAGCAATGCACGAGGTCGCTCCTTTTCAGTGCTTCCCCCACACCTATGGAACTACCACCGCACTAAGCACCATCAAATGGAAGTCCTTCAGTGGCTTCATAAACTTCTCAGATCCTTTCTGTTTGCACCTTCCCTTCAGTTCTGTCCTCACTGGCAAACCACTGTACCCAAGATTCCTTGCGACTGCCAAAGAAGCGAGATGGGTCTCGTTAGCCGGTTCTAGATGATACATCTACGGCGTGTACTGCTCAGCTGAGCAGGGCTTCATTGTTTTTAACTGAACTTATAATAACTGTTGATTAAAAACATGCAAATGTATTTAAAAAGGTGAAATTCTGGCTAACTACAAGGATCCATCCAACGACTCTGCGTGTTATCTAAGTGTTCGATGCTTTTGAAATGAATAATTCAAACTGACGTGTGCAGAGAAGTCTGATAGAAAAAAATATTATGGCAGAAAAAATGTCCCCAAAAAGCGAACAATAAGCAACATTTTCAATGTATAAAAGAAAGGTATTATCAAGGTTATTTGTTGAGCTTTTCAGAATCCTCCCCACTCTTACATTTCAAATAGTTCATCTTTTGATTAAAAACTTCTAAAAGTCTTTTACGATTTGATGTCCCTTTCCGGAAAATGTAATACCAAAGATGTAAATTTTGCTAGAACAAATATGACACATTAAGATGTTTTTTCCTGTACATATGAAAAAATAAAATCTGTGAAATCTGACAAATGTTGAACATTTTTTCTTGTCTAGGCTGGAGAGGAAACGTCTGAACATTTTGCAAATCTCTACTGTTTGTCTATTGTATTTGGAGCTCTGCAGCCCTGTATGTGGCTTTGCCTGCAGAATTAATTATTCTAAGTGACAAAGGTCGATTGCCCTTGTTTTATCTTGATGAACGAATGTAACCTGCCGCCCACATGAATTCACCTTCAAACACACATCTGCCTCCAACTGCACAGTTATACCTATGCTGTAAAGGGTGTTGACACCAATATTTGTATATTGTGCTATAGAACAAAATGTAGATTAATTTAGTAACTAAACATGCCGGCTGGTGCGTGCAGCCAGCCATGCGCCATGGCAAACATGTAGGCTCTGAGACCAGGTGGTGTACTGAGCTTCTTATGCTGACATGAGTAGAACCTGCATAGTCCTTTAAAGGCCTGGATTTCACTTACTCCTCCTGGGCTGAAAATGGTCAGTTTTGAGCAGAGGATGTGCCCTCTGCTCCTTTTATGCTCTTGAAATCTCTAAAAGGTGGGTGATCTCCAGTTGGGCAAGGCTAGCCAGGCAATGGTTACAAACCTAGCCAGGCTTACAGACTGTGCCTATGTGGGTGAGGCACAAAAGCAATAAGTCACCACCCTCCAACATCCTGCCTCATCGTACATGATCCTGAGCCATAATGCAGGGCTCTGCCCGTGTTGAATGCTCCATTGCTGGCTAGCTCGGCTCGTGCTCTATGAATATGTATACGCGCAGACATACGTATATAAGACTCATCAGGGCTGCCCCATGCCACCCTCTTTCCCTCACTCCTCCATCCACGACCAATGCTTTATTGTAAAACTATGAGATTATAGCTGAGGGTGAAAAGCGTGGTGCCTTTCTGTCCTACTAAAATCTTCCTCCAGATATTTTTACTTGCAAAATTATAGGAAAAAAGTCACGGTCAGAAAATACAAGAAGGTTAAAAAATCAACAATGTTGTGAAGGGAGATCCTTACTCCGCTGCTTCTGGTGAGGCACGGATTTGCTAGACGGCTCTTTTTATCAATCGCAGTCCAGCTGTTCTATGAAAGATATAAACTGTGAGCCTTGCAAACTACTGGTGGTATATGTCCATGCCACAGAGGTTCTAGTAGCTAACTCTCGAACAGTCGCTGTACAATTACAGGACTCTTCCTCAGGCCTCCTCCGGGTGCTGTCTCCAAGCTGCATTGACTGTCCTAAGCAACGGCTTGGATCCAGACATTTACACCCAGATGCTCCAGGCAGTGCCTGTCCCAGCAGCTCCTTGGTCCTGAAGGCAGGCCCCAGCCAGCAAAGGGAGCTGATTGGACAAAAAGCCCTCCAGCTTCCAATAGAAGTTTTATTAAGTGTTTGTTTGGGCTTTACTATATTGTTAACATGCAGTTCTGTGTGTTCTGAAAAACCGAGAGGCAACAAAGGATGCAAGTGAAATCCTAAAACACACAGAACAGCAGCAAGCAGGGTGTCCAGTGCAACCGATGGGCAGTAATTTATGGGCATTTGTTTGTCATATTTCCATGATTGGCGCGTCCGAGTAGTGCTTCTGGCCGCACGGTGACTTTCCACATCTGAGACTGAAGTCTGATTTACCACTTATGAGTGTTTTGCTTTTGCCACTCTGTCGGTTAGTCAGATATGCCACATTTATTGGAAAGTGGGTTTTTTAAGGTTTGAGGCCATAAGACTTTGCCACTTCTAGGGTGACTGAGATACCTATTGCCCAATGAGCAGTATTTCACAGCAGTGGGTGCTGTTGAGAACTATAATTGTTGACTACATTGTGCACATGATTCACGCTGGGTGAGCGGTAGGAGGTCAGACCAATGTCATGTTTAATGCTAGTGTGTGACATGCCTTGTACTGTCGTGAGTGTGATGATAGCCAGCTTTGTGGCATATTTGTTCAGTGTTGAATATGTGGAAATAGCCCTAATTTGTTGTTTTGAAAGTTTGTGTATGTTATTTCTTAGTGTTTGTTATTGTGGTGAGCCAGGCCCTAGGTGCAATGTGCATTTCTGTGATGCTACATAACATAACGTGTATTTGTAACGATCTGTTGGCGCTGAGTAACAGATGTTTATTGTTACCCAACTCTATGGTACTCATTTTATCGACCTCAGAAGGATGAAAGGCTGAGTGAACCATCAGGATTTGAACCTGTGATCATAAGGTTGAACACAGGCCCCTACAGTGGACGCGTTAGCCCGCTAAGCTACCAGACTGACGTTTTCAGTTAGAAAAGTGTGTTCATGGCCACGTGCGCTGTAGCATCCTTTACTGTTGGTGGTAGGTTTTTGTGATTTCTTGGCTGGTTATAGGCCCCTTCATAGCACAAGCCTGTGCAGATGGGTAGCTGTGCACTGTGTGTTTACTCTAAAAGAGCTTTATCATAGAAGGCCCAGCAAACCAGCGTGTTTCATGAGCAGGACCTCTGCAGCCTGCTAAAGCCATAGATGTGTTCTACCGTCGGAGATTTACTCCAAATGCATGAAAAAACAAATGGAACTGCAAGAAATGGTGACTGAAGCAGCACACACTTAAACTTCAAATGAGGAAACTTCCAAATGGGGTACACTCCCGTCAGCCTTAACCCACTGGCCTCTCCTCTGTTTTTCCCGTTCTCAGACTACAATCTGTGGATTCAGACCAGAGGAAACAAATGCTCCTGCTTCAGGCTCATTTCTGGACCCGAAACCTCCTAGCTCTGCCTCTCTGAAGGCAGCTCCGCCCACCCAGGTGAGATGAAAGCACTGGGTACTGGAGATTCCTGCGAATCTCCTTTATTTCTTTACTTCCTTGGACTTTGGACCCATTCGTATTGAGGAAGCTGCAGCTCGAGTAGGAAATGTACTCGAGCGGCAGAAAGAACCAGCGCCCTCTTGCACTGCCATGGTGCCGCTCATGCTAATGTTTCATGCAGGACATAGACCTGGCGCTTAAAAATCCGTGTGAATGACGTGACCTAGTGCACTCGTGGAACTCTATGTAGAGGATGGAGTTTTTAGGTCCCCTCGCGGAGTTCTGCATAGCGGAACTCTGCAAACTCTGCAAACTCTGCCCAGGCCTAGTTTCGGTAAAGCCGCATTGCAGATGTAATCCTTACATTTTTACATTCTTTTTTCTATCCTTCCTGACATGATATTTTGCTTTCATTAAAGGCCTTCTGATTTCTGCCTGTGTGCTTTAGGCACTCTCCGTCAGTTAGCAGGTGCCTCAGAAGAACGGGAATTTAATAAGTGTTTTTTCAGAGGGTTTCATTGATAATTCTGAGGCCCTATTTTTAAAGTACTGAGAGAGGGTGTAAGTAACTGCACTTGGCCTTTACGTTGAACCAGAGCGGCGCGGCTCTCTTCACTGGGGTAAAACTGAATCCTCACTTGGAAATACGCTTGGGTGCACCAGTGAACCTTGCAGTGATGTAATAACATGATGTTTTGCTGAACTGCTGAGCACAATCCCCAGGAAATGCCACACCTCCTGATTGCAGTAATGCTATTTCTTCATCAAAGTACTGCCCTTTTAGAAAGCCTGCCACACTTAGCTGAGGGCTCGAGCTGGAGAGGTCGAGTGCTTGTTGACGGATGCAGAACGCCGCCCTCGACATGTTTAACTGGCGCTTCCATGTAAGCGCCTGGCTTGGGTGGCAGAACATGCGAACCTGAGCCAAAGATTGCCCTGGGCCCCCTGTGGGAGCGTCGTTGCTCTCTGGCACACACTTGGTGAATCTGCACCGCGCATGCGTGAGCCTTGGACGGCTCCTACCTCTGGAGTGACTTCATGACTTTGATCACGTGGACACCTCAGGTATCCGAGGGCCGGACACAGTGGTTGGGGGTCTTTGGAGATTTGCAGGGCGGCCTCTGTCTGGATCCTTGTTCACATGGAGAGCTCAGTAGGTCCTCGGTGATTGTCAGATTCCTTCCAGGTGGGTGTTTGTGTCACTCTCCTGACTTGTGTGTGCTCAGCACTCACCGTAGAAAGGTTACTGCCATTGGGTGTTTCCTCATTACAGAGAAACCTTCATTCTTGCTTGCAGGGGAGCTGCTATTTCATTGCAAGGGCTCATTCTGCGGCTGTACATTCACACCTGAAAAACACCAATGCCCAAAATGTATAGGAGGCGGCTGGAGAACAGAAACTATCTGGGCATCCTTCCTGGACATTCTGGGCTTCAGGTGAGGGCCAGACCTTCTCTTGGAAAAGATTCCCTCACCACCACCCACTTGGATGCTTGATTTACAATGTTACGGAAAATTCATTTTGAGGAGTTGCTTTCCTTGGAGGTCTGTCACTGTGGTTTCCTGCAGCTGCCAGCAGTGCACTTTCTATGCTCTCTGGAGCCGCCCACAGTTTTTAGAGTGATATCATATGATAGGTGATTCCTTGCATGACCTCCTGCAGGACAGCTCGAATGGCCGCCTTGGTTTGTGCCCTCACTGCTTTTCCTTCAAGTTTCCTGCATAGGTACAGTGACGGAAACAAGGTAAGTGCACAACTCTGGCCCTCACCCATGACATCTGCAGTTCACATGTAGGTCATATATGGAGAAACTCTTCCATACACTCTATCCCACCCTTGACTCCTTGTTTACTCGCGCCTTATCCAGCCTCTGTAGGATCTGGAGAGTAGGGTAGAGGGGGACGAAATACATGGACGTCATTTTGGGGTCGCCAGCCCTCCAGCTGTGAATCCTGGCTTCCCCCCTGCAACCCCTGGTAGTACCGGTGCGGCCCGGGCCCCAGAGGTAGCAACATTAGTGCCAAGAACACAGGGGCAGCCCAAACCTCCTACTTCCTTCTCATTTTTAATTCTACTAATAGTGAATAAATTACTATTAGTGCAATATTAAATGGAGCACACTTGGATGGAATGGGACCTTTGGTGGCTGCTGAGGTAAGTAACAATGCTATTAAAAGTATGTTGTGTGTGTGCTTGTAGTGAGAGTGTGTTTTTATGAGAGAGAGACAATGTGTATGGGTAACATGTGTGGCTATGTGTGTAACAATGTTTGTGAGTGAAACTCTGTGAGAGTCAGTGATGGGTGGTGAGTGAGACTGTGAGATTGAGTGAGAAACATTAGGAGAGTGAATAAAGAATGGCTGCATGAGAATGAATAAGAATGAGTGCAAGGGGGTATGAGCGAGTGTGAGAGAGCGAGAATGAGTGTGAGAGAGAATGAAAGTGAGTGTGAGTGAGAATGTAATTTTACTGACGAGAGTTTGCTCTGGGATACTGAAGATAATGGCTCTCTTACAGTGATACCCTGTGCACAATACTGGCACTCTCATACTTGAGGCAGTTGTTAGCATGACACACACCTGTGACAAAATACTAGGACTGGCACACTGGTGGTGAATCTTGTCATAATGGGCACCCATGGTATAACACCGGCACTGGGATAGTAGAGGTAACTTTTAGCACATATGGCAACCTTGGAAAAATACTGCCATACTTCAGTCAAATCTTGGCACATGGATACCAGTCGCAAAATGCTGGTACTAGCAAACTAGTGGTAATTCTTGGTATAAAGGTGGGCAACGTGATATATGGCAGGGTGCCAACCATGACAATATGCTGGCTCTGACTTACTGAGGTTATTTTTTTACATATTTGTGATCTATGGTATAGGGACTCCACAATGGCAAACTTCTGCCACTGGCATATTTTATGTAATTTCTAGGTCTCGCCTACACAGTGCATGCACTATGCTGCTAAACTTGTTGCTTACAATTCAGTGGTCATACAAGCTGCACACAGCGTACAATCAGTTGTTTCATTGTTGATCTCATTTGCAGTCTTTTGATTGCATAGCTCCTGTAGGCTTCCCTTCCTTTCTTGTGTTAGCTCCTCCCTGCAGCATTGACCAAGTACTTATATTGTTCCTCATCTTTGTCTTTGTTCTTCCTCGTTTTGTTGCAACACACTATTTTTTTTATAAAGGTTTCAGTATTATTCCTGAACGTGTAATGCGCTTTTCAACTTATAACAAAAGGTATACGGCTTCTTATTATGTTTTTTTCCCACACTATTTGCTGTCTCTATTGATGATTTAGTTACACCCACAACTGTATTACTCTACTCTACTCTACTTTATGCTCCTCTTCTCTATGCTTCTCCCTTCCACTCTACACCACTCTATTCTATGTCACTGCACTCTACTGAACGCCGCTCTATACATCGCCACGCTACTCTACCCCACTCTACGCCAATCTACTCTACCCTACTCCACTCTACTCTATGCCACTCTACTTTCCCCACTCTACATCACTCCATGCCTCTCCACACCACTGCACTCAACTCTATGCCAATCTACTCTACCCCACTCTACTCTACCCCACACCACTCCACTCTATGCCAAATTGCTCCATGCACCGCCACTCTATGCCACTCTATGCCACTCCACTCTATGCTACTCTACGCTAATCTCATCTATGCTAGCCCACTCCACTCTATGTAACTCTACTCAATGCTAATCCACTCTACTCTATGACAATTTACTGTACCCACTATACTCTAGGCCACTCTACTCAACTCATCCCACTATACTGTGTGCTGCTCCACACCACTCTATTATGTGCTACTTTACTCCACTCTGTCACTCCACTCTATGCCACTTTACTCCACGACAGTCTACTTTACACCACTCCACTCTAATATACTCCACTCTGTGCCACTCTGACACTCCACGCCACTCCATGCCACAACACACCACTCACTCTATGCCGCACAATACTCCTCTATGCCACTCCACTCTGCTCTACTCCACTCTATGCCACTCTACTCAGCACCCATCACTCTACACTATCCCACTCCATGCCACTCAATACCACTTTACTGAACCCACTCTACTCGATACCACTCTACTCTATGCCACTCTAGTCCAAGCCACTCTATTCCCCCCACTCCACCCCACCCCACTTCATTCCATTCCACTCTACTCCAATCCACTCTGACACTCTACACCACTGTACTCTATGCCACTTTACACCAATCTACTCAGTGCCACTTCACCTCACTTTACACCATGCCACTCTCTGGCACTCTACTCTATGGCACTCCAGTCCACTCCACACCACTCCACTCCACGCCACTTTGCTAAATGCCACTCCACTCTATGCAACTGCACTCTACTCTATACAACTCTCTGCCGTTCCACTCTACACCACTCTATGACATTTCACTCTACTACATGCCACCCTACTCCTCTTCACCCTACTTGATACCAGTCTGCTCTAAACCACTCCACTCTAAGTCACCCTACACCACTCCACTCTATTATATGCCACTCTACAGAACTACACTCCATGCCACTCCTCTCTATGCCACTCTACGCCACTTCACTTCATTCCACACAAAGCCACTCTGCAGCACTCTACACTACACTACTCTACTCCATGCCACTATGCTCTATGCTACTCTATGCTACTCTACTCTGTGCCACTCCACTCTACTCTTCACCGCTCTACTTTACCTCACTCTATTCTATGCCATGCCAGTCTATGTCATGCCACTCTAGACCAAATTGTGCCACTCTTCAGCACTCCACTCTATGCCACTTTACTCTACACCCTCCACACTACTTTACTCCACATAGTGGCACTCTACGCCACACCACTCTACTCTACACCACTCTACGCTACTCCACTCCACTCTATGCCAGTCCACTCTATGCTACTCCATTCAACTCTACACCACTCCACTCTACCCACTCTACCTCAGACTACGTCATTCCACTCTACGCCACTCCACTCCTCTACATGCTACTCCAGTCTATGCCACAATAATCTATGCCACTCTGCTCTATTCCACTCTAATGTACGCCACTCCACTTTACATCACTTCTCTCTAAGTCCTTTCACTCTACTTTACACCACTCCACTCTACCTTACTCTACGTCCTTTAGTGAACATGTTTGATTGTTCACTGTGGCAAAAATGAAAAACCTAAAAACACAAACCATGACTTTTTTTAACAATCAAACATCGAGCAGAAACGCACACTTTCCAGAGCCATGCAGGAAAATTGAACGGCCGAAGCATGTGCAGCTCCTTCCATGTTGGGCAACCCCTATTGTCTTCTCCGTGAACGAGTGGCGGCTGGTGATTTTGGAGTATGGTACTCCGTGGAAAACTTTGGTGTGTTCATTACAGGAAGTAGTTGTAGTGTACTCTAACAAATGCCCTGCACGGCTGCTGCATCATTTTGGTGCCTGTGTTGTCAGTTTGTGGGTGGTATGGCGGTCACCCGCAACAGCAGTCTCAATGGTTGGCAATGGCAACCTCTTTTTGTAACCAGTGGAATGTGGACGTTGATGAAGAGGTAATGTTTCAATTACCTGTAATTCTATCACTGTGAGCCCTTTCTTCTTCTTTCCAGTCATTAGCTCCTCCCACCGCCCAGATGGATGCTGGGTCAGGCCGAACCATGTCACTGGTGATGGTCCAGAATGACTTGTGGGTGGGTGGTCCTTACGTGTGCCTCCAGAGCAGTGGGGGCAAAGCTAAAGCTCACCACAGAGCGTGTATGATGAGTCAGCTCTAGGTTAACAACAGGAACAAAGGAGAAGGGTCTCAGAGTAATGGAATTACCGGTAAGTAATGGAAACATTCAGAAACAGAGAACACATAGACACCCGAGCAGCTAGTGCACGGATCAAGACTCATCACACGGATTAGATGGTAAATAAAACCAGAGGAACACTTAGGGTCGGAGTTCATGAGCTGGGAAGCTTCCAGCGTGTCCCAGGTACTTGTTGTTGCCACAGAGTGCAAAGGTAGCAATGAGCAAGTGTTCTCCATCAGGGCAGGGTACCATGCAGGAGTCGGAATGTAAGCAGGAAGTGTGTGATGTTGTGAAACGCTGCAGAGGCCCCGCCCCCACACTCTAGTACCAAGGAGGTGATGCCCCTTGGATGCCTGCTCATTTCTACAGCCAGGTCGGTCCTAGGGCAGGAAAATATACTGTTAACGTTTCAGCAGCCGTGAGATGCACACGCCTCACTGCTCGGCTTGTATGTATATACACATATATTGAACAAAGCGTTTGTTTTTGACGGCACAAGACTCCGAGATGGAAGTGGTGGCCGTCATCACCTGTTTGAGGCACAGCAGAGTCAGTATCCAGAGTGGCAATAAAACATGCCTCTCTGGTGCACGATTCAACGTTTACCAGCGTGAACCGCAAACTACCCCAGGATTTTGAGACATAGGGCCAGATGTATGAAGCTCAAATGGGTTCGCAAATGCCGAAATTTGCCGATTTTCGGCGTTTGCGAACTCATTTGAGCAAAATGTTATGTATGTCGCAAATTTCAGTGCAAAATAAGGAATCGCAAATTTGCGATTCCTTATTTTGGAATTGCATTTAAGGAATCGCAAAATTTGCGATTCCTTAAATGCAATGTATGATGCAAAAAAAAATTGCTAATTGTCCCCAAGGAATCTCAAATTACCACCAACTTCAAGTTGGTGGTAATTTGCAAATTTCTTGAAAAATGCCAATTTTAGCATTTTTCAAAGTGCCATGTGATGCACATACATGCCCTTAGGGCATGTATGTGCACCACATGTGCACCCATGCTTATTTCAGGGGAGCAACAGGGTGTCCTTTGGACACCCCTGCACCCTTAAAATTATTCTCAATTTGCGATTAGCAAATTGCGAATCGCAAATTGAGAATAATTTCGCATTCATTCTTATGGGCCTCCTGGCCCATAGAAATGAATGGGAAATTATTCCTTAATTGTGATTAGCAATATGCTAATCGCAATTAAGGAATTTTAAGAAATCGCTAAAAAATAGCGAATTTCTACATACATACCATTTTGCAATTCTCAAATAGCGATTCCTTAAAAATCGCTATTTGAGAATCGCAAAAGTGTATCTTGTTACATCTGGCCCATAGTCCTTTTGAGTGTGAAATGCTGGAATAACCTCGGATGTCAGCATTGTTGCTGTTACTGGGCTGCCCGGTGCTAAGGTTACAGTGACATCACTTCCTGTGAACTCAGCTCAATGGTGACCCCTAAAACAATGACCATTTCTCTCCCTGCACTTAAACACTTTTAGCTTCAGTGAATGCCATAAGGCTGTGAACATTTTTAAGCACCTCTCTCTTCAGTCCTTTGAAACCTCTAAAGGCCTATGGTGAGTGGCAGCATCGGATTGGGAAGGTGGGCAGTCAGGCATTGGCTGATGGGCCGGTGCCTAAGGGTCACCCACAGAGCCTTATTGGTCCCCCACCCCCAAGTCACTGTAATGGGGGCCAGCATCATGGGAAGGGAGGCTCTGAGAGGGTTGCTTTCAGCAGTGTCCTTAGGCCAAGATTGTTCTGTCCATTTCAGACTTTATCTTGGCCTCCAGTGGGGCCGGCGTAGATGACCAGAAATATTGTCCCCCTCCCCTGCCACGGGCCAGCATCACCTCAGCCCCCCTAGAGCAGCAGCAGCTCTGTGCTTTTCTTCACCCCTCCCCTGCCAGGCCATCACCCAGAGGCTATAGTTGGTTGGGGAAGGGGGAGAGTAAGTGGATGGCCCTGCTGAGGGCCTGTTATTGGCACCTCGGCCCCAGTGTCTTTCAGGCCTTGGTGGGGGGAGGGTGGGTGGGGGTGTATGTTTGTATAAACCTCGCTATGAAGAACCTTTCCCAGAGACATTAATTGAGATCATGTAATGTTAGGGTCAGAGCTGCCGAATGTGGAACTATGGAAATAGGTTTGAGTCCCAGCCTCTCCTCCGCATCCTGTGATTCTGGGCAAACAACTTAATTCCCCAAGGCCGAAAATAAAAATGAATTTGATCTTTTGTAATATAACTAGTGTGCATATATTTGCTGCCCTTTGGCCGAGTTTACGCTATATCAAGCTACAATAAAAAAGCGTAACCTTCTGTTTGCTCTTGATTTAAGAACCTGCAAAGGCTGGAACTTAATAATGAAAGAGGATTCTTTGTTCAGTACTAAAAAAGTCCATCTTCCTTCTTAGCATGGTTTTTCTTCCTTTGTTTAGTTTTAACTATCAATAAAGAAACTTTAGACCACACTTTAAACTGCTTTCAAATTATGTTTACTGTTTAAACTTTAAAGTACATATCGTTCAAGGGAGAAAATACCAGCTGTAGGTGATTTTCTTCATTTTTGTAGTGGCAAGGGCATTCAAATATTGGTAATGCTGGTTAAAAAAACAGTCAGGTGGCAAACATAGCCATAGGAGGAGTTGGGGCCTTTGGGCCACTCTATTTCACTATGCCCGCCCAGTCACAATGTTGTGCGTTTTCACCAATGTTTCTGGGTCAATGAGCATTTCAAATACACAATTTATCAAACATTTCTCTAAAAATGAGCCCCATGAGACCAGCCAAATGCTGTTTCGTGAACGGGCGTGAACCAGGAATGTGGGCCATGTTTTTGCAGGTGCCCGGGCCAAATTGCGATTCCAATCCAAGCTTGTTTAGAGAGCATCAGCACCACTGGGTGCATCGGTGGGGCACGTAGGATCAGACTGATGCCCTGCGGAAAGCACACAATATTGTAGATTTGAAATCGTGCTGGGAAATATCACCGTCAAAACAGCGACTTGAAAAATATCGTCACGTTCAGTATGTATAGTATGCGTAGGTTGACTAGTTTTACCTCCACATCTAAGTGCCTTGGCAATATTTTGGCTACAAGATTCTTTTAGCTCGTCCACGGCGTCTGACATGCAGCACGACCTTGTTATGGTTATGAAAGAGTATTTGAAAGAGGCTATTGACAAAGCCGTTAATGTGCTAAAGAAGAGCTCTAGGGTAGGAGGAAGTATAAGAAGTTCCGTTTGAGGATCCCCTTCCCGCATCACTACTGGGGCACGCAGGGTGGGCGGGGCTGCGCTGCGCTCTGAGGGAACTTGTCGATCACGTCACGTGGCCAGGAAGTGTAGACCGGCACTGTTCCGGTTTGTGTTTGTCCCTCTAGCAGTGGCAATTTATTTCCAATTTGCAATGCTCATTAATTGTCATTGTTGTTAGCTAGTCTAGCAGCGTCACTTTTGTTGAAGCACAGAGTGTGACCTGTTCTTGATGTCTCAGCCTTTGACACGAACATTTGCAGGCTGTTCACTGAGTTTGTTCAGCTTGGGTGGAAGCTTGCACACTGCAGGTATTTGCTCCAGTCTGAGGGCATTTTATATGCAGCTGCTTCTAGCATTCCATTACTTGAGATGTTTAACCCCTCCCGTGCTGATGACGAGCTCAGCTCGTAATGAGGCAAGGTTGCGCTGTGCTGATGACGAGCTGAGCTCGTCATGACACGCGTGGTGCTCACACGCGGGGCTAATTCCCCCGCTGTGCATTCTAAAGAAATGGGCGTGGTCATGACGAGCTCAGCTCGTCATGAGCACAGCGCCACCATGTAGCGTGACGAGCTGAGCTCGTCACAAGCACCGTTGCCCTGGGCGCGCTCCTCCCCCCCCCCAGCGCAGCAGGGTAATTAGCCCTGCGGCGAAGGGGTTAAGGCGGTATTCAGAAAGTGATTGTTAGTGGAATATTCCATGCTGAATATAATGCCAAGTCGCCCTGATAATATTATTGAGGGACACTCCTCTAAACTGTGACGTGTGTACACGTAATAGAGTTGCTTCAAGGGCTCTAAGTGGGGTTGGTCCGTCCGGAGCTCAGTGTCTCAGACCTGCAGAAATTCAAAACCCTTTGAAACGGGTCGTCATCGGCAGGGCACAACTCCTAAAAAAAGAAGTGGGGGGACGCTCCAAGTTAGGTGGTGTCACCGGAAGTGACGTCACAACAGGAAGTGATGTCATGAAATTTGCCGTCTCCGTCTGAAATGCGTAAATACATACAAGATACAAGTAGAGGTATAATACTGCAATAAGTGGCTGTTAGACGGACCTGGAGGGTCGGCCGAGGACAAGGGGAGAGGTCTCCGGGGAGAGCCGTCTCCAGCGATCGTACAGACGAGTAACTTCCCCCCCACAGATGTACACCACACAAAGATAAGGTTTAACGTTCTTTATAAGCAATCTTGAAGTACGATAGAATGGTACAAGGAGGTCAGGACTCAGGGGTCCCCTCGATTCTAGTCTCTTGGATGGGAAAGGGGGTAGCGGGACAGTCTTGTTACCAATCTGGTAGATGCGATGATATGATGGATAGCTCACAATCCTCGAGCTCGGCGTTCTAGGTGGACGGGCCGCGGCAGCGCCGGCAGGCAGGACGATAGTTCACAAGGCAGGGCTACGGCAGCGCCAGTAGTCCGTCAAGGATGAGTTCTTCACGGGGTCTCTCGACTCCAGGATACAACTGCCTTCCTGCTCTGGAGCTGCCCCAGTTATAGGTCTGGCGCCCTTTGATGTCCGGACCCTCGCACTTGGAGGTCGGGAGGTCCGGGATGAGGGAGTCCAGACACCCAGCAGGGGGGTGGAGCCAGTGCCCGGGGGAGCTGGGGGCGATCGGCACCTGGCGGGGGAGAGCCATCGACACTTCTTTCTCCCATTGACCTGCCAAGTGGTCCGTTCACCTCCTGGGAGGATGGTGGTGCCGGGATGTCGGGGCCTGGCCAGGCCCAGGGTTAGGGTCGAGTCGAGGCCACGCGGCCTCGTGGTGCAGGGTCCAAGATGGCGGCCGGGCCGGGCGATGGAGTTGGTAGTGGCTCGGCCCCATGATACAGAGATGTCCGGGGGCAGTAGTCCCGTAGGGGACGGGCTGCGGGTTGCTTCTGTGGATAACACCTGGAGGGCCGGGGCTCGGGCCCTGTCATGTGGGGAGGGAGCGAGCCCTTCATGTGGCCTGTCCAACAGTGGCAGTCACTCAAAACACAAAAACACACTATACACAGGACCCATTCCTTTGATTACACAGTTATTACAGACTCGGCCGTAGGCACTATGGGCATCTGTCGGGGTCCCTGGAAGTGACATGCTTGGCGTGTTGACAGCGCAGCTCCTTGAAGCCTTGGCGCCTAGGCTGTGCTCTGAGAAAGGCTGGCAAGGGGAGGGCGCGAGGTGGAAGGGGAGATTAGTCTGAGCCTCGGGTGCATTTGAAAGGCTATCATTTGCACGCAGGTGCAGACGCGGGTACCGGCTCCATCTTTTGGGCTCGGAAGACAGCGTCCACCCGGTAAAAACACAGTAAAATAAGTGGGGGGACGCCGTCCACCCGCGTGGTACCCCGACTTGAGCCCTGGCCATCGGGCTCTTTATAGATGTACTTTACAGAGAAAACACTGCTAGATTTTTCATCAGCGATATCTCAACACTGACTGTAAAAAAACATGATAGTAATCCATGAAGTGAAGAAGCTCATGTTTACAGTTCATGGTTTACCTAATTTACTTCCCTAAGAGTATTTAATTTTTCCGGGGTGCTGTTTTCCTGTAGTTTTTTTCATGCAGAATATTAATGTTGGATTTTGCATGCTGTGCACTGGGACATTTGCAGGTGTCTGTGGGAGCTCAGGTTGTGGGTGGTGTTTAGAACAGGCCATGATTGAGAGTTCTGAAGTTGAGGCTGAAGGCAGTGTGACTTTCTAACAGTACCTGTCAGTGGACCACAAAGGTGCCCCGACTACATGATCGTCCAAACCTTGGTCACTCAGCAGAGCGCACAGAGCATGGGAGACATGTGCCACTTGAAATTGAGAGTATTTGCAAACGTGTGTGAAGGTAGTACAAAGCTTTTGTAAAAGTGAAAGGCCGAAAGTGAAAGAAAATGAAGTACGTATAGGTTTTTTTGTTGTTGCATATTTATATAGCACGAACTCGACCCGAAGGTTTTGGAGCGCTTTACATGAGCACCGTATTTACATTACACATTCAGGCATAGGGAGATTACGTGATGCCCAGAATCACAGGATGGGGACGCGACCCCGAGGCTCGTTTCCAGCACCAAAGTTTGCAGTCTGCATGTGGGGGAATGGCGAAGTGACTGGGATGCAAGGAAGTGCGTGCAGAAGGAAAGAGGGAGAAGAGGGTGTGCAAGAGGGCACAGATGAGGTTTGAAACATGCAAATGGAGGAGTTCAGAAATATGTGGGGAGAATGGTGCAGGTGTCTCACAGAGATGCTGCAGAGGAAAGGGGTGTGAAGGAGAGATAGCGGGTGATTGTGATGCTTTGAAGACCACTACAGACCTCTAGAATGTTTAATTCACAGTGTTGTATTTTTCCTAATTGAATAATTTCCATTTCTAATTTTATTCCCTACAATATCATTATAACTAATTTATCTGATACCACTAACAAGCATTGCCACAGCCTAAAGGTCTGGCTTGTTTTATGTTCTTGTCCATAATTGTGTGATGTGCCTAGATGCAATAACAGAAAACTCGCAGAAAGGCACTCAAAAATTGATCAGGTGGCGCGCTGTGTGAAATAAAAGGTTTCAGTTTACATGTTTTAAGCGATACTCTTAATGACATCAGCCATGCCTTTTGAAAAAAGATTCATGTGAGGAAAGTGGTTTATTATATAGTGTGGTTATCCAAACGCACTGTGTAATAAACTCACAAATCCATCTTGGGTCCAATCAGGCCCGCTTGCTAAACTTTAGCTCAAAGTTAAGTAGCTGTGACTTCGAGCAGTCAGGCTTTATCAAGAGACCAAGGGAAAAGCATTTGGAAGTACCAAAACAGTTGAAGAAGAAAGAAACAAGATACAAAGAAAATCCGACATCAATTTTTATATTTAGACACCATAATGAACAAAATCCTCACAGTAGGGGTGGTTCCTGAGATATAAATTATTAAACAAATAATACATTCCTGTTTTCATTCGAATAGCAAACAAGCATTGGCAACTACATTAGTAAGCAATAAAGATGATTCCGACTACTCTAGCCCACTTTGGGCAACCAACTCCAGCAGGGAACAAGTCACAGGGGCTAATGAGGCTTGGCAGGCCAGCTACCTTGCAGTCAAAGAAGTCTCCAATCCAGTTCCAGGCTCTATGGGCAAACCACCATAGACATCAAAGGAGTTGCCCTAATGCAAGGGATGCAGGATGCTGAGGATGATGCAGTATGCTGAGGATGATGAAGGATGCTGAAGATGCTGATCTAGTGACAGGTTTTTCCTGGGGCCACCCTTCAATCCAAGAACACATGTGAAGCGACTTTGGCCACAAGGGTGAAATCCCTCAAAGTCCGGTTGAAGTCCAGCCAAAAAACATTTGCAACTGGTCTACTGGTCTTCGTTTCCAGGAAAACTAGTAGTTTCCTTTAACTGAGGCTAGTGTCCATCATGGGCAACCATACAGCTCTCTGATGACTTTCCCGGGTCCAGCAGACTTGGGTTTCCCTGACTGCACTTTGGTCGTCAGTGGCATCCAAGCAATGTTGGCTACCAACTCACTAAGGCACGCTTCTAAAGCTTTTGTGGTCCTGTAGCTGTAATAGGAAGTCAGACAACTGATTCTTGGAGTCATTTCTTTTGAATGAGGCTCAGGAACAACTTTTCCTTGAGCAGGGCACTGCAGGCACAGTCCTTTCTTTGCTAGGTCAAGGATCAGCAGGTGCAGTCCAGTCTTTGGCGCAGACTCTTTATGCCGGGTACAGGGAACAGCAGGGCAGTCCTTCTTGCAGACATGATCTGAGGTGTGGGTGCCAGAAGTGCCACCTTGATGACTAGAACTTGCCCTCAAGGTACGCAGTGACTACTAGCCAATGAGCTACCAGGGCCCTTCTCGCCTGATGGCCTGATGGCAACTTCTGGCATCTAGCTGTCCCAGAATGCAATATTTTGCCTACTTCCAAGATGACAGAACCCCTCTCTTGGTGTTCGGAGCTTGGTAGCCCACCCTAGAGGTGTGGCTACTTGAGGGCAACACGTCAATGGGAAAACTGGGTTGACAACTGTTTCCCCCACCCCGTCCTTGATGCCAACCTGTATTCAGAGCAAAAGAGGAACCCCTCTAGTGTGTGCCCACACCATTTTCCCTTCAAAGGTGGCTTCCACTTTGAAGCTCACTTTTTGGGGTCACATCCCATTTGGCTTTCCTGCAAAGAAGAGATGACACATCTTCTGATGGCAGACCCTTTGTGTTTCTTCCTGACAGTCATTCACACCTTTCACCTGGAGGGCAGAAGGCTGTCTCGTGGCCAGCAACTGTAAACGGTCACTGGAAAACTTGGGCAACAGAGTGGCAACTTTCTAAAGTTGCCATTTATTTCAAAGTTACATTAAATTTAACGTAGGCATCAAATTGGGTTTAATGTAATGATTATTTTGGTACCTTGAAATACCAACTCTAATAGTCCCTTGTAGAAGTTAGCACGGCTGAGGTGTCAGCATGTAACTCTGTACTCTTTAATAGGCTACTAGCCTTTCTACAGCATAAACAACAATTTGGGGTTTTTACTGTAAGGACATACAAAAACACATGTCTAACTTTTTAAAATACATCACCCTGCCTTAGAGCTCAACAGACCTGCCTCAGGGGTAACTTATATATATAAATCTTAAAAAGGAAGGTCTGGACTTTGTCATTAGTTTAAGTGGCAAGGTTGAGTTAGCAGAATGAAAACTGCTCAGTCAGCCAGCACTGGCAGTCTGGGAGTCTTGCTTTGCTTTGTCACACTTGTGGTGGCACAATAAGTGCTGAAGTCCACGAAGGACACTTTAACTTACAGTCCCTGGGTACCCCTGGCATCATATACTAGGGACTTATAACAAAGTTAACTTAAGCCAATTGTGGGTGAACCAATCAGACATACACGTTTTAAGGGTCAGAGCACTGGCATTGAGGCCTGTTTGGCTGGGCTCAGTGCACTCTGAGAGTCAAAAGAATCCTCAGCATCAGTCCGAAACCTTGGGGGTGATCATGCAAAAATAGGCATTTCCATACTTACATTTTTCAGGTCTTGTCCCATTTAAAGACCTGACATTTTTTTTCATCCTACTTAAGACCTGGTTAGCTCAGTGTATTTTTGTTGTTGGTTCCAGGAAACTGTCTTCCAGGTTAGATTTAAAAACACTGGCACATTTTCTGGGAGCAAACCTGGTTCCGGTGTGGGAACGAGTGTTTGACGATCTTAAGTCCTGGTCCCTTATGCCCCTGTCTATATTAGGCAGATCGGATATATTCAAGATGGTGGCGCTTCCCCGTCTCCTATACCAATTGCATTACCACCCTTACCAGATTTCACCCCAATGGTTCCGACAAGTGAATGCAGCTCTCGGGCTGTTTCTGTGGGGAGGGCAAGGTGCTTGTGGCCCTGCGGACTCGTTTTTTGTCCACTTATTGCGGAAGGCTAGCGTCCTCTGACATTCACTCGTATTATCAGGCCTCACATCTGCTAGTCTTAAATGAATGGTGGTATAGTACTAGGGAGGATCCGGCATACGCGGTTGAGCGACGACTTATGGGAGACTGCTCGCTACATACGATCTTGCATTCAGCACTGCTGCAGGGCTCGCTGCCGTCGGCAACAAGGGTTGTGTTTCAGGCTTGGAGGCAGGCACTGTGAAGGATGGGGTGGTGGAATACAGTGACTCGGGAAACTCCTCTCTGGAACAACAGGCGTTTGCCGCATCTGGTGGCCCTGCAAGGATTCCGGGGTGGGATCACATAGGCATCTCGGTCTTGGGTGATGTTATGAGGGGATTGGCACTTAAATCCTTCCAGGGCCTTCGGAAAGAATTTCTCATGCCGAAGTCCCAATTCTATCGGTATCTTCAATTTTGGCACGCTCTGTCCCCTAGACTAGTGGGCTTGGCGTCCTTGGCAGAGTTCAGCCCGCTAGAGGCGAACGTTTTTATGGGAGACCACCAGGATCGCAAGATCTCCAAGATCTATCAATCTCTAGTCACCCATTGCTCCCCCACGCTACAGAAACTCTAGCGGGATTGGGAGGGCGATATGGGCCCGTTGGATGAAGAAGACTGGACAGAAACTTTAGCTGCTCCGCAGGCGGCCATAGCAGTACGCTCTGCCTCGTCCCGTTTAAGTATCTACATAGGATTTACTTTACACTGGCACATTTGTGGAGGGCGGGGCTGATGGCTTCTCCTGTGTGCCTTCGATGCAATTGGAAGGAGGGTACACTTATACATACTGCCTGTCGCTGTCTCTCCTTAGATCGCTTCTGGAGGGGGGATTTTACCTGTCTATCAGAGGTACTGGGTTGGGATCTCCCCCACTCGCCGAAACTTGCTCTGCTACATGTCCATGGAGGGGATAGGAGGCAACATCTATAAACGACACCTAATGCAATTGGGCTTTATCTGAAAAGGGACATAGCTAGGGCGTGGAAGGCACCGAGGTCCCCTTCAGTAGCTGCGTGGAAGAATAGCCTAGACTTCTGTATGGGCCTGGAGAAACCCATCTTCATTGCCAGGGAGTGCCCATACAAGCACTTCAAAATTTGGAAACGGTGGGCGGACTATAGAGAACTGCTGTTACAGTCGGTCTCGGTGGCAGGGGACACCCCTCTAATGTGATTCTAATTTCAAGGGTGGGAACCGGGGGGTATTGTGTGATGGAGTATTCTGATGGGCAGACCCCTTGCTCTATCCAAACGATCCGGTCTGAATGTGGGTGATTAGTGCGATCGGGGGCGGGGGTTGAGGGAAGGGGTGAGTTAGATTTTATTTGTATCGCTTTTCTATCTCCTGTGTTTTAAATTGAAAATGTTAAAGTCAATATAATATGATCTGATCGTGCAGATGTCTCTGGGGTACAGCGCCCTGCAATACATGTGTAACTTGACAAATAAAATCTGTTTAAAAATAAAACACTGACACATTGTGCTGCCCACACTGTGCTTATGGTGTTTCCCACCTTCTGTACGGCACGTCCACCATCACCAGAGCAGTTGTGGGTAAGATGAACCCCCCAAGGCCACTGATTGCCTTCTCTGGGTCATGCATAATATTTGTCCTGTTTTGCATGACCGCGTGTCAGCCTTCTTTGTGTGAGTTATTACAATTATGAGGCAGCTTATCGGTGTGGTGAAGTTTCCAGAGGAAGTATGTGGCCTGTTTTTAAGAGATCTGATCGAGCCTGAGAGAGATTTAGTCAGGAGGTCGACCCCAGAAATGAGTGGGCGTTCTCCACTTTGAGGGTTTGCGTCCTTTGTAGATGTGGCGGTGAGGGTGCTCGCCGGTACTGCTTGATGTGGATCTGGTGACTCCTTCAGTTCTCTCGTGCACTCAGCAGAGATCCTTGGTGATATTCTGGCAGTAGTGTGTGTCCAATAGCTGTCTGCATTGTTCTGTGTCTCATCCCTAAACAAGAGTGTCACTGCTGCATCCTCTAATAACCCTCACGAAGATGGATGGGACCGTCTTTCCTGTAGGACGTTTGTGTTGATGGCAGTAATGGGGCTGCAGCTGTGCAGAAGCGTGACACTTTGGCTGATGTGAATACGTGCTTGAGAGAGGAAGCCAATGTGGGTGGTGAAGTCACCGCAGTGGACAGGGTTTTGCTGTCGTTAGCTGATTCCTCTTCGCGGGACCTCAAAGGCCACGAACCGAGTCAGAGCCACAGAGGCAGCACTGGAGAGGAAGGCAGATGTTCGAGAAGGCTTGTTGGGGCTCCTCTGAGACCACACCCGGGGGCCTGAGACCAGGGTCGGATTGGGATCACAATTCGGCCCGGGCACTGACAAAAAAAGTGGCCCACATCCAAGAGGCGTGGCCCATATTTAAGGGGCGTGGCCCACATTCAAGGGGCGTGCCCTTTCATGAAACAAGATTTGCACAGACAAGGAATGAAAGTGGGAGGATATTGTTCTTGCACACGACACAGGGCCAAGGTGACAATGGCCTACATGCTGAGCAACTAAAAAAAATAGCAAGGCCCCTTTTTGTCACAAAATTATTCCAGCCCTCCAGCACAGGAGCACCTGAAAAGCAGCAAGCCCCTGCTATTACTAACCTACTCAGCCCTCCCCAGACCTTCAGCTCAGTAGCACATGAACAGAGGTAAGGCCCCTGCAATTAGTAAATGAATCAACCATCCAGGCCTTGGGAAAATGTCCTGGCAGGGGAGCAAAAAACACAGCTTTCTGGGTCATCTAAAGCAGTCAGGTAGCCAGGGGGGCGGCTAAGTGAAGCTGGTGCATGGGAAGTGCCTTCCCTGTGTGTTCTGGCAGTTTGAGTATTTACCATTTACTGTAGTATTACCCTTGTACCTGTGGATGGTACCCTTTTGTAACTTACACAAGCCACTTTTCTCTTGTAACACACTGTTTGCTACCTCTCACTTTTGTTTGCTTCAGATACTTGCACAAGTGCCACCATTGCCTACGTAACGTTTGTTCTTGTGCTGGAGTGTCTGCCATTAATTGCAGTATTATACCTCTACTTGTATTTTGTAAGCTTTTGTAACCTGCACACATATCTCTTTTTCCTCCTGTCATGTATTGTTTGCTCCTCTTGTATTTTGGTTGCTCACTATTGTCACTTTTGATTCATGTAACTTAACGTTTGCTTTTGTAATTTGTCCACTTATAATTTTCTCCTCATGTATTATTGCTGTTCCTAGTGTGAAGCGCTCTGACACCTTCGGGTAAAGTCCGCGCTATATAAAATCGCATAAATAAATAAATAAAACAAAAAAATTCCAAACATCACCAGGCCCCCACAGCAAGACCCATTCTTCCTCGCCCACTATGCCCTGAATGTGAAGGGCTGTGGGCGAGGTGTTAAGACTAATACCGTTTCTGGGCTGCATGGGCGCCAGGGGGCCGAGGTGCAAATGGCTCAAAGGCCTGAGAAACATCTGGCCCCTAGGGAGGCCGATTCTTGCAAACAATCACCCCTCCCCAGCCCAGCCTCAGCGTGATTGCTTGGCAGGGCAGGGGTGAAGGAAAGGCCACAGCTGACAATCGCTGTCCGGCCGCACAGCGAGGCTGCTTTCATGTTCTCAGTCTCTGTCTCCGTGCACTCTGTGGGCCGTTTTTTTTCTCCCCTTTCCTAGTCCACTCTCTGTGGACTGGGACAGGGGAGAAAAAAAACGGCCCACAGAGGGCACTGAGGCACCGGCCCTTCGGCCCATTCCCGAATGCCCGCCTTGCCAATCCGACCCTGCCTGAGACATCATAGGCGCTCTGAGAGTCTGCGTGAGTGCTCGAGGCTGGCTGTTAGTGTCTGTGACTGACTGCACATGGCTCAGGTGACGGCCAATGCCTAATAGACTGAAAAGATAACTGAAACTTGACAGTGGTGATAAGACTGGACGTGAGAGCATTAGGCCTTGTGGGCTCATAAGACTTGTGGGTCCGTGAATCTGTGTGGGCGCATGTGACAGTGCTAGGATGCGTGAGGCTTTGTGTGGGTGCAAGAGACTCATGGCGTTTTGAGAGGCACTGTGGATGTATGCAGCTCGGGGATGGTGCAAGAGACTCTCTGGGGGGGTGGAGGGGGGCATGGCACTCAGAAGGGTGCATGATGCCCGGTGTTGTTGCATGAGTCTCAGAATAACCACATGAGACTCTGTGTGAGTGCATGAGACTGCTTAGATGCATGAGACTGCTTAGATGCATGAGACTCGGTGTGAGTGCATGAGACAGCTTAGTTGCATGAGACTCGGTGTGAGTGCATGAGACAGCTTAGTTGCATGAGACTCGGTGTGAGTGCATGAGACAGCTTAGATGCATGAGACTCGGTGTGAGTGCATGAGACAGCTTAGTTGCATGAGACTCGGTGTGAGTGCATGAGACAGCTTAGATACATGAGACTCGGTGTGAGTGCATGAGACAGCTTAGATGCATGAGACTCGGTGTGAGTGCATGAGACAGCTTAGATGCATGAGACTCGGTGTGAGTGCATGAGACAGCTTAGATGCATGAGACTCGGTGTGAGTGCATGAGACAGCTTAGATGCATGAGACTCGGTGTGTGTGCCGAAGACAACTTAGAAACATGAGACTCGGTGTGAGTGCATGAGACAGCTTAGATGCATGAGACTCGGTGTGAGTGCAGAAGACAGCTTAGAAGCATGAGACTCGGTGTGAGTGCATGAGACAGCTTAGATGAATGAGACTCGGTGTGAGTGCAGAAGACAGCTTAGAAGCATGAGACTCGGTGTGAGTGCATGAGACAGCTTAGATGCACGCGACTCGGTGTGAGTGCAGAAGACAACTTTGAAGCATGAGACTCGGTGTGAGTGCATGAGACAGCTTAGATGAATGAGACTCCGTGTGAGTGCATGAGACAGCTTAGATGCACGCGACTCGTGTGAGTGCATGAGACAGCTTAGTTGCATGAGACTCGGTGTGAGTGCATGAGACAGCTTAGATGCATGAGACTCTGAGTGAGTGCCGAAGACAACTTAGAAGCATGAGACTCGGTGTGAGTGCATGAGATAGCTTAGATGCACGCGACTCGTGTGAGTGCAAAAGACAGCTTAGATGCATGAGACTCGGTGTGAGAGCAGAAGACTGCTTAGGTGCATGAGACTCGGTGTGAGTGCAGAAGACAGCTTAGATGCACGCGACTCGTGTGAGTGCAAAACACTGCTTAGATGCACGAGACTGTGTGATTGCAGAAGACAGCTTAGATGCATGAGACTCAGTGTGAGTGCATGAGACAGCTTAGATGCACGCGACTCGTGTGAGTGCATGAGACAGCTTAAATGCATGAGACTCGCTGTGATTGCATGAGACTTAAAATGGGCGCAAGAAAATCAGTGTGGGTCTTTAAGACTATGTGTGTCTCTGACACTCTGTGCTGGTTTGCACGAGACACAGTGTGGGCGCACGAGATCCAGTATGGGTGCACGAGACTCCACTGTAAGTCCGCCTGGGTGCCTGAAGGGGAATGGGCGTCTCTGGCACTCTGCATGAGTGCTTGATACTGACTGTGAGTGCCTGAAACTTACTGCATTTATCCGAGATTAAATGTCAGTGCCTTGGAGTCTGTGTAAGTCCACAAGAATCATTGTGCGAGTATGAAACTTGAAGTGGCTGCATCAGGCTTGGTGTGAGTTCATGAGCCTCATTGTGAGTACATGAAACTGTAAGGGTGCATGAACCTGTAGGATGCATGAAGCGCTGCATGGGTGCATGAGAGTCAGGGGATGCTAAAACTCGATGCAGGTGCACGCGACTCACTGTCGGTGCATGATAATTGCCCTAAGTGCATGAGACTCTCTAATAGTGCATGAAACTCTGCAGTGCATATGTGCCTCTGTGTGGGTGATACTCGAAGTGGGTGCATGAGGCACACTGTGGGTGAATGCGACCTGGTGTGGGTGCAAGCGACTCACTGTGGGCGCATGGAAACCACTGCGGGTGTAAGACTTTGTGTGAGTCTATAGGACACAGAATGGGTCTACGAGACGTTGTGTGAATGCATGAGACTTGTCATGGGTGCATAAGACTCATTGTGGGTGCATAGGATTCACAGTGGATGCATGAGACTCGGTGTGGGTGAGTGAGACTCTGTGCCGGTGTAGGAAAGCATGAAAATCGGTGTCCGTTCAAGAGACTCGATGTGGGTCTATCTCTTTTGGTGCCGGTCTATGAGACTCACTGTGGATGCATAACGCTCGCTATTGGTGCATAAGACTCTCTGGATGCATGAATCTCAGTGTGGGTGCACGAGACTCAGTTTGGGTGCTTGGGACTCCGTAGGGCACATAGATCTCTGTGTGGTTTCCTGAATCTCAGTATGAATTCATGAGACTTGTTTGGGTGGGACCCAGTGTGAGTACATAAGAGTTGGTGTGGTTGCATGAAATTTGTCGTGGTTGCAAGAGATTGCATAAGTGTGCATGAAACTTGGCATGGGTGCAATAAACTCGGTGTGGGTGCATTAGACTCAGTGGGGTGCATGAGACTCATGATTGGTCTATGAGACTAAGTGTGGGAGCATGAGAATCAGTGTGGGTGCATGAGGCTTGCGGGTGCATTATACAAATGTAGATGTATGAGTTTCTGTGTGGGTGCATGACATTCAGTGGGAGATTTTGTGTGGGTGCATAAAACCTGGTGTGGGAGCATGCGACTCAGTTTTGGTTTATGAGACTTGGTGTGCGTACCAGAAACTTAATGTGGTTGCATGAGATTCCCTGTGGGTGCCAAAGACAAGTTGTCGATGCATGAGATTTGGTGTGGGTGTTTGAGGCTGTATGGGTGCACGGGAGCATGAAAATCAACGTGGATACAAGTGACTTGGTGTGGGTGAATGAGATTTGTTGTGGATGCCTTAGACTTTATGTGGGTCCATGAGACTCCGCGTGGGCGCTTGACACACTGTAGGGCACATGGGATTCGGTGTGTTTTTTTGAATTTCAGTATGGGTGCATGAGACTCAGTGTGACTGCATGATAATTAGTACAGGTGCATGAGACTCAGTGTGACTGCATGATAATAGTGCAGGTGCATGAGACTTAGTGTGACTGCATGATAATTAGTACAGGTGCATGAGACTCAGTGTGACTGCATGGTAATAGTGCAGGTGCATGAGACTTAGTGTGACTGCATGATAATTAGTACAGGTGCATGAGACTCAGTGTGACTCCATGATAATTAGTGCAGGTGCATGAGACTCAGTGTGACTGCATGATAATTAGTACAGGTGCATGAGACTCAGTGTGACTGTATGATAATTAGTGCAGGTGCATGAGACTTAGTGTGACTGCATGATAATTAGTACAGGTGCATGAGACTCAGTGTGACTGCATGGTAATAGTGCAGGTGCATGAGACTTAGTGTGACTGCATGATAATTAGTACAGGTGCATGAGACTCAGTGTGACTGCATGGTAATAGTGCAGGTGCATGAGACTTAGTGTGACTGCATGATAATTAGTACAGGTGCATGAGAATCAGTGTGACTCCATGATAATTAGTGCAGGTGCATTAGACTCAGTGTGACTGCATGATAATTAGTACAGGTGCATGAGACTCAGTGTGACTGCATGATAATAGTGCAGGTGCAGGAGACTTAGTGTGCCTGCATGATAATAGTGCAGGTGCATGAGACTCAGTGTGACTGCATGATAATTAGTACAGGTGCATGAGACTCAGTGTGACTGCATGATAATAGTGCAGGTGCATGAGACTTAGTGTGACTGCATGATAATTAGTACAGGTGCATGAGAATCAGTGTGACTGCATGATAATTAGTGCAGGTGCATGAGACTCAGTGTGACTGCCTGATAATTAGTGCAGGTGCATGAGACTTAGTGTGACTGCATGATAATTAGTGCAGGTGCATGAGACCTAGTGTGACTGTATGATAATTAGTGCAGGTGCATAAGACTTAGTGTGACTGCATGATAATTAGTGCAGGTGCATGAGACTTAGTGTGACTGCATGATAATTAGTACAGCTGCATGAGACTTAGTGTGACTGCATGATAATTAGTGCAGCTGCATGAGACTCAGTGTGACTGTATGATAATTAGTGCAGGTGCATAAGACTTAGTGTGACTGCATGATAATTAGTGCAGGTGCATGAGACTCAGTGTGACTGCATGATAATTAGTGCAGGTGCATGAGACTCGGTGTGACTGCATGATAATTAGTGCAGGTGCATGAGACTCAGTGTGGGTGAATGAGACTCACCGGGGTTGCATAAACATCAGTTTGAGTTTGAGACGTTGTGTGTGACTGACTTTAAAACTGAGTGTGGCTACATGAGATTCATGGGTGCAAGAAACTTGGTATGCGAGCATGAGACTCGGCGTGGATGCATGAGTCTTAGTGGCGTGCATGCCATTAACTCTGGTTCCTGAGGTTCGGTGTGTGTCTAAGAGAGCTGGTGTGGCTGCGTGAGACTAGGTGGGGGCGCATGAGACTTAACTTGGATGCATGACTTTCCATGTGAGTGCACGAAATTCAGTGTGGAAGCATGAGACTCTGTGTTTGTTCATGAGACTTGATGTGAGTGCATGGAGTTTGATGCGGGTGCCTGAAAGCCGGTGTGGGTGCATGAGAATCAGTGCTTGTTAATGGGACTCGATGTGGATGCACAAAAGTTGGTACCTGCACTTTCAACTCAGCATGGATTCATTAGACCTGGTGTTCCTCGCTGTGGGTCTTAGGGGTTGTCACTGTTCTGACAGACACAAATCCACCTTTACATGCACACAGTCTTATTCTAAATGGCCAATTCTCAACTAAGAACGACAGGAAAAAGGGTGCCCATTATTTCTGGATTTAATGGAAGGGTTGGTACTTTGTACCTCTCTCCCCCCAAACTATTCATGACTGCCACGAACCAGCAGCCTCTCCTTAAGGGGGTCAGTTTACTCCCCTGGGAAAATGTAAGGAAACCTTTTAGGGGTAATCCTTCTTTCAACTGTTACCCAGTTCGCCGATAGAGGAGCGCCGTAGACTCTGTGTTCTTGGTTCCTTGCATTAGTGATCACTGGGTATTCTATTCTATTCTATTTGTTTCTACGAGTACATTGGATAGGAGCAGGACACCATAAAGTTAGCAACAAGGTGGAATAGCCAATACCGACAGCTATCAGCCTTCTTACTTCCTATATCTAAAGCTTGATGTGAGAGCCTGAGAGTTGCTGCCAGTGCCTGAGACTCTGTGTGAGGTGGCACATCTGAGCATAAGACATCATATGCCTCCTTAAATGCTACATGCGTTCCAGGTTTGTTAGCGCCGGGACACTCTTCAGAGTAGCCGCATGCTCGATAAATTCCTCATTCATTCATTCATACGCTGACCAAGGCTTAGACTCGGTTTCTGTGTGGGGTCTTGAGATTCAATGTGACTACCTGAGACCCAGTGTGAGTACCTAAGACTAAGTGCTCGTGCTGGAGGCTGTGTTGGTAATAATAACATTAAAAAAAACATATAAATAGACACAAGGGTGTTAGTCCTCTTTTAAAAAGAGCAGTACAAAAGCGGTACAAAAGCGGTACAAAAGGGGGTGGTGAAACACCACCCCCTTTTGTACCGCTTTTGGCCGCCATAAGTGTGGCAGGGTATGCTCAGACGTGAGTCCCTTGCTCACTTTGCCACTGGATTCAAGCAAACCGGGCTGAAGACGGCTGGAATGCCAGAAACCGGTCCTCAGAAGCTTGTTTGCGGTCCAGGGAAGACATGGCTTGGCAGTTCGGGCTGGACTGTTCCCATGAGGCACAGGGTCAGACTGATTTTCAAAAAGCCATGTCTGAACTGGGGTGGCAGAGTGGGCTAAAGAACGGTGATGGATTAAACCCAGATCTTTTGACGGGGTGTGAGTGTTTGATTGATTCAGATGCTCCGTCCATCACCACCCCCTTTTGTACTAATTTATTCAACCCTGCCATATAATTTGATTTCCCCCTGTAGCATAATTTCAGAGGTCCTGACTGTAACGATACTCCGTCTATTGTAACACCATGAGCCTCATATTGGGGGTAAAAGACAACCGACTTTCATCTTGGTTCACTGAGAGTATCGCTGTCGGGCAGGAGGGGTAGGGATATGAATATTTCGAATTTCAGGATTAGATTCTATTAGTTCTAGCAATTGCCACAATTGCCAATGGTATAGATTAATAATGTAAACTGAGTTGCGTTGCAACAGTCGTTTTGTAAAAAAATACACTTTTTTTGAATTTTGAAGAGTCTTTACCATATGAATACTGGACTCTGAGGCCGGGAAACAGCCAGCAGACCCCTCAAGCTACTTACCATTCCCCCTTGAAGGTCAGCGCTGCTTGCGCCATGTGAGGAACTATACGGGAGAGTTTCCCAGGAAGATCCACGCTCAGTGGCGTGGGAAGGACACGTGAATTTAGCGGGGCTGCGAGCTTCTAGTTTGAAGCCCCAACATGTTCTAGAGAAGCTGCTTCCCCTGCTGACATATCTGTGCTGGCTGTGCGCATGTGGTAAGGAACTACTTTTTAACTCCACAAAGCCATAATGTCAAGTGGCTCAGTGTAACCATCTGTAGAGTGCTGCTCAGCCTGTGCGCGTGTGTATGAATGTTGATTGCATGAATGTTCGAATGGTGTGTTGAATGTCAGTTGATGTTCGGGCTGAGCAGAGGTCATACTGCTCCTGGTGGGGTTCTCTAATTTATATCATAAACTAAAATAAAGATCTACTTTCAACTTTCAACTTCCTACCTCAGCTACATGATTACTTCTATTCTTTACACCATCCGCGGAATGACGTAGACCTGAACTGATCACAATAGCGCTCACAACAGATGTTTGTGGCCAGATGCTACAACCCATAGACTGCCAAAATTAATCACCCCAACATTAATCTCTTGAGACAAATGTCAGGGTGACCAACACACCCAAAAATATCACAGGGAAACCAAAGGCACTACCGAATAATACATCTGTTTGCATTCAGCAGGCAGGTTGGGGGGAGTATCTCACATTCAGCAAGCAAGAATAGCTCCCTTCAACACACAGATGTAGAAGGCAAGTCATTTCTGTCTTCTTGCTAAAGCCAAATGACTTGTCCTGTGGCCTTCACGGGACGCATTTCATTCGAATGCACTGCTCTAATTCATTAGATTTTTTTAACTAAACGGTTATTCTGCCATTCTGTCCTTGCACATCTGTTTGCAGACTTGAATCTGATCTAAGAATGTTTTCCAGGAACCAGAATGTTTATTTTCCTTTAATAATAAGTTTCAATCGAGGAATTTGAAGACATTTCCAGGCAGTTAGTTCAAAGAATTATTTTGAAAACCTACGCTGCATGGCTGGCCAAGATGCCAATCACCTTGTTTGCTTTCATATAGTGGAATCTGTGTGCTGACAAGTTGAGTTATGTATGCTGCCATGTGTTTATTGTGGCATGTTGGGTTTATAGATTGCAACACTTGTTCCTTGATGTGTTTGGTGTTACAAAGGAAATTCTTTCTCTCCCAACTGTTTGAGTTTCATATATCACAACTCGAGTCTCGTGAACTTGTTATGTATTGCAGTCCATGCCCGGATACATGTTGAATTGTATGTAGTGCAATGAATTTCTTATAATATGAACCACATACTTACAATCCACACATATGCCTATGGTCCTTTGGACGTGGTCTCTTCAGACAGGATCCAGTCTCCGACTGCCACAGACACACGGGCTTCTCTTTGGAGGGAACCTTCACTTGCCTGAATCGGGCCACACCTCATTCACGGCTAGCTAACTTTCCGATTGGCTGTAGGGACTGGAAGCAGCTGACCGTCCATCACCCCAACATGTTTAATATCCTGATGTTTGCTTTATCTTTTCCCATGCAACACCCGGATTTTGTTTTAAAAAAACCTCCTCCAACCACTGGCTTGTGCTGCTTAGACCTGCTCTTGGTCACTTGCAAGACACAATATACACATGTTTTGGGATTGCAGACCCCGAGTACAATCAGATAAGGGTCCCACAAGGCACGTTGGTTCAGGCAACACAAGGGCTGCAACCAAAGCTTTTTTTAGAAAGGAAATCTCAGCAAATAGCTGTCCCTTGTCTGTAAAGCGCCTAGACCCTTTCCTTGGAGCTGTGCCTGGCCTTCTCGCCCTCAAGGAGACCGGCGTTGACCATTCTACAGACCCGGACTTGGCAATAAGGGTGTGTGAAGTTTTTTTTTTCTTTGCAAGCAATGTTTCGAGGAGAGGCGACCTTTTGGCCTGCCGCAGTTCCTCGAGTTTCACACATGTCCCAGTCTACGCCCTTGCATAGTTTTCCTGCGCACTGTCATTGTTTCCCCATGATGTCCAGTGGGTGTTGAAAGTGGATGAATTCTTTTCTCACGAGTTAACTTGACAACCATTTCTCTCCCAGCTTCGAAACTGGATGGATGTTGGCGATTTTTTTCTCGAAACAGCTTGAAATGGATGTTTAAGTCCTGATTATATTATGAAAACCCGCATGCGGAAAACTTTGCAAAATAATGATTACAGTAACGCTATTTGCAAGAGTTACAGGTGACACGTGTGTGAGGGAAAGACGCTGCCACTTTGCACTCCCCTATTCCACACCCGTGTGCTGGTCCACGCGGGAATTACCACAGCCTTGAACGTGTCCACACGTAGTCCAGAGGGGAACCCGCTGTCCCACCAGCAGCATGTCCAGTACTTGACATAGTACAGGGTTGTAGAGACAGCAAGACATGTTGGCAAACATATCAAGAAATACTTGTTTTTCAGGGTTGCTTGGTGCCAGCTTGGCACCTAATTGAAGCCAACACGTCACCCTCTTCAGTCATTCAGAGCAGTCTTACCCCCTGGGGATAGAAGAAAGGGCGAGTAGCTGCCAGGCACGAGGCAGATGAGAAAAGAAAGGTCGTTTCCTGACATCATATCAGGGAGTCCTGTAACAATTCAGCAGCTCTCACTCTGCACACCAACTGAGAAATGCGGCTGCAAATAACATACTTCAGAAATAAAAGTCTAGTTTGTTGGGGGCACAGAGTGAGGATGAGGAGAATGGAAGAAGAGCGGGGCAAGATGTGATGGTGAGGAGTGGTTTGTGGTTCAAACATTTCACTAAAGGCCACTTTCTCTCTTCTTTCACGACCATCACAAGAGAGCAAAGCTTTACTCTTTTTTAGAGACTGTCTTATAGTGCCATTTTAATAGGCCTGGTCTTGCTTTCGATGGGCCAGGTCTTGCGCCGATTAAGTGCTCGCCTTAAAAACATGGAGCCTAAGCCAAGCTGTTTGCCATATTTTTTCACCCACCCGCTCCCCCACATGCTTTGAGGCAAATGGAGATTATTTGTTACTTTTTTTGGAACAATTGTAGCCTTTTTATTGGAAACAATTACATGAAGTATTTATTACTTTCCATACAAGCAACTCATCATATGGGATACTGAACAGCGATAAAGTAATATGCAAATAGCATATCCGGAGAGTAATGTTTCATCAACAGGTATGTATATAACAAGAGCAAAGTCAACAAAAGCAATCTAAGAGCGCTGGGCCATAGCCGAGCTCTGGAATGGCGTCGGGCGGTGTGTACCCTCCAGAAGCATATTGCTCATTGACGCCCAGTCAGAGATGTCCTCATGGGCCATCTACTCCATGCGGATTAGTGACATTCGTATTACCTCCTCTAAGAGCCACTCGCTAACATCTTTGTACCACAGATGTCCTGGGGGGTCTCGGGGCTGGGTCCAGTGGCTCATTATCCTTCGCTTGGCCAATACTAGCACAGATGCAGTGAACCTATATTTCAGTTCACTCTTTCATGGTATAGGATGTAATCCCAGGTTGCAAAGTTGTAATGGACTTTAAATCTTTAGCACCGGGGTTTTGGTCAGGGTTTCCAACACCAGCCTCCATTTTCCAATATTCGCCAGGCACATCAAGATCATGTGCAGAAAATCTGCATATTGTGATGGCATCTGGGGCAGTCCCCTGTGTGTGTAGGGTTAACTTTTATGAGGACATATGGGGTTAAATATGCACACTGTGAGAGTTTTAACTGCATGAGGCAGAAGCGAGTGCTACTTGACACCACCTTGTTGTATCCTGATATTCTGTTAAAGTTGCGGTCTACAATGGGGCCGCCAGCATCCTGCTCCCATTTGGTTTGCATAGTCAGGGGGTCGTGTGCTCTGTCTGTCTGTAGTGTCTTGTGAAATATAGAAATGTGTTTGCCACTCATCTATACTTCCATAATAGAGACAGATGTATGCGGTGCTTAATTTGAGCCAGTGGTTTCCAGTGCTTGGCACCTGCACTTAATTGTCAGCACCAGGACTTTTGACAGTTTGCCACATGGTGGCGCTGCATATCTCATTTAGAGATTAGGGTAAGAACAGTTGTTTATTCATTCAATATAATGTAACAATGACTAATACCTGCTGCCCAAGCCATTCTTATAACATTGGGAGCATGGAATAGTCGGAATTGTCACAGTTGTAGCAGTGTGATGTTTAGCAACAACGCTGGCACTGTCATTGACAGTGCTGGCAAGGGAATTCGATGTCGCAAGCTGCAGCTGCCTCTTGGTGAGGGCTCTGGCACTTATTTTTTTACAAATTAGGCACTGGATGCATGTGATTTCAGGGGCGTCCCGGGAATGCAGGCCAATACCTATGTATCACCGCTGATATTTTAGCAAATGTCAGAAACGACCTGGAACAACCTGATATCTGTCTCGGACCTTTTCAATGGGGAGGAATCGATCATTCTCATACAGATCTCTCATCGCGCAGCACCCACCCGATATCGACCCTGCCATCCCCACGTCCGCGCCAGGGTGCAGAGTCCTGGGTGGGAGATCCATATCTCCAGGGCGGGCCAGAGGGAAGGGCCTCTTACTCCCAGATTATTTGTAATTTAGCATTATTTTAGAACAATGGAGTTAGCAAAGGTGAAAACATAACATGCCAGCTTAGCCTGGCAGCAATAGTGCAGTGCAGCTGTAGAGTTCACATATAATGCTGTGTGATGGAATGTGGCAGCATGACACTACAATAGCACAGGTCTGCAACAGGATGTAGTCTTAATTCAATGTAGCAGCATGGTGTTTGTGTAATCCGGTGTATTAGTGCAATGCAGTGAAGCAGCGAAGTGCTCAACCCTTAAACTATAGAACTAGGGTTGACATTTCATGAAATGCAGACGCAGGACGCTGGTGTGGTGCAACACAGCTGTAAGATTGCTGTGTGATGTATGGCAGCAGTATGCCATATATATCTAGAATAGGGTTCTCCAAAGTCGGTCCTGGAGGGTCAGATCCATGCCAGATTTTGAGCACATCCCCATTTAGGTAAATGTAGTTATCTTAAAAACCTGGCACATCTCCAGCCCTCCAGAAGCGGCTTTGGAGAACCCTGATCTAGAGGATGGGACTGTAGCATTTATAGAGTGCTTCAAACTCTTTAAAGGCTACAGAGTGCTCGATTGTGTTTTGGTAACTTGGAAACCTTCTGCATGTACCAGGTTGAAGAGTGTGTGGTTGTAGAGTGGTTTTGGGGGGAAGCATTGGATGTTGCGCTTGAGATCTGGAGATATGCTACATCATATTGCAGTCAACTTGTAGCTTCACTTGGTACGGAGAGGTGTGTGTGAGAACAGGCGTGGCAGGGCATGCTGGTGTGTTCCATTTTCAAAGTCGTGGTCTGACTCAAAGGTACCAAGTGAAAGAAAATTGTCAGGTTTTAAACTCTTTCTGAAGTTGAGGTCGTTGTCTGCTATTGGGAGGCATTACGTGTTATAGAAAAAAGGGGACAACCCAATAACCCAGGGACCTGGGCTGGACAATTATTATGAAAGAAGAGTGGTTATCATGGGGGAAGTATGGCCTTACACTTCCACGGCAATAGTATCCTAAAAGGACTTCAATTATGCGTTTAGTGCCTTTATTTTAACAAATCTCATTCTCATAATGCAGCTATGAATCTTCAACATTACAATTCAAGATTTGGATTGCTCAAATAACACAAGGTGCTCCTATCGAGTGGCAGCGCAGTGAAAGTGTTATAAAGTGAATAAAAGTGCGCATGTGCTATGTAAAGAAATATGTACTGTATGTATGTATGTATGTATGTGACTGATTGTTACAAACAGCACTTAAGATATGAGGGTCGAAACCCACAATCAAAATTTAAAAGCAGTCCACATATGTTAATGTCCACGTTTCAACCCCTAAACAAAATTAATTAGTACAGGGTCATCATCAAGACGAACTTGTATGTATTGGATGCACCAATTGACTGTCGTAAAGAGTCCCACAACTGAGGGTGTTTCAAACACCTTGTCAAGGGATTTCATAGAAAGGGCAGAATCATTGCGTACAAGTGGGCTTCATGGCGGTGTAGGCGACAGACCGGGTCAGTGTGTTTATTCTGCTGTAGCATAGAGCTTGTTTCCAGGCGCAAGACCGATTGTATGTAATGATTCGACCCCTTCTTTGAAATCCATTCATACATTTTAGGGTAAAGTAAACTGGCCCATAAATAGTCTTCTCTTACTTCTTATTCATTGTGTGCCCATGCAAACTCCTCTCCTCTTCAAACTTCTCCTTATGTGAAAGATGAGGGACGCAGTAAATACACCCCTCTCTTCAGGTGAGGCTCCTTCAGAACTAAATTAGGTGATTGCTCAGCCATTGTTGAAGAAAATTCCCTTGGCTGTCAAGAGCAAATTTTACGACTAATCATGCTGATTTCCTATACAAGAAAGTTGTTTGAAGGAGCAGGTCTGTGGAAGCTGCAGGGGTTTATTGGAAGGAGTGGTCTCATGGGTTATCAGCAGATTGGGGGTTTCTGCCCTGTTTGGGCACAGAGGCTGTTCTTTGTAGGCTTGGTGACTAATTATCTAGGGATGACGGTGGATGTTGGTGGGGTGCTCTGTCACCACCAGCTTTATATACAGCACATTTCATATCACTCTAGCCAGAGTTGTGCTTTACATGGCATATACTGTTCTCTATTTAACAGAACGCAGGCTTTGCAATTGGGATCTTTTATATCGGAAAAGAAACCTAAACCAATCGGCTGGGTTGTCCTTCCAGGCTCATCCTTTCACCTCTTCAAACTTTATTTGTATCCCATAGCTCCTTGGTTGCATGTGTTTAACCTCATGATTTACATACATGCAGATGACACATGTGTTCTGTTAAACAGTAATTCCTGTCTCTCTGATGCACTTGAGTCAGTCGTTGGTGGGTCGGCAAGAACTTTCTATAGCTTAGCTCTTTGAAAACGGACATTATGCGGCCACAAAATCATCCTAATAAATAGGGTGATCGTTAATGTCAAGGATAGGATTGTGCCCACAGCCTTGCCCGATAATGGGAGACCTTGGGAATCCTCTCTGACTGTGGTCTCTCCCTCACACCAGTATCTTGAAGGGGTTTTCTTATTTTTTACCAAATATTTCCCAGATGATTGTGGTACCCAACGCTTTCATTGAATTGCCTTTGGTCTTTGGGAATTCAACCTATTGAGGATTGCATAAAGCAAACTAACACCTGAGGTCAGCACACATCCTATCCAAATTACTGTCAAGAGGTAGCCAGCGGCAGAACTGAATCACCCCCGACACAGGTCACTAACTACGAAGCAGTGTGTAACAGCGAAAAGGAATCATCAACCTTAGGCAGCAAACCATTACAATACGTTGCAGGCAGACTACTCAATCTACTAAAGAGCAGTTGGAAAACCAACGCTTACCAATCCATCCGGACACAACTAAAGACCTATAATCCACGGGGCCCTATTACAGCAGCTGCCTTACACACCGACCTACGATCTGGCCCTGCAGTGTCACCCTACAGCCTCAGTAACAAGCAGACGACCAACATGACTCTGGCTTCCCGCCAGGCTTTGCTCCACGAAGCTATCAGTACAAAGATAGGAAGCGGTTTTGTGGCTGATTGGCACGGAAACATCAGCCGACAGGTTGGCCACAGACGTCTTCATCTCGTTTGTGACTGGAAACCTAATTGAAACCAGCATTTCACCAGCCCCGTCATTTCACGCGCACCATGCTTGATATTTACCAACAATAGTTTAGTCACAACAGAAAACAAAATCACATCTTTAATCAACCCACGCAGAAATTCCCACTCACCGTGGCTCAATGTACACCAATAGTGGTGATCAAACAGAATTCACCACAGTGGACCTGATTACTAATGTCTTTATTCAATTATATCCTTACTTCCACACAAGTACCTTTCAATTGGAAAGGGTCCTGAATCCAAGTGATCCAAAAAAAGATTCCAAAAACAACCCTGCAAACATTCTTTTTTTCTACCTATTGTATGCAGAAGGGAAACTTTTACGAAAACATCTATTAAACATCTTAACCACAAGGGCGACCAAAACAATCTTTTTCAAGCTGGTTTCCATCCCGAATGCGCAACCACTGAGAACATTATTACCTTTACTCAAATTTTTGCACAGGCTCTTCAAAGTAGGAAGATCTTCATGTCTGCTTTGTAGTCTATTCCGCTGCCTTCGACAATGTGAACTGCAGTCACATATGGTAAAACTTCTCTCTTCAGGAATATCATAACGGCACTCCATACCAACTCCTGGCTGAAGGTGAAACTGACAGACAACGCCGGAATATCTCCATGGGGTCCTGTAGCTAATGGCATTAAACACGGGCATGTGCTGTCCTCCCTTCTTTCCTCCCTTGACATCTCAGACACACACTCTTACTTTCAACGTGAACCTTTCCCCTTCAATGGTGGGTTCCTGTCATATAGGTCATCTGCCTACGCAGACGTCCCGTCATCTGCTCTCAACTGTCAGATGTACTTCAAAAACAGCTAAACGCTTTAAGTGACTTCAACTTACAGAGCGGCGAAACAGTTAAGATCACCAAGACAAAGGTAACGCCAATTGGCAAGGAACAAAGGCCATTCAGTTGGACACTAGGTTTCAATCAATTGAGCCAGTTGACGCATGTGAGAATCTAGGGGACACGCTTTACTCCAAAGTAACAGCATCTCAGGATTGGGCAAAGTTAAAGACTAAAGCCATGATTGTAACTAAATCAATAAAGCAGGTTGCTTACATACATGGAGGAAGAGCACTTAACTCAACAATGTGTGCTCTGAATGCCAAGCTTCTTTCCGCCTTAACTTATACCTCTGTTTCAACAAGAAAAAACTTGATGAGCTTGAAACTTTTTACATACAAATTACAGGAATGCTGTAAAAACTTCACTCTTCAACTCCACATCCTATGGTTTGATTGGAACTCAACTTGCCCTCTATTAAAATCCTACATTCAATCCCAAAATAAATGAGTTCTGCGAATGAGCCATGGCAAATAAGAATACTCTAAAAGGCATAATAAATAAGCACCTAACAACTGACCTACACAGCCCTGTCCGTTTTCCCATTCAAGTGTCGTGGCCGCAGTCCTGGAACGTGAAGCATCTCCAGTAGAAGACCTACTTTGCACGACAAGACCAAACCACAAAAAGATCATAAGAAAGTTAATGCAGGACTTGGCCAGAACGAGGGACCTAGTAGACACACTGCACTACAAGCACACGGGGTATCTTCAAGAACCCTACCTTCTACTCAGACACTATTACATTGACTCATCTTCGACGTCAGCGTCAAGCAGAAGCACTTAAGATTCCGTTTCCTATGTATCTCGCTTAAACAATCCGACGGGTCCTGGACCAATCAAAACCTAGCCTCAAAAATCCTGCCGACTGTGTAATTACAAGCAAGAGTCCCTAGACCATATCTTATGCCTGTACCCGAATTTAAAAGACATACATAGCGCAAGTACCTTCTCTCAACATTCAGAAAACTATACCAACGGAAAGTAAGAACAGCAACGAGATGAGCTTCAATCTACAAACGAACAGCTGCATTGATAAACTGATGACGTTTCTGGACCTGGACATTCCATATGACGGATTAAAAGCTACTGCCTAGACTGCCCGCCCTTGGGAGGCCGCTTTTCCTCGACATGTGTTGGCACGCCAGAAGGGTACTTGGCACCGCAGCAGGTCAAACTGACTTCAACTTTAGACTACCCTTAAAACACAGCACTTTGTGCACCGAATGTCTGCATACTTGACTCATTAACTACTTGATTGTCAGGGCGACCATTGTACATCATTAGTATGCACTCAGTACTTAGTCACGCACTGTTTGCACTTAACCATACATTTGTTTTTAATTACTTTTTTCAGGTACTGTTGCTCTTTATCAGATACTTGCTTTTATTGACTCATTTTACCTTTGGACAAGAACACGTCCTCTTTTCCACAGGACTAAAATTTTGTGGAACGTTTTTGTTCTCGAGTTTTGAGCTAGACTTTGTGGATGTTTAAATTGTAACGCATTTTTGAATTACGCCATGAAGTAATGCAACTATTGAAAACACCAGACTTCAGACTTGAAATAATTTAAGAAAAGATGCAGGGAGGCAGTTATTTGGCCTTAAACACTTTGGCCATGGGTCCGATACATTTTCCGACTTCATTGGTTCCCTATCCGCAAAGGCATTACCTTCAGAATTGGATGCACCATGTCAGTCATCAACTGGGCCTCAAATAGCCTTTAAGAAAAAAAGTCAAATGTAAGCCTTCATCATCCCTGCAATCAACATCCGAACATTTACTCTTTGTCCCTAAATGTCAGTACTTCAGATTGGGGGGCAGAGGTATGCAGTACTGGGTTTGTTCACCAAAAATTGCTCTCACTGAATTTTTGCAGGGTCGTCTGTTGGACTTGATTGTATCCTTCAGCGCCAAGACACCCTGCTAGAGCAATGGTTGTGCTGTATAACTAGACATATAGATAGACAGAGAGATGCTCTAGCCAAGCAGTACAGGAGTAGGCTGCTTAAGGCATGTGCTGCAGCAGTAGGCTGCTTAATTCAGGCAGTCCAGCTGTAGGTTGCTCAGGTCAGGTAGTCCCGGTGTATGCTTCTTCTTTCAAGCAGACCAGCTTTACTTTGCTCGAGTCGGATAGCCCGCTATAGACTGCTTGAGTCGGGTAGTCCGCTGTAGACTGCTCGAGTCGGGTAGTCCGCTCTAGACTGCTCAAGTTGGGTAGTGCAGCCGTAGAGTGCTCGAGTCGGGTAGTGCAGCTGTAGACTGCTTGAGTCAGGTAGTCCGCTGTAGAGTGCTCGAGTTGGGTAGTCCGCTGTAGAGTGCTAAAGTCGGGTAGCCCGCTGTAGAGTGCTAGAGTCGGGTAGTCCGCTGTAGAGTGCTAGAGTCGGGTAGTCCGCTGTTGGTTGCTTGAATCGGGTAGTCCGCTGTAGAGTGCTCGAGTCGGGTAGTCCGCTGTAGAGTGCTCGAGTCGGATAGTCCCGCTGCAAGGTGTTTTGGTCAGTCATCTTGCAACTTGTGAAGACGCCAGAAGCCAAGGAACAGGGCACATAGAGATCCCAGATTCCTTGAAGCCTTGATGTTCACTCAGGCCTCCTCTGTGACTTACCAGGTCTATTGAACCTTTACCTCCAGATATACTCTGCTTTTTCATAATTTTATTTTGTTTTCCCTTACCTCCTGATTGTGTTGGTCTTATATTGCATGCATACTGTTATAGCTATTCGTATTGTTTTGTGTCCTCTAATTAACTCTGCCGCCCATCAGGGATATGCGCCAGAAACCATACAATAATAAAGCTATAATGTGTAAATAGTAAGAATGGTTTTTGAATGTCAATCTTGAATGGGCGCACAGCCTGTATGGAAGCACTGAATATGATAGTATGTGGTGCAACTGGGTGAGTGGAAAACCATGTAACCACCCAATGGAGATGTCAGCAAGCTGAACAAGTCTTGTAATTACTAAAAAGACGTACCCTATGCACACACTCAATATTGTTCTAGACGTCGGTCAATGTATACATTCCTAATGGTTGGACAGTCATGCAGAGAAACAGAAGTAGTAAACAGTAATAACAAATGAATATAATGACAAGACCCGGAAGGGCCCAGGACCGTCTGTTGCTCCAATTTCAAGTGAAAAAATATAGACTCAAAGCGAAATGCGCTTGTATAATCACCCAGGAGATGTTGTATAAGTGGAATTGAGCAGGTATCTTCCGTATCCAGTAGATGCGTCGTATGTTGTCAGAGCGATAGAGGTAGCTCTATGCTCTTGTGATAAGTAATTGTATTTTGAAGTATTTGAGAAACGCGCTGCTCCCGGGTCGCCGTGTTCCTGGTAGTGGTCCACTTCCGGGTCGGAAGTATCACCGGAAGAGCGACCGATTGTCTCAAACACAGCCACCTAGAGCCCTGAAGATTCGCGTGATGCGATGAAACTGAGGAAATATAAATTTTGGTCGAATTGTGTTCCCTAGCGCGTACCCCACCGTCTCCATGTACGAGTTAAAGTGCATGTAACTTCCCTCCTGTGCCAGCCATGAAGACGCAAATACATTTGCGTCCAACGTTAACATGTCCTCTTTCAGACCCACCCTGAATGGGTTGGATAGTCCGTTCCTAAGTATGCTATGCCAACGTCTTTTTGTAGTGTACTCTACATGCTTTTTTTTTCAGCTCTGGCAAAGTAGGCCCAGAATCTCTGCCATCGAGCCTTTTTCTTCCTCCTGACTCTGAAAGCCTCAACCCAGGTTGCCTCTGTACCCGTGAACTCTGACTTACTTCTAGCGCGGCCCACCACGCTCAGCTCAGCCTGCTGCCTGCCAAGATTGACTACAACCTTCGAGTTATCTGTTCCACTCCTCGAAAATACATTCCTGCCTACTAGCTTCAGTAAACAACCCCCAGCTGCAGAGCCAAAGGGCCGGCCTGTCTCCGTGCAAGTAATTCAAGTAATTCATAGCCTCTGTTACCATGCTCCCATGGAAGGCCCATGCCCCCACGCTTCTCATGCAGACACTCAGGCGCTTATACACGCACTCTCAGTCAGTATAGAATAGCTTCTACCCCAGAGACCTTTCCGCCCAGATAGCTCAGTTCCTAAACACCAGATATCAGATATGATAGAAGCACAAGTTGATCTGACATGCTAGACTTCTGTCTCTTTCCGTCAGTGCAAATGTCAAGCCCCCTGCACCCTCCAGTTTCACGTCAATCACACGTCATGCAGCTGCGCGCGCATCCAAGCCTCTGATTTCTGCTGACATTGCAACTTTCTGCTTAGTGCCACCCCTTTGTGACACCTATCTGTGACGTTTCTAGCACACACCTTCAGTTACGCCTAGTCCACGCCTTCTGATTACGCACTAGTAACACGTGGATGCTGTTATCTTGTCTACTCTCAGCTGTTACGCCTACTCTCTTACTTCCTATGATGTAAATTAAGTATATAAGCTATGTATTGTTAATAAAACATTGCTCTATCCCTTCTTCCACCCCTGCGGTGGGAAGAACATGATATCCTGGTCTTGACCATTCCTTTTTAAGGAATAAAACCCCTAAGAACTCTAACACCACGGACTCTGTCTTCTTTCTTTCCGATTGAGTTATTATTGATTAAGTACTTACCTGCATAGAAATTAAGACGGTAAATTATATATTTACATCATTTTTGGCGCCCGAATAGGGACCCCTCCCCCACCTCACGCGCCAGTTGGTGCGTTGTAAGCTCTGTCCCCTGCCATCAGTTAGAAGGAAACTACGCGTACCGGCAGGATTTCCTGTATCTCCCTCTGGCCCACGGAGGTGACGAAGATTACGATCAGTACCCAGACGAGGCGGTGAGGAGTGCGGAGGATCCCGACCAGAGCCTAGCCGAAAGAAGCAAGGTCCGAGGTGTCAAGAGACCCACCAGTTTTCCGAAGTTTTCCGAAGTTTTCCGAGGTTTTCCGAAGTGTCGAGTCCAGTCGAGTTTTCCGAGGCCTTCTGTTTCCGTGCTTCCCGGTGAGTACCATTGCTGGGACGTATCTAGACGGGTTTGGGTACACAAGTCCGGTCTGCACTGTTTTTAGACAGTGTATCTGTACTGTTTAGCAGTATATCCGTTCTGCACCGCTTTAGCAGTGTATCTGTGCTGTTTAGCAGCACATCCAGTATAGGGGGTAGTCATATATGTTTCATAATGTCTTTTCATGTGATTAATGTTGTGGTATGAGTGTGATTGTTTCTAATGTGCATTAATGTGTTCTTGTATAACTAGCTGTATTCAGTATCAAGTAGCAAGGATCGAGCGTTCAGTACCGAGTAAACAAGATGCCGTTTTTTAACAAGTTAAAACAGATAGGAACCAGGAAAGGGATACTAGAGGAAGAAATTCCTATTCCCCCTAGGGACACCCCAGGTAATTTTATGTACCATAAGCATGGCATAGATGCCATATTATATCTAGATTTATGGGCTGACTATACGAAACATCTAGACGAAAGACACAGATGGCCCGTTACCGGAACATGGGATGCCGAGTGCATCATGAAGGTAGAGGAAGCATTATGGAAAAAGAAAGCCAGACAATCTCAGAAAGATGCCATAGAGTTTTGGCGTAAGGAATCACATAAGCGTGCTGAGAGAGCACTACGTAGGGAAGACAGACTTAAAGAATCAGACAAGGCCCAAGAAAACGAGTTAGTTATCGAGGGGATCCGAGTAAAAACAGAGCAAGTAGACCACGCACGAAATAATCTCGTAAACGGTATGTATCTCGCGGCTGAGGGTTCGCCTGAGGCCATTTCAGAAATACCGAAAAACCTGCCATCACCATTGGTTCCAACTAAAGTAACTCATAGGACCACTAAAGACATATTCCTGAATTCCTATCTAGAGGATGTAGCACCCGCCTACACCAACCTGCCTGTTCGCGCCCTGCCTACCGACAGGGACGGGGGTGGTAACCCGCCCCAAGATCATATTCTGCCAGTATCACGACAGGTTTCCCCTGTTCCACCAGCTCCACCACTTCCCGTACCTAAAGTTGATCTACCGAAACCACGTTTACCTGATCCCACTAAAAGACAAATTCAAGTTCAGGTACAGACTCCACAAAGGGATAATGTCCAAGCTTCCCCCTCAGGGGGTGCGACCGGGGGTCTTCACACCCCGCCACCGACACGCAGGTTACCGCTCGGGGACTTGCGAAATCCTTTTTCGTTCAAATCACCCCGTCTTGACATGTTTAAAGAAAAAATTTCAGTTTGCAGATATGATCCAGTACCCGGCAAAGACGATATAATGGTGATGGCATCACTACGGTTAAGATCTGCTACTGATTTCCTGCTGTGCTATGCAGGAATGAAGGAGCGCCTAGATAGAATATATGAGTTTGTTCAGACTGGGAAGGACCCCTACAGTATTAAGGATGCCATGGAGCATCAGAAAGTTGACGTTCAAGCACAGATACTACGTTTTTTCATAAATTGCCTAATAAGAGAACGAGATAGGCCTGGGACCGATCAGAGTGAATTAGATGCACTAAACAAGTGGGGTCAAAATATATCTGAAGGAAAACACGACAAGGGGACTTGCATAGCCAGTATGTACAAGAAAATTAGAAAAGCAGTGGTAGAAATACACCAAAAAGAGAAAGAAAAGGCTTCCTCCGAGGGGGAAGAAGAACATGAAGTACCAGAAGAAACGGTAGACACTATAGCATATGTAGGTAAAGGAACTTACCTTAGGAAGGGTATCCGTCCAGAAAGCAAGAGAGTCCTCTTCTCTGCCTTAACAAACCCGAATTCTGCTGAACATCAGTTCCAGGAAACTGATAAAAGGCTTCGAGATCGAGTAGGGTACCATGTACTAAATTCTATGGATGAACAAGAACTAGCCCGGTCAGCCATATCATGGGCCGAAAATCCAGACATATATAATGATGACACCGTAGCGCAGACATTTCTGAACCTCTCCCCAGACGAGCAGAAATTAGCAGGTGTATACATGATCCAGCACCTCCTCACAAAGTACAGAAACCAGCATTCTGACCCAGGTCCCTTACCCGAAATATTAGAAGCATTACTCATGGATAGATGGAGAGGTTTAAGTACCAAATTAATTCAAATAATTCTAGAACAACGTCATAGATATGACACTTTCATAAGCTCCGAATATGCTCCCGCCCCACCCCCAGAAAGGAAAATGTATCATATGGAACGTCGGCATGGCATTGAAAGTCAGAACCCCTTACGAGAAGTACATCCAGTTATGGGTGAAGATCGTACCTTGAAACGCGTGTATGTACACACGCCACTGACTAAGTTAGAACTGTTAGAAATGAAGAAACTAGTACCCTGCCATGATAAAGACCCTGCAGGTTTTCATAGAGAACTTAAAGACATGTTACTGATGGGAGATTATACGTACGAAGATATCATGAAAATGTTAAAAGTATTACTGCCCACGGGCATCTACGAGAAATTAAAGGAAAAAGAATGGGAGGTGGGAGACAAAAAGATTGCATGGGCAGAAATAGAAGATGAAGAGAACAAACGGGTCCCAGGGGTAGGCCTTGGGGAGAAAACTAAAGCACTACCAGGTCTGATAGTACAGGTTCTGCCGAGATTATTGACAACTAGAAAAGAAGACTGGGATGCAATCTCAGCATGTAAACAGAAACCCGACGAAGATACTAGTGACTTCTATTCAAGATTCGAGAAATGTTTTATTATTAATAGTGGTCTTAAACCAAGTAGCGAGTCGTACCCGCATCTTTTTGTATCCAAGTTAGTTGAGAATTCCCTGTTAGCAGTTAAGAATCGTGTATACAAGGTTGAGAGTACATGGCAAGCAAATACGCCATCACAGATGTTACAAATGTTACAATACCATCAGAACAGAATTAGAGAAGAACAGGATCAGGAACAGAAACGTATGAAAGACACGAAAATGAAAATGTTAGTAGCCCAGTCGGTCCATACCGACGGAAATAGAAAGGGTACGACCCAGACAGGTCACGCCGCAGCCCCCGTAAAAGGGACATGCAACTATTGCAAGCAGCCAGGTCACTACGTACATGAATGCCCAGTTCTGAAACATAACATAGCGACAGGTAAAACTAAAGAAAGACCGCATCCGCCTAGACAAGACCATAACCAGCATCAGTCTTCACAAAATATACAGCCCATGCAGAATACACAGCCTACGCATGCGTCATCACCTACAGCACAGACAGTAGCGGTATCACAGCCGCAGCCCATTGCCGCAACTCAGCAAGTTTCACAACAGATGTACCAGTATGCCCAGTCCGCTTACCCCGATTATCCACGATATACATGAAACAGCCTAGAGAGGGAGGGTGGCTTGCCTCTTATTGAAATTCCTGTAGATCAAGAAGGTCCTTATGTACACAGTCAAGTATTAGGAAAAGACAGAAAGTTTTTAATTGATACAGGGGCAAGTCGTACCACAATCAGTCATGAGGAAGTTCCAGGGGCACCCCTCTCAGGCTCTCAGAATGTTTCCCTTGGTTTTTCAGGAAAGCCCATTGTAAATGAGGTATCAGAACCAGTCCCCCTGGCTGTGGGTCCATTTTCACGTGTTACAGACTTGTTACTTACGAAGTCATGTCCAGAAAATCTGTTAGGAATTAAAACATTGAAGGCTCTAGGAGCCATAATTTGCTGTTCTCCGGAGGGAGTTAGACTCTTTCTGCGGGATTTCAAGGGTCATTATATGTTGCGTGAGTTTGATGTCAGATTGAAAAACGTACCAGAACACCTGTGGGCAAAAGGCCCAACTGATGTAGGTTGTATGCACATTACCCCATACCGTGTTACACTCAAAGAAGGTGTAGTTCTACCTCGAATCAGACAATACAAGTTACCACCCGATGCTGTAGTGGCTTTACTGGAAATCATTGAAGAGCTCATTACCCAGGGAGTGGTCGTAGAGACCGACTCCATCTGTAATTCACCCATCATTCCGATTCTTAAACGTACTGATCCCAATGCACCGCCAGTATATCGGCTGGTGATTGATCTAAGAGAACTGAACAAATGCATTATTCCACAGTACCCTGTGGTTCCCGACATCTCATCCTTATTGACTGCTATTGATTCAGAAGCAACGTTCTTTACTGTAATTGACCTCAAGAACGCCTTCTTCAGCGTGCCTATTGATCCAGAGAGCCAATATCTCTTCGGATTCAGTTTAAATGGACGCAGTTTCAAATTTTCGCGCGCACCTCAAGGATTCACAGAAAGCCCCAGCATCTATAGCCAAGCACTGAAAAGACAACTTGATTGTATCACAATGCCAGTTAACACCGCTTTACTGCAATACGTCGATGATCTGCTGATCACCGCACGAAGTGAGCCCGAATGTGAACAAGCATCACTGACAGTTTTACATTTTCTGGCAGACAAGGGGCACAAGGTGTCTCCTTCGAAGCTACAATTCTGTGTTCAGCAAGTTGTGTACTTGGGTCACTTGCTGTCCAAAGTGGGGAGACAGCTCACTCCCGATCGCATTCAGTTAATTGCAAATATGCCACAACCCCAGACACAAAAGGAAGTGCGGGCCTTCATAGGCCTCACCTCGTACTGCAGACAATGGATTCCTCAGTATGCATTTCTAGCTAAACCACTCATTCAGTTAACAACGCAGGGAGCAGCGACTTCGACTGTCCTTCCTTGGACTCAGGAACATACACAAGCCTTTGAGGAATTAAAGAAAGCATTATGTCAAGCACCAGTTTTAGCGACACCATGTTACAGCAAACCGTTTACACTTTTTGTTACAGAACGTGATGGTACAGCATTGTCTGTCCTCACTCAAGACCAAGCAGGTTCACATAAGCCTTGTGCTTATTTTTCAAGTACGTTGGATTCAGTAGCCCAGGCACTCCCTGCGTGCTTGAAGTCAGTAGCAGCAACAGCATTAGCAATCAGACAGAGCGATTCAATTGTTTTAGGACATCCTTTAACAGTTCAAGTTCCACATTCTGTAGAGGTTCTTTTAAACAGAACCCAGACTCAACACTTGACTATAGCACGACTGACAGGTTATGAATTAACGTTATTCCAGCCACACATAGAAATCAGACACTGCAGCATTCTGAACCCCGCAACACTGTTACCTACAATTATGACAGATCCAGCCCCGCATGATTGTATAGAAATCATTAATGCAGTAACAAAGCCACGACGAGACTTAACAGATGTCCCACTGACAAATCCAGACCTGACACTTTATGTGGATGGTTCATGCATGAGAACAAGTACAGGAGAATTAGTGGCCGCGTATGCAGTGACCACTGAAACCGAAGTCAAAGAAACACATCGTATTGACACACTGTCCGCTCAAGCAGCAGAGCTCATCGCTCTGACCCGAGCCTGTATACTAGCCAAGAACAGAAATGTTAACATATACACAGATTCCCGTTATGCGTTCGGAGTCGTACACGACTTCGGAATGTTATGGCAAGAACGAGGTTTCTTGACCTCTCATGGTGCCAAGATACAACACGGTCCCCTCATTCAAGCACTGTTAGAAGCAATACATCTGCCCTCAGGCATATCAGTCATGAAGTGTAAAGCACATACTAAGGTTACAGATTCTGTTTCCCAGGGTAACGACCTGGCAGACCAGACAGCGAAACATACAGCATTGACTCACACCCAGACTACTGATGTGACAAAGACAATAGTACCGACAAATTGTATGAAAGTCAGGGATCCCACACTAGATGTTATCGATATTCAGACACATGCTACCCCAGATGAAATAAAGAAATGGATTGAACTAGGAGGGATCCAGACAGATCAAGGTTGGATGACGAAGGGAAAATCTACATGGTTTCTCCCTGACTCTATGGTTCAAGTCATAATTAATACAGCACATAGTCCAGCACATCTAGGAGAAAAAGCAATGTTAGACAGTTTACAGAATATCTGGAGCAATAAACACTTACGAGCAGCAGCAAAACAGAAAGTGCGTACTTGCATGATCTGTTGTCAGTTCAATCCAGGTAAAAGCGTCCCTGTAGAGCAAGGTGGATTTCATCCTCCCGATCATCCTTTTGAAGTCCTCCAGATGGATTATATCCAGATGGACCGTTGTCGAGGATTTAAATATGTCCTCGTAGTTGTTTGTGCACTCTCTCGTTGGACCGAAGCCTACCCAGTCCCAGATTACACTGCTCCGACCACTGCCAAGCAGCTGGTTCGTGAATTCTTCCCACGGTACGGCATGCCTCGTGTCGTGTACTCAGATAACGGTCAGCCATTCTCATCTGAATTAATGAAACAGGTTTCCTTGCTGCTAGGATATCAATGGAAATTCCATTGTGTCCGACATCCCGAAGCCGCAGGCCTTGTAGAAAGGCATAATCAGACACTAAAGACACGCCTTGCTAAAATATGTCAAGAGAAAGGGGTCGACTGGATAGTCGCCCTGCCAGTGGCACTGTTCTATATGAGAATGGTCGCCCATTCGAGATCAGGACTATCCCCGTACGAGGTGGTCTTTGGTAGACCACCGAATATGTGGGGGACGCCCATTCCTAAGAAAATTACTGATGTTGATTGCAATATGTTGACAGATTACCTTGCCTCCTTGATGTCTGCACTCCAATCATGTCGTTCACAGGTTGCCGCAGCCTTCCCTGACAACACTGATGTAAAGCCGCATGATGTCCGTCCAGGCGACCTGATTCTCATAAGGAACTTCGACAGGAAAAGTCCGCTGGAACCCCGCTGGAAATCGCCGAAGACCGTTCTACTTACTACAAGGACAGCGGTGAAGGTTGAGGGCCGAAAGGGGTGGATCCACATGAGCCATGTTAAATTATGCAATGGACTGAAATCCGACCCAGGCTCGTCCACCCCTTCCAAAGACTGTATCGAGCCCAGTGACTTTGAAGTTTCCAAACGAGAGAAAACTCCCCAAGAGGAGTACAGACTCAAGCTTCGATCTAGCAAGTCAGACAGTTTAATTGTTTAAGTCCTCCCCTAGGTGAATCGGTTAAATAGTTTCTGACATGTATCCCCTAGATCGAGATAGAGAGAGAGAGAGACAATTCAAGAAACGTACATACTGTAAATCACTGCGTAGTCACTGTATAGTGACACTATTAATCTTGTTTTTTCTAAGTATTCTAATAATCGTTGCAAGTGTACTTCTCCCAATCTATTGCCCTATTTTCAAGCGTGAACAATCTGCTTACAACGTTTCTGCTGAACATTCTTTTAGCGAGTTACCTCCACACGAACTTTCTTACAGACTTGCGCTGCGCAACAACACATTCATTAGTATGTTACACCACTCCCATCAGACTAATAACGCTACAAACTGCTGGATATGTGGCCGACTCCCTCCCTACCAGAATTACAAGGGAGCTCTGCCCCTCTTTCCGTACCCGTTCACTCACAATGGCTCCTGTGGTGCATGGTTCAAAATAATTAATTCCTTAGATCCTGATACTGCTGTCCTCGACGGGAGCTGGGTTTGGGGAAACCTGAACTTAGTCCTGCTCAACGTCTGTTACCCTGATAAGGAGGGACTCCCCATTAGAATAGGAACTGATCTAGAAAATGAAGTATATGGATTAAGTAATTACACAATTAGCCTTATGATTCTTACTGTTGAATCCGAAGCTGAACCAGCTCTGCCCGCTATGTCAGTATTACCAGTTACTGGTGAATTCTGTGTCAGAAAGAAAGGTTCGGTACACTTAGGTCATAGTAAATGTACTACTGTGGTCGAATTCAGTGATCATGGTAAATCATCCTTTAAAGCTACCCGTCATTCCTACTTTGTTTGTGGCCATACCGCATACATACGCTTACCTCCAGATTGGGATGGTACCTGTTATATTGCATTCCTTCTGCCACCTGTTTTTCTAGCCCCTCCTGATTACCACAGAAACACAAATCTAGTAAAGAATAGACTCCGAAGAGATCTCTCGCTTGTCGACTATACAGAAACGGCATGGGAACAATACACCGATTTTAATAAAGGATTCTTTTTCTTTTTAGGCCCCGTCCAAAATAGTAAATTAATACGTAGATTAACTAGAACTCTTGAAGCTGTAGTACATGAAACTGCCTCCGCCTTAGGTAACCTAACAGAGGAGCAATCTGCCATGCGGGTTGTTGTCCTTCAGAATCGTCTTGTTATTGACGTCATCTTGGCAGACAGAGGTGGAGCCTGTAAGGTCATCGGGTCAAGTTGCTGTGTTTTCATTCCACAAAACGCGCCATCCGTATATCAAGCTATTACACGTCTGCATAAAATTGCAAATCAGATACATCCGAATCCAGGCACCTGGACTTGGTCCGGTTGGTTCTGGACAACGTTAACTGCTTGGGGATGGAAGATCCTATCCTTCCTAGGCTTTGGCCTTGTCATAGTATTCAGCTGTTGCCTGTGCCTACAGTGTGGGCCGGCGATATGTGGACTATGTGCCACATCATGCATTGAACATTCCAGTTTTCTCTCAAACAGACAACGGAAGAGAGATGAACAAATTATGTTACAAGAACAAACTGATCAATTTATGATGATCGATATATCATGAAGGGTCCGTAGGGAACAAGGAGGGAATGAGGAAATATAAATTTTGGTCGAATTGTGTTCCCTAGCGCGTACCCCACCGTCTCCATGTACGAGTTAAAGTGCATGTAACTTCCCTCCTGTGCCAGCCATGAAGACGCAAATACATTTGCGTCCAACGTTAACATGTCCTCTTTCAGACCCACCCTGAATGGGTTGGATAGTCCGTTCCTAAGTATGCTATGCCAACGTCTTTTTGTAGTGTACTCTACATGCTTTTTTTTTTCAGCTCTGGCAAAGTAGGCCCAGAATCTCTGCCATCGAGCCTTTTTCTTCCTCCTGACTCTGAAAGCCTCAACCCAGGTTGCCTCTGTACCCGTGAACTCTGACTTACTTCTAGCGCGGCCCACCACACTCAGCTCAGCCTGCTGCCTGCCAAGATTGACTACAACCTTCGAGTTATCTGTTCCACTCCTCGAAAATACATTCCTGCCTACTAGCTTCAGTAAACAACCCCCAGCTGCAGAGCCAAAGGGCCGGCCTGTCTCCGTGCAAGTAATTCAAGTAATTCATAGCCTCTGTTACCATGCTCCCATGGAAGGCCCATGCCCCCACGCTTCTCATGCAGACACTCAGGCGCTTATACACGCACTCTCAGTCAGTATAGAATAGCTTCTACCCCAGAGACCTTTCCGCCCAGATAGCTCAGTTCCTAAACACCAGATATCAGATATGATAGAAGCACAAGTTGATCTGACATGCTAGACTTCTGTCTCTTTCCGTCAGTGCAAATGTCAAGCCCCCTGCACCCTCCAGTTTCACGTCAATCACACGTCATGCAGCTGCGCGCGCATCCAAGCCTCTGATTTCTGCTGACATTGCAACTTTCTGCTTAGTGCCACCCCTTTGTGACACCTATCTGTGACGTTTCTAGCACACACCTTCAGTTACGCCTAGTCCACGCCTTCTGATTACGCACTAGTAACACGTGGATGCTGTTATCTTGTCTACTCTCAGCTGTTACGCCTACTCTCTTACTTCCTATGATGTAAATTAAGTATATAAGCTATGTATTGTTAATAAAACATTGCTCTATCCCTTCTTCCACCCCTGCGGTGGGAAGAACATGATATCCTGGTCTTGACCATTCCTTTTTAAGGAATAAAACCCCTAAGAACTCTAACACCACGGACTCTGTCTTCTTTCTTTCCGATTGAGTTATTATTGATTAAGTACTTACCTGCATAGAAATTAAGACAGTAAATTATATATTTACATCAAAACACGTGTTGGCTGGTTGTTGTTAAGCCTTGAAAATTAAACGAGGACACTAGGATTCTATCTTGTCATTATATTCATTTGTTATTACTGTTTACTACTTCTGTTTCTCTGCATGACTGTCCAACCATTAGGAATGTATACATTGACCGACGTCTAGAACAATATTGAGTGTGTGCATAGGGTACGTCTTTTTAATAAAACTATAATGTGTGCAGCAGGAGGATAATATTTTCCTGTAGTAGAGCCTTAGGATGCTTTAGTGCAGACGTGAAAGGCTGGGGTCATGCAGTGCGGCATCGGTGTGCTTCAGCCATATAGAGAGGCCGTAGGATTATCGCGAGATCTAGTGCAGCGTAGGATGCTTGAGTCATGTAGAATGGCTATAAAAGGCTCATGTGATATACTGAAGCGATGTTTATTTTTTAACAGCCTCTCTATAGTGCGTATCTAGCCATACTGGCACCAGGACTCTTTACACGGAATTAGAGCAACACTGAAAGACGCACGTAGAGCACTAAAGCCTCACAAGAACATTGAAAGAGTTCACAAACCTGAGCAATCCAACAGGACATTCATCTTGAGGGGCGCATGTGGTGCAGGTGATGAGGTAGGTAGGTCTAATCATTAAGTTACATTTTGAACAGAATTGTCTTTATGTTCTGCCAGGCTCTTGATGAGGCATGCAGCTGCATGGAGGTTGCCCAAAAAAGGGGTTCAGAGTGAGGTCTGAGAAGCTGGGCAGCAGAACACTACCACCATCAACCTGTGAGGAAGTGAGGGCTTGAACAACATTTCTGAAGTTACTTTATGAGAGGAATTGTCTCACTTTTTTTATTCGGCAGATCTGGTACCAGGCCTCCTTAGTTTTCCTGAGATGGGTCTCTTGAGAGAGACATCAGTTTCCAGAGTGGATCCAGGTGACTCTGTTATTGTGTAAACATTTGGGTTTTAATTGTCCAGCTTCATATCCTTGAGCCTGGTTTGGACTAGGGATGCTTGCCTTTCTGAGCGAACAGCAGAAATTCTGTTTTGCTGCGGTGAAGCTTCAAGTTGGTATCAGACATCCAGGTCTGGATGAGAAGCAAGCTGTGTCTGAGGCATTAGATGTCTGGAGCAGGAGAGACCTTCAAATACAGCTGAGTGCCATTGGCGTGTTGATAATGTTATCTGTGAGTAGAGCCCCAAAGCGCTCCACACGGAGTTTGAAAGTGACAGGAAAAGCATTCAAACCACGTGAAACTTCACATGTGATCAGGATCTTCTGGGACCTGATGGTGTCCAGGTGAACGAACTGGTGTTGTATGGATCAGTACGAGGAGATCCAGTGAAGGATGTGTTTGTGATCCCCATTTGGGACTTCAGGGTATAGATGAGGGTGGGTGGTGTTGACAGTGTTAAAAGCAGCTGAGAGGTACCGTAATCTCAGGTGGCGGGGACCATCCTTATGTGTGGTCAGGTGGCCATAATCTATCATTTGTAAGTTAGGGTGAAAGAGATTCTCCAGAGAGGGCTTTGATGAAGAATGAGATAAGACACTATCTCCATAAGTGGTGCTTTGAGGGAGCGGAGGAAGTCAGCAAGGTCTTAGAGAGACAGGAGTTTGAAAGATGACTATTTTGGAGCTTAGTGGGGAAGAGTGAGTGTCAGTTGAGAAACAGGTTTGAGGTTGTCAATAGAATGTGGGAGAGGAGAGTCAGGCAGGGAGTTGATGCAGTGCTGTATTATTGTGAAGAGTGTTCTGCTTCGGTTGGTAGCTTCATTGATGTTGCGACTCTATTACTTGGCTTTGGCTGAACTGATGAGTTACCTATGTTTGATACGAAGGTACTTGAATAGCGTGAGGTCATCAAAAGTTCTGTTTTTCTTTTATTTTATCTCCTGTCTGCAGAAGGGGCATTTGCTTTTTGTCATGGTCTTTGAAGTACCAGGCTCCTGAAGGGTTTGACTTCCACATTCACATAATTGATCACATGGTTTTCCATAAAACATTAAAACATTGAAGTCGTTCAGAAGGGTGTTGATGTAAAACATGGAGGTTCCAATGCGAGAGATGAGTTTGAGCTTGTTTATGGAGTAGTCATTGCAGGATGTGAAGATCTGTTGTTCTCTTTTGGGTTAACCTAAATGTAGTGGTTTGATGCTGTGCAGGTTGATGGGGATAGCAAGGTTGTCAGTCCAGTTTAGTGGCATGGGAGGCTTACACTGGATGGTTGGGGAAGTTTAGAAGAAAAGGAGGTCCAGGATGTGTCTGTTGGAGTGTGTTGATTGGGTGTTATGCTGTTTCAGCTTCAGTGTGTCAGTGAAGTTGAGGAGTCTATCTGTTCTTTTTTATGCTTGACTTGTTTGACAGTTTTAAATCTCTAAGGATGATTGTGTGGGCTGGTGGGATGGATGAAGTGTGAAGATGTCAGTAAATTCATCTTTAGAGTACTTGTTCTGTCCAGGAGGCCTGTAGATGAGGGGGAGGTTGTGGAGAACGGGTGTTGCTTTCTTGCCTATGTTAGATTCCCAAGAGGATTGTGAATGCAGCTAGACCTAATTCTTTCTTTTAAGCCAGATCTGCACTCTGGATGTCATGGCCTTTGGGAAGAGGGACACCTAGAATTTGCAAGGATGTGGAGCTGAGCCATGTTTTGCTGATGAGGGCATCAAGGTTGCGAGGGACTATGAGGTCTGCAATGTCTGAAGAATGTAGTAATGCAGAGCACGCATTGATGGGTTTTAGGGTACATGGCAGTTAGTGAAATGAGTATGAGTTGGGGTCTGTGTGCTGTAAGGATGTTAGTTGAGTGCTGGGGAGGTCAATGTCTAGATTCAACGGTAGAGATTGGCAGTGCGGTGTGCTGGGCGAGGCGCATGATGAGCTCTTGCCTTGTAGGTTGCACTGGTCTGGAGCATGTAGTGCAATGACAGAATGTACAATTCACACAGTGCAGCGATAGGTTGTACGTGTGTCATGTAATACAGCATTAGGAGGTCCACATTATGCTATATAGCATTAGGAGGTTTGTGTGATGCAGTGAAGAAAGTAAAGAAGGTGAATGTGCACATCATGCGAGGTATCGGTATTATGCTCACTTCATGTACCATAGCAATAAGACATGTTTGGCACAATGCTGCAACCGGATGTGCATGTCATGCAGTGCAGCAGTAGGACACTTGTTTCATACAATGCAGTAATGCAAAGCTCATGTCAGTGCAGCAGTAGCATATTCAGCTTTCCAGTACGAGGATGCTAGTGTCATGCAGAGCGACAGAGGGATCCTCGTGTCATGCAGTGCGACAGAGGGATCCTCATGTCATGCAGTGTGACAGAGGGATCCTCATGTCATGCAGTGGGACAGAGGGATCCTCGTGTCATGCAGTGCGACAGAGGGATCCTCGTGTCATGCGGTGCGACAGAGGGATCCTCGTGTCATGCAGTGCGACAGAGGGATCCTCGTGTCATGCAGTGCGACAGAGGGATCCTCATGTCATGCAGTGCGACAGAGGGATCCTCGTGTCATGCAGAGCGACAGAGGGATCCTCGTGTCATGCAGTGCGACAGAGGGATCCTCATGTCATGCAGTGTGACAGAGGGATCCTCGTGTCATGCAGTGCGACAGAGGGATCCTCGTGTCATGCAGTGCGACAGAGGGATCCTCGTGTCATTCAGTGCGACAGAGGGATCCTCGTGTCATGCAGTGCGACAGAGGGATCCTCGTGTCATGCAGTGCGACAGAGGGATCCTCATGTCATGCAGTGGGACAGAGGGATCCTCGTGTCATGCAGTGCGACAGAGGGATCCTCGTGTCATGCGGTGCGACAGAGGGATCCTCGTGTCATGCAGTGCGACAGAGGGATCCTCGTGTCATGCAGTGCGACAGAGGGATCCTCATGTCATGCAGTGCGACAGAGGGATCCTCGTGTCATGCAGTGTGACAGAGGGATCCTCGTGTCATGCAGTGCAACAGAGGGATCCTCGTGTCATGCAGTGCGACAGAGGGATCCTCATGTCATACAGTGGGACAGAGGGATCCTCGTGTCATGCAGTGCGACAGAGGGATCCTCGTGTCATGCGGTGCAACAGAGAGATCCTCGTGTCATGCAGTGCGACAGAGGGATCCTCGTGTCATGCAGTGCGACAGAGGGATCCTCGTGTCATGCAGTGCGACAGAGGGATCCTCGTGTCATGCGTGCAGACAAAAAATGAGCATTTCACACAATGCTACTGTAGGAGGGAGGCGTCCTGCAGTGTGGCGTGTGACGTAGGATGCGGGTCCGCACTGGTGGTACTGGGCAAAGGGCGCATGCCCTGTGAATTGGCAGGGTGGTGTTAGGTTTCACTTCTGGTGGGGGCCATTTTTGTCGCTGAGGACTGTCTAGCCATGTTTGCTGCCTACAGCACTTATAACTGCACAATGCAAAACAAATGGTTTTAAAGTGTGCTTCAAAAGAATTTCTTTTTGCATATGGGGGTTACTGTATCCTGCAGTATCACCACAAGCAGCACTGCCTTCAGGGCTTTAGGGGGGAAGAGTCTCAGTGGTCCGCTGTAGCTTGGCGCAGAGAGACCAGTGCATACATGATAACACTCTTCACGTATTAAAGAAATGTTTTTCTTTATAATGTGACCTTTGCAGAACATTTCAGTTTAGTATATTTAATAATATAATTGCATTGTGGGGCAGATGACAGAGGTGACAGATTCTAATCACGAACTTAGAAACATTCATGCTTCCCCACCACCCTGACGGTGATGCAATGAGTGAACCAATAGGAAAGATGCCTTTTATCCCCTATACTTGGTCTAGGGTGTTACCATCAATGGAGCAACATTGTAGTCATTTGATATAGTTCAGTGCACATGCTAAACTAATGCATTTTTAAGGTGCTTAGGATCCCACAATGTGGTCAGTTGGAAGCCCGGATTGATGCATGTTTTTGTGCAATTCATCCACTACTTGGTTATCTGATTCTCTCTTGAGTTATGGATCAAAGCTTAATGACTTGTGTTTAATTTTTGAGGGACTAAATCAGTGCACTGTGTTAAATACACCCAGGCTATGCATGTTTCACAAGGATTGGTGGTGGTGGTGGTGTTTAGAAGATCAATGGTTTAATATGGAAGTAAAATGAAAACCAGAGCACCCATCTTTGGTCAGTGCATCGAGACCATTTGCTCCATGGAGCTAAAAGTCTTTATTCATTGCCATTTACTCTTGAATTAATGTATCCACCCATTCCTAACCATCAACTACTCATTCATTGGTCCATGTCTACAACGCCATCCATTTAGTCAATGATTGGACAAGGTTCCATAATGAATAATGTGTTGCAAAAAGTATTACAATTCCAATTTTTTCCCAAAATGTATTAGGGGAGAATCTTGAAGTGGCCAGATCCGCCCGATGCTCTCACTTGCTAGATGCACTATGGGAACTGGTCTGACAAACGTTGCCAGGGCAGCTTTTGGTTCCCAGGCCACCCTGGTAGGTTGCATATTTCATGCAGTGCAACAGTAGGAGGCAGGTGCCACACAGTGCAACAGTGAGATACTCGTGGTACACAGTGTAGTCATTAGATGTGCATTTCATGCAATGCAGCATCAGTAGAAGCAGGTGCCACGCAGTACAACATTGAGATACTCGTGTGGCACAGTGTAGACGTGGGATGCGCATTTCATGGAGTGCAGCAATAGGAGGGTGGTGTCATGCCATGCAACAGTGGGATACTCATCTCACGCAGTGTAGACGTGGGATGCGCATTTCAAACAGTGCAGCAGTAGGAAGCAGATGCCCCGCTGTGCAACAGTGGGATACTCATCTCACGCAGTGTAGACGTGGGATGTGCATTTCAAACAGTGCAGCAGTAGGAAGCAGATGCCCCGCTGTGCAACAGTGGGATACTCATCTCACGCAGTGTAGACGTGGGATGTGCATTTCAAACAGTGCAGCAGTAGGAAGCAGATGCCCCGCTGTGCAACAGTGGGATACTCATCTCACGCAGTGTAGACGTGGGATGTGCATTTCACACAGTGCAGCAGTAGGAAGCAGATGCCCCACTGTGCAACAGTGGGATACTCATCTCACGCAGTGTAGACATAGGCTGTGCATTTCACACAGTGCAGCAGTAGGAAGCAGATGCCCCGCTGTGCAACAGTGGGATACTCATCTCACGCAGTGTAGACATAGGATGTGCATTTCACACAGTGCAGCAGGAGGAGGGGGGTGTCATGCCATGCAACAGTGGGATACTCATCTCACGCAGTGTAGACATAGGATGTGCATTTCACACAGTGCAGAAGTAGGAGGGGGGTGTCATGCCATGCAACAGTGGGATACTTATCTCACGCAGTGTAGACATAGGATGTGCATTTCACACAGTGCAGCAGTAGGAAGCAGATGCCCCGCTGTGCAACAGGGGGATACTCATCTCACGCAGTGTAGACGTGGGATGCGCATTTCATGGAGTGCAGCAGTAGGAGGGTGGTGTCATGCCATGCAACAGTGGGATACTCATCTAACGCAGTGTAGACATAGCATGTGCATTTCACACAGTGCAGCAGTAGGAGGGGGGTGTCATGCCATGCAACAGTGGGATACTCATCTCACGCAGTGTAGGACATAGGATGTGCATTTCACACAGTGCAGCAGTAGGAGGGGGGTGTCATGCCATGCAACAGTGGGATACTTATCTCACGCAGTGTAGACCCAGGATGTGCATTTCACTCAGTGCAGCAGTAGGAAGCAGATGCCCCGCTGTGCAATAGTGGGATACTCATCTCACGCAGTGTAGACGTAGGATGTGCATTTCACACAGTGCAGCAGTAACAAGCAAGTGTCATGCAGTGCAACAGTGAGACACTCGTGTCGCACTGTGTAGACGTGGGATGCACTTTCATGGAGTGCAGCAGTAGGAGGGCGGTGTCATGCCATGCAACAGTGGGATACTCATCTCACGCAGTGTAGACATAGGATGTGCATTTTGCACAGTGCAGCAGTAGCAAGCAGATATCACGCAGTGCAACAGTGGGATACTCATCTCACGCAGTGTAGACATAGGATGTGCATTTTACACAGTGCAGCAGTAGGAGGGTGGTGTCATGCCATGCAACAGTGGGATACTCATCTCATGCAGTGTAGACATAGGATTTGCATTTTACACAGTGCAGCAGTAGCAAGCAAGTGTCATGCAGTGCAACAGTGAGACACTTGTGTCGCACAGTGTAGACGTGGGATGCGCATTTCACTCAGTGCAGCAGTAGGAAGCAGATGCCCCGCTGTGCAATAGTGGGATACTCATCTCACGCAGTGTAGACGTAGGATGTGCATTTCACACAGTGCAGCAGTAACAAGCAAGTGTCATGCAGTGCAACAGTGAGACACTCGTGTCGCACTGTGTAGACGTGGGATGCACTTTCATGGAGTGCAGCAGTAGGAGGGCGGTGTCATGCCATGCAACAGTGGGATACTCATCTCACGCAGTGTAGACATAGGATGTGCATTTTGCACAGTGCAGCAGTAGCAAGCAGATATCACGCAGTGCAACAGTGGGATACTCATCTCACGCAGTGTAGACATAGGATGTGCATTTTACACAGTGCAGCAGTAGGAGGGTGGTGTCATGCCATGCAACAGTGGGATACTCATCTCACGCAGTGTAGACGTAGGATGTGCATTTCGCACAGTGCAGCAGTAGCAAGCAGGTGTCATGCAGTGCAACAGTGAGACACTCGTGTCGCACAGTGTAAACGTGGGATGCGCATTTCATGGAATGCAGCAGTAGGAGGGCGGTATCATGCCATGCAACAGTGGGATACACATCTCACGCAGTGTAGACATAGGATGTGCATTTCACTCAGTGCAGCAGTAGGAAGCAGATGTCAGGCAGTGCAACAGTGGGATACTCATCTCACGCAGTGTAGACGTAGGATGTGCATATCACACTGTGCAGCAGTAGGAAGCAGATGTCATGCAGTGCCACAATGGGATACTCATCACACGCAGTGTAGACATAGGATGTGCATTTCGCACAGTGCAGCAGTAGCAAGCAGGTGTCATGCAGTGCAACAGTGAGACACTCGTGTCGCACAGTGTAGACGTGGGATGCGCAGTTCATGGAGTGCAGCAGTAGGAGGGCGGTGTCATGCCATGCAACAGTGGGATACTCATCTCACGCAGTGTAGACATGGGATGTGCATTTCACACAGTGCAGCAGTAGCAAGCAGGTGTCATGCAGTGCAACAGTGAGACACTCGTGTCGCACAGTGTAGACGTGGGATGCGGAGTTCATGGAGTGCAGCAGTAGGAGGGCGATGTCATGCCATGCAACAGTGGGATACTCATCTCACGCAGTGTAGACATGGGATGTGCATTTCAAACATTGCAGCAGTAGCAAGCAGGTGTCATGCAGTGCAACAGTGAGACACTCGTGTCGCACCGTGTAGATGTGGGATGCGCATTTCATGGAGTGCAGCAGTAGGAGGGCGGTGTCATGCCATGCAACAGTCGGATACTCATCTCACGCAGTGTAGACATAGGATGTGCATTTCACTCAGTGCAGCAGTAGGAAGCAGATGTCACACAGTGCAACAGTGGGATACTCATCTCACGCAGTGTAGACTTAGGATGTGCATTTCACACAGTGCAGCAGTAGGAAGCAGATGTCATGCAGTGCCACAGTGGGATACTCCTCACACGGAGTGTAGACATAGGATGTGCATTTCGCACAGTGCAGCAGTAGCAAGCAGGTGTCATGCCATGCAACAGTGGGATACTCATCTCATGCAGTGTAGACATAGGATGTGCATTTTACACAGTGCAGCAGTAGCAAGCAAGTGTCATGCAGTGCAACACTGAGACACTTGTGTAGCACAGTGTAGACGTGGGATGGGCATTTCATGGAGTGCAGCAGTAGGAAGCAGATGTCACGCAGTGCAACAGTGGGATACTCATCTCACGCAGTGTAGACATAGGATGTGCATTTCACACAGAGCAGCAGTAGCAAGCAGGTGTCATGCAGTGCAACAGTGAGACACTCGTGTCGCACTGTGTAGACGTGGGATGCGCATTTCATGGAGTGCAGCAGTAGGAGGGCGGTGTCATGCCATGCAACAGTGGGATACTCATCTCACGCAGTGTAGACATAGGATGTGCATTTCACACAGTGCAGCAGTAGCAAGCAGGTGTCACGCAGTGCCACAGTGGGATACTCATCTCACACAGTGTAGACATAAAATGTGCATTTCACACAGTGCAGCAGTAGCAAGCAGGTGTCATGCAGTGCAACAGGGAGACACTCGTGTCGCACTGTGTAGACGTGGGATGCGCATTTCATGGAGTGCAGCAGTAGGAGGGCGGTGTCATGCCATGCAACAGTGGGATACTCATCTCACGCAGTGTAGACATAGGATGTGCATTTTACTCAGTGCAGCAGTAGCAAGTAGGTATAATGCAGTGCAACAGTGAAACACTTGTGTCGCACAGTGTAGACTTGGGATGCGCATTTCATGGAGTGCAGCAGTAGGAGGGCGGTGTCATGCCATACAACAGTGGGATACTCATCTCACACCGTGTAGACATAGGATGTGCATTTTACACAGTGCAGCAGTAGCAAGCAAGTGTCATGCAGTGCAACAGTGAGACACTTGTGTCGCACAGTGTAGACGTGGGATGCGCATTTCACTCAGTGCAGCAGTAGGAGGGCGGTGTCATGCCATGGAACAGTGGGATACTCATCTCACGCAGTGTAGACGTAGGATGTGCATTTCGCACAGTGCAGCAGTAGCAAGCAGGTGTCATGCAGTGCAACAGTGAGACACTCGTGTCGCACAGTGTAAACGTGGGATGCGCATTTCATGGAATGCAGCAGTAGGAGGGCGGTATCATGCCATGCAACAGTGGGATACTCATCTCACGCAGTGTAGAAATAGGATGTGCATTTCACTCAGTGCAGCAGTAGGAAGCAGATGTCAGGCAGTGCAACAGTGGGATACTCATCTCACGCAGTGTAGACGTAGGATGTGCATTTCACACAGTGCAGCAGTAGGAAGCAGATGTCATGCAGTGCCACAATGGGATACTCATCACACGCAGTGTAGACATATGATGTGCATTTCGCACAGTGCAGCAGTAGCAAGCAGGTGTCATGCAGTGCAACAGTGAAACACTTGTGTCGCACAGTGTAGACGTGGGATGCGCAGTTCATGGAGTGCAGCAGTAGGAGGGCGGTGTCATGCCATGCAACAGTGGGATACTCATCTCACGCAGAGTAGACATGGGATGTGCATTTAACACAGTGCAGCAGTAGCAAGCAGGTGTCATGCAGTGCAACAGTGAGACACTCGTGTCGCACCGTGCAGATGTGGGATGCGCATTTCATGGAGTGCAGCAGTAGGAGGGCGGTGTCATGCCATGCAACAGTCGGATACTCATCTCACGCAGTGTAGACATAGGATGTGCATTTCACTCAGTGCAGCAGTAGGAAGCAGATGTCATGCAGTGCCACAGTGGGATACTCCTCACACGGAGTGTAGACATAGGATGTGCATTTCGCACAGTGCAGCAGTAGCAAGTAGGTGTCATGCCATGCAACAGTGGGATACTCATCTCATGCAGTGTAGACATAGGATGTGCATTTTACACAGTGCAGCCGTAGCAAGCAAGTGCCATGCAGTGCAACACTGAGACACTTGTGTCGCACAGTGTAGACGTGGGATGGGCATTTCATGGAGTACAGCAGTAGCAAGCAGATATCACGCAGTGCAACAGTGGGATACTCATCTCACGCAGGGTAGACATAGGATGTGCATTTCACACAGTGCAGCAGTAGCAAGCAGGTGTCATGCAGTGCAACAGTGAGACTCTCGTGTCGCACTGTGTAGACGTGGGATGCACATTTCATGGAGTGCAGCAGTAGGAGGGCGGTATCATGCCATGCAACAGTGGGATACTCATCTCACGCAGTGTAGACATAGGATGTGCATTTCACTCAGTGCAGCAGTAGGAAGCTGATGTCACACAGTGCAACAGCGGGATACTCATCTCACGCAGTGTAGACGTAGGGCGTGCATTTCACACAGTGCAGCAGTAGGAAGCGGATGTCATGCAGTGCCACAATGGGATACTCATCACACGCAGTGTAGACACAGGATGTGCATTTCGCAAAGTGCAGCAGTAGCAAGCAGGTGTCTTGCAGTGCAACAGTGTGACACTTGTGTCGCACAGTGTAGACGTGGGATGCGCATTTCATGGAGTGCAGCAGTAGGAAGGCGGTGTCATGCCATGCAACAGTCGGATACTCATCTCACGCAGTGTAGACATAGGATGTGCATTTCACTCAGTGCAGCAGTAGGAAGCAGATGTCACACAGTGCAACAGTGGGATACTCATCTCACGCAGTGTAGACGTAGGATGTGCATTTCACACAGTGCAGCAGTAGGAAGCAGATGTCATGCAGTGCCACAGTGGGATACTCCTCACACGGAGTGTAGACATAGGATGTGCATTTCGCACAGTGCAGCAGTAGCAAGCAGGTGTCATGCAGTGCAACAGTGAGACACTTGTGTCGCACAGTGTAGATGTGGGATGTGCATTTCATGGAGTGCAGCAGTAGGAGGGCGGTGTCATGCCATGCAACAGTGGGATACTCATCTCACGCAGTGTAGACATAGGATGTGCATTTCGCACAGTGCAGCAGTAGCAAGTAGGTGTCATGCAGTGCAACAGTGAGACACTTGTGTCGCACAGTGTAGATGTGGGATGTGCATTTCATGGAGTGCAGCAGTAGGAGGGCGGTGTCATGCCATGCAACAGTGGGATACTCATCTCACGCAGTGTAGATGTAGGATATGCATTTCACTCAGTGCAGCAGTAGCAAGCAGGTGTCATGCAGTGCAAAAGTGAGACACTCGTGTCGCACAGTGTAGACGTGGGATGCGCATTTCACTCAGTGCAGCATTAGGAAGCAGATGTCACGCAGTTCAACAGTGGGATACTCATCTCACGCAGTGTAGACGTAGGATGTGCATTTCACTCAGTGCAGCAGTAGCAAGCAGGTGTCATGCAGTGCAACAGTGAGATACTCCTGTCGCACAGTGTAGAAATATGATGTGCATTTCACTCAGTGCAGCAGTAGGAAGCAGTTGTCATGCAGTGCAACAGTGGGATACTCATCTCACGCAGTGTAGACGTAGGATGTGCATTTCACTCAGTGCAGCAGTAGGAAGCAGGTGTCATGCAGTGCAACACTGAGACACTCGTGTCGCATAGTGTAGACGTGGGATGCGCATTTCACACAGTGCAGCAGTAGGAGGGCGGTGTCATGCCATGCAACAGTGGGATACTCATCTCACGCAGTGTAGACATAGGATGTGCATTTCACACAGTGCAGCAGTAGCAAGCAGGTGTAATGCAGCGCAACAGTGAGACACTTGTGTCGCACAGTGTAGAGTTGGGATGCGCATTTCATGGAGTGCAGCAGAAGGAGGGCGGTGTCATGCCATGCAACAGTGGGATACTCATCTCACGCAGTGTAAACATAGGATATGCATTTCACTCAGTGCAGCAGTAGCAAGCAGGTGTCATGCAGTGCAACAGTGAGACACTTGTGTCGCACAGTGTAGACGTGGGATGCGCATTTCATGCAGTGCAGCAGTAGGAGGGCGGTGTCATGCCATGCAACAGTGGGATACTCATCTCACGCAGTGTAGACATAGGATGTGCATTTCACACAGTGCAGCAGTAGGAAGCAGATGTCACGCAGTGCCACAGTGGGAAACTCATCTCATGCAGTGTAGACCCAGGATGTGCATTTCACACAGTGCAACAGTAGGTAGCAGGTGCCCCGTTGTGCAACTGTGGGATACTCATCTCACGCAGTGTAGACGTAGGATGTGCATTTCACTCAGTGCAGCAGTGGGAAGCAGGTGTCATGCAGTGCAACACTGAGACACTCGTGTCGCACAGTGTAGACGTGGGATGCGCATTTCACACAGTGCAGCAGTAGGAGGGCAGTGTCATGCCATGCAACAGTGGGATACTCATCTCACGCAGTGTAGACATAGGATGTGCATTTCACACAGTGCAGCAGTAGCAAGCAGGTGTCATGCAGTGCAACAGTGAGACACTCGTGTCGCACAGTGTAGACGTGGGATGCGCATTTCACACAGTGCAGCAGTAGGAGGGCGGTGTCATGCCATGCAACAGTGGGATACTCATCTCACGCAGTGTAGACATAGGATGTGCATTTCACACAGTGCAGCAGTAGCAAGCAGGTGTAATGCAGCGCAACAGTGAGACACTTGTGTCGCACAGTGTAGACGTGGGATGCGCATTTCATGGAGTGCAGCAGAAGGAGGGCGGTGTCATGCCATGCAACAGTGGGATACTCATCTCACGCAGTGTAGACATAGGATATGCATTTCACTCAGTGCAGCAGTAGCAAGCAGGTGTCATGCAGTGCAACAGTGAGACACTCGTGTCGCACAGTGTAGACGTGGGATGCGCATTTCACACAGTGCAGCAGTAGGAGGGCGGTGTCATGCCATGCAACAGTGGGATACTCATCTCACGCAGTGTAGACATAGGATGTGCATTTCACACAGTGCAGCAGTAGCAAGCAGGTGTAATGCAGCGCAACAGTGAAACACTTGTGTCGCACAGTGTAGACGTGGGATGCGCATTTCATGGAGTGCAGCAGAAGGAGGGCGGTGTCATGCCATGCAACAGTGGGATACTCATCTCACGCAGTGTAGACATAGGATATGCATTTCACTCAGTGCAGCAGTAGCAAGCAGGTGTCATGCAGTGCAACAGTGAGACACTCGTGTCGCACAGTGTAGACGTGGGATGCGCATTTCACACAGTGCAGCAGTAGGAGGGCGGTGTCATGCCATGCAACAGTGGGATACTCATCTCACGCAGTGTAGACATAGGATATGCATTTCACTCAGTGCAGCAGTAGCAAGCAGGTGCCATGCCATGCAACAGTGGGATACTCATCTCACGCAGTGTAGACATAGGATGTGCATTTCATGGAGTGCAGCAGAAGGAGGGCGGTGTCATGCCATGCAACAGTGGGATACTCATCTCACGCAGTGTAGACGTAGGATGTGCATTTCACACAGTGCAGCGGTAGGAAGCAGGTGGCACGCAGTGCACCAGTGGGATAATCATGTTGAGCAGAACAGACGTCGGTGCACGTTTCACACCGTGCAGGTGTAGGAGGGAGGCATTACGCTTGCAGCAACAGGTCAAGCAGGGCAAGATATAGAGCTTTTTTTCTTCATGACCGTGGTGTGAAGCGTGCTTTGTGGTGGGTGGGTCGTCGGCAGTGGCGTAGTACAGTGAAGGAAATGGGCCATCTGACCGCTGCTTGAACTGTGCAATACAGCAATAGTGAAGTTTCAGTGGGCCCGCTTAGGCTTTTGGGCCCCGGTGCCACTGCACCTGCCGCACGAATGGAAGCTACGCCCCTGGTCGTCGGCACAGATCCTAATCTCCAGCTCCTGGAAGAGCCTTCTCACCGAGCGCTACTTCTGGGGCCATCGCTGCCTAAATATGGCGAGCAGCGCTCTGTGCGATCTGTCCGGACAGGGCCGGGCTTTGATGGATGCGCTCCTTTCACTGCAGCAAGAAGCTGGAAGGAACAGTTACTCATGACAAGAATCCATTAGACTTCCAGAGAGGAAGCATTTTCCCACATGTCTAAAAATAGGGACTTCACACAAGCAGCTGAGAGTACTGTTAATGCCACAGGGTACTGGGGATGGGACAGCAAACCGACCCCTGGGACAAGCGGGGAAGCCGCTGTCTCATATGTGAGATAGTCATAGGGAGAGCTGGTTCTTTCAAAGGCATGCTGGAGGTACAGCATGACCGTCGCCTGTCTCACAGATGGGATGGTTATCGGAAGTGTGCTGGATGTCTCACAAGGGAGCACGTCCTTGGGAGAAAGCTGGCTGTCTCATATGCGTGACAGTCTTTGGAAGAGAGCTGGCCGTCTCGTATGGGTGAAAGTCTTTGAAAGAGAACTGGCTAGCTCATAAGAGACAACTGATTCACAGGTGTGGTAGTCATTGGAAAACAGCTGGCTAACAGGTGTGAAAGAATCTATAAAATAGAGTAGACTGTCTCCTAGGAATATTCCAGTCATTGGAAGTACGTTGGCTGTCTCAAATGAGTGATAATAATTGGGCGGCAGCTGTCTTCATTGGAAAAGAGCTGACGGTCTCGACAGCATAATAGACTAAAGAACAGAGTGGATGTCTCACAGTGAGCTAACCCCCATTGGTTACAAACAGCAGACCTATGCCTCGCTTCTCTGATGAATCCCAGGGCTGGTGCAAGCCTGTCTGTCTGATCATCACCCTGCCTGTTCTGTTTGGTACAACTTTATTTCGGCTATCATAGCCATAAAAGCAAGAGAAAAGAAATAAAACGTTTTACAGCAAATGTCCACAGTACTTTTTACAAGCAGTTATCCACATAAACAGGCTGCGAAGAGGTGGAGGGTAACAGGTGTACAAGTTATCCCTATTTACAATTACCGCCATAAAACCAACAATCTCATTGCATAAATAAGATAATATTTTAGTTTAAAAGCCAGAATAAAAACATTTAAATACATTGCTTAAAAAAGGAGACAAAAGTATACAATATACAGAATGTGCAAACACTGGAATCAGGTTAGTTACACTATAGCTTAAGGCCAAGCTTCTTTCTAATCAGATAGACATTAAATAGAAACCTACTTATGCAAAACACTACCAATTGTGAGGTGTTAGACTTAAGTATACGTTCAGCTTCTTTGTAGGACCTAACGCCCACATTATTACAAAAGGATCTGATCCAACGAACCCTAGGAGTCTTGTAGGCTGGGCAAAAGAAAAGTAAGTGAGCATCATCCTCTTTTGCCTTTTGTGAGCAAAGGGTACAAAGATCAGTGCCCTGATTGCCTGCCCCCCCCCCCCCCCCCCCCCCCCCCCTGGAGGTATTTATTTTCGTCTGTAGGACCCCATATCTAAATTGCAGATATAGAGATTTCGCTAGTGATGGTCCTATCTCGTTCATAAAAGGTTCGAAGGAAACTGTATCCTTCACGGTCAGGAACTTCTGGGTCAAAGAGCCGGATGATGAACTATGTAGTATTTCATTAGTAATGTAGGACCAAAAGGTAGACTTTAGAAGCTTTTTACAAGGAGGTGTCATGCACAGGGGCTCTTCCCAAAAATTGGAAAGCCCTAATCTAAGGCACCAAAATGAAATATGTTTTAACCATGCTATGTTCTTATACTCATCAATCTGCATGATTTCAATTAAACCGCTTCTATAGTTAATCAACTCCGGAGTGGTCCACAACCTTACCCAGTAAAGTAGCGGCCTTAAAATGGCTTGGTAATCTGTGCGTTTGATATCAATGTCCAAAAACACTGGAACTAGGGGGGTTCTTGTCGGTATTTTAAGTAGCCTGAGTATGAAGTTGTTTTTATCCCGTTCAAAGTTTCTTTTGCAGGAGGACCCCCAGAGCTCAGCACCGTAAAGTGCCGCTGATTGGGCCTTTGCTTTAAATACTTCTAATGCTGGTGTGATAGCCTTAGAGTAACTCCCACCATGTACTTTTAGGATCGGCATCGAATTCTGTTTAAAAGATAATCTGCTTTTGGCCCCTCCAGCTCCCTCCTCCGCCCTATGCAACACCTCCACGAGGACACCAGCGCCCCACAGACCGACCAATGAGCACTGCAAACGCCCCACTGGATGGACGCTTCGCAGGCAAAGGCCGGTGTCTGTCGAAAGCGCCTAGAGGCCAAGTAACTGGCGAACGCGCGCCTATGCGAATACCCATCCACGCAGCACACCGGATGTACAGAGGCAGGATCCGAGAGCGGACTTTCTCATAAGATTAACAGAATTGAGGCCTACGGACCGGGGTTACAAAGTAACGCCAGACTGCAGTACACGCAGAGTCTCACAAGTGCACCAGAGCAAAGGCAAAAGAGGTGACTGCCTCACAGGTGCATGGAGCTAGGGTCCAAGAGTGACTGTCGCACAGATGTGGTAATTCCCAGAGGAGCGATTACTGGAATAAACACAACTATCCAATTTTAAGTAAAAAGAAAACCTGCCATCCTCATGAAACTGTCCTCGCTGCCTGTGTGGGATGAGTCCCGGGGATCACGCGCCGCCATGTTTGGCGCTGGAGTTCACACCGCCTGATGGCACCTGGCCACGTGCACCCTGGACCCGGCCGCGCCTCTGGCCCGGCCGTGCCGCCGCGGGTTCGGATTCTTAGATTCTAGAGGCTTCTCTTGCTACAAAAGAACAGAATGGCTCTTCACTGCTAGATTACCACTGTGAAATGTGTGGGTGTTACTGTCGGGGATCGGTAGGCCTTAAGCCAGGACTTTAAGTGGGCCGAGTCCCTCCCGGTCTCAGACGCGTTAGTAATTGACATTGAAACAAGTCCCTATAGGCCAGGGACATATAAGCACATCCTTAACTTTACTGGCAAAACCCTGATCGATTTCTGAATAATTAAAGGAATATGCTAAGTTATTACGTCAGTGACTTAGCTCCTACTTATATTTCACGTTTAACTAAACATCGCACCTAAATACCGGGTAGGTGGCAGTGGCACACTACAGGATCACAAAAAATGTACTTATGTGTTTAAGCCATGGCCTTAATGTCTTAGGTGACCACGCCGCTTTAAGAAACCCCTGACTTTTTGCATCCCACTTAAAGCCCTGACTGGAGGTATTACGAGCCCCCGGCAGACTGTGATGGGAGACCCCCTAATTCACACCACCTGTGCTGTCGCTGCCTTACCAGCAACACAGGGTGCTCGGACAGTCCTCCTCTCGTGTACATGGTGGCCCTGGGTGCGGGCCGTGGGCCAGCTCAGTACTGACCGGGACTAGCTCGATGAGGGGAACTTTCGCCGCTAAAATAAAGTGGTGATAGGCATATCGTGGGTATAAACCCTGACAAGGCAAGCTCAGTCTTTCATCCTCCCACAGGTTGGTAAACTGAGAATCTTACCTTGGGTAACAGGCATGCAGTTTATATACGAGCTTCGGAACGGTAAAAGTGTGCCATGCAGGCTGTAGCCACCATTGGTGCAACCGGTGCAGTGGCACTGGGATCCAGAGCCCTTATGGGCCCATTGAACCCTGAACATTGCTATATTTTACTGCCCCAAAACCAGTCAAAGGAGCCAATTCCCTGCTTGCACCAGGGCTCATGTGATCCCTGCTGCACTACTGGCGGCTTGAAGCGTTATATACAGGTTATTTTTATTTATTATTTGAAGGGAGACGGTCTTAATTACAGGAGTGGCAATCACCCTTACCAGGCAAACGGCCATTGCCCATCTGTGTTTTAAAGCCCGCGGGTCGCTCCCTGATTACTATTGCTTGATTTGTGCCACTGGTTGCAGGTGGTGGGTACTGCGGCTCAGTTTTGGAGTGCTTGACGTATTTTTCATCACAGCAATGGAGAGAGGGGGAAGGAGGAAGAGAAAGATACGAAAGCAGTGACAAAGGGAGAGGGATGTGAAAGGTGCTAGAAAAAAAAACAGCCCTTGCAATTAGCAGTGCAGGTTCATAAAGCAATTTTTGTGCCCTTGAACATATCCTTTTCTTAACAAATTAGGCACTGCTCTGACTCAGGGATATATCTCTGCACATTCTCAGCATCCTCTCACATTGGACAAGACACAGGCTCTCTCAAAGATGTGCCAAGTTTGTATTCTGCAAACTTCCTGAAATGTTCTTCAAATCTTTGCAAGTTTTACATCATTTACTGAGGTTGCATTGTTTAATTTGCAAAGAAAAAAACTGTAAAGAAAGATTTGACCAAATAAACGTAGCCAAAGCACACTTGTAATGGGACAATTCTCTGGCAAACATCTTTTACTGGAACATTGCTCTATAATCTACATTTTGGAAAGTTTGCAAAACTTTGCAGCCTTTGCATAGTGTACAGTTTATAAACTTCTCCAAACGTTGCAGGTGAAGAACCTGCCTGAAGAATGTGGTAGATGTGTGGCCAGTTCTTTCCTCAACTGTGGGAGGGTCTACTGGGGGAGAGAGAGGCGGGAGGACAAAGGTACTTAAACTTCAGCCTTGGGGAGCTTTATCTGCCCCCCCCCCCCGCCCCCATGCTGAAGCTTTCAAGCAGGCATAGGCCGGACACAGCAGCCTTCATCCCCTGAATAGATGAATTATAGAGGTTTTATGAGAGACAACGTTTGTTTTAAGTGTATATAATATTTTAAAGGACAGGTCCGCCCAAAGAAACTCTGCTGCTATTGTTACCCATTAGCAATGTTTTTAACCTGTGAATTTTATATAAATTGCTTAGTAGAATGTTTTTAATTGCAAATATTTTTAGTACTGTTTAAAGACTATGGTCTAAATAAACATAATCTTGACTGACTGACTGGCCCTGAAGCTCCTCACAAGGCTCTGGGTACAGTGTCCATGCGCCTAGAATTACCGGGTTTGGAGTTTGCGGACCCATTATTTGTGGCCAGACACTGGTATTTTTGTAATTGCCCTGAGTATTATCCCCATGCTGATGCTGCTGCTGGCAACTCATAACGAGGGAATAAAGATGAAAGTAAATGTGGAGGGGTTGTAGTAGGATGTGCAAATCCAGACAGCAGCCACATTTTCCCCAAACAATGCGTCAGCTACTCTCTGTCCAATCTAGTCTGTATCCATGTTCTGGCCACTAGAAGAGGGAGACAAATGCAAAAACAACAGTTGATGGACAGAATGCAGAACAATGTCATACATTCACCCAGTACAGAGATCTGGGCCTAAATCCATCGTTTTTTTGCTCACCATGCCATTCCAGTTTGAACCTAGCCATATGCAAATCAGTCTTGACCCTGTGCCCTATGGGAAGAGTCTAGCCCGGACTGCCAAGCCAGGTCCTCCCTAGACTGGAAAAAAGCATCCTAGGACCGGTTTCGGGATTTCAGCCCTCATCAGCCAGGATTGCTTGATTCCAGTGGCATGGAGAGCACAGGACTCACATCTGAGTATACCCGTCCCACTCAGGGTGACAAATGCAAAAACAACAGCTGATGGACAGAATGCAGAACAATGTCATACATTCACCCCAGTACAGAGATCTGGGCCAAAATCCATCGTTTTTTGCTCACCATGCCATTCCAGTTTGAACCTAGCCATATGCAAATCAGCCTTGACCCTGTGCCCCATGGGAACAGTCGAGCCCACACTGCCAAGCCAGATCCTCCCTGGACTGGAAACAAGCATCCTAGGGCTGGTTTCGGGCTTTCAGCCCTCATCAGCCAGGATAGCTCAATTCCAGTGGCATGGAGAGCACAGGACTCACGTCTGAGCATACCTGTCCCACTCAGGGTGACAAATGCAAAAACAACAGTTGATGGACAGAATGCAGAACAATGTCATACATTCATCCAAGTACAGAGATCTGGGCCTAAATCCATCGTTTTTTTGCTCACCATGCCATTCCAGTTTGAACCTAGCCATATGCAAATCAATCTAGAAGAGGGAGAGCCAACTTTATGAAGCGCGCGGCCGGGCAGGGGTTGCAAGATGGCGGACTCGGAAGGCAAAACTCCTATGTTGGGACTGGCCCATCATCTTTCAGTGCCTGGAGCTTGGTAAACGGTATGTGAGATCTCGCTGCGGCTGGAGGTGTCGGTGGGCTTGTCTGCAGTGTTAGAAATGGGGGTCTCTAGTTGGCAATGGTTCTTTATGACCACAGGGGAGGTGAGGTGTTGGTTTCTTACTGCAATGCAGGGAAGGTAAGGCGTCAGTTCCTAACTTTTGTCGAGGAGGTGAGGCATCGGTTCCTTACTGTTGCCAGGGAGGTAATGCCGCGGTGGCAGTGAGGCGTCGGTTCCTTATGACGGTGTGGGGTTGATGCATTCGGCAGGTCACTCATGTCAGGTATCGGCTCCACAAAGATGAAGCACCGGCGTCAGTGAGGTTGGGGCTGTGGTGTGACTCGGGGTGGTGGGTCGTGAGCGTCACAAGTGGTGTTCTTGGCTCCGGTTTAGGCAGTGTCCACAGTGACAGCGTCAGAGTTAATACGGTGCGGCATCGGTAGGCGTAGGGGCTGTGGTGGAAGTCGGGCAGTGTGTCGTGCATTTCACTAGCGGCGCCTATGCCTTCTTTGCAGATCGCGGCATCGTTCACTGGCGTCAGTGTTGCTTTATCCCTCTGTGGCAGCTGAAACAGCACTTCCAGGTGCAGGAGGACAGAGGAAATGAAGTCTTTGTGTCCCTGAGACTTCAGAACATGAGCTAAGCTCTACACCAAGTAACTGGTGATCTTCTTTAAGCAAGCTACACAGCACAGTTCAGTCTTTGTCCTCTCCTTGGCAGAAGCATCCAACCCAGGAAAGCATCCACACAGCAATGGGGTAGTGCTACTCCTTACAGCTTCTCCAGCTCTTCTCCTTAGTAGAGGTTCCTCTTGAGTCCAGAAGTATTCTAAAGTTCTGGGGTCTGGGCCCCAAAATTTATACCACATTTTCCTTTGTTCTCTTGTGACAAAAAGTCTCTCAGCTCAGTCCACCAGTTCTGTCCTCTCTGGTCCAGTGTCTTGGCAAGAGGTGGAGACAGCATTGTGCACAGGAGACAGGGCCTATTAAGGTGCTAAGACAACTCCTCCCACTACTCAAAATGCAACCCAGGTCTATTCAGCCAGCTCTGAGTCACCCAGGAAAGGCAGGATAGACGTTAACCCCCTCCCCCCAGTGGGTGTCTGCAGTGAATGCACATCTCCAGCCCCTGTCACTCCAAAACCAGGCAGTCAATACATAACTCAGCAGAGGCACATAGGATGGCTAAGCAAGAAAATGCCTACTTTCTAAAACTGCCATTTCCAAGCCCACAATTTAAAAACCATCTTTACCAAAAGATGTGTTATCAAATTCTGAGTTCCGAAAACCTAAACTCCATCTTTCTATCGTGTCCTAATGGGAAGTTATCCATGTAAGATGTTACAAAGTAACTGCCATGTTAGCCTATGAGGCAGACATCCCTTCAATAGTGAAACACAAACTACACAGTATTTCACTAAGGACATGTTACACACAACAGGACATGTCCTACCTTTCACATACACTGCCCATGGGGGTACCTTGGGCACACCTGAGGGGTGTCTTGCATGCAAGCAAAGGGAAGGTTAGGGCCTGACAAGTGGGTGCACTTGCCAGGTCCACATGGCAGTTTCAACTGCTCGCAGACACGGCAGTGGCAGGTCTGAGAACCCTTTAAAAGGCTGCTGGTGTGGGTAGCACAATCAGTGTTGCAGGCCCACTAGCAGCATTTGATTTACGGGCCCTGGGCATACCCAGTGCACTTTACTAGGGGCTTACCAGTATATCAAACATGCCAATCATAGATAACCAATAATAACCAATCATAGATAATCATAGATAATCCTGGATTAGTTGGAGCAGGCTAACCCAGCATTTATTTTGAGCCTGGGGTCTGTGCCTGCAATCCCTCAGCTGTTTTACAGCACTGGGTTTGCAGGCTCTGAAGTGCGCATGCCAGATTGGCTGGCCGTAGACTGCCAGCCAATCTGGCATGTGTACTTGAAGCAGTCATCCTGCAATATGCTGGAACCTGTCTGCCCCGCCCCCACCATCAAAATTATGCTAGCTCGGCCGGCGGCACACAGAATAATAAAATGGTACGGTACTGACCATTTTATTATTCTTTGTGTACCTGCTGCGCTTGCAGCAGGCGGGGCGACGCTCCTCTACCTTAATGGAGGAGCCGCTGCTGATAAAGACGTGGGCCTTCTGGATGCTGTTGGTCCCTCAGCACCAGGTGAACAATGTGTTCCTGGTGACCACCCTCTAGTGTCTGCTCCCTCTGACCTATGACCTCTGATGGTGACTGTGGTGTCTTGAGGGCAATGGGCGCTTTCAGCCTTTCGCAGGCTGCTCAAGGAATCAGCATCACCGCCATCACACCTTCTCTAAGTCGGGGGAAGTACGTCAGGTCTTTATGCGGATAAGGTGTTCTTTGACCCTCATCCCTTAATGGGATTACAAACAAGGAGCAGGCTTATTGTGTTAATAAGTGCACCTTTGTTTGACAAACACTGTAAGGCTTTCTGGGGTAAATCTGGGGCAACCGGATGAGATTCCTAAAGCTCATGAGTCTGCCCTCCCAGTCTAGTGACCACAACCTACGGTTGTCTTATTCATGAACACAAATCCCTTTCACTGAAAGAGCCTGTCCATTGTGTCTATTGCCAGCGGCAGCTGACAGGGCATCGGGTGGTTGCAAAAAAAAAAAATACCACTTGCCTTTTAAATGGCTGCCGTCTCTGCCGCGTTGGTGCTCTTCTTGGTAAGGTCCAAACCACGAAGTACCCAAGCTCCCCATAGCCAATCACAATGCTGCAATGCAGCGTTGTGATTGGTTTTAGTGCCGTGGTTTGGCGCTCAGACAGGCACAGGGAGCCTGTGCATGTTTATCACCATGCTGTGCAATACAGCCTGGTGGGGAAGATGCAAAGTGTGCATGACTGGCCAGCCCAAGACAGCTGGCCAAGCAATCATGCACACTTGGAGTGTATAAACCACTCCTCCCCCTGCTACCCTAGCCCCACCCTACCCCACCCTGCACAAACCCAGCCCGTAGCGAAGAAAAATGAAATGATAATAACAAGGTTGTTATTATTTTCTTTTTTTTATGAATTAATGAAGGAATTTATAAAGCGCAACGTTCACTTCACTGAGTATCTTGCCGCTGGCATGTAGGGTGTGGTGTTTGACAAATATAGGGGCACAGCAAGGAAGCTCAGATGAGAGAGAGTACCAATTTGTCATGTGCGGAAAACATCCATGTTTTTAGAAGCTTCTTGAAAAGAGGTTCTGATTGTGTCAATCTCAACTGAAGTGGCAGCATATTCCAGGCCTTATTTCCTTATACCGCAGTGGTTTTACCCCCTTTTGTTTTCAGGTGATCGCTGGGGGCTGCTAGGAGATTGCCTGAGGTTGACAGCTGCAGACGTTGCGTGATATAGGGGTGTATTCTTGACCTAAGATAAACCAGCCCTGTTGCCTTTAGGGCTTTAAACATGATTACCAGGACTTTAAATAGGATCCTTTTATGGAGTGTCAACCAGTGCAGTCATTTGAGTGCTGCCTCTGATGAAGATCCTCTCGGAAGACAAAGTACCAGCCTAGCTGTAGCGTTCTGGGCCACCTGTAACTTTGTCAGAACGGCTTTATTTGTCCCTACATAGGGGCTGTTGCAGTAGTCCAAACGAGACAAGACCAGGGCAACAGCCACTGTCTTCCTTGCATTCAATGGGAGAAGATCTAAGAACTTTCTCAATATTTTTATGGTGTGAAAGCACATACCAGCCACTGCAAGTGCTTGGCTGTGAAAAGATAAAGTTGGATCAAACTTGATTCCTAGATTACGTGCTGTAACTGCAGTGTTTGGTGGCGGAACTGTGTTGGCCGGCCACCACTGACTGGGTGTGAAGGGATTGGCCTTCCCAAACAGCATGATTTCTGTTTTCTGGCTGTTACACTAATCTGGGTGTCGTCTGCTTATGTAATAGCTTCTACATCAAAGGAGTCAATTAAGGTAAGCAATGGGGTCATGTATTATTAAACAATGTCGGGCTCAAAAAAGAACCCTGCGGCACGCCGGCTGATAGCTGTTTTTCTGAGGATTTGTGGCGGCCAAGGGTCACAATGTTCCATCTATTGTCTAAAAATGAGGAGAACCAAACGAGCGCCTTTTTAGTAACGCCACTCAACTTGAGTCTGCCCCTCAAAATATCATGGGAGACCGTGTCGAACGCCGCCGATAAATCCAACAAAATCAGTACTGCGTCTCTGCCTTGGTCTAAGGCAAACTTTAATGTTTCTGTGGTATGAAGCAGCACTGACTCTGTTGAATGCCCAGGTCTGAAGCCAGATTGTTTGGTGTGCAAGATATCTTCTTTTTGAAGGGAATCATTTCATTGCTTTTTAGCCAGCTTCTCCACTATTTTACTCACCCAAGGTAGAAGTGGTTTAATAAAGTGGTGGTGTCTGCAATTTTCTTTTTTTTGCAGGGGTTTTACCACTGCAATCTTCCAGCTGTCGGGTAAACTAACCTATTCAAATGAAGAGTTGACCAGATTGTTTACCATTGGGGTTATAATATCCACGAGTGCATGAAATACTCTTGGGGGGATGGGTCAAATGGTGAGCCTGATTTGCAGGAGAGTATGGCTTGTCTGGACTGTTCCATACTGATTCCTTGAAAACAAGAGAATTCTCCTGTGGTCCTTAAAGATGAAAGATTTTTGATCGGGGAGATAGGTTCAATAAAATCTTTTGTCAGGTCTGTGAGTTTTTGCTTAAAATATTCTGCGATTTGGTCACACAAATCTTGTGAGGGCTGAATTTCCTGATCTAATAACTTTGGGTTTGTGTAGGATTTCACAATATTAAAAATAAGTTTCTGATCAGCCACTGCCTGAATAATTAGGTTGGAATAGTAGGCCTTCCTTTCTGCCTTAATTTGATGGTGGTAATGTCTGAGAGCAATTTTAAGGAGAGTAAGGTTCTCAGATGCGTAGTTGCTTCTCCATATTCTCTCTAGTTTCCTGCATTGGCTCTGTTGATCCTTAAGACCAGGAGTGGACCAAGGTGCAGACTCTTTGTGTGTGGTACACTTTCTGAGATGATTTGTTGGCGCTAGGTTATCCGCTAGGGATGATAACCATTTGTTAAACCTAACTTTATCTACTGAGGGGTTACCCGTGAAGATGGGTTTGCTTGCTTCGGCCCCGGATAGTAGGTCCCGATTGTTAAGCATACTGTTCCATTTACGTCTACCCAAGGGACCGGTATGTCCCATGGATTTCTCAACTGGGTTTATTTTATATTCCATGTTGAATGGAATGACCTTATGGTCTGACCAAGAGAGCGTAAAAGGAGGCTCCGAGGAAAGACTGCTCATGCTTGTGCAGATCCCGTCTAGGGTGTGTCCTGCATCGTGTGTAGGGTCCTCTACTAGTTGATTTAAGCCCAAAGTGCTGATAGTTTCCAGAAAAAGTCTGGTATTGGGGATATCCTTAGCCTCTAAATGAATCTTAAAATCTCCTAGAATAGTGAAATTGGCATATTTGATCACTAGAGAGCTGATGCTATCTCCTAGTTTATCCAGGAAATTAGAAGTAGAGCTTGGTGGTCTGTGGAGCAACACTCCCGAAAACGTAGTTCTACCATCTAGCTGAAAACAGAATGACAAACTTTCAGCTTCTGTTGGTTCTATGGGACTGCTAGGCAAGAGATTCAGGTGTTGTTTGAAAATTATTGCTAGACCCCCTCCTCTCTGTCCAATTCTGTCTTGTCTGGTTAAAGTGTATCCTGATGGGAGGGCTTGCACTATGTCTGGATTTGAGCATTCATTCAGCCATGTGTCTGTGACAAAAAGTCAGTCCAAGTCAAGCTTAGTAAGTAGGTCTTGAATGTGTAATGCATTCTTAGCAGCTGACCTTGCATTTTCCAGGCCACAGTGTAGTTGTTTGGGGGGTGGGTTAATATTTCAGGGAACACCTGCCTCTGTGAGCAGTGGGGCACCACTCTTCCACCTCAGTGGAGGAGCCACCACTGTCTATTGCACTGAGAAGAGAGCTGACACTTGACCAACAGTATTGTGGATGTACATACATCTGCTGCGTCGAGGAATGAGTTCTGGTTCATTTTCCATCAAATAGAGCAGCCCCATAATTTCCCGACAAGTAAGCATTCTGCCTGTTTAATTAAAATTAAAATGATGTTTCCATGACTCTCTGACGTTGAAACAAACTGAAGGAGGAGGGGCAGCAGCTGCAGGTGCACCCTGGGCCTGGAGCTCTTTGCACAGCTTGAGCAGCATCACTATAAGGACTCTGCCTGCTCCTTGTGGACCAGTCACACACAGCCTGCAAGAAACACTTTCCTTTGATGGTTGCCTCTTCTTTTTTTAGGTCTCGCCTACGTAGCCCATTACAATCCATTCTTTCTTGTCTAGCTGTTCTGTTCTCTCACTCCCCTTTCTCCCACCCTTCTCAGTAGTCTGTTCTCTTGTCTTCCCATCTCGCTCTTGTACTTCTCATGTTTCACTTGTTAGCACATCCATCCATCCATCCACCCAGCCATCCATCCATCCAATCATCCATCCATCCACCCACCCACCCACCCACCGACCCACCCATCCATCTGTTTTCTATTGCTGTCCCTGTATCTGGTCTCGCTTTCTGTTTCTCTTTATATCTATAATCTTCTCCTCTCACACTTCCCCTTTTATCTCCCTGTTGTCGCTCCTCTCCTCTTTCGCCTGCCCTCTGTTCTGTCTCTTCCCTTCCCTCTGTCTTTTTTCTGTCTAAAACACCCCTCTCTTCTCGCGCTTCCTTCTATTTAGCCTATATGCCCTTGCATCCACAGCTGTAAATGCACTATACACATGGCCACTGAAATATGCATCAGAGGAGAGCCAAATTATGCAACAGCCATGACTAAACTATGCAGGAAGAAAAGGGAAGTGCTGCCACTGCGCAGTAACATGCGTGATAGCTTTTTGTTTTAGTAACTTTTGATCCGTTTGAGTTAGAAACCATTAGTGTATTGTTAGCATCTGCAAATTAAGAAGAAAATGTTGGATTGCTTGGCAAATCTATAATTATGTGGAAATCGTCAAATTTCTAGTTGCCCTCGCTTACCCCCTGATGAGCATGAAATTAAAAAGTGCATAGGTATAATATATCCCACACTGTGTGCTATATTAACACCATCACCCCATGTAAAATAAGCGCTGCTTGATAATGCACTATCAGTCTCGGAGATAACCCAGTGCAGTAACGAGAAACGTTTTTCGGTCTCACATACTCTGCGCACAAGCGCTGATTTGGAGTGAACTCTTGGAATCACTCCATACTTTTTTGGAAACTCGTGCATGTTCTGCACTGTTTCCAATGAGCACTCGTTTACTACATGCCCTTTAAATAACAAGCATTGGCATAGCCAATTGGTCTTGCTTTTGGGACCTTATAAGTATTCAGTTATGCAGCACAATATCCTTGGTGCAACAACATCAACTGCTGCATGGCTAAACACTTATAAGGTTCCAAAGGCGAGACCTATTGGCTATGCCAATGTTTGTCTTCCGAATGACCGTCTCCTTTCCTTCTATGTTCTGCATTTCTCCCCTCTCTTCAGCACAACCTAGTATAATTCACATGCATGTTTGCCCGAATATCTATCACTGTCTGCAAGTTGCCTACAGCTAATTTCGGAGACCACAACTTTCTTTCTTTGAAAGTCAATAACCAATAACACAGGACTAACCTTGGATTCGGGACCAGCATGCTTCCTGACATAAAGTGCTTCAATGTCTCATCAGGGGTAGTGAGCGCTATATAACTGCAATTACAATACAATACAATCAGTGCTTAATTTATGAAAGAAAGCGTGTGGGTGTCCAGATAATGCCAAGACTTATAGTCTTAAAATCATCGTGTACCTCTTTAATTAACTACCAGACACTCCGTGCCATTTTATTTCACTCTTGAAGGTTTCTGCTTTCTTCCTCCGTAACGGTTTTGGCATCTTTCTAAGGGTGGGCAGAGCTTGTGTAGTGGTACTCCATGGAATTCCACAGAATTACTGGAAAACTCCGTGAAATTCCATGGAGTTCCGTGGCCTGGTGGAGCGCCACCCCCCCCCCACCACCACCATCCCCCTCCTTCTGAAGCCCCGGCCCGCCTCTCCCAGAAAAGCTCTGGCCCCTGCACCTTTCCTGCGAAGTAAGGCCAAAAAGTAAAGAAGACTAAGAGACTTACTTTCTTCCCAAATCGGTGTCCTGCTCCTGCTGCTGGGCCTGGCTCCACTTGGCTTCTGCTGCTCCGATTGAATTACAGAAAGAACTGCAGTGCGCATGGTGTACTGCGTGAAGGCAGCCTGACCCTATAATGGTTAGGGTCAGGCATGCCTTTACGCAGTACGCCATGCGCACTGCAGTTCTTCCCGTAATTCAACCGTAGTAGCGCAATTAGAGCCAGGCTCAGCAGTAGGAGCAGGACACCGATTTGGGAGAAAGGAAAGTCTTCCACTGCACCAGTGAAGTCTGCTCCGCTGCATGGGTTTTTGCTGAACTTCACCCTCCAAGCGGTGTGCGGAGTAGCACAAACTCTGTAAACTCTACTCACAGAGTGGAGTTTACCACCCAGATTGACATGCCCACCCCCCTCCCCCCGGCTTTCTATTATGTATGTTTTCCCACTGTTCCTCTTGGTGAATATCAGTTGTGTAAAAACAAACATTGGTCCTCAAAAATAGGTGCTTATGCACTCAAACGGCTCAAATTAAGCACTGAATACAATGCAATACAATAATTTCCCATCCTCAGCAACCTCCATTTAGCTGCAGTGGAGCTGGAGGAAGAGGTGTTTGCACCAAGACCAGCCCCTGCTGACGTCCAGTGAGTGAGCACCGCAGGCTAGAATGCCATTGGCTGAGAGTACAGGGGAGAGCAGAACAATATCTGTTGTGGAACTGAGCCCCAGGAAGAAGAACCCTCTGCGGCATTGCTTACCTATCCACCACTTGGCATAAGAATACCTCACAGTATAACCTAGCACAGTCCCCTGGCATAAGCAGATGTTTCCCCATGGCATGACTGGTCAGCTCTAACATAATGAGCCCCAGTTGCTTAACTGAACTCCACCCCCACACCTATCGGGAACACTCCCTCCTTTGGCATACTGGAGGCGCATAGAAGAACATCCTTTTACTCACACTTCCCCTCAACATGTGAGCCCACACTGTATGCGGTTTGACCCCACTTAGTCTGAGCACTACACAACAGAAGAGCCCCCAACTAGCATTCTGCAGCACACATAGAAAGTGCAAAACACCTTTAATGATTATTTATGTGCAGGAAGGTGTTCCTTTCTGCACATTTACAATCAATACATAATGACGATGTGCTACTTCTATGTGTGCTGCAGAATTCACCACAGGTAGAAGTGACAAATTACCATTATTCATTTTTTATCTGCATGAAGGGACACCTTCCTGTACATAAACGATCATTCCCTGCATCACAGGCACCCTTGCACAATGGCACATGGGGTCTATGTTTGCGCTTGGCAGGTATTTTTAGTGCAAGTACTAAGGAAAACACAGGGATGCACCGTATTGTTGTAAATGCAGTGAGTCCCTGAGTTTTGAAAATGATGGAGCACGGTCCTGTGAAATTTGCCACAGTGCTGTGCTCTGCCATTTCCTGGTAAATATGCCCCATAGTATTTTACCAAAAGCAAACAAGGAAGACGTAGTTGATAAAGGTCAAGCAATATTCATCTAAACTCACAGCTTACAGAGAGAAAGGTCAGCACAGCGATTATTCTCTCTTGTCATTTTTCTGAATGGAGTAAGTCTACATCGTGAAATAATGCCCTTCCTGTCCCACTCCTCCTCACAGCTGCCCTGGGAGGCTTGCAGAGGAGCAAGGCAGTCACTCCCACTTTATGTACTAGAGCAAGAACCTATGGCAGCTCCAGTTTGAAAATCATGGTGAGGGGCATATTTATAAGGGGCATGATCTACCTTTTGTGGCTCAACGCCACTTTGTAAATATGGTATCCTTTCACACAGTTTTCTGCGTGAAAGGGGTGTGCAATGGGTGCTGCTGTGGAAATTCCACTGCAACACCCATTGCTTTTTGACGCTGCTCCAGATTTACATGGATCTGTGAATCTGAGGCAAAGCTAAAAATGAATGCCATGCAGTAGCAGGCGTAAGATCGGCAAATGGGGAGAAATCCTTTTATTTCTCCTTGTTTTTGCTTTTTGTATTTGTGCTTCATTCTGCAGCACACATAGAAAGAGCAAAACACCTTTAATGATTATTTATGTGCAGGAAGGTGTCCCTTCCTGCACATAAACAATCATTCCCTGCAACACAGACACCCTTGCTTTATGGCGCAAGGGTGTCTGTGTTGGCACTAAGCAGCTATTTTTACGTCAGTACTAGGGAAAACACTGGAGTGCGCCATATTGTTATAAATACGCCGCATCCATGCATTTTGGATATGGAAGAGCTCAGCAGAGCGAAATTTGCTGCAGCACTCCGCTGCGTCATTTCCTTGTAAATATGCCCTTGATTGTCTTATTTCTGAGCTGGTAGCCAAAAGGCATGTCATTCTATATTGCAAGACATATGTAAAGATAAGAGGACCACAAGGTAAAGGGAAAAATAAAAATAAATGATGTATGGAATGCTTGATTTAATTCCTGTCACTGGTAATTACTTAGTGCCGCATCCCAGTCCATCATGTTATGCAATCTCAGATTAAACCAGCCTTATGCAAATCAATCTTGTTCCCTGCTTCAATAGGTGCAGCTCTGCCCGAACTAACAATCCAGTTCCTCTCTAAACAAGAATGTGAGCAACCCAGAACCATTTTCAGCCTAATTGTGCCTTTGCAGTGAGGTGCAGCTTGGTTCCAGTGGCACAGTGAGCAAGGGACACTCGTCTGAGCAGATCCGTTGCGCAGTGGGCGAAAAACAATGGTCTGCAAAATGGCCAGATAGATTTCCAGTATCTGAGATCAATTCAAGTTCATCACCTTATTGCTTCTGCAGTAGATGCCCTATGTGTGACAGTTTTCCCTGAACTTTCAGCCCTTTTGGTAGCACAGAGCCCAGCTCTGCAGATGTAGGTTTTCTCACATAAAACGCACTGTGTTTGAGATGCCACCAACCAGCCCTGGCTTGAGCACATGAGAGTACAGTTGTGGTATTGTGAGAGGTTTCTCAGTGTTTGTGCTCAGCTCTGGCATGAGCACATGAGGGTAAAGGGTAATAATGTGAGGGATTTTTCAGTGGTTGTGCTCAGCTCTGGCTTGAGCACATGAGAGTCCAGTTGGGTGAACAGCCTTTACAACAAAACTTTTACAACGCACTACCATTACGACGCAACCATTACAACGCAAACCATTACAACGCATTGCACTGGGGGGCGCTCTAGGATAGGGAATAGATTTCATTTACTATCCAACACCTTCCCTACTATCCACGGAGACTGGAGTTGGAATATTCACTATCCAGCACCCCAAAGCGCTATGCGTTGTAACGGCATGCGTGGTAAAAGCATGCGTTGTAACTTCATACATCCGTACATTTGTGTTAATGTGAGGGATTACTCTGTGGTTGTGCTCAGCTCTGGCTTGAGCGCATGAGATTACAGTTGTGTTAATGTGAGGGATTTCTCAGTGGTTGTGCTCAGCTCTGGCTTAAGCACATGAGAGTACAGTTGGGTTAATGTAAGGGATTACTCTGTGGTTGTGCTCAGCTCTGACTTGAGTGCATGGGAGTACAGTTGTATTAATGGGAGGGGTTTCTCAGTGGTTGTGCTCAGTTCTGGCTTGAGCTCATGAGTGTACTGTGGTGTTAATGTGAGGGATTTCTCAGTGGTTGTGCTCAGCTCTGGCTTGAGCGCATGAGAGTACAGTTGTGTTAATGTGAGGGATCACTCTGTGGTTGTGCTCAGCTCTGACTTGAGTGCATGGGAGTACAGTTGTGTTAATGGGAGGGGTTTCTCAGTGGTTGTGCTCAGTTCTGGCTTGAGCTCATGACTGTACTGTGGTGTTAATGTGAGGGATTACTCTGTGGTTGTGCTCAGGTCTGTCTTGAGCGCATGAGAGTACAGTTGTGTTAATGGGAGGGGTTTCTCAGTGGTTGTGCTCAGTTCTGGCTTGAGCTCATGAGTGTACTGTGGTGTTAATGTGAGGGATTACTCTGTGGTTGTGCTCAGGTCTGGCTTGAGCACATGAGAGTACAGTTGTGTTAATGGGAGGGGTTTCTCAGTGGTTGTGCTCAGGTCTGGCTTGAGTGCATGAGAGTACAGTTGTGTTGATGGGAGGGGTTTCTCTGTGGTTGTGCTCAGGTCTGGCTTGAGCGCATGAGAGTACAGTTGTTTTAATGGGAGGGGTTTGTCAGTGGTTGAGCTCAGCTCTGACTTGAGTGCATGAGAGTACAGTTGTGTTAATGGGAGGGGGTTCTCAGTGGTTGTGCTCAGCTCTGACTTGAGCGCATGAGAGTACAGTTGTGTTAATGTGAGGGATTTCTCAGTGGTTGTGCTCAGCTCTGGCTTGAGCGCATGAGAGTACAGTTGTGTTAATGTGAGGGATTACTCTGTGGTTGTGCTCAGCTCTGACTTGAGTGCATGGGAGTACAGTTGTGTTAATGGGAGGGGTTTCTCAGTGGTTGTGCTCAGTTCTGGCTTGAGCTCATGAGTGTACTGTGGTGTTAATGTGAGGGATTACTCTGTGGTTGTGCTCAGGTCTGGCTTGAGCGCATGAGAGTACAGTTGTGTTAATGGGAGGGGTTTCTCAGTGGTTGTGCTCAGCTCTGACTTGAGTGCATGAGAGTACAGTTGTGTTAATGGGAGGGGTTTCTCAGTGGTTGTGCTCAGCTCTGACTTGAGCGCATGAGAGTACAGTTATGTTAATGTGAGGGATTACTCTGTGGTTGTGCTCAGCTCTGGCTTGAGTGCTTGAGAGTACAGTTGTGGTAATGGGAAGGGTTTCTCAGTGGTTGTGTTCAGTTCTGGCTTGAGCTCATGAGTGTACTGTGGTGTTAATGTGAGGGATTGCTCTGTGGTTGTGCTCAGGTCTGGCTTGAGTGCATGAGAGTACAGTTGTGTTAATGTGAGGGATTACTCTGTGGTTGTGCTCAGCTCTGGCTTGAGCGCATGAGAGTACAGTTGTGTTAATGTGAGGGATTTCTCAGTGGTTGTGCTCAGCTCTGGCTTAAGCACATGCGTGTACTGTGGTGTTAATGTGAGGGAATTCTCAGTGGTTGTGCTCAGCTCTGACTTGAGTGCATGAGAGTACAGTTGTGTTAATGTGAGGGATTACTCTGTGGTTGTGCTCAGCTCTGGCTTGAGCACATGAGAGTACAGTTGTGTTAATGTGAGGGATTTCTCAGTGGTTGTGCTCAGCTCTGGCTTAAGCACATGAGAGTACAGTTGTGTTAATGTAAGGGATTACAATGTGGTTGTGCTCAGCTCTGACTTGAGTGCATGGGAGTACAGTTGTGTTATTGGGAGGGGTTTCTCAGTGGTTGTGCTCAGTTCTGGTTTGAGCTCATGAGTGTACTGTGGTGTTAATGTGAGGGATTTGTCAGTGGTTGTGCTCAGCTCTGGCTTGAGCCGATGAGAGTACAGTTGTGTTAATGTGAGGGATTACTCTGTGGTTGTGCTCAGGTCTGGCTTGAGCGCATGAGAGTACAGTTGTGTTAATGGGAGGGGTTTCTCAGTGGTTGTGCTCAGTTCTGGCTTGAGCTCATGAGTGTACTGTGGTGTTAATGTGAGGGATTACTCTGTGGTCGTGCTCAGGTCTGGCTTGAGCGCATGAGAGTACAGTTGTGTTAATGGGAGGGGTTTCTCAGTGGTTGTGCTCAGTTCTGGCTTGAGCTCATGAGTGTACTATGGTGTTAATGTGAGGGATTACTCTGTGGTTGTGCTCAGGTCTGGCTTGAGCGCATGAGAGTACAGTTGTGTTAATGGGAGGGGTTTCTCAGTGGTTGTGCTCAGCTCTGACTTGAGTGCATGAGAGTACAGTTGTGTTAATGGGAGGGGTTTCTCAGTGGTTGTGCTCAGCTCTGACTTGAGTACATGAGAGTACAGTTGTGTTAATGGGAGGGGTTTCTCAGTGTTTGTGCTGAGCTCTGACTTGAGCGCATGAGAGTACAGTTGTGTTAATGTGAGGGATGTCTCAGTGGTTGTGCTCAGCTCTGGCTTGAGCGCATGAGAGTACAGCTGTGTTAATGTGAGGGATTTCTCAGTGGTTGTGCTCAGATCTGGCTTGAGCGCATGAGAGTACAGTTGTGTTAATGGGAGGGGTTTCTTAGTGGTTGTGCTCAGCTCTGACTTGAGTGCATGAGAGTACAGTTGTGTTAATGGGAGGGGTTTCTCAGTGGTTGTGCTCAGCTCTGACTTGAGCGCATGAGAGTACAGTTATGTTAATGTGAGGGATTACTCTGTGGTTGTGCTCAGCTCTGGCTTGAGTGCTTGAGAGTACAGTTGTGTTAATGGGAGGGGTTTCTCAGTGGTTGTGCTCAGTTCTGGCTTGAACTCATGAGTGTACTGTGGTGTTAATGTGAGGGATTACTCTGTGGTTGGGCTCAGGTCTGGCTTGAGCGCATGAGAGTACAGTTGTGTTATTGTGAGGGATTACTCTGTGGTTGTGCTCAGCTCTGGCTTGAGCGCATGAGAGTACAGTTGTGTTAATGTGAGGGATTTCTCAGTGGTTGTGCTCAGCTCTGGCTTAAGCACATGAGTGTACTGTGGTGGTAATGTGAGGGAATTCTCAGTGGTTGTGCTCAGCTCTGACTTGAGTGCATGAGAGTACAGTTGTGTTAATGTGAGGGATTACTCTGTGGTTGTGCTCAGCTCTGGCTTGAGCACATGAGAGTACAGTTGTGTTAATGTGAGGGATTTCTCAGTGGTTGTGCTCAGCTCTGGCTTAAGCACATGAGAGTACAGTTGTGTTAATGTAAGGGATTACAATGTGGTTGTGCTCAGCTCTGACTTGAGTGCATGGGAGTACAGTTGTGTTAATGGTAGGGGTTTCTCAGTGGTTGTGCTCAGTTCTGGTTTGAGCTCATGAGTGTACGGTGGTGTTAATGTGAGGGATTTGTCAGTGGTTGTGCTCAGCTCTGGCTTGAGCCTATGAGAGTACAGTTGTGTTAATGTGAGGGATTACTCTGTGGTTGTGCTCAGCTCTGACTTGAGTGCATGAGAGTACAGTTGTGTTAATGGGAGGGGTTTCTCAGTGGTTGTGCTCAGTTCTGGCTTGAGCTCATGAGTGTACTGTGGTGTTATTGTGAGGGATTACTCTGTGGTTGTGCTCAGGTCTGGCTTGAGTGCATGAGAGTACAGTTGTGTTAATGGGAGGGGTTTCTCAGTGGTTGTGCTCAGTTCTGGCTTGAGCTCATGAGTGTACTGTGGTGTTAATGTGAGGGATTACTCTGTGGTTGTGCTCAGGTCTGGCTTGAGCGCAAGAGAGTACAGTTGTGGTAATGGGAGGGGTTTCTCAGTGGTTGTGCTCAGTTCTGGCTTGAGCTCATGATTGTACTGTGGTGTTAATGTGAGGGATTACTCTGTGGTTGTGCTCAGGTCTGGCTTGAGCGCATGAGAGTACAGTTGTGTTAATGGGAGGGGTTTCTCAGTGGTTGTGCTCAGCTCTGACTTGAGTGCATGAGAGTACAGTTGTGTTAATGGGAGGGGTTTCTCAGTGTTTGTGCTGAGCTCTGACTTGAGCGCATGAGAGTACAGTTGTGTTAATGTGAGGGATGTCTCAGTGGTTGTGCTCAGCTCTGGCTTGAGCGCATGAGAGTACAGCTGTGTTAATGTGAGGGATTTCTCAGTGGTTGTGCTCAGATCTGGCTTGAGCGCATGAGAGTACGGTTGTGTTAATGTGAGGGATTACTCTGTGGTTGTGCTCAGGTCTGGCTTGAGTGCATGAGAATACAGTTGTGTTGATGTGAGGGGTTTCTCAGTGGTTGTGCTCAGCTCTGGCTTGAGCGCATGAGAGTACAGTTGTGTTAATGGGAGGGGTTTCTCAGTGGTTGTGCTCAGCTCTGACTTGAGTGCATGAGAGTACAGTTGTGTTAATGGGAGGGGGTTCTCAGTGGTAGTGCTCAGCTCTGACTTGAGCGCATGAGAGTACAGTTGTGTTAATGTGAGGGATTACTCTGTGGTTGTGCTCAGCTCTGGCTTGAGTGCCTGAGAGTACAGTTGTGTTGATGTGAGGGGTTTCGGAGTGGTTGTGCTCAGCTCTGGCTTGAGCGCATGAGAATACTGTGGTGTGGAATATGAGAATTTCCCTGCAGTTAAGCTCAGCTCAGCCTTGATTGCATGAATGTAGTGTGTTATGAAATGTGAGTGTTTTTCCTATGGCTGTGTTCAGCTCTGGTTTGACCGCATGAGTTTAGTGTGGTGTGGAATGTGATGATTTTCCCTGCAGTTGCGCTCATCTGTTTTCAGTGCATTGATGCAGTTTGGTGTGGAAGGTAAGGGTTATCCTGGGGTTGTGTTTAGCCCTGACCTGAGTTTGTGAATGAGTGATGTTTCTTTGAGGCTGAGTCTCCCATTATCTCATCAGTTGGGTTCGTGGTAGTCCGGTAGGACAGACACAAACACACACGTAGAATCTCGGCTGCTACTCTGATCGTGGTTTCTGTGGCACGGACTTTGGAATTCATCCTGTAACAGTGGCCTCTACTGGTGACGTCACGTAGCCTAGAAGACTCAGGTTCTATAACATCGGCTCACCCCATGCAGGTCCATTGTTACCAGCCTTCAGTGGCTCCTGTTTGTAGCTCACTTGCTTTGGTGTCACACGCCTTACACACCCATGCTGTGCAGAGAACTAGTCCCTGTGCCACACAGAGTCGAGGGCTCTGGCTTTTGACAGTCGAGCTGCTCCAGCAGATGAAGACTTTACGTGCTAAGGTGTCACAAGGCAGAGCTAGTCCTAAGGAGACACAGGTCATGAGGCAGCAGAGCTATGTCTTGGTTGACACATACCTTGCACTCATCCGTTTTTAGACAGAAGAGCTATAATTCAAGTGTCACAAGCCCTCGAAGCTCAGAGAACAAACCAACAATGAACTACTCCAGAGTAAGGGTGGGTGTAACTCGGGTGATTTCTTGTAGCGTAATAATGTGAAATTACCTAACAATTCAGCAAGATTATGCTTGAATTATGCAAGAAGAGTAATTCTGCGTTAAGTGCTATTTTCTTACCCAAAAACGCCCCCTCAGGTCTAAAATGGACTCGAAGATGTATTTTGCACTAAGAAATAGAGCTAAATGCAACAGAACACAAATGGCGAGCGCAAGCAATGCAGATTACTGTGCTTCTATAACAGCACCGCCAGCCCTCAGTATTGTCTGCTTCTATTACAGCAGAGCCAGTCCTCACATTACAATGCTTCTGGTATAGCAGAGCCACCCCTTAGATCACCCAGAGGAGCCAAACCTAAGTTTACCTGGCCAATGCACAGATCACCATGCTTCTTTTACAGCAAAACCCCCCCTCTGACCACCCTGCTTCCTTCTATTATAGCAAATTCACCCTTTGGATTACCCAACTTCTATTACAGCAAAAGTGCCCATCAGATTACCCAATTTAAGCAAAATCACCACTCTGATTACCCTGATTCTATTAGAGCAGATCCACACCTCAGGGAACCCTTCTTCTATAACTGTACACATGGATTATTCTGCTTCTGTTACAGCAGAGCTAACCCTCAGACTACCCCACTTCTATTACAACAAAGTCAGTCTACATATTGCCATGCTTCTATTACTGTAAAGCTAACTGCCCAATTACCATGTTTCTATTACAGTAGAAGCAACCCACAGAATACCATGCGTCTGTTATGGCAGAGCCATCCCTTAGATTTCCCTGCTTCTGTTACAGCAGAACCAACAGTCAGATTACCTTGTTTCTATTACATTCTTGATTAAATATGGCATTAATTTACGCCTAAGTGCCAACGGGTATATGAGAACTCCTTACTTTAGATGTCTGTTCCCTCACTACCCCATGGTGCCCCTTCGCAGGTGACTAATTGTTATAAATTGGATTATTATTTGGGGTGGGTTACTCCTCCCCTCAAGGAATAATGACAACACTTGCCAGGGTGAATCCTCAAAGATACCAACTTAACCTGAGCTCAATCCCCTAGTACCTATGACACAGAACAAACATGCCTAATTTAGAGCAATGTGGTAAGTATGTATATAGTACCAAAACATTAATAACGTTGAAATTCAAAACAATAACAATCCCAAACTGATTTGGAAAAATAGAGTAACAATTGTTAAACAAAAAGATACCAACATAACAAGAATCCAATAAGGGAAACTGGAGTTTTTTTTTAATTTTAAGTAGCAGCATTGCCAAGAAGCACAAAGGACCAATAAAAGTCAATGATCACAATAGATCAGGACCTAGGTGCAATGTGATGGCAGGTACGATGGAGCACAGGTTGGATACACCAACCAGGTTTGTCCTGGTCTAAGATTTTATTTTCTCACTCAGTCATTTAAGCCCCAAACCACCACAGGAGTACACGGCCCCCAGGACCTCAAGGGAGGCACTTCAAGTCTCACTGGATGTTAATCAGAGGACAATAGCAGGGTCTAATCTAGTTTTAGTTGTTTGTTAAAAATCTAACTCCACCATTTCTGATAATCGTTAAAAATACTTGTTAAAATATTTTTGTAGTTAGTCGCATTCCTGAGCTACAGTAAGGGTTTTTTATCTGTTCTGTATGTTTTCTTCATAGGACAACTAGACTTGCCACAGTAAAAAATAGCTTTCACGTACTAGTCACTGTGAGGATGTTAATTACATTTCTCCATGTCTTTCTTTTTAATACTATGCATCCTGCCTTGCACAACAAGTGACTTATTCAAAAATTAAAAGGAAGGTTTTAACCTGTCAAAAGGGTTTGTTTTGCTACAGTTAAATTGCCACAGTAAGGCTACACTCATAGGCCATAAGCCATGTTTTACACTGCCACTGTAGTGGATTGCATAATAGAGTCCACTAGTGACATTCAACTTACAGGCCCTGTGTACATTTCCTACGATATACTAGGAATTTATAGGTTAGTTAAACATATCAATTAGAAATATGCTAACAGTGGCGACTCCTATGGAGCTGTGGTGATGGGGCGGGTGAGGGAGGGTAGGTGTGGGAAGGGAGGTTTAAACAAAAAATAAGAAAGAAAATTGCACTTACCTGGCTTGCCGCCTCTCCTCTGTTTTTCTACCATCAACAGCGCAGTAACAGAAAGCACCCAGACTCCCCTAGCCAATCACTACGCTTCTGATAGAAGGGTGGTGATTGGTCAGCACTCAGAGGGAGTGGGAGCCCGGGCATGTTCTTCACCCAGGCTGTTAAACAACCTCGGTGGAGAACATGCAAAGTGCGCATGACGGTTTCACCCATGTTTAAAGGGGGCGTAACAGGCACTTTACTGCTGGTTATTAAGGGTATGGTACATAGAGTTCTAAAACTAGACAAAAGATAGGGTCCAGCCAGACGCGGGTGATCATCATAAAAGGCAGATTTTCTGCAATACTGCTTTTGGGAATTTCATGTTCAGGGTTCACTTAGGTTATTTTAATGGCTGGTATTAATTTCAACTATGCAGCAAATCTGGCACTTGCATAGTGTATTGATACTTTAGGCACAGCATTTTCACCAGTTTTTTCTCTTTTCTGTCATCTCCCTTTCTCTTACATGTTTCTGTTTTTTATTGATTTTCTTTTCCTTGTCTCATTAATCCCACATAGGTACCTAATGACAGTGTATGTTGTGCCAGCTTCATCCAGTCCTGGGATTGTAGGCAACAGCGTTTAGCGTGCTGGTATTTTTTAGACCATTCATTCTCATAATGTTAAAAGAGAAACTCCAAGCTTCATAATGCAGCAGGATGTGTGCTAAAAAGCCAGGTCCGACTGAAGGCGTGACACATAGCATGGAACCGCTTGGCAGCTTTGATTCTCAATACTCTGGGGTTCATTGCAACCAGATTCCTCTCCTGATAATGCACCCTGTTATCACTGCCCAAAGCATCCTAGGATATATAAACAGCACTAAATGAACCCAAAGCAGGCACTGAGTGGAAATGTTTCCGAACTCCTAAGCAGCAAGCTTTATTCACTAAGACATTGAGACCACATTTCCCGACCCAAAGCACCCACAAATGCGCTGCCTGCATCATTAGTGATGTGGCTCACTGGTTAGAGGCAGCTGACCCGGAAGCAGAGAATGGCACGGGACAACGGTTCAATTCCCGACGCGGCAGGGTCGTGGACCAGGGTCAGCGGACTCGATAATTCTCGCCTCCGTGCCTACTCTAACCAGGGATCACACTTGGCAACTCTGGGCATTAGCTTGCCTTATCTCTACAACGGCCCCCCACATTCGCCGGGGATGCCTGGTTTCACCTTGGAGATACCCAGTAGGGACCATCTCACAGGGATAGCCAGGACGGGTTCCCCAGCGGTCTACAGCGCCACGATGCCTCAGGGCAGCAGTGCGCTTTACAAGACACATTACATTAAGTGCATTTTTTTGCATCTTCTGAATGCATGCCTAAAATGTTTGTCTAGGCGGGTGGTTGTCACCCCTTCCCCAGACTCCCTTTGTAGTGTAGTTCCTATTTTCCCAATAGGCCCTGCGCATTGGAATAACATAAACAGTAGTATCGACTTAGAAGTGCGGATCTTACAGGCCTCCACTGACTATGCTAAACTTAATTGGGTTTGTTACCAACTAGCTCAGAGGTCACTGGAAACTTTCTTGACTGAATAGGAAGTGAGCAGCTTCCCTGGCACAGCCAAGAAGGGATTCAGTTTTCCAACAACCGTGCAACATGACAACTTTGCTCCTCAGATCAGAGTCAGTCTCTAGAGTCGTTTGAACAATAGACAGTTATTTTACTCAGTCAGTGTTTGTGCAGTTTACTTTCACAATATGTAGAGAATAGAGAGACGGACGTTTTCAATAAAGGGTAACATTTATTGAACAGTCTTTCTTCTCGTACAAGAGAAATGAATTGCCACAATTGCAAGACTTGTTATTATAAAAAGTACGTACAGTAAGATGAGTATTGCGAAATAATACTGTAAAAGCATTGATATGGTTTCTTAGCCATACAATGGTTTAAAATGAATAAAACATATATACATTCATATATACATTAGGCTAAAATACTCAACTGGTGCTTCTAACTACGCCTACCCCAGTGTACCTGACCTAAGCCTAATACTTGGGAGGGGAGTAAGTAAGTAGCTTTAAGTTAAGTTGGTTTTGCCAAGGTTTGCTTCAAGAATTCTCTCTAAGGGTTTAGTCAACACCATATCTCTGGAATAGAATGATGGAGGTCTGGTATCTCCTTCAGGGGGTCGATATCCCAGTCACTCGCAAGTGTGGCTTGGAAAAGCCGGAGCGGGATTTCTCTGCAGGAGAAAAGACAGTGTCTCTCTCAGCGCGTCAAGGAAGAGGAGGGGCAGCGTCCGCGGGCAGCTTGCATCTGCTGGGCTCTTGCAGGGGGACAGCTGTTCAGCTCCTAAGTTCACCACACCATCGTTCGCTCGTTAGCAGCGATAGCAGTAGCGATAGCAGCTATGGTATCATCAGCATAACAGCAGCACCTTCAGCAGCAGCGAGACAGCGCTTGCTTAAGGCAACGTTGGTAATATTTATACCTGAAAGGTGCCTTGTTTGACGTAAGTTTTTGGACATAAGACGTCAATAAAGATGTCACTAGGAAGTGATCGTCTATCAGTGCTCATTAGAGTTCTATTACTAATCAAAACACAGCAAGCGTGGATTTCCAGGTTGCTGAGTTTTTATCTTGTTGAAGAACTCGGAGTGTTAATCTAGGAATCTTAGATAGTAACTTCTGCTATGCACTAATTGGTTGCAAAGGAAGTGGCAGAGAAAGCGATTCTGAAATGTGGCTCTGTTCGTGTGAGGCCAGAGACGAGTTTCTGAATATTGCACTTGAACGGTTATGCCAATATAGGGAATAAATGGATTTATAGCCGAATAGGGGCATAAGGTCACAGTATCGATCAGGATCCTAGATTAGAACGCTACAACTTCCCCGCTTGCGACTGGTGCAGACGGGTTCTCACAGGAAGCCTCTTCTGGTGACGTGCTGTTGTAATATCCGCTGTTGACTTGCACTGTCTCTTGTGCTGATATATCCTGAATGATTAGGCAGAGAGAGGCTAAGGCTCCAGTTGTTCTGTGCCTCTGTACCTTTTTGGGCTAGTGCTCTCTACTCTCTATACCTAAACTTGGCTTCAGGGCTTGTATCAAACTCTTCAACCTGTGCCCCTTCTTGACCACCCGCCCAGATGCCTCTGACCTTCATGTTTTTCCGGCTCTGCAGGTCAGCGGAAGTAAATATACAGGGCTGGTCCTAGGACTTCTGGGCCCCGGGCGAAAGGGAAGATGTGAGGCCCCTCTAATTTGCATATAGCATCACAAGAAGTGATATCACAGAAAGTGGCATGGCAGGACTAATGATCTTATTTGGCATCACTGAAGAGACCTCATGTGGCTATCAGTAACTTGGAGAAAAAGATAAGTATACAAATGAAATAAGTCCATCTATATAAAAACGGTATTAAATGGATTACATTTGTCACATTGGATCGAAAAGCTAGGTGCAGGTCTCTCAAAGATAGATATTTTTTACTCCATGCTAACTGATTGTTTCCAGGTGAGTGCATGATAATAATTCCAGAGCATTGCAGAAAATAAATTGAATGGCATCACTGGGAACAATTACACAACAGGGAGTATAGCAAGATGAATTTGAGTTCAGATACATGTATTTTTCATTTTTATTTGAAAGCTATGTAACTCACTGACCAGAACAAAAAAAGGGCAGCCGAGAACCACGAACCAACGCTTTTTGGTTTAGAATACAGAATTAATAAATTTTCCTCACAGGGTGATGAGGTGATATAAAACAGGTGAGCAAATAAAACATTCTTATGAAAAGCAGATAAAAGGAAAGATTGCAATCAAACAATGAGGAGAGAATAAACACATAAAAATACAATCCTAGTGAAACATAAATAGATAACTCCAACGTTCTAGAATATTCTTGTTGAGTGGTTCCCTGGTATTGATTCATTAGGGAAGGTCTAGCATCTGGGTGTTTTTACAGTGAAGGTGTGCTGCAGATTCAAGGGTTTTTTTAATCAGTGCTTTTTAGTTTTTTTTAACAGTTGTTTTTATTGAGAATAAAGTAGCATCAGTCACATACATAGCCATCATCATTACATTGATAAGTACAGTTGTTCTACAAACAGTAACCATCAAAACATCAGCGTCAGTCAGCCGTCACTATCCCTTCTGTCCCATCGGTGTTCTGACATTTCCATTTCTGTGGTCGGCGATACACACAGGTCCCCCCTATAAACATTCCATTTTCCCCATTTCTTATCCCACTTCCGAGGGCAACCTCTAGACTTTAAAACCTCTTTTTCTGCAATCATGCATTTATCTAGGTCTCTCGCCCAAGTTCCGGAGGTTGGTGTGTCCGCTGCCCAAATCAGTGTTTATGATTTGGTGTTAGAACTGCAGGAAGTGGTAGTGGCCGGCTTTAGCACTGGTGGAGCCCTGTGTGACAATGTTTGTTGGTGTCCCCCAATGACTCCCTCGGCCATGGATTCCCTCACTACCACCCTTTAACAGTGCTCTCAAGTCCCCATAACCACACTCTCGCTCAGATGCATTTAATATGATTTACAGCTCCACTGATACCAGTGTAGGGTGTCAGAACACTTTACATCACACACACTACACAGAGACATTCAATCATACATGTGTAAATCACTATATAGGAAATGTTACATAAGACAAAGGACTATTAGGTGTGGGAGTCGCACGACAACCATACAAGTAGGCAGTATAGTTTAATAGTGATTGGTCTGGAGAGACACAAATTCTTAATTTAGAATGTAATACAATGGTTGGGGGTTCTCTTTAATAACCAATATTGATTTCCAGCCAAATGAACCCTTTTTGCAACATTACGATACTCAAAGACTAGGGAAAAACAATAATGCTCTAATATATACCTTACGGTTTGCATGCAGCTCTAAGATGACAGTTAATTGCTCAAAGTCCTATGTTAGGGATCTCTCTCTGAAGAAAGCAGTAACCCACTGACCTATTTACATTATGTGCACTTTGTGATGTGCATGATACATGTTCTTTGCAGCAGGCACATTAACCCGCTGTGCTACCTTTCCACAAGTCAAAACTTCCAATTGGCAAAACTCCATCTCTCTCTAGGAAGAAAATTAATCACTGGATTTATCATGACATTTTTATTGTTGCTGAAAATTGCTGGAGTCCAGGCTGATGAGGGCTGGAAACCCAAAACCGGGTCCTAGGATGCTTGTTTCCAGTCCAGGGAGGACCTGGCCTGGCAGTTCGGGCTGGACTGTTCCCATTGGGCGCAGGGTCAAGACTCAAGACTGATTTGCATATGGCTGGGTCCAAACTGGAATGGCATGGTGAGCAAAAAAACGATGGATTTACCAGATCTCTGTACTGGGGTGAATGTATGACATTGTTCTGCATTTTGTCCATCAATTATTCTTTTTGTAGGAGTCCAGGAAGGAGGCAGCAAGTGCTTTTAAAAACATAATATACTTGCAAACATGACACCCCACCCGAAGTCAGCGCTCGGTGCGATCGCACTTTTTGCGCCGTCCTCGAGCCTCCCTGCTCAAGGGTTCTGTGGCCTCAGTGACAGAGTCACTGTTGCTCCAGGGTGTGCTGCTTTGTAGGCTGGCCCAAAAGACTGGAGGTGAGCTTCAGTATGGGTTGTGGTTGACAGGACTTCAAGGTTAACCCACCTTGTCATTGCTAGAGTCCACCTGTTGGTGCTAAGACTCCGGGGCTTTTCAGGTCTTGTAGGACTTTCCAAGGTCTAGCACGGGAATGTGCTCCCTAAGGAGAGTGGTCTGGGTGAATGGTCATGAACACTGCACCTGGTCCTAGTTCCAAATTTGGCAGCTCTGACCATAGTGCAATATCCTCTCCCCCACTGAACATCATACTGCTTCACTGAGAGAAACTCGGACTGCCTTCAACTACAACCCAATTGTGCCCGCTATAAATATTTGAACTTATTATTCAGAAATCAGTGAGTGTTCTTGCCTGAAATCTTAAGGACATGACAACAGGGCCCGGAAGGGACCCATTTCATTGTCAATTACTTATATCCTTACAAAATGTAAGTAGTATGGTTTAAAAAGATCACAGAACGCAGAGACACGGTACACATTTTGTTTTCCATTCTATCCATTAAGCAGGTATTGCAGTACATCCAGGAAGATGCACTTCCCCACCTGGGAAAACAATGCTGTTTAAAGAAAGACGCGGAAAACAAAAGTAGCTCTTCACTAGCAAACTCTTTAAAGTGGCGCTATTGTGTTGGGATGTGAATAAAATGAATCTGGCCACTTTGCAACCCTCTCTGTCTTGCTTTATTTAGTTATTTTTCACATTTTGATCCTTTTATTTCTCTCTGTCCCAAGGGTGCACTTTGTAATACAAAAATGTCTAAAAAAGACATTTCCAGCAAAAGTGTTTTTCTTTTTTGGATCCATTTTACGAAAGAACAAATAAACAAAAGGGGATGAAAGCGAGAGTAATACCCATTTCTTGAAGACATGGTTTTCAGAAAGTGAGGAAGAGCTGGACAGAAAGAGAGGGAGGAAGAGTAAGAGAAAGAGAGAGGGGCATTTGACAGCAGCAGAGCAGGAGTGGACACTGTCCTTGTCCTCTCTGGGCAAGAAGGAAAAGACAGAGTCCTGTTCCTTCTCTGCCGGCCCCGCCCGTCCCCAAACAACCAAGCCTATCTAAAGCCTTCGCTATTTCTGTCGCCGCGTATTTGAAATAAAAAAGCAGGGAAACGGAATCTATGGAATTAAAGAAGTAGGGGCACGCCCCTAAGTCTCCAGACATAAGACCTTCTAAAGATGGGCAAAATTTTTCTAAGTAAATCTATTGGCCATCTTGACATAACTGGGGCCCACCTGTCCATGGCCTCGCCGAACTACATAATGTCTACAAGGCCCAGGGAAAGGGGACCCCACACCTGGATTTTGTAGCTTGCTCCAGTGCTTCAATGCCCAGGGAAGAGGGGCCCCCTCCACTGGGCCTCGAAGCAGTAACAAGGCACTTTGCAAAACACTGCCCTACCACGGCAGTTCTACATACATTTTAAATGATATTCCATTCAAAAAAATATTTTCTATGGGTGATGCAAAGGTTAATAAAAGCCAGTTGATCTGGCTGCTCCCTCCTCACCCACCTCTCCTTACCTGTGTCCGGCGGGTCCTGGAAACAAAGGGGCCTTTTGTCTCCTCGAAACAAAATGCAGAAAGGGCGCTTTGAATGTATGAACAGAGTGCTTCCTCGCCCTGACACTGGGAGCCAACATAATGGCCCAGCTGCTGTGCCGTCTCAATTCTGTTTGCCTCTTCCCCCACCCCTGCACCCCCAGGAATGCCACCACACCCTGACCAGCTAGGTCAAACACCTCGCCTTTGTAATGTGAATGTGTGGGGCAGGAGACCTTGGAGGAGCAGGGGGGCTAACTGTGAAAGTGTGGCCTTTCACAGTAAAGCGGGCCCCCTGTTTTTTAGCTTAGCGGGAGGCCCTGGGCAGCTGCCCACACTGAGCGCCAGTCCTGCAAAAATGCACTAGGCCTTCTATCCAACCTACAAAGTAGTTTGGTAGAATAATGGCAGCAATTGTTGCCACCTCGGTGCAAAACTATAACCGAGAATGTTTGAATTTCCACACTTTATTGATCTATTCTGTCCTCCTAGGTGGAAGCGCGTGCAAGGCGTGACACAGATTAATCAAGGGTTTGTGAAAGGCAGTTGCAGATTCTTAATGACACCGTGTATACTCGTTTCTGGGTTGAATGCTTGGCTCTGGTCTGGGTTTGGCCAGCGCTGTCAGCGGTCCTCGTGGGGGGAAATGTCAACAAGCAGATACTTGGGCTGGCCTAAAGATTCTGCCCTAATTCGGAGGGAATATTGCTTTCTTCCCTTTTTCCAGAAAAGCAACTACTTTAGCCGCTGATTGTGGCAATCCGGTACCGCATCTGTGAAGTCTCAACCGGCTGCTAGATCTATCTCGCCTCACCTGCTGTCCAGGTCGTGGACAGTGGCATTAGCAAATACTTGAAGCTTTCTTGCCTCACCACAGGCCCGGCTCCAGGAATTTTTGTTTGGGTGGGCCAAGGGCGCATTTGGGTGGGCCACTGCGGGCTCAATGTGTCGCTTCTGGAGGTAGCCTACAAATAGAAAAAACTGTACTCCTGCGTGTGATAGAAGGGGATAACAGGAGATTCAGGGCCCTCCATTATTTTCCAAATCTCTTTCTAATCGTTAACACTCTCAAAAAGTGTTTTGATCCCCATGTAAGGTCCTTTTGATGGCCAGAGGAGGTTTCTGAGGTGGGAGTATCAGGCAAGTAACACTACTCAGCCTGCCTCGTTGCCAGCCTTCAGAGAGAATCTCTCTTCATTAATACCTCCATCTGACCCCAGACTCTGCAGTACACTCCCTACCAGGCCTGATCATCAATTTTCTACAATCTCTCTACTGTGCACCTTAACTCACAGCTAACCTTGGTCCCCTGCCCCATATCAGGCACCACCTGGTTTCATTCTCCATAATCCCACTAAAAAGATTTGTAAAATCACCTTCAAACTGAAAACCCTGAATATAAGAGTATATATAATTAGCACACACTTTAAAATATGTTACGCAGTGGCCCTAATGACCCAGCTGCTAATTAAATAAGCAAAAACATTACAGGGTCTATTATAGCGCCGGTGCAAAAGTATTTATTGGTGTCCCACCACTGACCTCTTACTCGATAGACACCTTTACTACCACCCTCCATCAGTGCACTTCATCTCTCCTTAGCCCCTTTCAGTCATGAACTCATCAGACTCCCTCCCTACCTGCACCCACCAGTGTCCCTCATCACTCCAAAGCCCCTCCCCATGACCACCTCCTCAGACTCCCACACAAATACCCTCCACCAGTGCCCCTCATCGCTCCATAACCCCTCCCCCCATTGACCTCCTCCTGAGTCCCTCACTGCCACCCTCCACCAGTGTCCCTCATCGCTCCAAAGCACCTCCCCCATGACCTCATCGGATTCCCTCATTGCCACCCTCCTCCCAGACTCCCCCACTACCACCCTCCACCAGTGCCCCTCATCTCTCCGTAGCTCCTCCCCATGACCTCCCCCTCCTCGGATTCCCTCATTGCCATCCTCCAACACTGGCCTTCATCTCTCCCTAGCCTCTTCCCCTTATGACCACCTCCCTACCACCCTCCACCAGTGCCCCTCAGCGCTCCATAGCCCCTCCCCATTACCTCCTCCTCAGACTCCTCCCTACCACCCTTCACCAGTGCTCCTCATCACTCCAAAGCCCCTCTGCCTCATGACCTCCTCCTCGTACTCCCTCCCTACCACCCTCCACCAGTGCCCATCACTCCAAAGCAACCCCCCTCATGACCGCCTCCTCAGACTGCCCCACTACCACCCTCCACTAGTGCCCCTCATCTCTCCGTAGCTCCTCCCCATGACCTCCCCCTCCTCGGATTCCCTCATTGCCATCCTCCAACACTGGCCTTCATCTCTCCGTAACCTCTTCCCCTCATGACCTCCTCCTCAGACTCCCTCCCTACCACCCTCCACCAGTGCCCCTCAGCGCTCCATAGCCCCTCCCCATTACCTGCTCCTCAGACTCCCTCCCTACCACCCTCCACCAGTGCCCATCACTCCAAAGCAACCCCCTCATGACCGCCTCCTCAGACTCCCTCCCTACCACCCTCCACCAGTGCCCCTCATGCCCTCCTCCTCAGACCAGACTCCCTCCCTACCACCCTCCATCAGTGCCCATCCCTCAAAAGCAACCCCCCTCATGACCGCCTCCTCAGAGTCCCTCCCTACCACACTCCACCAGTGCCCATCATCACTCCAAGCAACTCCCCCTCATGATATCCTCCGCAGACTCCCTTCCTACCCCTCCACCAGTGCCCCTCATCACTCCAAAGCAACTCCCCCTTATGACCTCCTCCTCAGAATCCCTTCCTACCACCCTCCACCAGTGCCTCTCATCACTCCAAAGCCCCTCCCCCATTACCTCCTCTTCACACTCCCTCACAAACAACCTCCACCAGTGCCTTCCATCTCTCCACCCCTCATGATGCCCCCCTCGGATTCCCTCATTGCCACCCTCCAACAGAGCCCATCATCATTCCATAGCCCCTCTCTCATATGCATTTTATTTCTTGTATAGCGCTACTCGTAGTGTAGGGTATCACAGTACTGTACATCACACACACATTATGCAGACACAATGATTCATAAAAGTATCCAAATCAGCCTATAGGGAATGTCACATAAGCTAATGAAGATTACCAGGTGTAGGAATCACATCTCATCCATGCTGTTGGGCAATATGTATTAAGAGGGTTGGGTCTGGAGAACCACAAACACTGGATTTAAAGCATACCCCAGTGGTTGGCTGTACTGATTAGAAATTATATCTGCCCAAACTCTGTATTGTAACATTAGAATAATGAAATACTGGGAAAATTCGAACTAACTAGCAATACAAAAAAAAAATCTAATTATACCATTCTGGTTTGTATACACGTCTTTGATCACACTGTCCTATGTATCAAAGGATCTCTGTGACAAAGGCAGTAACCCACTGAGCTATCCATGTTAACTACAGTTCTATTGCATTTAAATACTACAAACCAAAAAAAGAACGCTCTCCAGCAAGATCAACAATCCCCAAGGTTATTTGGACATTTAGTTGTCATGCATCCTCGCAGAACCACTCATGAATGATACCAACGATTTAAACACACGATGTAAATGAAATAAACACGGCGTTCTAAGTATGTCTTTCTCACAGATTTGAAAAACACAATAGCCACACATTCTCTTACCTGCTCCTTACAAACTCTGTCACAGCCGGATAGGTTAAACAAACAGCTCAAGGGGTCAGGAAGGTCAGGAAAACGAAACGGCAAAACAAACTCCTCTTTACCAGCAGAAAAGAATTAATTATCCACAAATCCAGTTCCAACTAAAGGCTCTGTCCCCGTCGCAGTGCCCCTAATGTCCCTGCACGAGTGGGCGGGGATACAGCCCACCTGCCTAATAGGAGATGCGTGATTGGGGGTGCGAGCCCAGGCCCAATCACGCAACTCCTAAAGAAAGATAACGTTCGAAGAACGTTTTAACTTGCAGTGGCCATATTCTGCTGGCCTTGCTGACGTCACTGCCAGGGCCAAGGGTTATGTTTGGGTGGGCCAGGCCAAAGTTTGGGTGGGCCCCGCCCACCCGGCCCACCCGCTAGAACCGGGCCTGCCTCACCAGTGATGGATGACATCAGGTGTCCTTAGGTCAGAGAAGGGAATCCTACATTTCCCAGAGTGCACTTCCCCAAGAAAGAAGTTGTCTGGGTATAACTTGGGGCACGGGATTAGGCAGAAAAGTAAAATATCCCCACTTTGAGCCAAAGCTCTAATGGCACCAAACAAGTGAAGCAAGTGAGCCTGAACCCCTCTAGTAGAGCTCCATTGTCTCTTGCATTTAAGTATCCATTCATGTGTTCATCCTTACATCCACCTGCTGACAACCAATATTTCACTTTGACATTTTATCATCTATTCAGTCTTTCATATATCACTCAAGCTTTCAACATTCCTTCTACACACAGCAGTTGCAGCTGGCACGGCTCGCGGGGTTTGGCTGGGGATCACGTGGGGGGTCGCGCTGGAGGGTTGCACGTGATGGAGGATAATAAAAAAAAACGACATCAACAAAACACTTACCTTTAAGCTGGGCCCGCATCTCTGCTCCTGCTCTCCTGCCTCTGACTTCAGGAACAGACTGTAATGCAGCTTGCATGGAGAACTGGGACAGTGCACATGGCAGGTTTGGGCGACCCGAGAGAGCCGACGAAACAGTCATGTGCACTTGGGAGTGGGCAAACCACTCCTCCCCTGCCCTGCCCACCTGCAAAAGAAACATAAAATGGTAATAATTGAAAGTTATTATCATTTTCTGTTTTTGCTTCTCGCAGTGCGAGAAAGCAGAGGGGCTACGCTACTCCACCATAGCGGAGGAGCCGCCACAGATACACAGGCCATTCCCAGTTCTGTCAAGTACCACGCATCAGGCGTTAGACTAACGCATTTCAGTGTGGTGTTCCGCAGTCTCTACCTTGTGCAATACCTATGCAGGCAAGTGGAGATGGCGGACGGCAGCTTTCGGTTTCTTTTCTGCTCCTGGTGCCAGCCAGTGCAGTCCCTTCCCAGCCAGGAGTAGATGACCGCCATTATCACAGGTCAGTGAGTGGGCTGATTTTCTACTGCTAGTTGAGGGCGGGCCTCCTACTTTGGATGTGCAGCACCGGGTTTTACTGTTATTTCTCTGATATAATTAAGAAACCTTGCCAGGAGCTTAAATGCCAAGAGTCACGCTACCTTGCAAAGCGAACGTATTGAAGCCGAGGTGTTGGGGCGGGAGGCAGATTTCTTGTTCCTTGACATGCGGCCAGCTGCCAGTGTATGCCCAAAAGGGTATCATGTGACAGGTCAGTGTGTGGGCTTATTTTATTTGGCTGTTAGTGGGCAAGGTGCACCGGATTTTTCTGTTGATTTCGCTGAGATTGCAACAAACATTACAGGCAGCAAGCTTAATTGCATTCAGTCTCCCATACATTGCTAAACACTATACATTGTGTCTTGACAAATTCAAAACTGCCCTTATTTGCAAATTTGTGCCACATTTTAATGACAATGATTCGCTAAATCTGGGGACACTTATTTTAGTGCTGGTGTTTATGTGACTTTGTGTTAAGTCCTCTTTATTCAGCCCCAGCATGTTTCCCTCATCTTCATTACTTGATTTTTCTCCCACAAATGTGTCACCCATAGTCATTGAAATGTCACTCATAATTGCACTGAAATTATGAAAATGTCACACATAGCAATCTGAAACCTTGACAGCTATGCCTCTGAGGGAGTGAGCAGTCCGCCTCAGAACAAGCCTTTCTAGGGCAATTGAGGAGCCTTTCTTGACTGGGGTTTCAAGGTATCAGGTAGACGAACCTGCCTCGATCTCCTGGAGGACTACAGCCACCTCTTTGCAGGACCATACAGGACCTCCTTTTTGCCAGCCTAACATTGCTAGGAGCCGGGGCGTCATGGCTAAAGAATTTTTTAAAAGACCACCATGGGCCTGTGCTAATGTAGAAGTACCCTGGAGTCTATCATGGGTCCGCACCAATAAAAATACCTACCCACTGGCAATCTGCACCAGCATCACCTGCTGAGAAGACATGGCACCTGTTGGTGGGAATTATTATACGCACCCATAGCAAATGAACGGGGCAACGTGTGTATCCTGCGAGCAGGGGCTGCTCCTCCATGTGAGCAGAGGTGCTTCGCACCACTGCTTTCTCGCTGTGCAAGAAGCTGAAACATAAAAAGGTATTATAAATACCATTTTATGTTTCTGCTTCTCGCACTGCGAGAAAGCCGAAGGGTTTGGTTGGGGACGGGCATATGGGCATTCCTGCTCTAGGGCAGGGGAGGAGTGGCTTACCCACTGTGTGTGCGCGGATTAATTGGTCGGCCCTTTGGGGCCCACCAAGCCAGTCATGCACACTCTGCCTTTTATCCATGTAGGCTGCATGCAACCTATATGGAGAAAATGGCCTCCCCATAGACGCCTGGCTGGTCAACGTCCTGACCAATCACAACGCTGCCACTGCAGCGTTGTGATTGGCTTAGGGGAGGAGAGGGAGGCTTCTTGCTTCCTACTTTCTGCTTCCAGGAGAGTAGCAGACACGACGAGGGACCGGGTCTGTGAAGGTAAGTTAACTTTTTTATTTTAAATTAAACCTCCCTCCCCTCCCCGTGCTCTCCCACCGACGAGTCCCCCCAACCGTGAGTTATGCCGGCCGAGACTGCCAGTGAGGATCGCGCTCCCTCTTCTAATCCCATCACCATCAGACCATGCACGGAGGGTTCTTCATCCAGAAAATCTTCCAGTTGGTAAGGCAGGTGTGTTTCTAGAATGAACCTCAATGGCTAGGCAGCCAAGCCCCATCCCTGTCTGGTTTTCTTGAGAGCCCTGTGACACAGCCATTTTTCAGACATTTTATTTGTCATGAAATCTAAAAAAAAAGAAAATCCCATATTTGCAAGTTAAGCTTTGCTACATAATGCTCACTCCTTCTTCCTTGTACTTCTCATGGTTCCACGCCCCACATCATGATTGACTTAATAATGATATTGCAACTGTCACCACGTATGACCATGACCTTATTTTAACTTCACCCTTGCCCTGTGTGGAATATATATAGGTGGGAATGTCAGTTAAAACATACTGTTTCAAACAAACAAAACCACTGAAGTTCATCAGTACCTATAACTTATTCCCTGAAGTAACTATAACTCACGCCCTTGGAATGCACTGCTAGTTACGCACATATTACATCACTTATGACAAGTTCTATGACATCATTGATAATATCACTTCACCATCTGAAATGACATCATTGAACACTGTGTATGGTGAGGGGGAGAGTTATAGTTTGTGCAGGCCACTGGAAAGTGCTCGGAGAGCATTCCAACTCATCCTTCTTTTGCCCACCATACCCCCTAAGTTTGGACCCAGCAAAATGCAAATCAGGAACAGTGCAGCCCAAATGACCAGACCAGGACCTTCCATCACTCAGTCCCACCCTCTTCAACGTTTACATGAGTTCCATCGCGCGCCCACACAACCTCAACATCATCTCCTACGCAGACAACACCCAGCTGATCCTCTCCCTCACCAAAGACCCAAACACCGCCAAAACCAACCTACACGAAGGGATGAAAGAAGTAGCCGAGTGGATGAAGAACAGCCGATTAAAACTGAACTTGGACAAAACGGAAGTCCTCATCTTAGGTTCATCCCCCTCCGCCTGGGAGGACTCATGGTGGCCACCGGCCCCGGGAAACGCACCCATACCCACGGACCACGCACGTAACCTGGGCTTCATCCTGGACTCCTCCCTCCCGATGACCAGACAAGTCAACGCCGTCTCATCATCATGCTTCAACACCCTACGTATGCTCAAAAAAAATCTTCCGTTGGATCCCCACCGAAACAAGAAAGACGGTCACCCACGCACTGGTCACAAGTCGACTGGACTACGGAAACACCCTTTACGCCGGAACCACAGCCAAACTCCAGAAAAAACTCCAACGCATCCAAAACGCCTCAGCCAGACTCATACTAGACATCCCCCGCCAGCTCACATTTCCGGTCACCTGAAAGACCTCCACTGGCTCCCCGTCAACAAGAGAATAACGTTCCGCCTCCTCACCCACGCACACAAAGCCCTCTATGACCTAGGACCCGAATGCCTCAACTCGCATCTGTCCTTTTACACCCCCACCCCCCAACTACGATCGTCCAATCAAGCGCTCGCCGCAATTCCACGCATCCATAGATCCACCATGGGGGGAAGATCCTTCTCCTACTTAGCGGCCAAAACCTGGAATTCTCTCCCCACCCACCTCCTCCTCACACAGAACCACCTCTCCTTCAGAAAACAACTAAAAACTTGGATATTTGATAAATAAAGCACCTCCCTCAAGCGCCTTGAGACCCTCTGGGTGAGTAGTGCGCTATACAAATGTTAAACTTGAAACTTGAAACTTGATCTGGAACACAAGCAACCCAAGACCTGTTTTGCCCTGACAGGCGCTCATCAGTTGGGTGCAGCTTGGTTCCAGTGGCACAGTGAGCTAGGGGCCCACGTCTGGCATACCCTTGCCTCTCCGATGCAAGGAGCCAATGGCACCTGGCAGGTGGTGAGCATAAAAAGTGTGTGCGGGTGCATGCAGTAGCTGAAGCCGTTGTCCTTTGGTATGCATTCACCCGGTGGTCTCTTGGTGCGGTATGCAAATTGGGTGATCTGATGGCCCTCTAGCCCAGATGAAACTGTCGGAACTTTTTGTGACAATGGCACATGTTGGGTGCCCATGCTAACCGGTCCGAGCATATGATTTGGTTCTTCATCATGCATCAGGATCTGGATTGTTAGAGTGGTTAACAGTTCCTGCACACATTTGCATCTGTAGAGTTAAACAACCTCATGAGGGCAGTTAACACTCCTGCTTGTGAGGGCCTGACGCAACTGATGGCAGAGTGGTATTTGAGGATTGTTTGTAACGTCTTTACGGCCTGAGACAACTCCGCCTGAACTACCCCCCCCTTCTTTAAAGGGCGTAGCTTTCATTGGTGTAGCAGGTGCAGTGACACCGGGTCAGAGGCATGAGGGGCTCACTCTACCCCGATGATTGCTGTATTTTAGAATCCAAACCGCAGCGGGTTCCATTCGCTCACTTGCACGAGGGCCCTTGACTCTGTCGCTGGCTGCGCCTCTGCCTTCCAAGGCCAATGACACGAGCTCCAGTTCAGAGTGCCTACAGTGAAGGCCCGCAGGAATATTCTTATTGTACCCACCGCCTACGGAATAAACGCGCTTCAGAATGAACACCTTTTCTTTATTATCCAAATAATGAACTCTTGCATTGGCGCCTCTTTCAACCCATGAGTATCCAGGCAGAAGAGATCGTCACATATCTCTGATGTGAATGATCGAGGGATTCCCGCGTCCGTGCAATCTGAATAGAGAGATTGAAAGGCAGTGGGCGGGGGCTGGGGCGGGCCGCTGCACTTCATAAAGGCCCCCTAATGCGCCTTTGTACAAGATATACTAGCGTACATGCCAACCTCCCCGATTCAAACAGGAGACGCCCGAATTCAAGGCTAGTCTCCCGCCCCACTCCCCCCCCCCCCCACTCCTGCATTCAAACCCCGATTCCTCTCAGGCCTCTGCTGACAGGGTCTTGCGTGACTCGGAGTGTGCGCTGCAGGCCGGTGCACAACATTTGATCAGGCTCTCTCTGCCTGCCATAGCCTTTCTCCCCGCTCCTGACAGGGAAGGATACAAAACGCATATTCGGATTTTTTGCATCCGACCCTGCAGCAGCAGCCCACTTGCAAGCCCCAGACACAACACAAACCAGAATTAGGCCTCAATAGAAGTTAAAGGGGGACATACATTCTCCCGATTCTTTGTTTAAATCTCCCACTCTTCTCTTTGAAACTGTTGGCATGAATGGTAGTAGATTCATTGAGTGAGTTTTACATATCATCGGAGGCCGCAGAGTAAAGTAAATGAACCACAGTTTATACAACAGTTGCACGTGTTAACGACTGCAGACGTGGGTCATGGAAAGTCCTGGCCCAGTCCCCATAGATGCCGCTGTCCGGGGTGTGGGCAGGAGACCTTCAGGTTCACCTCACCCATTTGTTCAGATTTATACATATCAAATCCATAAGATCCCGTAAGAAGTCTGGGAATGAGGGGGCATATTATCAAGAACAGGCGATAAAATTATTGCCGCTTTATTGGAACGAAACTGCCGCTAAAGCGGCGATAATGGGCTTGAAAATATGCCCCTGTGAATTCCCATAGCAGCCCAGGTTACAACCAGACCATGGGCTGCTATGAGAATTCACAAGGGCATATTACCATGCCCATTATCGCCGCTTTAGCGGCAGTTTCCTGCCGATAAAGCGGCGATAATTTTATCGCCTGTCCTTGATAATATGGCCCGTGGTTCGCTGAGAGGAGGTGTGAGAACTGGGCAGTTCCATATCAAAGCGCTTGAACACCTCCTCTGGGGCTCTATAAATACAAATGACAAAGTCCAGGGGAATCATGCGCACTCAGGCAGCAACCACTCTCCGCTTCTTTCACAATCTCATTGGTAAGTCCTCGGGCGGGGTCATCGACCCTTGCTTCTTGAGAAAGCATGTTTGTGTTTGGTGCACATGAAAGAGGCCAGATTCATAACACTGACGTCTGAGGCCCTTAAGACCCAAAGTCCAAGCTACAGAAACATTGCAAAGGACGAGGTCTGCATGACTGATCGGTGCGGGCAGAGGGCAGGCCAGATGCATGGAAGGGAAGCAGCTAGCCAGGGTCAAATTCTGATAGAAAACACACCTGGGCACCCAAATAAAAGTAGCCCCCATTAGCAAATCAGATAGCTAAAAATGTGGCCCACATATCCACATTGGGGCTATTTTTAATTTGTTAAAGTACAGTGTATAGATGGTTTGCAATATATGGGGCCGGCATGCTTTTCTGCTTGCTGCTGACAATGTTTGTGATAATATTAGGGAAATTAACATTGAAAAGACCATAAAACAGGTCTGCAAACAGCTAAAAAAAAACTGCCCACACACTGACCTCTCAGACCAGCCCTTCAGGCACTGCTAGATGGTCTGTAGCCCAATCCCACCGTGGCAGCTACTGCTTATTATCTAGGCAGTGGGTGGCATAGTGACCAGCTCCTGATAGATATCCTGATATGGCTTATTAAAGGCCCTCATTATAAGTGGCGTGCACAATCTGGTATATGTGGTAACTGCTGTTTCATCACATACTAGAATAATGAGTTTGACCGAGAACACAACACTTCCACAATGTTCCCTGGATACATTTAAGCAGACCAAAACTGCCAAAGATTACGAGGGAAAAAATGTTATGTTGTGTGTATTTGTATAGCACACTTCTCACCCAGAAGGGTATCTTGGCGCTGAAGCTGGAGCTGTATAGGAAGCGGGGGTCAGGGCTAGGCGAAGAGCTAGGTCTTCAGTCTCTTGCAGAATTCAGTGACTGAGGAGGTGGCTCTGATGTACAGGGGCAGGTTGTTCCAGCCTTTAGGAGCGAGGAAGAAGACACAACCGCCAGATTTGGTTCTGCATGTGCAGAGGGTTTGGGGGGAGTAGGAGTCCGGCTAAGCGGAGGTGCCTGGTAGGTTTTTGGAAGTTTATGGTTTTTTAGGTACATGGGGCCAATGATGTGTAAGGCTTTGTATGTTTGCATGAGGATTTAGAAGAGTGTTCATTTGTGGATGGGGAGCCAGTGGAGCTCTTTGAGGTGCGGGTTATGTGAGTATGGAGGGGGAGATTGAGGGTGAGCCTGGCTGCTGAGTTTTGTATGGTCTGGAGTGGTCTGGTCAGTTGAGTGTTGGTTCCAGCAAAGAGAGAGTGCATTGCCATAGAACAGCTTGCTGGTGATGAAGGCTTGGGTGACGGTACTGTGAGCATCAGCTGCAGGCCATTACAAGATCTTTTTGAATACCTTGAGCCCGGTTTTTAGGGGACATTCAGATTTTGGTGTGATTGTTTGTTAATTATCGCACCCAATGAATTCCATACCAGCGGAGGTGGAATTTATCAGGTCCAATAAATACTCCTAATGGTTGCCTTAAAGCAGTGTTTCCAAATGTGTGGGTCCTCGCAATTACATTTTTGGTGGGTTGCGAAAGTCGAAGCACAAAATAAAGCTGCCTTTAAACTATGGGGCAGATTTACAACCCCTTGCGCTGCCGGTGCGTCACCTTGCTTGACACACCGGCAGCACAACCTCCTGCCTGATATTTACAAGCACAAGTAAAGCCACCTTGAGTGGCTTTACATGTGCCTGTGAATATCGCCCCATTTCACGCAACACTTTGCGTGTTAGGGGCATGACATGGGTGGAGCTGTGGGTGTTCCCACACAACACCCATGTCCACTGATGCATTTCCAGATTTACGAGCAATCGTAAATCTGGAAATGTGTCAGAATGCTATGCCACCATAGGGGTGGCGTAGCGAAGTGCAACAAGGAGTAATGTTTTCATTTCGCCCCGTTTTTCCTCTGACAATGCGTGTTGCATTCTACAGCACGCATTGGAAGAGTAAATTACCTCAATTGATTGTTTTATCCTGCCTTCCTTCCTGCACAAATACAATCTCCCCACAATGCAGGCATCCTTGCACCATGGTGCAAGAGTGCCTGCGCATGGCGGCAGTTTGTGCGCCAGTGCAGGGGGGTGCACAGAGATGCAACATATTGTTGTAAATATGTCGCCTCCCTGTGCTTCGAAGTTAACACAGAGCGGTGCAGCAAAATGACTTAGGGCACCGCCCTGCGTTTGTTTCTTGCAAATCTGCTCTTATGTATTTATCATGTCACACTTTCTGCACTTCAAAGACAGAGGTTAGATGTCAGACTATCAGCCAGATTCATCAAGCCGAAAACGGCTTGCAAAGGGACATATTCTGAGAATCTGGCCCTTTGCGAGCGCTATTTTTGCATTTGGGGTTCATCATCCCAAATGCAAAAATTGCAATTCTAAAAATCGCAAAATTGCGAATAATTGCATTTAAGGAATCTCAATTTGAGATTCCTTAAATGCAATTCATGAACCATTTTAAAATTGAGAATTCGCAATCTGGGGCCGCTATTTACCGCGAAGTCTAACTACGTGGTAAATAGCGAAAACTTAGAAAAATGCACTTTAGTGCATTTTTCTAAGTTGTATGTTACACACACACATGTCCTTTGGACATGTGTGTGCGCAACACCAGTGTACATTACCATTTCAGAGGTGCTACAGGGTGTCCTTTGGACACCCTGGCACCCTTGTAATCGCTTCCTTATTTGCGATTCGCTATTTGCTAATCGCAAATATGGAATGACTCCCCATTCATTCCTATGGCCCTTTAGGCCCATAGGAATGAATGGGGAGTCATTCCTTATTTGCGATTATTATTTATTTATTTTGAATTTTGTAGAGCGCGCAGCTACCTCCGACGGAGGTGTCCCGGCACTGAAGACATAGACTCAAGAGGGTCGAGAAGGAGTGGAGTGGAATCTGTTAGATCTGTGCGAATAACCAGGTCTTTAGTTTTTTTCGGAATTGGGGTTCGGACGTCAGGAATCTTAACTCTGTGGGTAGCTGATTCCACAGTTTGGAAGTGGCTACTGCCAGGGCCCTTCCTCCTGTACGTGTAAGGCGAAAGCGGGGGCAGATCATGAGGCGAAGATGATTGGATCTCAGGTTTCTTGGTGCTTGTGAAAACCTCATTCTGCGACGTAGGTAGGTTGGGCCTCGATCATTGAGTGCTCTGAAGGCTAGTGTCAAGGCCTTGAATTGAATACGGAGTTTTATTGGGAGCCAGTGTAGTTTGATTAGGTGGGGTGTGATGGAATGGCGGTAGGGGATATTACAGACTAGCCTGGCCGCAGCATTCTGGACTTTCTGAAGTTGGTAGATGAGGTAAGTAGGGGCGCCCACGTATCGGCTGTTGGCATAGTCCAGATGAGCAGTAATGAGGGCATGAACTACAGTTTTTCGGGATTCAAGCGGCAGGTATGGGATGATTTTTTTTATCATTCGAAGTTTCCCGAAACATGCTGAGGTAACTTTATTGATTTGAGTTTTGCAGGAGAGGGAGGTGTTGAATTGAAAGCCAAGGTTGCGGGCGGTTTGAACTGGTTCTGGGGGGGGGTTGAGTTCGGATGGCCACCAGAGATTGGAGGGTATAGGCGATTTTTGATTGAAGAACAGGACCTCGGTCTTGTCAGTATTGAGTTTTAGGTTGTTCGCGGACATCCAAGTGGCGATGTTGAGCATTCAGAGGCGAAAGTTGTTAAAAGATTTTTCAGTGTGTTCTTTGAAGGAGAACACCAGTTGGGTGTCGTCAGCGTAGAAGGTTACTTTGACGCCACAGGATTCAACAACTTTAGCTAGAGGTTTAAGGTACACATTAAAGAGGAGCGGGCTGAGGGCAGAGCCCTGTGGGACGCCCCAGCTCAGCTGTTTTTTGGAGGAGAGAAAAGGTCCCAGCATCACTTGCTGTATTCTGTTTGTGAGAAAAGATTTTATCCATGCGAGGGGGGGCCCGCCGATGCCAACTTCTTGCAGGCGAGTCAGAAGTTTGTCGTGTGAGATGGTATCAAACGCCGCGGATAGGTCGAGGAGGACCAGCATGGCCTCCTCTCCCTTGTCCGTGCATTTGCGGATTGATTCGGAAACCTCGAGTAGCGCCGACTCAGTACTGTAGTCTGGTCTAAAGCCTGATTGGGTGTCGTGGAATAAGGAGTTGGATTCCAGGTAGTGGGACAGTTGTTTTTGAACGGCTTTTTCCAGAACTTTAGCGGGCTTGGGTAGAAGTGAAATTGGTCGATAATTATTTAAACATGAAGGATCAACGCCGTTTTTTTTTTGAAGTGGGATTAACATGGCGTGTTTCCAGTCAGAGGGAACAACCCCCGTGAGTAATGATGAGTTCCAGATGTCTAATAGGGGGTTAATGATGATGGGGGCAATTTTGTTCATGATAAGAGCTGGGGCTGGGTCCAGAGGTGAACTAGATTTACATTCCTGAAACAGCTTTAGAGCAAGTTCTTTGCAGAGTGGTTGGAATGCGGTAAATGCATGAGTGCTGTTGGGGGTGGGTTCTTTGGTGGTATCGGAATCTTTCTGGAGGATCGCTGCTGCTATGTTGGCAATTTTTTCTTCGAAGAAGTTCGAAAGGTTTTCACATAGTGTCTGAGACATGGGTACTGGAGTGGTGAGTGCGCTGGGGTGAGTAAATTCTTTCACTATATTGAATAGGGCCTTGGTCGAATTTTTTGCTTTGGCAATTGTTTCGGAGAAGTATGTGCTCATGGATTGGCGTTTGAGTTTGCGAAACTCTTTAAGGCTTTGCCGATAGAGGGCCTTAGCTCCTGTATCATAGTTTTGTCTCCATTGTCATTCTAGCTTTTTGCACATGCTTCTGTGTGCCCGTAGATCTTCCGTAAACCATGGGGCCGATGGTTGTTGTCTGCGGGAGGAAAGGCTTTGCAGAGGTGCGACTTTCTCGATAGCGGACGTAAGGTCGCTATTTAGTGTACGCACTGCTTCGTTGAGGTCGTCTGGGAGGGGGATTAAGCTGTTATGGTAGTTTGGTTCTATGGCAGTAAGTGAAAGTTTGTGCCATTTTCTGCCCTGAGATCTGATGGAGGACTCCTGTTTTGTAATTAGAGTCTTGGGTGTCTCGAAGGGTATAAGAAAATGGTCGGACCATGGTAGAGGTAGGGAAGGAAGGATTTTGAGTTTCTTGCTGTTCGAAAAAATGAGGTCGAGGGTCTGACCTGCTTTATGAGTGGGGCCTTTTACTTTTTGCGTTAGATTGATGTTTTGCATAGATTCGAGGAGTTGGGAGGCGCGGTTACAGCTACTTACATCAACATGGTGGTTGAAGTCTCCCAGTACCATGAAGTTGGGGTGTTTGAGGGAGAGATCTGCTGTGACAGCCAATAGCTCTAGGACAGCAGATTTTGGGGTGTTTGGGGGGTTATAGACCAGAATCCCTGAGCAGACGGCTGTGGTGGAGTTAGTGATTGAAAAGTACAGGGCTTCAATGGGATTAATGTTTGAGATTTTTCGTGAGGTGATTTTCGGGTGCTTCTTTAGAATCACTGCGATTCCTCCTCCTGTTTTGGAGCCTTCACGGCTGAGTCCCGTGAAACTGTAGTCAGTGGGTAGAGCTAGGGCGATATCAGGATTGGAGGAGTCTTTAATCCAAGTCTCTGTTAGGAACAGTGCGTCCCAGGATGAGGTAGACAGTAGAAGCCAGATGTCATTGGCGTGGCTGGGTAGAGAGCGACAATTCACCAAACCCATGAAGTAGGTGTTAGTGGAGGGGGGTTGCTTAGTTGCTGGTGTACTGTTCCTGGTATGAGTCCAGTCGGGACAGAGGGAGAAAGGACAATTTGGACATTTGTGCCGGAAGGCGTAAGGTAGAGGAAAGCTGCAAGTGATGGGAGATGAGCATGATGTCTTACCTAGGTCCAGTAGCTGTGTGCTGGTCCACGTGATTCTCGGGGTTGGTGAGGGGCTGACAGCATGGCTGGCCCTAGGCCCGGAGCTGGCGCGGACGGGCGCAGACGGGCTTGCCTTAGGCGCGCCTTCGGCGCGCAAACGGCGCGCCCGCTGCGAGGCTGGGAAGTGCACATGATTGAAGTGTAAGGGGGCGTGGCATAGGGAGGTGGGCGTGTCCTCGAGGGGCCGAGCAAATGGCGTCAAGCCTGTCTGACGATCCACGTCAGCGCTAGAGTCCGCTGGGCGTGGGTGTGCAAAGGAGCAGCAAGTAGGTTTTTTTAAAAACACAGTAACCAATCAATATTAAAAGCACTTTGCAAGTATAAAAATCCCTTCTCCTGGCTTCCGCCTCAGAAGATGTGTAGTCTTCTGGTCGCGCTAGTGATCAGCGCGCCTAAAGTATGCAATGCAACGGGCGTGGCCTAGGGAGGTGGGCGTGTCCTCGAGGGGCCGAGCAAATGACGTCAAGCCTGTCTGACGATCCACGTCAGCGCTAGAGTCCACTGGGCGTGGGTGTGCAAAGGAGCAGCAAGTAGGTTTTTTAAAAACACAGTAACCAATCAATATTAAAATCACTTTGCAAGTATTAAAATCCCTTCTCCCGGCTTCTGCCTCAGGAGATGTGTAGTCTTCTGGTCGCGCTAGTGATCAGCGCGCCTAAAGTATGCAATGCAACGGGCGTGGCCTAGGGAGGTGGGCGTGTCCTCGAGGGGCCGAGCAAATGACGCCAAGCCTGTCTGACGATCCACGTCAGCGCTAGAGTCCACTGGGCGTGGGTGTGCAAAGGAGCAGCAAGTAGGTTTTTTTAAAAACACAGTAACCAATCAATATTAAAAGCACTTTGCAAGTTTTGCAAGCAATTAGCGAATCACAAATAAGGAAGCTGTAGAAATCGCAATAAATATTGCGATTTCTACATGAATCCCATTTTGCGAGTCCTTAACATCGATTTTTAAGGAATCGCTATTAAGGACTCGCAAAACATGACAATGATGAATCTGGGGGATAGTCTTTTGACAAATTACTGCTTCTGTTTTTAACACGGGGATTGGTATTCATAAACTCCTCTCACTTTGCAGTTAGAGAAAGAAAAGTAGAGTGACTAATGTGACAATCTTGCTGCAGTACAGGGAGTGGAAAGGCTGTAGGATGTCATTTTTTTGTAACACACAACAAGATGCAAATAATTATGAATGAACTATATGCATGCAGCAATTATGAAAGCAAAGATAAAACTCTTTTTGTATTTGTGATGGATTGATGGATCTGATAGAATTTTTTTTAATAGGATCAAAACATGTCAAGACACTTTACTTGCTGATGCACAAGTGACAAATATTCACTAAAACCGGATTCTCACACATTATCATTTGTGTCAAATACAGTTTATTTCAGTAAATCTGTAGGTCGATGCAAATGTATGAGCCATTTCAATAGAAAATGTGCTGTCTGTAAATGACAGTGCACTACCACATGATGCTTTATTTCTATGATAAAATCACCATTCTCATGTCCGTGGTGGGTCCTGAAAGTTTTTCATTCTAAAAATTGGGTCATGGTTCTTAAATGTTTGAGAAGCACAGCCTTAAAGTATGTAACTGGGTTTGAGTTTAGATGAAATGCTTATTTAAAGGCCCACGGACCTTCCAGTTCTCCACTTTCTGCTTTCAGTCCATTAGATCATTTTTTTATTCTACGTGTGTCACTCTCAGCCAGTCTTGGCTTTCTGACAAACGGCACGTTACATTCTGTGTCCTTTTAACATTGTAAAAATGGGCTAAGAAGAGATAGAGCATACAGAACGCTGTGACAAAGGCTGGGATGGTTGAAGCTCGCAGGGGCAGTTCAGCAGCTATGCATCTATGTGCTGCCAGGAGTGGATACCTTCTCTCATCCTCTTCTGCAGTTAAAACATCTTTAGCTGGGTCCTCTAGGGATCTCATCTGTCACCTCCACTCTTTAATATGCACATGATGCCCCGACCAGCATGGCATCATAACACCACCTCAGATCCCTAGCAGCTGCCATTGAAGCAGGTGTGTGCTGCTCCAACCGCTCTGCTCGATTCCTCAGGCCTCCCACAAGTCAGGTCTAGGGGGTTGGGCCAGCTTCATGGCTCACTGTGTCCCATCAAAGTCTTTGAGATGGGAGGCTCAGTTCTGCTCGGAGGTAGTCATTTCAAGAGCCTGGATGTGGCAGCGCATTCTTCAGACTTCTGCCCTCCCCCACTTCTGGAATTCATTTGTGGTAGACCTGTCATGCATTCCAAACTACAGGCAGTTCCACGGATGCTTGGAAACAGTTTTTGGGGCTAAATTCACAATGTCAGTCAGATTTTTCAGTACTCGTAGAGCCAAGATGACTGTAACAGATGTATACCTTGCAACAAAGAGCAACAGCATTTGTCTAACCAGCTCCAAAACCGAAATAACCCAAGATCGCAGCCTACTGTTCACGAGGCCTCATGCATTAGGAAGCCCAACCCTCCCCACTGAAACTCGTGGCAAATTATCTAGAAGTATGGTTCACTCAACAACTCTCTTCTGACCAGCATGTGGAGGTGAACAGTACCGACTCCCATCTGATGCTCCTGAGAAGAATCTTCCAATGGTTTATTGAGCTGACATGGTCATGGTGGGATTGAGGTGGTACTGAAACACTGTCTGTACCAGAGCCCAAGGAAGAGAAAACAAAGCTCTGCAATGTACTGAATCAAGCATCCACACTCTGCCATACATTAAAGATGAGATTTCTGCTGCCCCTTGCCAACCTTTACTGGCTTCTAGCGGCACAGGGAATACAATTCAAACTTTTTTTTTACCACTTCTAAAGCTTGTGAAGGTCCAGGGCCCAAATACTTACAATCATCGCGCCCGCCCTCCATGTCAAGACTAACCTGAGCCAGTTTTAAGAATAAGAGGCACTGAGGGAGCTCCATCCAGGCCCTGGGAGTGCAGCTCTGGGCTCACTGTGTCTGGACTTCAGGAATCTTCAGAACCTGTCGAGTGTGAATAAAACAAAGCCCTGGTCAAAAAAAGCTTCCCGTACTACTCAAAACTCCTGAGAGTACCTCACTGCTTCTTGTAGAAACAGGGCCCTGTCGGAGTTTAAAGAGCCCATTGATGAAGCCTGCGAATGAGTAACCGTCAAGTGATCGACAAAACTCGATCACTCACCTTCGCGACAGTCGAAGGAGAGCGGGTTAGTCATGAAATGCTCATTCTTTCCTGTAGTGCCGCAAAGATGCTCATGTCAGAAGGCTGTGTTTCTCAAAACACTTATATAGGCAAATACACACATTTCCACTGAACATATATTGTGTGGTCCCGTGTTCACATATCTGATCCTGCTGCAAATGGATTCTATCCAAGTAAAAATTAGTTTCTGTTTGTTTTAGAAGTCTGCAAAAACAGTGTGCTGATGTTACTGTTGCCATGGTTATGTGAGTCGATGACATCCGCATCATAATGGATTAGGGTGTTTAGTCTTTCTGACCGAATGTTTTGGAAAAGCTTAAACTGGAGTAAGTTGATGTGGACATGCAACCTTTGCATGCCTCCGGAAACTCATTCTGCCCAGTCAAAATTCATCTGTATGTAAGTTCAACATAAGCATGCAAATAGGCTGATTTAAGAGTAGAAATTTGTGTTTTGTACTCAAAAATCATAATTTACACTTATACATCTATTTACTCTCATGTAATATCCCCCCAGTCATGTGTCACATATTGTAGAAAGCAAATCTTCTACATTCAGCAACGAGTGAGCGCTCCAAGAGGAATGATCTGGAATATCTGTACACACTGATGAACCTGTCAGTCTGTGGGTATTCATAAAAAGTGTCTCTGCCGAGTCCCACTCTGAAAAGGGTCAGAGATTTTCTCCCATCATTTTCTCCTATCAAGAGCAGGAGTACATTTGTTTAGAGAGTAGCAATAGAAATATAACCCCCCAAAATTGGTGTGGTCACAGAAAGGGGTTTCTGTACAGACCATCCTATGGTCCCAGTGAAGAAGAAAAGGAAAACAACTTCAATATGCAATTACATCCATTTGATCATGTTTGCATGTATACTTATTCTATATGTACAACTATCCATGCAGAAATAACATTTGCATTTGTGTAACTTAGAATTCTTGAATTGCTATGAACCATTTGCTGTTGCATCTTCTCAGAAGTATTTGCAGTAATATATTCTCAAATGGGGGTGTAAATATACAATGGTAGATTTTAAATTGTCTTTGTGATTTCGGTTCACATTGACTCACATGTCTACTTCATCCTTTTGCCTCCTTTAATGAGGATAATACAATTAAAAGATGAAGCAGGAGGGCATGGGAGCAGTAGTTTTCCTTGGAGCCCAGCAACAGCCCTTAGAAGCCCAGAAATCACATACTGATAGGTTTTCCAAAAGGATTTATAAGCGGTCAGATGCCCAGATTCAGGTACTTTCCTTCATCAGGAGACTTATAGGGCAAGCTCCGACCTAAACACCTCATGTTCCATGCCCCACCAAGGGAGCATGTCTATGGAACCCGCTGTGTTTACCGTCTAGGGGGAAAATAGGAGTCTCTTTTAAAATCCCCTCTTTTTTTTTTTTATTGAAAGTTCATAGCAATATAATGTACACTAGGCACGACAATATATATTAATATAGAGATAAATACGCATGATATAAAAACGGAGATAACTGATGTAGCATAAAGTATTATATACAGTAGAACGAAGATTAAAGGAAAAGAGAAAAGAAAGAATGAAGGTCATACCAGGGTCAGACAGTTGAAATACGTTATGAGACCCCGCACCTCGACAACCTCCATGTAGCCACAGGTGCCCAGATCCGTAGCCCCATTTCCCTAGATTTTACTCCCTTTAAAGCATACAATTCTGACTCGATGTTATGGATCCCTAGCATCCTGCAAATCCACATTTGGAAGGTTGGGGCCTCGACATCCTTCCATACAGCAGCAATTAATATTCTGAAAACAGCTACTGATATAAAAACAAACTCCTCCATCTCTGTACTTAGACCCAATTTAGCATCACAACCAATTATTAAAAGTGTCGGGGATAGGTCTATTCTGACAGCTAGCAGCCCCTCTAAAAACACTTCGATTTCCTTTTTAATGGGGCCTAATTTTTCACAACTACAGAACATGTGCACAACGTCAGCTGGCCCATTCCCACACCTAGGGCAGTTGTTGTCCGCCCTCTTGCCCCAATCAAACAATTCCGCCGGTGTGTAGTATAAATTAAAAAGGGTCTTAAAGTGCTGTGCTCTTAGATTTGCGGATCGCAGAAACCTTTTATCCATTAGGATGGCTCTATCCAAGTCGATATCTGGATCCCCCAGTTTAGAAGCCCAAGCTGCCTCTGTCTTAACCATGTCATCGGGGAGCCTTTCCAGAAATAGCCTATATATTTCCCTGAGTTTTTGATTTTATTATATTAACCAACTGCATGTACTTGAACTCTTGACACCCTCGTAATGAATACCGTGACTTCAACAGTTCGAGGGGCCTACATGCATCCTTTATCATTACTTGACCTAGTGTAGTAATTCCCTGTCTTTCCCAATGTCTCCAAGGGCCGTCACCACTTAGATGCGGGAATAATCCTGAATTCCAGAGTAGAGTATGTTGGTTATACCTTGGGATGCTCTGATTTTTCTGTACAGAAGACCATAGCCCCCAGATGTCTTGCAATATTTTATATCCTGATGCCTTAAAAAAACGCTTGTCATATTTCCTCAACAATACCCCATATGCTTCACTCCAGAGAGCCAGCTGATAAATAGAGGGGATATCTCCCTGGCTATGCCTAGTGTCCTCTGGAAAAAAGAGTATAGCCATTTCTGTGAGAAGACAAGCCCAGTTGTAAAACCTAAGGTTTGGCATTCCCAGCCCACCCTTTTCCTGGGGAAGAGACATGAATTTATTTGATCTCCTCACCTTGCCGTATTGCCAGACGAAGTTCATAAAGATAGCCTCCATTTCCTTGATCAGTATATCTTCTATTTTAAAGGGAATAGACCTGAATTTGTATAAGATCTTCGGGAACATTGACATTTTAATAACATTAACCCTACCTATGATTGATAAGTGGAGAGTATCTATTCTTTTTAGGTCCTGTTTCATCTTTTCCAATAACGGCACAAAGTTATCTTTAATGATATCCCTTGGCTGAGCATTAATTGTTATACCTAGGTATACTACTGAGTCCACATATCTATCATCCCGTTTGGGTATATTTCTAGAGCATAATACCTGTGTCTTGGCCACATTTAGGCGATATCCGGATAGTCTCCCAAAATCGGAGGTGATTCTAACTATTCCCCTCATGGCACTGTCGGGGTCCGTGGTGGTTATAGCTAAATCGTCCGCGTAAGCAAGGACTTTTGTGTGGAATCCATTGATAGCAACTGGCTTAATATTAATGCTATTCATTATAAGAGTTATTAGGGGGTCTATATATAGTGCAAAAAGGATGGGTGAGCACGGGCACCCTTGTCTCGGGCCTCTTGATATATGAATCTGCCCAGAACTCTCACCCATAAGATGAATACTCGCGGTTGGATTAAAGTACATAGCCTGAATTGCCTGCAGGAATCTGGGACCGAAACCTCTAGCTTCCATCACTTTCCACAAAAAGCTCCACCTAACGCGGTCAAAAGCTTTTTCCGCGTCGAGGAGGATCATTGCGACCCCCCCCCTCCCCGGCAGCATGGATGTCAAACAATGTGTTGGCTCTTCTTATATGGTCAGTCGTACCCCTCTCAAGGTGCTCCATCTTAAGGGGGGAATCATGTGGTACTGTGGTGGATAAAGTATGAAGGGGTACTATGGAACATCAATTGTCACTGGGTGCATTGGATGAGGTTGGGCAGGTTCCTGTGGTCTTCACTATGGAGGAAGTAATTAAGGGTATAAATGTGCTTACCAAGAATAAGGCCCCTGGCCCCAATGGTACCCTGCCGAACCTGTTGAGGATGGATGATGAGCTTTGGGGCCCCTTTTGTATCAGGTCTTGAATGCAGCAGCACGTCATGGGGTGCCACCCTTGTGGTCAATGGCGGTGATCGTGCCTGTGTTCAACAAGGGTGACACAAATAACCCTCAATGCTACTGCCCCATCTCATTGATTGATGCAGTATTGAAGGTTCTTGGGAGGGTCATACTAGGCTGATGGCTTGGTCGGATGCTAACGATATTCTCACGGACGTTCAATAAGGCCCTAGACCACAGAGGGCCACATCTGACCAATGCTTGGACTTTTATTTAATTATAAATAAGTATTCCGTTGCACAGCTTGAATTCCTCCATTTGGCATTCACAGACTTTACGTCCGCATTTGATAGGGTTCATCGTGCTAAATTGTGGGCCTTGTTGCTCGAGTTAAGGGTGGGGCTAAAATAGTGGCTTTGTTGGAAGACCTGCATTTGGACACCTTGGCCATTGGGCATTTTTCGTACGGGTCTGCATGCACTCGGTCCTTTCTAACTAGTAGTTGAGTGCAGCAGGGATGTATCCTTGCACCTTTCTTGTTTATCTTATATGTAAATGGGCTTGAGCAAGCCCTTTTTGTGGGCCAGGCTGATTGTCCTAGGATAGGTTCTAGGTCACTTCCAGTATTACTATATGTTGACAATGTGGTCCTCATGTCATGCACGGCCCGGGGGCTGCAGCTCACCCTGGATAAATGTGTCACCTGTGTGTGTAGCCTGGATCTGGCTGTGAACATTACCAAATCTTACGTCATGGTAGTGGGTCCACGGTCCACCAGCTCCAAGGCCTTCAAGGTGGGCCACCACACCCAGTTTAGGGGTGCTATTTGATGTTAAGAACAACCAGCAGCCTCTGTTAGAGGGGAAGAGAGCTGACAAAGACGTTTTAAGGCATGGGCAAAGTGGGCTCTGTTTTCCACACAGTCCTGCCCTGATGGCATTGAAGGATTAGTTAGATTGTTTTAAAGACTGCTTTCTTTTAGTTTCTTTTTAATAGTTTCTTTTTAATACAGGTGATGTGTTGGAGTCTTTACAGACATTATGAGAGAAATGTATGCTGTATTTGTTTTTCAATACCATCAACATCCTCAAACTAGTTCCTTTTAGATCAAAATAGGACCTCACATTTGAGAAATGGCAGAGGCTCACAGAGATTCTTTGCAATAATATTAGTGAGCTGCTGCTGTGTTACAATATTGAAAACACACATCACTATCCCTGAATATTAGATGGAAATAAATTTAGAATTCGGACTAGTGTGCCTGTGCTATGTCAGTGTCCTGGCCAAAAACAAAATGAAAAAGCTGTACTTGGATCATGAATTCAAAGCTGTTACAAACAGGGGCCCCCAAAATACGTTTGCTCTCTGAGAGCTGAGCTTGTTAAAACTACAGTGGCGAGTTTTGCTCATAGGCTGGGTTCTTGGTAGCCACAAGTCCTGCTTAAGATTTACAATGCTAAGTGTGTGTCCCAGATTGGGTATGGTAGTGAGATCTGGGGGTATGTGAAGACTAACATAATTTAAGTGGCTGAAAACAAATTTCTAAGGTGACTTGTCCAGGTCCCTCAATGTACACCGGCTTTTTCACTACATGCTGAACTTGCAATTAGATTTATTGCCGATATGGTTGCTCTTAGCACCCTGCTCTGTTGGGTAAAAGTATGGGTCAAGGAGGACCTTTAGCTTAATAGATTGATTCTCTAAAATTGTTTATCCCTGGACAGAGAGCTTAGAATTCCCTGGTTAGCCTATGTAAAGGAAGCATGGCTGCACTTGAGAGAGTCCCGGGATTTACAAGGTATAAAAGAGATGTATTTTTAGAGGCATAATTAACCAGAGAAGGGGCTGAGTTGACGAAACCCCTGGTGAGGGGACACATGCTCCTAAAGCCTGTTGAGGGTATGGAGCACTATGGAGCACTACTTAGTTCCGGTATCTAGTAGGCGAGATCGGTTTCTTTTGGCCGGGTTTCGGTGTAACCAATTTCACCATCTTCTGGCCACACCCTGCGGATGGTCTACTCTGGAATCAGAACACCCTACAGCTGCAACAATAGGTCTTTGAGGGAACCTTACATTTTGTTATGTTCTATAACCACTATAGTTGGCCCAGAAAGCAGTTTTTGATACCACTGTGAAAGACACTGAATTTTACCCAAGTACGACCTGCTCTCATGTACTTATAATTGCTTGTCGAAGAACATGTGTTTTTTCTGTGGTCAGTCTTAGTGTCTAGGGGCTCAAGACCTGACTAATATCTTGGATTTTTATGCTGTACTTAATGTATATGTGTTTTATTTGTATGTTATTATGGACATTTATTTAGTATTTTTATGGTTGCCGTGCCCAACCGAATAAAGATTTATGATGGATGTATAAGGTTGCTCATGGTTAAAGAGAGTCAAATTCCAATGGCAGAGTTGGACTTAGCCCACTCAGCAGGGTCACCCCCAAACATTTTGCAACACCCTTCCTGTTTTCTGAACCCATTTGCGTTGGCTTTTAGGACTCTTTGCACGTTACACCGGCTATCCATTGTTATAGTCCTTGTGCTCTCTCCTCTAAGCATGGTAAAATTGGATTACCCCCAGTTGGCACATGTAATTTACTTGTAAGCCCCTAGTAAAGTGGTACTACATGTAAAGAGGACTTTAAATTAAATGCTTCTAGTGGATCCGTAGCACTTATTGTGCCACCCACTTAATTAGCTTTAAAACATGTCTCAGGCCTGCCATTTCAGCCTGTGTGCAGATCTAAACTGGCATTTCAACCAAGCAAGATAAACATTTTGATAGGCCTAAACCATCCTTTTTAATGCATATGTTACCCCTATGATAGGCCATAAACAGTCCATAGGTATTACATTTTAAAAGTTAGATATGTACTTTTCAGTTTTACATGTCTTGGTGGTGAAAAACTCTTAAACTCCTCATTCACTACTGTGAGGCCTACCTCTCCCATAGAATGGCATTAGGTTACCTTGTAATATTTAATCAGTGCTAACCTTTGCTTGGGAACAGGTAGAAATGTCATGATTGGTCTCTAAAGAATTGTAATTTAAAGTCCCCGTAAATGGTAAAGTCAACTTTTAAGTCACTGTTCTGAAAATACCAATTTAGAAAAGTTACCATTTTCTTGTCCTAACCATTTGGTGCCTGCAGCCTGTATCCTGAGTCCCATGGCTAAATGTAGTTGTCAGTTGGCCTTCGTGTATTCCTCCCAGACAATGTACCAATGGGGAACTGGATATTGGAAGGGTAGGCCACCCTGACACTATGTGTGGAGCGAAGCAGTCATCTACCACACTTGCACTTCAATAGGGGTTGCTTCCTGCACTGACAAAGAACTTCACACTAGCTTTTTGAGACCATGGCAGGGAGAAAGGAAATTCCAGAACCATCTATGTTGGAAAACCCTGGAAGCTTCTTCCATTTCACAGCTAGCACCAGGTATAAAAATAGGACCCTCAGACCCACTCTTCAGAACACTCCTAGACCTGAGGATGCTACAGATGAAGGATATACCAGTAGCGGGAAGTGTTGTATAGGAGTGGAGAGTGGGAGGGTGGGGGAATTGGGGGTCACGGGACAAACTTAGAAAATAAATACATTTTTAAAAAACTTACCTGAAGCCGGCCGTGTTGCGCTCTTCTGCTCCTCTCCTTGCATGCACAGGCTCCCAGCCTCCCCTGCAGCCAATCCTGGTTCTGCTCTCATGTCATGAGAGCAGCACCAGGAATGGACTTAGTGCTTTAAATTTGCGCTCCCAGGGAGACTGGGAGCCTGTGCCTGCTCTCTCCAACCCAGCAATACAGCTTGGGGTGGAGAGCGCGTCAGTGCGCATGGCCGTTTTGCCAGTCTGAGATGGCCAGCCAAACCGTAATGTGCACTGACAACAGTGCACTACCACTCCTCCTGTGCCTGTTATTCCCCTGGCCCCACCCTCAAGATTTGACAGGAAAGGAAAAATAAAACAATAATAAAATGTGTTTATTATCGTTTTATTTTTCCATTCCTGCCGTTTTGAGGTGGTGAGGCGACGCTCCTCCGCCCTAGCGAAGGAGCCACCGCTGGGATTGCCTTGTCACCAGAGAACTGCCTTGCATCTGGAGGCCTGCCATACTGTCTGATAAGAATCAGCTGGCTGACTTCCTGTCTGAGCTTCAGGGACACTGAATCTCCAGAGGACTCAGTGTAACTGCTTAACTGACCTGCTGCACCTAGCTCTGTCTGGACCTGCCTGAGCCCCTCTGACCTCTGAAAGAGTGAGGTCCTGATCCCCAAAAGGCGCCTTCCCAGGTCCTAGGCCTTTGGCTGGCATCAGAGTGCACTCCTCTGGACGCAGATCTTGCCACCTGTGCCAACCATCAAAGCGAAACTCCGGTGAGCCCGACTCTTCACGCTGGAGCGACTGCCAGCGATGACCGGCAACGTGAGTTCTGCACTTCATGCTACACCATCAACAGACCACTGTGACCGCCACTATGAAGGTCCAGAAATGACTGCTTGAGATGCTCAACAGGATCTTAGCACTACTGTGATGGCCGTACGTGATGCCCGGCATTCTCTATGTGCCATCCTGACAACCATCTATGATGCTCTCCCTGCTCCTTGCGGTCTCTTCCACCACAAAATGGACTCTTCGCAACAGAGTTTTTTAAAAATAACTTGTTCAGTGGGACTAACCTGGTCGCTGTATCCAACCCACGCTCCATCATGTTCAGCCTGAACGTGTGACTTTCCTCTGGTGTAGCATGAGAAGATGATCACAAGTGGTGCGTTGTACTTTTAGGAGCTATACTTTCCTAAATTCATTTGATTTTTTTCATTTTAGTCTCATTTTATGTATTAACTTTTACTCTATTTTTGTAAATTGTTGTGGGATTTTTCTTGTTCTATGTTTTCACCTTATTACTGTTTGTCTGCAGCATAAATACTTTGCACATTGCCACTAAGTTAAGCCTGGCTGCTTGTGTACCAGGCTACCAAAGGGGAAAGCACAGGTTAATTTAGTGACTTTTTGTGGTTCATCCTGACAAGGATTATGTTTGTTGCTTGAGTAGGGCTTCACATCCCTCAAATCATAACCCACTGTTTTACAGTCAGATTTTTCTGCTGAAAGCACAGATGTATGCCTTTGGAAATTTCCTACAGAAATTTGGAAATGGGAATTTCACTGACGGTTTTCTGACTCCATATCCCAGCAAAACGCCACCATGTAAACTAAAGGCATAAGAAAGGAATAAGTAATGAGAGGGCTTAAGTAGTTAATCCACAGATACAGCTATCAACATAGGATACAAAGTAAACTAGCATTTTTAGGGCTGACGCAAGCTAGGATCTTTTATTTTTTAATGAGTATTTGATATAAACATATAGTAGACTTTGGTTTAGCCTTAGCCGCTAATATTTTTGACTCAGGACCATTCAGTCATTAGCTTGAGATTTTGACAATAATGCCTTGGATCAGGCCACAGTGGGATTTTTGTCTTTCTGTTTTGGTTGTTTGAGGGTATCCTTCCACCTCCACTGGACTGTCTCAGGAACTCTTTTTTATTAGCGGACTAGTGTCATTCATCATAGTTACCATTTTCTTTCTGAAATCTACTGCCACTTTTCATAACATTCAAAACAAAACGCTGCCTCTCTCCTGCTGCCTGGCTACTGCCTCCTTACTATGCCCCCAGCTGCTCTACTTTCATCCCCACCCAGTGGCCCCCCTCTCCAGCTGCCCGGACGCTGCTCACAGAAGGAGCACGTCCAGTGGCTCTCCTCCTTTGCCCCTGGGACGCTGCTCTCACTGCAGCCTGGATTATCTCCACTGCCACTGGTACACTACTCACACCACGAGGGCTCCCAGAAGTAGGGTGACCAGAATTTTAAAGCAAAAAAAAACCGGGACATTTCACAAAAAATAGAAGTAGGACTATAACTTTACCTCAAGCGAGCGCACAGAATGACTGTGCTCCTCAGCAGAGAATTGCGAAACAGGCAGTAAGAACATACATAGAATGCAAGTTTTAAACCCAGTAGCTTGCCTGTTAATTAAATTGCTTTCTTGGAACAACTGCTAACTATCCCTGCTTTGTAAAACATTTAAAAACACCTCCCCCCGTTTTTAGTCGACCCTCTTAAAAAACCGGGACATAAGCTACATTTCTCGAAATCTGCCCGGACAGCTGGTGAAAAAACGGAGACCGTCCTGGCAAATCCGGGACGCCCGGTCACCCTACCCATAAGCCCTCTCCAGGTTGCTGCTACTGTTAAACACTCCCAGCAGCCTAATCCAACTGCACATAACACTGGCAAAGCCATTGGGTGCGGCTTGTAATCACAATTTGAGCGAAACCTGACAGCTTTGTCAATACTTGTTTGCAAAGGCTGCACAGCTGAATGGTAGGCTTCGCTGAGCGGAGAGCAAGTGCATAGTAAGTCTGCGTGGAAAACACACAAATGCATTTGCTCAGTTTACCAGTCTCTGTGCCATATGCCTGAATGCGGTTAGCATTTCTGCCCCCTGAGGGATACGGTTGTATAATGTTACAACGCAAGCTTTTAGATCGCGGTACATCACAACGCATCTTTTACAACGCAAGTCATTACCACGACTTGCGCTGTAGGGTGCTGGACTTAAGAATAGTAAGATTTACTATTCCAACTCCAGCCTACGTACAGTTAGGAAGGTGTGTCTACAGCGCCCTCCAGCGCAAGTTGTGGGAACGACTTGCGTTGTAAAAGACGCGTGGTAATGGCAGCGCGGTGTTTTGACCGCGTTGTTATGGATGTTCCCCGAGGGATACACAGTGGCGTAGCGGAAAACTTCTTGTCACCCCCGGCTTGACAAAACGGCAAAAATATGTGTTTAAAACACATTTTTGCCATTTTGTCACCCCCCCTCAGTGATGACACCCGGGGCGGCCTGGACCTACCCCACCCCACTTCCTAGGCCACTGGGGATACCGATGCGAAAGGGGCTACACTACGGCATTGGAAAACGTAGAAGAAAGAAACATATTCTACACATTCACTAGCGATGGAAACAAATGCATGTAGTTGGTGTGTGACAGTTGATTGCTTAATCGTTGTTGGCACTGAGTTTAACTCGGCACAGTGTCATGGGGGAACATTTTGTGGGTGTGTCAAGGCTTTCTTCTGCCCTCCCGTGCACCTGTGCGGTTTCTGTTACTTGCATGACTGCTCTTTTACCTGTCTCTCGACACAGCACACACAACACACACAATAACTCACAATCATTATATTGTTTTGCAAGAATTTCTGTATGGACCCAAGAGAAACATGCTGGAGGTCAGAACGGAATGGAATTTGAAACGTTTTAGCCAAAAATGTTTTAATGCTGACAGTGTTTTTTGCAGAGACGTTTCAGATTTCGTTCTGTTCTCCATCTTCACCTGGAGCGGACACGCCTACGACGCTCGGCACAAGAGGACCAGCACATCACACGAGCAGGGAGTAGCTACAGGCATGTGTATGCATGTTACATGCCTACCTGTATGGGTGTGCAGATGTGTGTTTGCCAGTATCCCAGCCGGCGTGTCCAAGTTTCTGTCTCTATTTCTTAACGGCCATTCGTCTGTGTATCAGCTCTAACTTCTTGCCAGAAAAACACAGGATTTTTATTTATTTATAATGTGTTAGAACCTAAAGGCAATTAAAAATATTGTATAGGTCTAGCTTTACAGTGCAGCTGTAGAGTAGACTTTGGCTCTGTCCAGTGGAGCGTTTGCCTTACCTCATTCTATTGGGCCTCATTATGACTATGTAGCCACAGTGGCGGTGCAGGCACCGCTTCACCAGCGGTCCGACCGCCCCATTACGACTTGGTCGGTTGGACCGCATTGGCACTGTCGCCACCACCAGGGATCATCCTGGCGGTGTTGCAGTAGTCTTAAGACCACAATATTCTTGGTGGGGCTGCTGCAGCCCCACCAAGCATATTACAAGTTTCCTCACCGTCACACTTTTCATGATGGTGCGACCGCCAATGAAAGTGTACACAACAGCAAAAGGGTATTAAGTATACAGGAAAAAATGGCGCTCAAACAATATTAGCGTTTTATCAAGTGAAATTTACAACAATCATTGGTGCTGGCAGGGAGGGGAGACCCCAAGAACCCCTCAATTTAAATGTGAAAATTCACATCTAAGAGTTAAGAAACAAAATCCTGCTCACACAGATTAGGTACAAACAAGTAGAGTACTACTCTATATGATTCACAGTAACAAAAGTCCAACGTAGGTTCTTTGATGTATATCTCCCTTTATTTGATCGTCACACCAATGGGAATTCACAGCCAGCCGACACGTGTTTCGTTATAGGTCTATACAAATCTAGACACTATAACTCTTCAGGGCTCAATGGCTGGATCCTTATCTGTAAGGGCCCTGGTCCGGTGATAATTCCAACCCGGCAGGGTAACCTATTAGTAGGAGAATGACGGCGTAGTAGTTCAGTTAAAGCAGTTCAAATAATACTGTAAAGAAGGGACGTCAAATTTCAATAAGTCTGTGTCAACAACAAATCCATGGTCCAAGTCGTGGAGTAAAAGAAATTCTTCACAGTACACCACATGGGTACGTGTGGTGTCCAAGTTCTGGGTAGAATCACCCTCGTTATTACTCGCGTCCCCGACCCGATTGTTTCAAATACCACCTCTACCCCCTCCACACACACGCAGATTTCAGCTCTTTGGATTTTTTAGGGCTGCGCTGCCTTCAGTTTTTTTCTGATTCAGGATGCTGCTGACAGCCTAGTTCCCCACCGCTCCTTCCAAAAGAAAAATATATGTGCCCGAAGACAGGGAGCGAGAATAGACCGCCCCCTGGGGTTTGTCTGTGCTATATAATACCGCACTCTATTTATTTATATTGTGCCCCCCACCACAATAATAGCCTCTTGGCGCTTGAAGAATAATGTTACTTATAAGACCTCGATAGATCTACAAGACTTGACAATCATTATTAATATTGTCATCCTGTACTGTTTCTAAGCGCAACAAATAACACATGTCCGTGTAAACTAAGGCTTTGATTGCCATCTGTGGAGTCCACCATGTATACGCCATCCAGGAGTTTGGGGTCACATGCCCAAGGGCTCCTACAGATCGCGAAACCAATTAAAAACCGGGAGGCGTTCGAAGGTTCCAGGAGTTCTTGGCACTCACTTCCATTGAGGCTCAAAGGACACTATGCCCTAGAAGCCACTTGGCGATTTATGGAGGATGGCTGGCCTCTGTTCCTCCCAGTAAAAGTCTCTGACAATGTCCTTTAGATTATCGGCTCCTATGTGATACTGTGCCTTGGCGCCAACTAAATGACTTTGTTCGCTGTGTGATCGTTGTATGATACTAACCAGGCGCGCAACACCCATTAGGCTCACCGTGTCTATCAAAAGCCAGGACACGCGGCAAAATTCTAAGCAAAAGGTTGAGGGCAGAGTGTTGAGGGCAGAGTTTTGAGGGCAGAGTGTTGAGGGCAGAGTGTAGAGGGCAGAGGGCAGAGTGTAGAGGGCAGAGAGTTGAGGGCAGAGGGCAGAGTGTTGAGGGCAGAGGGCAGAGTGTTGAGGGCAGAGTGTAGAGGGCAGAGGGCAGAGTGTAGAGGGCAGAGGGCAGAGGGCAGAGTGTAGAGGGCAGAGGGCAGAGTGTTGAGGGCAGAGGGCAGAGTGTTGAGGGCAGTAAGTGCGTCGGTTTGTGAACATATATATTTTGAATATTTTACAGTATCCGGTTTCCACCAAATTTGTCAGGGCCAAAGTGCAGGGTTAAACAAATCTGTACATTTCCATTCAGGTGATCATTTGCTAATGCCTGGTACTCATTTTAGGTTTCACCTGTACAGCACTTGCACTGTGCTTGAGAAAACGATTGTGTTTAATATAAACCTACAAGGGACTTATATCCTGCCTCACTCTCTCACTATATAATACTCACTCTTTCACTTTTTACGACCTGCTCTCTAATACTCTCTTTACTAATAACTCTCTCCTACTCACTATCAACTACTCACTCTACTACTTACTCTGTGTGAGGGTGCTAATGCAATAGGTCTCGCATATGCAAACGATTAAGCTATTGGCAATGTAAATGACAATGCCATTTATTTATGATTTTTTTAAAAAAAAGTCAGGAGCAATGCCAATAGCTCTACCTTTCATAATGCCGAGACCATTGCATTGTAAATGCTTGTTCTTTTCTGCTGCTTCACAGTCATTGGGGGCACCTTGCGGGTTACCCCTGTCCTTTGGGGCTGAACAGGAGCCAGCCCTATTTTTCATTTAGTAAACAAACTTGCACCGGGCATAGTGCTGAATAATCGGTTGTGCGGCAGTTATATCATAGATGTGTAAACAATTATGCACTCAATACTACTATTTTACAAAAATATATCTTTTTTATTTCTTTTCTTTTTACTTCTTATGAATGATTTCAAATATTATAAAAAAACACATACATTCATATATATAATCAATGATCATTTGCTTAAAAAACACACCATAAATCTTTTTCTATACACATATAAACCAGAAATAACTGTGAGGTGTGGTTTACCTAATAGGTACAGATGACTTAAGCTCAGACACAAAAACAGTCACAGTTATATCAATATCTATAAATGATGTTCAATTAGATATACAATTCATGTCCTTTTCAAGTGAACTGATTACAATTGGTAATTGTCGGACTTCATATCTGTTTTGATTTTGGAAAAACACTGGTTACAGATCTTTATAGGTCAGCCATATTTTTGCCATATATTTTGCTCCCACCGGGAGGGAGCAGCCTTTCTCCTAGGCTTCCGCCAATGGCCGGAGAAAAACAGAGTCCCCTGTACACAAGGAGTATGGCAAGGGTACACATGGCTAAGGTGACCCAATCCCCCCAGACAAGGACATGGCGACGGGCAACACACCCGGCCCAAGAATCACTTGTGGTCCCCAGGGTATGGGGTCACTGGAACCCGCTATTACTTCACCACCCTCCGAGGAGATGAGGGCCTCCAGGGGCATAAAATTCTCATTAGGAGGGGTCCCACATCTTCCTTCTCAGGGGAAGAAAATATTCAATACTTCACTGATCTCTGGAGGATTAACCCTTCCGGAGTAATTTGGAAAAATCCGGTGGAGCGATATGTGCTTGCTTGTTCATGTTTTTCCTTCCCGGGGGCCAGACTTTGCAAGCCTGTTTCTCAAGCCCAGTGGGCTAGTTTTAAATCCTTTGGGCTCGTTTTGTTCCTGGTGCTCCACACTAGCCACATGGAGCATTCTCAAAAGGCTGGTTGGCTTCTAGAAGAGCTTTTGTTGGGGATCTGGTTTATTAAGAGCTCCAAGGTCCAGACCAGACCTCTGCTTGACTCTTTGTGCTTTCCCCAACTTGCCATTCTTTGGCCATCATCTCTTCCAGGTCCAGTGTCTTCTGAACTGTCGCTCCCTGAAGCAGGAACTTTTAGGTGAGAATTGAATTAAATACATTATTCATTGCCTCAGTTTTTTCAAAACATATTATAATAAATACATGAAATAAATGTATCATATAAGATATATAAAAAAATATCAGAGCATGAGACCAAAGGGTCTAGCTTTAGTGCTGTGCTACAACCCCATGAATTTACTTTCCCACAGCTTATTTATGTATTTATTTATAAAGTTTTATATAGTGTGAACTTGACCCAAGTGGGTATCAGAGCGCTTTACATTTAGGATCGTTGCGTTACAAGTTACATCAGATACAAGAGCATAGTAAGGTACACTACACATAAACATTATTTGAATAATTTGTAGGAGGGAGGGGAGGAAGGGGTAAAAGCGGGGAGACGAGGAGGAACAATGCCCAATGTCCGGCTGGGTAGGTAATACCAAATGTAAGCATTTTATACTACAACTTGCATATTTTGGAGGTGTTCACTTCTCGTAGCATAAAATCGCATTGGATATTGTTCTTATTCAGTCAGTCTTTAAAATTGGTTTAGAGTATTTCCTGCAGTAGTCAAGCAGTTCCATATGTAGTCAAAAATATGTTCCAGTGTTTCCTGGTCCTGGTTGCAAATCTAACGCAGATTAGTAACTCTCTCAGGAGTTTTCCATACACTGTCAAATGGACTAAAAATTAGATCAAAGAAAAACATAGAAACATTTTTTTTCACCTTTGTATTCATATTAAAATATCTGTATGGCTGTTGCATCATAGTATAGGATCCCATGGTGTACTTGGTGTTTTTGTCATTTGTTGAGATCTCAGTGTCTGATATACAGCAGGAAGTTTTATTTAATGTTTTAGTAGCAGTTTCAGCTCTGCCATAGTCAGTTTGCATTGTTCATTCAGTCCGGGCAGATTATATTTGACTAGGAGATCCATATCCATATCCATATCCATTATCCTTCTGATAATGGTGCTGCCACATAGTGATCTGCCAGCTCTATTTCAATGTAACATTGTAGACTACCTTCCTCCACCTCATAAAAGTAATTCAAATAATTGATTTGGCTGCTGGTGACAAGAGAGTGCAGAGACAAATGCCGAACTCCAGTCTTAGTAGACCTTGCTGTGTTGAGTATAATACGCTAAATAACTCCCTGATACAATTCAGAAGTTTGATTTCTAATCCTCTGGGGCCCAACGCATTGAACCTTACATAAGAGCGGGAACTCGTTTAGTGTGGGCAATTCTTAACGTTGGATGAATCGCTCCCGCCCAATTTTATTGCAAATCTTTTAGTTGCTCTGGTAGTAGTGGAAGCTTTATTTCACAGGTCTATTTTAACTGTGGGTGGAAGGTTTCCCAGATCTAGGCCAATCGTAGTATGCCACATGATCCCTCCACCGCTATCCCAACTGTCCCAACTCTCCTGCACAGAACTCCTGGACAAAAATATGTAAACTTCAAGCTGTTTGTGAAAAGAGCTCCCCTGAGATCCTCATCTCTGTATCTTGATGACACAGCTGCCTTGACCCTTCTCACCCAAACTTGAAAGGCAAACCTCTCTTGTTTTGGCTCCAGAGGTGTGGCCTTCCTTGTGTGTTCCAATGGGCCTGAGCTGGCCCAGCCCATGTGCAGCGTGACACACTAATTATCAGATATAGATTTCCTCTCCACCTCTACCTTTCCTAGGAACTGGGTCAAGCATTTTGAATTGTTCTATAGTGTGGGGAGGCCTTGACCCCTCTGCTGGGGAGCAGAGAGATCAATGGAGCCCATCGGGGGTGGGGTGGGGGGGAGGGGGGGTCAAAGGATTTGAATCTGACTCATAGATGAGACACCTTGAAATGCCATAATAAGTGTATGCGGGTTATTGAGGCTGTAAATTCAGTTCTGTTTATCCCTAGATTGGTACCTCACAGGACCCTGTGGGCCTCAGTGGAGCGAAACTGTACATGAGGACCTATGATGTGCGTTCATTGTTAGCACCACAGACCTTCAGTAAACATTAGAGACCTACACAATAAACGCCCACTCATGTTAGAATGCCTACCCACGGTCAATACCAATTCTTGAACAATCCCTTCTGCAACAGGCTATATGTGCATAGATACCAGGATGTGGAAGACAGTAGACTCACATGTGCAGCTCGCTCAGTGGAACGTTCATCTGCACATGTGTTCATGTGTAACCAACCCAGAGCCCTTTACCCTATCTGCGCAGCAGTGGTATTATCCCAAAAGCTAGACACTGGTGTTTAGCACACTCACTCCAATTACCTTGAATTTCTGTGAGTGATATTCAGGTTGTGAGACTCACTCATAGTAAGGGTCCTAAAATGGGTACTCAGAAGTGAAAACTCCATGGTGACTAAAGTGACGGAGACAATTTGCTACAGTTAGGAAGACGCTCTGTCTCAGGGACTCTGCTGGTAAACAGAACTGTGCCTGGGATGTGAGGACGTCAGAATGTAGGGACCATGTCTCTCTGCCACGTCGATACCATTACCTGGCAACCCAAATCCGGGCTAACTCACAGTGCCTCACCTGACTCCTAACCTTCCCAGAGTAGCAGGTGATTTTGGCAAACCTAGCGCAAGAATCTCTAGTTCCCCAAGGGAACCTTGGAAGCAGATCATCACCTTTTGTAGCTCATTCATGCATGCCCTTAGGAAACAAAGGAAATACACAATGGAATTTTGCAATACATATATTGTAACTATCGTAGTCTATTATGAAGCAGATGTGCTGCGATTAGTAGAAAAATACAACTAATCAAAGTAATCAACATTACTGGCAAACTGTATACAATGAACAATCCAACCATGGCAAAGTATTTATTGATCTAGGTCTATTCCAAATATGTAAGTAAAGGGATACATTAGTGATCTCTGGGATTAGCAATGTATCCCATACCTGGCATGTGTTTGTTTCAGGACAAGTCTTTCTGCCGAAATTCACCTCTCTGCCCACAAAGGGACAAAACACAGTTTACATTTTAAAACTAATGTATTGCAAAATGGCAGCTGTGCTACAGTGTTATATCTAAAATGTTAGGAGATGTTGCAGACTGAGCTATAAACAGTTCAAAATGGAGTTATGTATTATAAACGTCCTTGTACGAGATATGCAGACGAAACCTTGAAGAGTCACTGAATAACAAAACTACATGTATTTCAAAAGCATTGTCAGAAAAACAAAAGTGTTATATGCGGCTGTGCTAGCAGAAGCAGCCTAAAAGATCTAATATGCTAAACTAAGAGAGAACCAAGGTAAACCCAGACGGGACATCACTACAACTCATTAATTTTCTGTTTCTAAAATTGGCCTGAGAACATGGCTGGAAAATCTTCTTTAATAATCTGATTACCTTGATGTTTTATTTTCTTGCAATTTTATATAGCGTGATCTCGATCCAGAGGTATTGGGACATTTTACAAAAGCACCAGTTACATTACAGAAGAACACATTCATTAGGTCGAGCCTAGAGCAGCGCATGCGCTGATTCCTCGACTTTTAGTAAGTGGGGTTTCAAAGTGCTACCCACAAGCTTTTGCTGGCCTCAAGCTTGCGTGCACACTCATGTGCACGTGTGCAGCCGCCATCTGCCTTTCTTATCTCTTCCTCCACACCGTTCCCCATTACTTTCACTTTTGCGGCCGCGCGGCTGTGAAAGTTACAGGGTACCCAGCGTCCGACAGCATTCGGTTAAACGGCTTCTAAACTTTCACTCTAGCTGCCCTTCTTGATCATTCATTACAAGGTTCTTGTGTCGACCGAGGGCGCCCTGAGCGCCACCCGGGGCTTTTAACGCCACACAGGGTTCTGCTTTGTTTTTCCCAGGATTAAGCATGTCACATTATGCCCTACACTGCCTGTAATGACAGAGCGATGCACTGTTCAGCTTAATTATTATATTTCCATTTCCTGAAACTGCTCCGAACCCGAGCTTGTAAGAGCGGTGGATTTCAAGCAGGCGCACAACACCCATTGGACTCACTGGGCTTCAGCCCCCCGTCGTGTGTGGCAGCCCTGGATGAGACTGATTCCGGACACACACAGAGCTGCACACGAACGTTTCACAGGTCTTTAAAAGACCATTTGAATGTTAATTAGGCCTTGCAGTTGTTTCACCTCTTCTAAGAGCCCCTGCAGCTCCACTCTGCCTACTGATTAAAGGTTCAGCCCCCCCGAAATTTTTTCTTAGCGCCCCCCGAAATTTAGCTCTAGTTGCGCCTCTGATTTCAAGGGAGATCTCCTGCCCTTTGTATGCCCAAGTTATGGCTTTTTGCCTGAGCTTGTAAAATCGGTAGCAGTGCTGTTTGGATCTTGCAACCTGAAATTAAGCATCTTGATGTATAGGGTGGTTGTCTGAGCCTGTGCAGCCTTGGGGATACAAAACATTTCCTTCTGGGCAATATGAACGGTGTAACTAATTCCTCCCTTGGCTTGTGTCTGAAAGATCAGTGTATCATGATGAATGTGTCGGTGTCTGACCCTCTACGAATTACAATAGCTAGTATAATGCTGTATTAGCCAGAAATTACCAGAAAGATCTGCAGATTGTCTTTCCATTTTAGGCTTAGGCCCTGTAAGCAAATATAGCCCTACAAGCTTATAGTAATGCTTCCATTTCTATTACTTCCAACAATCTGTGCGGTGTTTACTGGATTGTGTCATAGTAAATGCTTCAGTTTTTCTATTTATCAGAAATGTTTTTTTTTTTCTGTGCATCGATCTGAAATGTTTTTTGCAAGCTTTGTAACCTTTACAGTTAAACAAGAATCATTTGTCTTCAGCACCTCTGTGACTGCCATGTTTTTCATAACTTTACAATATAAACGTACAATCACCATCCATTAGCATGAAAACCTGTCCTTTGTTTGGCCAGGCCATGTATATACGACCTGCATAGCAAATCACTTAAAAGGTCCCAAAGGCGAGACCTATTGGCTATGCCAATGCTTGGTTTTTTTACGGCACAGGAAGATTAAGTGATTTGCCCAGAATCATTGGGTGTTGAGCCGGCGCTGACACTTGAACCAGGTTCCCCAGTTTCACAGTCGGCACCTCTGGTCGTAATGATAGAGCGCGCAGGTCACCCGACTAACCAAATATGCACACTTGGGCCCATAAGAATGTTTCTCGTAATACATTAATCAGGTAACCCACGCTCTACTATCTGCAGTTCGGTTCCTTTCTATTTATTTCCATGTACCTGACTTACCAATCCTCGTCTCAGGTACCTAAGATCACAATGGACCTAGGAGCTAGCTGTGGAGAAAGTAGACAACACAAATACCACATACCATTTCAATTTCTTTGTACTCTTTATAATAACCACAAACGCAAGGAGTTTCAAAAAAGCTTTATCTAGTTATTGTTTGCTTCAGTTTCCGTGAGGCACAGGTTAATACAAATCAAACTATCTATTACTAAGATTAAGAAAACAGTATAACAATGAATCAAAGTGAGAAACATTTAGAAATTTGGAAAATAAAGGGAAGGGAAAATAAGGAACACTCTAAATATAGATCAACAGACTTTCATAACTGTACTAAAGGAGGGTAGGAAAAAAGGAACATACTAGTCAGAGCCAACTTTCAGTTATCACTAACAGTCTATAGGAAACGAAACTTATGCAATTTGACTTATACAGATGTGCTTATTCTCTAAAGGGAGGGTAAGAATGGGACAAACTATATATGCATATGATTCTGAATTCGACTAAGGGTAGGGAGAGAATGGAACATACTAATACATCAGTTTATATGAGAAACTTATTTGTAGAGAAAAACTGGGTAAAGGACAAATAGGTAATTTGCTTTATTCGGGAAAGGGAAGAAGAAGCTTGGACAGACAAACACCCACGCAACTTTATATTTACCTAGGACAGAATGAAGATCAACCCTGGCCACGGGTCGGTAGGAAAAGGCGGGAAAGGACCCTCAAGGACTTAGGCTGCCAGTAGGCAAGCAGGTACAGCTCATGGACAGTCAGGACAGGATAACCTCAGGATTTGTATCAGGACTGGGCTCTCCAAAGGGTACGACCACCACCTGCAGCTTCGGATGCAACGCCTGCGCCACCCCCTCTCTGCAAGGAATCTGCCAATAACCCCGATTGGGTTCTCGAATCTCCTAGCAAAGTGCTTCGCCAGCACTTAAGGTTTCCCAAACTCCGACTGAGTCTAGGGAAATTACGGACAGAGTGCTCCGCAGCTCTCTGTATCAGTCACCTATAGAGTTCATTAGGTCAGTGACAGGTGAGCTATTCGGACAAGTCGGACAATTTCTCTAGCTAAACCTAGGCAAATTATACTGTTTTCGGGACAATGTACCACCCACAAATGTTGCAAGTGAAAGGTTCCCTAATTTCTGATTGGGCAAGAGAGGAGGTTAGGTCATGGTACCTCCTAAAATTTTGACTTTCTCAGACTTAATATTCATTTTCGAACCCACCCCTTACATTCCAGTTCCCATGGCAAGAGAGGTTTTAGCAGACAATGGGGTACACAAAATCTAATACATTTGTTGCCACTGCAGGTACAAATCGGCTTCTTTAGCTGGGTTAGAGAGCAGGTTCCCAGGACCATCTTGGCTTCTGCTGCCAGCTGGCTGGGTTCCACTGTTGCATGACTTTCTTTCCCCCCGTCACATGACTGGTCCCATTCGGGCTTCAAGATGGAGTAGCAGTGCTTCCCAGGCCCCCCCGAGGATGGTACATGAAAAGTAAGCGAAAACAATTTAGAAATACAGGAAAAAATGAATACACTGTATACCGTGAATGGCTATACTATATCCCCTACTTTATAATAACTATAGCGTTAGGAGTTAAGCAGAATAAACGGCTTTTCCAAAGCAGCAGTGCAAGCACGGAGCATGTGAAAAACAAAGCGGCCATATTTAGCAATACTGCGCATGAGCGACTAGTTCCCTCCAGAACTGCGAGTGCGTCACATCATGTGGGTATGACCGACGCATGCGCAGACTAGATTCCCGCAAACCAGCAACCATATTATTAGCAAGCTTCATTATTATGAGTAAACACATAGGCAAGCGTCACCGGGACACCCCCGTGTAGTGTAAAAATGCAATATTAGAAAGACAAAACATATTGAATTACTTTCATTAATGTTATTCGAGGTTCTTGATACAAGCAAGTAGCATCACATGCGAATATTTGCTCCATCAGTAACACCACTATTATTGCATTTACTACTCTGGTGCTATTTTTCTGATAGCATGGTGGTTTAGGAGATTTAATTATTAGTCTGATAACATTACTGTTTTGAGAATATAGAGTTGGTAATTGGCAGTTGTACTCATTCTCCATTAGTGTGCTTGGATGATGGCTGGCAGATCTTTGCTAATAATTTCATTCCATTACTCTGCAGAGAATATTGCAAGGGTGATTCTCATTAATGCTCAGGTATTTGATGATATAATTAATAGTCTGATGATGTTACAGTGCTGGCGCACAACTCTACTAGGGGTGTGGTTGTAATAATTTTTTATTAATGCTTTAATTTCATTACTATTCTGGAAGGTTCTTTGACACCATCTTCATTCATACTCTGTCTCCATTACTCTAGATGTAGTGGGGTTGGGATAATCTTCATTAATATTCTTAATGCTTTGCTGAGTGATCAATGAATATGTATATGGTGATGTTTATTAGTACTCACATTACCTTGCTGTTATGGGAGTGCGGCTGACCTGATTCTCAATAATACTCCTATTCCATTACTTTGCTGCGCCAGCATGCATTACAGCTCTCTTTTCATTATCATGCTGGATAATGATTTTTATTGTTCTGATCCTTATATTATTAGCATGAGTCCTATATTGTTGTGAAAATATAGTTGTGATAATCTTAATAATTACCATAATTCCTTTAAATTGGAAGTAGTATTATAGGTGCTTGTTAATATAGTGATCAGTCACTGTGCTGGGAGCACATTTGGAATGACCCTATAAATACTCTGTAGTGAATGCTGTTCCGGGCGGATGGCTACGACAAGTCTTATTAATACTCAAACTGTTACCGGATTGGTATTATGCTTAGATTGATCCTCATTACTACTCTGATTTTATCAAGATGTTTTGAAAGTCGTTGTTGAAGATGAAACTTGTTAATACTATGGTTGGGTATTGCGGCGAAAGTATGTGATCACCAAGCGTTAACACTCTGATTCGGATTCTTTTTTTGGAAGTACAGCGGAATGATCCTCGTCACTAGTATGACTTCGGTCCTCTTTGCGGGTTCATTCTAGTGCTGTGCTCTGGTTTAATAACTGTTCTTGAATGCTTTATATGGTCCTCATTAATATTCCAAATCCAGTACTTAACCGAAATTGTGGCTGTGGTGAACCCTTAAATAATATGATTCCATTTTTGTTCTTGAAGAATACTTTTGCTGAGTAGATTCCAATACTGTGCTTGGAGAACGGTTGAAGGAATCCTCCTAATGCTCTGATTCCATTGGAGTGTTGGTCCGCAAGGGAGCAATGCTAATACTTCTATTCCGTCAAAGCACTGAAAGAATACTTGTGAATGGTCTTATTCTATTGGAGTGTTGGTCCGCTACGGAGCAATGCTAATACTTCTATTCCGTCGAAGCACTGAAAGAATACTTGTGAATGGTCTTATTCCATTGGAGTGTTGGTCCGCTACGGAGCAATGCTAATACTTCTATTCCGTCGAAGCACTGAAAGAATACTTGTGAATGGTCTTATTCCATTGGAGTGTTGGTACGCAACGGAGCAATGCTAATACTTCTAATCCGTTGATGCACTGAAAGAATACTTGTGAATGGTCTTATTCCATTGGAGTGTTGGTACGCAACGGAGCAATGCTAATACTTCTATTCCGCCGATGCACTGAAAGACTACTTGTGAATGGTCTTATTCGATTGGAGTGTTTGTCCGTGTTGGACCCGGCCCTTTTTGCAGGTTCACCCCAAGACTTTTTGCTTTTTCCTAGCCTGTTCCTGTGACCAGGTGTTGGTGGTTTTAGACCTCTGCGCACTTTTTCACTGTGGTACAGTGTAAAGTGCGTGAGCTCTCTGTGTATGTGAGGTGAGTGACCTGCCCTCCCATAGGAATGAATGGGGAATATGTATGCCCATGGTAGTTCCTGATGTGTGGGGAGTGCAGGGTCGAGTTTGGCATGTGCGAACTCGTGAGATTGAATGCTGCGTAATGGTATATGCGGCATGATTGTATCTAGTGTAGAAGTGCCACTTTTAGAAGTTGGCATATTTGTGTAATTTGTGTCTGGCGTGTGATTGGCTGAGGCTGGCTGGGAGCCTGGCTCCAAGAGTCTGGGAGGGTCTGCCCCGGTGGTGAATTGAGTGTTTAGCATGCTGATGTGAGGGGAGGAGTGAGCCTGGGCCTGCTTGTGGATTGACCGTCTGGTTTGAGGGTCCTGAGTGAGGCTGGGTTTTCCCCACACAATGCTGGCTTCACCCCCTGGGGTGCGTCTGATGTCACTAGCTTGGCTTGCTGTCTATGAGCCCAGCGAGGCTCAGAGGGACCTTAATTGCCTTTGAACCTAGTGAAAGGCTCCGGGGGCATTTTTGCTAGTTCGAGCCCCCCTGCGAGGGACTCCCACGAGGCCCAGTGTTATGTGTCGAGCCTAGAGAGGCTCAGGGGGCCATTTTAGTTTGGTTAAAGCCCAGCAAGGCTCCGCAGTGCCACAGTTGATTTACGAGCCCAGCGAGGCTCGAGGTGCCATTGTTTGTAGAGCCTGAGGGCTCCATGAGCCATAATTGTTTAAGAGCCTGTGTGGCTCCAACGTTTGGGGCATGTGCGAAGTCCAGAGCCTGTGTGGTTCCAACGTGCGCAGTTCAGAGCCTGTGGGGCTCCAACAGAGGGCGCAGATTTATTCTAGGGGCTAGTGACAGCCCCTGTCGCAGTTTGTTTCCCAGCTGCACAGCAATTAGTGGGCAGCTGCACCGTTTAGGTCTTGGGATGTTCTCAGGTGCCCAGCAAGTAGTGGGCACCTGCAACGTTTAGTTTTTTGCGCCGGTGGCGCAACCCTGACTGGCGCTGCATTGGCAGCGCGCCCTGACATTCTGGACACAGGGCTCTTTAGTCCCTTTATTAGATGGGGGCTGGTATGTGATTTTATTTAGGGGCAATGTGATTATCTGTGTGATGGTAATTGCCTAATGTGAGTTTTGCGCAATGTGATATGGTGCTAGGAAATGTAATGCATTTAATATGATTATGCACCTTGATCTTACACCTCTGAATGTTTTTAGGCATCATGTGTTTTTGCGCTATTAAGTTGTGGTCTGGCACCTCTGAATGTTTTTATGCATCGTGTGTCTTCCTTGATTTTACACCTCTGAATGTGTTGGTTTATGCATCATGTGTTTTTCCTTCCCTGCACCTCTGAATGTGTTTTTGATGCATCATGTGCCTTGTTATTACACCGCTGAATGTATGTTTTATGCATCATGTGTTTTCCTTACCTACACTTCTGAATGTTTTTATGCATCATGTGTTATGCGTTCTTGCTTATACCCCTAAATGTATTTTATTCTTAGGTGGTTGTTCTTTCCAGTACAGGTGGTCCTAGTGAGGTCCTGGTTCCCTGCGTGACATTCTCCTAAGGTGGTTAGGGTTGCGTAGGTGGTACCTACCTGTTACCAGTAATTACTGGTTGTGATTTATAACTGTTATTTTGTGCTATACTTATTCTAAGTTCTAGTAGTGCTATTTCTAAAAGTGTTGATTCTGACAGTGGCCCATGTGGCCCTGTCCTGTGAATAATCCCTTGTGAATATTCCCCGTGCCAGTTGGCACAATGTACATGTGTGACTTCTATCTGATTTGTTTCTACAATACATAAGTTATTTTTATATAACCTTGTGTGGAGTTCCTTTTGTGGTGTGCCTAGGATGTAGTTGCTGTTGTGTGCTGGCGCAAATGCTTTACACATTGCCTCCGGGATAAGCCTATCTGCTCGTGCCAAGCTACCAAGGGGGTGAGCAGGGGTTATCTTGCCATGTGACTCCCTTGCCCTGACTAGAATGGTGGTTTCTGCCTGGCTTTGGCGTCAGCCATAGCCAACCAGAAATAGCCAGTTCTAACATTGTTGGACAGCGGTGAGGATTAGGACTTGTGTTTGCACAGTGCCACAGCGACAGCTGGCTACATTACAAAACTCTGCATTTTAGGTAGTCACATGTTTGGGATTATTGTTTATGATTTTGTTTTTCCTCAAGAGTGTCATTTTCAGATGGTGTTCTTGCGCTTTTATGTTTAGTGGCAGATGAGAGAAAGTGACAGGGCGGGACGCCAGTAGAGGGGAAGGTTCCCATAGATCAGGAATCCCTTGCTGGGTCCAGTGCCCAATCCCTGTTCCTGTCCCTGTGTGGGTAGATGGAAGAGAGGGAGTGTGGAGGAGGGAGGACTAGCTCAGGAGGGTGGTTATCGCCTGAGTGTAGTGTGTGTGTCTGGATTCCACAGTATGGTGGGATCCAGTGGTGGCAGCTTAAATATGTCCAGTGCATAAAGTCCCATTCCCAGTTCCCAGAGTATGGTGCCTGGTGCTCAGTAAGAGGGGTACAGGTTGAGAGTCAGAGGCAGTGAGGAACTGTCTCACCAGTCTGGAGGGGGAGTGTGTGGATGAGTGGTGTCTTGAACTGGAGGAGTTGGTGTGAGATTTTTTTTAAGGAGCTTGCACAGGAGGCGTACCTCTGGTGGTTTGCAGGAGGTCCTGCAGAGGCACTGGACAAGAAGGTAGATGTCTGGCGGTGTGCTAGATGTCTTGCAGAGGCATTAGGAAGTGATTCTAAAAGTAGTGGCTTGTGTATCTGATGATCCTGTGTAGGGGAAGAGGTTCATGTGCAACCCAGCTAGGTCCCAGTAGGATGGTAGAGGTGTAGGGGCTCACGCCCTGTCTCAGTGGAGGCGGAGTGAGTGTGGTACGGTGTGTCCCACGTTGGCCCGAAACCCTATCTCAGGGCCTGGAGGGTTCCCTAAGGGAGCGCCAGGTCAGGGGCCTAGGCTGTACATACAGGTCATTTGAGGAGGGTCTTCCTGTGTCTAGAGGATGGGGAGTGTCTGTAACCAGAACTCCGGCGGTCCTGGTGTTGAGGGGTACCGCTCCTAAGTGGGAGGGTGCAGAACTCTGGAAGGGGGTGCAGAGGGACGGTGTACTTCTGACCCCGGTGCAACCTGAGGGTTTAAATCCTAGGTTGGGAGATTAGGAAGCTTCCAGGTCAAGAGGAATCTCTACCAAAGTAGATCAGCTGAAGAGACTGAGGGGGCTGCCCTTGCTTTGTGATCTGGGGCTCGCCTGCAGTTTGTTGTTTCCACTAAGGTAGAGGAAAGGGGGCTTTGCTGTGTGCAGTGTTCCCCCACCCGCTTGAAGAGGAACTGTGCTGTGTGCTTTGTACCTCAGAAGTGAAATAGTTTCCAGGTGGTAGACCAGTGATGGAATAAGGTCCTGATCTGGTAGGAGAATTGGGCTCTGGTGAGTGCTTCCCTGTGAAGGAGCGGAAACCCAGAAGTAGAGGTAGGGTGGGGCATTCTTGCCCGTGACCTCTGGTAAGCCTGAGGGTATGGTCCCTAGGTTGAAGGATCAGTGGTAGTTGTAGCTACACTGAGAGGGAGAGTGGAGAATGGCGATTGTGTGCCAGGGGTTACTGCCCCCACTCTGTGGATTGGTTAGGACCTGTGATATTTGGATGGCCTAGGGCCTGGTCCTGGCCGTGGACCGCTAGAGAGTACCAGTGGGGTATCCTAGTTGGGTCAGAGAGTTCTGGTTTGGAGGAAACCATGTGGGTTCAGAGTGGCGAAAAACCGGAGGGTGTCCCTGCCGTGCGGGTCTGTGTTTTGTCGCCCAAAGCAGGGAAGCCCATCAGTGGAGTGATTGGTCTACCCTGCGTTTTGGCTGGAAGGGGGTTGTGTTGGACCCGGCCCTTTTTGCAGGTTCACCCCGAGACTTTTTGCTTTTTCCTAGGCTGTTCCTGTGACCTGGTGTTGGTAGTTTTAGGCCTCTGCGCACTTTTTCACTGTGGTACAGTTTAAAGTGCGTGAGCTCTCTGTGTATGTGAGGTGAGTGACCTGCCCTCCCATAGGAATGAATGGGGAATATGTATGCCCATGGTAGTTCCTGATGTGTGGGGAGTGCAGGGTCGAGTTTGGTATGTGCAAACTCGTGAGATTGAATGCTGCGTAATGGTATATGCGGCATGATTGTATCTAGTGTAGAAGTGCCACTTTTAGAAGATGGCATATTTGTGTAATTTGTGTCTGCCGTGTGATTGGCTGAGGCTGGCTGGTGAGCCTGGCTCCAAGAGTCTGGGAGGGTCTGCCCCGGTGGTGAATGGAGTGTTTAGCATGCTGATGTGAGAGGAGGAGTTTGTCTGGGCCTGCTTGTGGATTGACCGTCTGGTTTGAGGGTCCTGAGTGAGGCTGGGTTTTCCCCACACAATGCTGGCTCCACCCCCTGGGGTGCGTCTGATGTCCCTAGCTTGGCTTGCTGTCTATGAGCCCACCTCTGAATGTTTTTATGCATCATGTGTTATGTGTTCTTGCTTATACCCCTAAATGTATTTTATTCTTAGGTGGTTGTTCTTTCCAGTACAGGTGGTCCTAGTGAGGTCCTGGTTCCCTGCGTGACATTCTCCTAAGGTGGTTAGGGTTTAGTAGGTGGTACCTACCTGTTACCAGTAATTACTGGTTGTGATTTATAACTGTTATTTTGTGCTATACTTATTCTAAGTTCTAGAAGTGCTATTTCTAAAAGTGTTGATTCTGACAGTGGCCCATGTGGCCCTGTCCTGTGAATAATCCCTTGTGAATATTGCCCGTGCCAGTTGGCACAATGTACATGTGTGACTTCTATCTGATGTGTTTTTACAATACAGAAGTGATTTTTATATATCCTTGTGTGGAGTTCCTTTTGTGGTGTGCCTAGGATGTTGTTGCTGTTGTGTGCTGGCGCAAATGCTTTAAACATTGCCTCCGGGATAAGCCTGTCTGCTCGTGCCAAGCTACCAAGGGGGTGAGCAGGGGTTATCTTGGCGTGTGACTCCCTTGCCCTGACTAGAATGGTGGTTACTGCCTGGCTTTGGCGTCAGCCTTAGCCAACCAGAAATAGCCAGTTCCAACAGTCCGCAACGGAGCAATGTTAATACTTCTATTCCATCGATGCACTGGAAGAATACTTGTGAATGGTCTTATTCAATTGGAGTGTAGGTTCACAACTGGGCAATGTTAATACTTCTAGTCTGTCGATGCACTGGAAGGATACTTGTGAATGGTCTGATTCTACTGGTTCATTGGTCTGCCATGCAGCAATGCTGATACTTCTATTCCGTCGATGCACTGGAAGAATCCTTGTGAATGCTCTGATTCTATTGATTTGTTAGTCCGCCATGCAGCAATGCTAATACTTCAACTCCCTCAAAGCACTGGAAGAATCCTTGTGAATGCTCTGAGTCTATTGGTGTTTTGGTCCAGCATGGAGCAATGCTAATACTTCTAATCTCTCCATGTATTGGAAGAATATTTGTGAATTCTCTGGTTGCACTGGAGCATTGGTATGGCATGGAGCAACGCTAATACTTCTATTCCCTAGATGCACTGGAAGAATCCTTATAAATGTTCTGATTCCACTGGAGCGTTGATGCTCTATGGTGCAGTGCTAATAGTCCTAAAGCGTTGGCACACCTTCGAGCAACGCTAATACTTCTATTCCCTCAATGCAATGGAAGAATCCTTGTGAATTCTCTGATTCTATTGGTGTGTTGGTATGCCATGGAGTAACTCTAAGACTTCTATTCCATCGATGTACTGGAAGAATATTTGTGAATGCTCTGATTCTATTGGTGTGTTGGTACGCCATTTGAACAATGCTAATAATGCTTCTATTCCCTCGATGCACAGTAAGAATACTTGTGAATGCTCTGATTCCACTGTAGTGTCGGTATGCCATGGAGCAACGCTGATACTTCTATTCCCTCGATGCACTGGAAGAATCCTTGTGAATTCTCTGATTCCACTGTAGCGTTGGTGCGTTATGAAGCAATGCTAATATGTCTAGAGTCTAGGTACTTCATGAAGCAACGCTAATTCTTCCATTCCCTCAATGCACTGGAAGAAACCTTGTGAATGCCCTGGTTTCATTATTGTGTTGGTACGCCATGGAGAATTGCTAATAATTCTATTCTCTTGATGCACTGGAAGAATCCCTGAGAATGCTTTGATTCCCCTGGAACATTGGTACCCCATGGAGCAATGCTGATAATTTTATTCACACAATGCACTTGAAGAATTCTTATGAATGCTCCGATTCCACCTGAACTTTAGTACACAATGGAGCAACGCTAATACTTCTATTCCCTCGATGCACTGGAAGAATCCTTGTGAATGTTCTGGTTTCCATTGGGGCGCTGATACCCCGTGGGCAACGCTAATACTTCTATTCCCTCGATGCACTGGAAGAATTCTTGTGAATGCTCTGAATCCATTGGTGTGTTGGTGCGCCATGGAGCAACGCTAATACTTCTATTCCCTCGATGCACTGGAAGAATCCTCGTGAATGCTCTGAATCCATTGGTGTGTTGGTGCGCCATGGAGCAACGCTAATACTTCTATTCCCTCGATGCACTGGAAGAATCCTCGTGAATGCTCTGGTTCCATTGGTGTGTTTGTGCGCCATGGAGCAACGCTAATACTTCTATTCCCTCGATGCACTAGAAGAATCCTTGCGAATGCTCTGGTTCCATTGGTGTGTGGTGCGCCATGGATCAACGCTAATACTTCTATTCCCTCGATGCACTGGAAGAATCCTTGTGAATGCTCTGGTTCCATTGGTGTGTTGGTGCGCCATGGAGCAACGCTAATACTTCTATTCCCTCGATGCACTAGAAGAATCCTTGCGAATGCTCTGAATCCATTGCTGTCTTGGTGCGCCAAGGAGCACGCTAATACTTCTATTCCCTCGATGCACTGGAAGAATCCTTGTGAATGTTCTGGTTTCCTTTGGGGCGCTGAAACCCCATGGGCAACGCTAATACTTCTATTCCCTCGATGCACTGGAAGAATCCTTGTGAATGCTCTGGTTCCATTGGTGTGTTGGTGCGCCATGGAGCAACGCTAATACTTCTATTCCCTCAATGCACTTGAAGAATCCTTGTGAATGCTCTGGTTCCATTGGTGTGTTGGTGCGCCATGGAGCAACGCTAATACTTCTATTCCCTCGATGCACTGGAAGAATCCTTGTGAATGCTCTGGTTCCATTGGTGTGTTGGTGCGCCATGGAGCATGCTTAATCTACGAGGGTATGCACACAAAGGTAAGCTCACCTTTGAAGAGACAGCTTTTCCCCTACCTGACTTCACCCACAAGGGCTTAATCGTAGGAGGCCTACTGAACGTCAGATCCCTACCTAAGCATGCTACTGAAATCAATCTCCTCATAGAACCACACCATCTAGATGTCCTTTTCCTAACTGAGACTTGGACACATGCCGACTGTGATATCGATTTAGCATCTGCCTGTCCTTTAAACTTCAACATCCTGCATCTCCCCAGACCTAAAGACCGCGGCGGCGGAGTTGGCATCATCTTCCGAGCCTCATGGCAAATAAACACCATTGACATAGACCCAGTACCTGGAATTGAGCTCTTTGGTTTGGCCATATACTGCCACCCTGGAGTCACCTTCACGGTGATCATCTGTTACCGACCTCCAGGGGCATTTTCCATCCCGCAACAGCAAGCTCTTCTTACGATCGTTACAAACATGGCAACCTCCCACAACAAACTAATTATTCTAGGAGACTTCAATCTCTGGCCAAACGGCAGCCTAGATACAGGTTTAGACAACCTCTTGCTGTCCTGTGACAGCGTGGGGCTTCACCAACTGTTTAAGGATCCCACCCACTCCGCAGGCAACCGACTCGACCTTATTTTTTCGAGCCCTGATCTAACTCAAGTAGGCGACATTCTGCCTATGAGCTGGACGGACCACTCGCTCATTAAACTCTACATTACCAACACCACAATAAGAAAGCCCAATAATAACTCTCTTCCAGAATTTACTTACCGAAATTGGAAAGCCCTAGAAAAACTCAGTGCCACCACCAAAGTCTTTGATGTGCAGGATAGTTTCTCTCCTACCAGCTCGGTTGAAAACAACTACAGAGCCTTCAGCTCGAGAATCACTTCCATCACGGACTCTGTTGCCCCATTAAAACACTGCAAACCCAAAGGTAGAGCACCTGCTCCCCGGTACAATGACTCCCTGAAAACCCTTAAATCAGCCTGTAAACAGGCCGAGAGAAAGTGGAGACACGGATACTGTGATAATAATAAAACCCTCTGGAAAAATACACTCAGTGATTACAAATCTGCCATTACAGAGAGAAACTCGACTTACTACTGCTCCACTATAGTTAACGCAGCTAACAGTCCAAAAAGCATATTTCAAATTCTGGATAATATTATACATCCTGACTGCGCCAAGAAATATATTCCCCCATCTCAGACCCTCTGTGACAATCTCGCACAGTTTTTCACGGACAAAATCGAGACCATCATCAACAACCTGGCAACGCCCCCATCACATAACCACCCAACCCCCCCCCCGGAATTGGCTCCACTAACCCTGATCCTCCAAGTTCAGTGTGCCCTCCTAGGGAAAGTCTCCTGGCCTTTCCCCTGATCCCTGAAGCAGAATTTGAGAAACTGGCACTGGGCATCACCTCGGGATCTCCCCTTGACCCTCTGCCCCCGAAAACCTGGAAAGCATGCGGGAATGAGCTATTCCACACCCTCCGGATGATCTGCAATCAATCTCTCGGGTGTGGCCTCGTTCCCAACCCCTGGAAGCAAGCGCTCATCACCCCGCTACTGAAGAAACCATCGCTGAATCCAGAATGCCTTTCCAACTTCCGCCCCATATCACTTCTGCCCTTTCCGGCGAAAGTGATAGAACGATGGGTCAGCACCTGCCTCTCAACCCACCTCGAGCAGCATCACGTTCTGGACGACTTCCAATTCGGTTTTCGTCCAGCCCATGGCACAGAAACAGCAGTGCTTGCTGCCATGGAAGAACTTCGAATGCGTGCAGACAGGGGCCAAGCCGTGGCCTTGATCTTATTAGACCTGTCTGCCGCATTCGATACTGTCAACCACGTGACCCTGCTTGAGAGGCTGAGAGAGGCAGGGGTTGATGGCACGGCCCTGCTCTGGTTTCATTCCTATCTCAGAGATAGAAAACAGGCCGTTTCCCTCCCTCTTTTCCAATCTGCCTTCTCCCCTGTCCCTCACGGTGCTCCCCAGGGTTCCTCTATCAGTCCGATCCTTTTCAATGTTTACTTAAAACCACTGGTCACTTTAATCAAATCCCACAATATGACTACAGTAAACTATGCGGACGATACCCAGCTCCTTTTCTCTTGGGAGGGCGAAGATTCCATTTCTTTAGAAGCCTTCCACAACTGCCTAAGAGACACCGCAGGCTGGTTACACCGGAACTCCCTCCAATTCAACTCCTCGAAAACCGAGGTTCTGTTCTGTCCCGCGAGCCGCATACCCCGCCTTCTGCCTGCTGAGTTCTGGCCCCCTGAAAACTCTAACAATCCGCTACCTGTTGCCAGCGTTCGCAATTTGGGCGTCATGCTAAATAACAAACTTAGCATGGAAACGCAGGTTACAAGAACAGTCGCCACCTGCTCAGCCCTTATGCGCTCACTGCGCAAAATCCTGCCATTACTACCACCTCCAGCCCGAGCATTGATAGTCAGGTGTACTATTCTGAGTCGCCTTGACTATTGTAACGCCCTCCTGCTTGAATCTCCTTCGACACTGCTGGACAGACTCCAACGAGTTCAGTCGGCTGCAGCCAAACTGGCACTTGGATGGACCAGGAGATCCTCGGCCACCGCTGCCTTGGCCGAGTTGCACTGGCTTCCCTTGAAGCAACGTATTGCCTTCAAAGCCCTTTGCTTGGTCTTCAAGGCACTACACGGTTCAGGACCTAGACCTCTCCAACATCTGTTCTCGTGGTACATCCCTACCAGAACACTTAGATCCGCAACCGCCTGCCTTGTGAAAGTACCCAGATTCAAGAAGGCTAGGATTGGGGGAAGATCCTGCAGAGTAGCTGCTGCCAAGCTTTGGAACAGTCTGCCTGCCGATATTCGCCAAATTCCTCACCTCCTACCCTTCAGGAAACTAATAAAAACATGGCTCTTCCCCCAGCCTTCTACCCCCGCCCGCCCCTAATCAACTCCCCCGCCTATAACCCAGGAGTAAGCTACCAGCGCCAGGATACCTGCCAGGTGACAGCCGCGCTCTATAAATGTTTTAAATAAATAAATAAATAACGCTAATACTTCTATTCCCTCGATGCACTGGAAGAATCCTTGTGAATGCTCTGAATCCATTGGTGAGTTTGTGCGCCATGGAGCAAGGCTAATACTTCTATTCCCTCGATGCACTGGAAGAATCCTTGTGAATGCTCTGGTTCCATTGGTGTGTTGGTGCGCCATGGAGCAACGCTAATACTTCTATTCCCTCGATGCACGGGAAGAATCCTTGTGAATGCTCTGAATCCATTGTTGAGATGGTGCGCCATGGAGCAACGCTAATACTTCTATTCCCTTGATGCACTGGAAGAATCCTTGTGAATGCTCTGGTTCCATTGGTGTGTTGGTACGCCATGGAGCAACGCTAATGCTTCTATTCCCTCGATGCACTGGAAGAATCCTTGTGAATGCTCTGAATCCATTGCTGTCTTGGTGCGCCATGGAGCAACGCTAATACTTCTATTCCTTCGATGCACTGGAAGAATCCTTGTGAATGCTCTGAATCCATTGGTGAGTTGGTGCGCCATGGAGCAACGCTAATACTTCTATTCCTTCGATGCACTGGAAGAATCCTTGTGAATGCTCTGAATCCATTGGTGAGTTGGTGCGCCATTGAGCAACGCTAATACTTCTATTCCTTCGATGCACTGGAAGAATCCTTGTGAATGCTCTGAATCCATTGGTGAGTTGGTGCGCCATGGAGCAACGCTAATACTTCTATTCCTTCGATGCACTGGAAGAATCCTTGTGAATGCTCTGAATCCATTGGTGAGTTGGTGCGCCATGGAGCAACGCTAATACTTCTATTCCTTCGATGCACTGGAAGAATCCTTGTGAATGCTCTGAATCCATTGGTGAGTTGGTGCGCCATGGAGCAACGCTAATACTTCTATTCCTTCGATGCACTGGAAGAATCCTTGTGAATGCTCTGAATCCATTGGTGAGTTGGTGCGCCATGGAGCAACGCTAATACTTCTATTCCTTCGATGCACTGGAAGAATCCTTGTGAATGCTCTGAATCCATTGGTGAGTTGGTACGCCAAGGAGCAACGCTAATACTTCTATTCCCTCGATGCACTGGAAGAATCCTTGTGAATGCTCTGAATCCATTGGTGAGTTGGTGCGCCATGGAGCAACGCTAATACTTCTATTCCTACGATGCACTGGAAGAATCCTTGTGAATGCTCTGAATCCATTGGTGAGTTGGTACGCCAAGGAGCAACGCTAATACTTCTATTCCCTCGATGCACTGGAAGAATCCTTGTGAATGCTCTGAATCCATTGGTGAGTTGGTACGCCATGGAGAAATGAAATGGAATCTATTGGCCTAATTCCATTACTCTTGTGGTAATTTAAGTGAATCTATATTTATTAGTACTCTGATTTAGTTACTGTACTTTGAAAATGCTTGAAATCATCCTCATTAATTCCCAGATGTTATGACTGCCCTAGAAGTACAGGTGTAGTAATGCCTACTGATGCGTCAATTTCATACTGAGAATGTGCTGCTTGGGATGCGTCCATTACTGTGCTGCGGAATGCAGCAACCCCCATCCTCGTTAATGTTTGCTCAATCACTATCCTGGGTGCATCATTGAGATGTTTCTGATCTATATTATATGACTGAATTGAGAAAGTGAGTAAGTGGTGGTTTTTAACTCCCATAATGCCTCCATCCTCGTTCTGGGCTTACAGATATTATGTTATTTATTAACAGCTCGACTCCGTTACTCTGCTGGGGCTATTTAATAATGATCTTATTCCACGAGTGTTCTGTGACTATGGTTAGCCTGTCTCAGATAAACTCTGGTCCGGTCCCTCTGTCTGCTGTGAGTAGAGGTTCTATTATCCTCTTTGCTGCTCGGGCTCCGTCGCTTTCCTTTGAGCTCACGGTGAGGGTGGGAACTGCCTGCCTGATAGTGAAGATGAGAAGTACTCAACAGACGCCCCCCCCCCCCCCCCCCGCCTCCGCATGCATGAAATGATGCCCACGGTGCTCTCCTCAGCAGGGCTCTGGCGTGCTCTTCGACCTGCTGGGGGCTCTGCAGTGCCGCAACTCCATAATGATGCTCGTTAACACTAAAATGCTATCGGAATTCTAGGGGTGATTTCGGAAATACTGCTTATTGGAGCGCATCTTTTATGACTGTGTGCCGTTGGTGTGCAAACAATGCTTATTAATATTATTATTTGAATGCAATGCTGGATTTTGGATCGGAATACTGCCGAATAACGCTGTGAATGTTATTTAGCGCTTGGTTAGGAATGGGTTTGGAGAAATGTTTATTGATATGATTGCGTCGTAAAGAAGTACATATTGAGTAATGGGTAATAAAGCTCTGAAAACTACACTTGAGTGGACTAAAACTCTTTAATACTCTTCAAAGACAAGTTATATCTTTCTTTAAGCCGCAAGTGTGAAAGAACAGAGTGTCTGACCCCTGTGACCTTTCACCACATCCTTTACAACCTGCTCCATCCTCACCAGAGCTCCCCTTCTGACCCCTCCACACCACACCGCTGTTCACGCTGCATGACATCCGGGTGAAGAGTTCGCACATCCGGTGGTTCCCTGTACATGTGATGATCCAGGAAGCCTGTACACATTGTGGACTTCACAGTATCTGCACCACACAAGGCTGTCTGCCAGTATTTATTTATTTATTTATGGGATTTTCTATAGCGTGAACTTTACCCGAAGGTGTCAGAGCGCTTTACATAAGCACCAGTTGAAAAACATAAGGACTTAGGATTACATGCGTTACAAAGAGGATACACACGGAAAAAATTGGAAATGTACAAGATGTAAAGTCACACAAGGAGGAGATACAAGTGGATATACTCTAAGAGTCACATATGAATGGTAGATCGTATAAAGGTCTACTGCATATACTAGTGATTAGAGTTATCTCTATAAACATAGGGAAGGGATACGAGTGGATATACTCTAAGAGTCACATAGAAATGGAAGAGAGCACAACGGTCTACTGCATATACTAGTGATTAGAGTTATCTCTATAAACATAGGGAAGGGATACGAGTGGATATACTCTAAGAGTCGCATAGGAATGGAAGAGAACACAACGGTCTACTGCATATACTAGTGATTAGAGTTATCTCTATATACATAGGAAGGGATATGAGTGGATATACTCTAAGAGTCACATAGAAATGGAAGAGAGCACAACGGTCTACTGCATATACTAGTGATTAGAGTTATCTCTATATACATTGGTTGGGGATACGAATGGATATACTCTAAGAGTCACATAGGAATGGTAGAGTACAAAGGTCTACTGCATATACTAGTGATTAGAGTTATCTCTATAAACATAGGGAAGGGATACGAGTGGATATACTCTAAGAGTCACATAGAAATGGAAGAGAGCACAACGGTCTACTGCATATACTAGTGATTAGAGTTATCTCTATAAACATAGGGAAGGGATACGAGTGGATATACTCTAAGAGTCACATAGAAATGGAAGAGAGCACAACGGTCTACTGCATATACTAGTGATTAGAGTTATCCTTATATACATATATATACACACATAGTAGATTTCCTCAGGCAGAGTTCCCTTAAGTGGGGTCGTAGGGGGGACGTGGTCACAACACCAAGGGAGGGTGGGAGGGAATCAAGGGTAAGGAGATAAGGCAAAGCAGAAAAGGGAAGAAACATTTGAGGAACATCAAGGGGGAAACGAGGGAAAAGGGTAAAAGACGAAGGAATAGACAAGAAGACAGGCCGGGGACCAGAGAAAAAAGGCCGAGAACAGCAGCAAAATGGCGGGCAGGACAGAAGGAAAAGTAAAGAAGTCCATGAGAGTCTGTGGTCCACAAATGCAGTGCCTCAAGTGATACCCGTATTGGGGTCTGTAATTATGATCATCCGACTCTCCGATGCGTCTTATAGGAGTGCCCCTGGCCAAAATGAAGGTGCCCTGTCCAGCCTGATGCCTGCTTGTAGATGTGCACTCTGGTGCTACATGGAGTCAAGCTCACCGTGTGGGGTCTCGGCCATTTTGGAATCAGGCAGACCATGTGTCATCTGCCTTTGAGCCTCTGGTGTCCCCCCTTGTAGTGCTTTGTCAATCCTCAGGGTGACCACCGGCGCTGGCTTCTTGCTGTGCATGGCCTCTGCTTCAATCTGTCAGTATTCAGCCCAGTATTCAGCCCAAGGGTGCCTTTGTTGCGGTGTCGGTCGCCGCCGCCATCTTAAAGTCAGGCACTGTGTGGGGGCACTACTCCGGTGTCCCGGGCCACCATGCAACTGACCTCCAAATCTGGCTCACCGCTACAGCTGGTGTGCGCTCCGTTCCAGCACCCGACGGCCTTTCTTTAGACGAACAGCGGCTAAAGAAAGGGGCATGGCCTCTATTAAGTGCCAGCGCGGCATGGGGCACTTGGAAAAAAACACAAAATGAATATTTGTAAAGTAATAGGTGTCGCATTTGCAAGAGTTTAAGCTATTGTCATTTACAATGTCAATAGCTCAAACTCCTAAACGCGAGATCTATGGCTTTCCAAAGAAACAGCCGCCATTGTCCCCGCTGCTTAGAAAGTGAAAGCGCGCGTGGAGCGCTGAATGTTGCTGCAGAGCACATCGTGCCTGCAGTAAGACAAAACTCACTAAAGAAATAGCGCTTACAGACTAAATAACACAGATGGTGTAACAACAGAAGTAAAAGGGCCAGTCCTCATGGAAAGTTACAAAGGAAGGCGGTACTAGGGAGGGACTAACAAGCCGATTACCGAATCAGAAGCCAGTATTTACAAAGGAAAAAGACACAAGCCAATGATATATATGGGGGAGAGTGGGTGAAGCGTCAAGTGCATACTCTAATACAGCGTGCCTCACATAGCAGCGAATGCGCTGCCCAGGCTCGACCTAATGAAAAACTACCATAAGTATGCAGTCAGAGAAAGGAATCGCAAACACAGCTCACTGTATTAAAAGGATTAGAAGCGCCAAACGAAGTCACCTGTCATGAGACAGTGTGTACTTCAAGGCACAGTAAATACTTCGGGTCTAGTAAATGAATGTCTCTTTATTGTTCTTTCTTCACCTGAACACAATCAGGGATATATGGGGTGCTGCAGAAACCCCTTCACCCACATATCCAGCCCCCCCCCCCCCCCCCCGATGTCTGCCCACAGCTCACCAACAAGACAGACAGCAGAAACATGTAGTGCCTACATCTGCCTGAGCCTACAGAAAATGGCCCAAACATCTTAAGTCCCAGACCGACAACGAGGGGGAGCCTGAACCCCAGTCCGAGCCTACAGATATCGCCTCATCATCTGGCCAGCTGTTGTGGATAAACTGGTCTCAAAAAGCTGCTCATGGCTCAGAGAAAATGACAACCTCCAAAATGCATAAATAGCTCACCGGCCCTAATGTTTACTTTCAAACCGCACATAAGGACACAAGCGTAGCACAGACATGTGCCAATACAATAGCACACTCTACAATCCACCCAGGACCACTAGGAGGAGGCAGATACCGATGTCTGCTCGTAACCATTAGAAATGCCAGACTCTATCCTTCCGTACAATGACAACTCTTGTTTACTCGTAATATATACACAAAAACGCATGGCTGGCCATTGTTTCACCCGGTACTGAAATATATATATATATATCTATATCAACCACTGAAGAGACCTGGGTTTTTGCTGTGAAATGGTTGCAAAATGGTTCAGCCACCACTGTCTATGAGTAGCGGTTCCCTCTCACCAGCATTACCGATAGTTGCCTATTGGTGGCAAAGAACCTTATTTTTGGTAGGGCAGCGTGGCAGTGCCACAGGCGTGGGGTTTACAAACACCACATGTAAAAGTCTACTAGTCCAGGTACCAAGATTGTGCTCTCTCTTTTTCCAAACATCCAGTGTATAATGGCCATGCCAATGTGTTTGAATGTGCCCTGTGAAGGAGCTGTTTGTGTAACAAGAGAGTGGATGTATACAGATGCTGTAGCCCTCTCCAGGGAACCCATCCTCTTTGGGTTTCAGTTGTTAGCATGATGAATGCTGTGCTCAGAGATAACCTCTTTTGCATACATCTTTCCTCTGCTCGCTCACCTTTCTTCATGTTCTTCTGTCTGTGGTCAATCTGTTCACCTTCCAAAGTAAGCATCTTTCGCAAGGAAGACTGGCAAGACAAAAAAACAGTTTGTCCAGCATTGAAACTCCACCTTAGTTCTTTTTCTCATATCCGGCTTTAAACTGGAACATGCATAGCTCATCTACCCCAAGCCAAGCCTCAAACTCCATATAATAAAGGAAAACCAAGCAAAGCGGCACTGAAGTGCTCCTACACAGGCAATGGATGACTCCTGGATGTTGGAAGTGGTATTCTGCCCTTTCCCTCAAGTCTGTGATCCAGCTTGACTTCTGCCTAGTACCCTGCTGCTCTGCTCTGCCAGCGGCCTGAAAGTCCTGCCTGGATGAAGACACCCTCTATGGAGGTGAGCGGCAACAGGCCGAGTGCACACACTAGCCGTCCAGAGAACCCTTACCAAGACACTCTGGAGAGCAACAGTGATAATATCCTAGGTGCTCCTGGGACCCTGCAGAAGAGGGACTCTGCCCCTTTACCAACAACTACATCCTTGTGACCATTTAAAACCCCCAGAGCATCTCCGATACCCATAAAGTCTGTACAGTATGGTAAAAGTAAGGGAGCATCACCAGATTTTGGCCTCTGTGTTGGAAGAGAGTCCTTCATCAAAACTAGGGGATGGTGTAACCTTTCAGAGCTGTATATACAGACCCCCCAGTATATAGCGCATGGATTAGCAAATTTAGCGGCACAAAAATGGAAATTTAGCGGCACAAATATGGAAATTTAGCAGCAATTTAGCGGCATTTTATTTGGCGGTTTTTCCTACAACAAACACAGATATCTTCGTTTTTTTTGTTGTTTAACAGCATGAAGCTATGTATTTTTGGTTTATTTACAATGTAGACACTTTGTTTGGCTCCAAGGCTGCATATAGGACATAAACTAATGAATAAATGCCCCAAAAGCAATCCCCCCAGGGCCCGCCGCTGAAAAGGGCCCTCTCTCAGTATAATTTTAGGTTTGTGAATAGGGGGAAAACAAACCATCAAACAAATATATACATTCATGCTTAACCTATCTATTTAATGAAGGTAGTCAATCCACAACGAGCACTGACCCAACTCAAGCATTTTAATTGCTTGTTAATAAATCCTTTTCAATTTCGTACATTTTATAGTTTCGTTCTTTTTTATACATTGTGCTTTAAAAACAATCCAACTTTACTTATCTATACACCCCAAAACTGGGTCATTTAGAGAAAACAACTGCGATCATAAATACAGAATGATCGAACAACCACTCCATTTTCACTGACCCTCATTCATACAGGTCACCTCCTCTTATGCTCGCTCAAAACAAACATAACCCAAATTGATGGAATTTAATTGGCAATCCAGCATGGGGATCACTGCTTCAACATCTCCAATGTTGTGTCCAAGTCGGGGTACTCCCTACAACCTCCGCCAATGCACATTTCAGCGGAAATAGAGATTTCTTAACTTCCTTCTTCAAGAGCTGTACCTATATAGCAATTCCGCCAAACACAGGAAGGGGGTACATTTTAATGGAAATAAAAAACCTTACAATGAGGGTCAGGATTCAACAATACATTTTTACACCTCATTTTATAAAACCTGTCTTATACTAAGAAAGCCCAGACTCCACCAAGTCACCACTATCATACCACAAATATCTGAGTAACACCAAGATTGTACCATAAAAGTAACAATGGATAACCGCTGTCGCTAGCAATCCCATGACCAGTAGATCTTCACAGGAACATTAACAAAAAGATTTGCCATCACCAGGGTAACATCCAGTGGTGAACACTGTTATATTTGTTTGATGATTCAGTTAATTTTGTTAAAATTTTAAGATTATTGAGCGGATGTTGAATATTATGTGGCAAGGTTGGCAAATTGATAACAATTCGGAAATTGCAGTTATTGCAGAATCTCATAATTCCAGTGGCTCTACCTCCGACTGATAAAGTTGCATCTTTATGTGAATAATACTCTATCTAGTATTAATACTGGTTTGGTTGTCAAGCTAACTTGTATGTTATGGACTTGCCTTTCTGGAAGTCTGATACTGCAGATTGGCCAACTTGAAAGGGGCAATGTTTGGGCAGTTTTTGAAATCCTGTTGGCCTTGATTGGATTAAAAAAATAACTTCTCACAGTGGCTATTTAAAGGGGGCTTGTCTGACTGTGCCAGACTGCTAAAAATGTGGTGTAGTTTATGGTTCGTTGTATCTGTGCTGTGGCAGAGTTGGCCTAATGATATTGTGAGCCTGGTGAACTCTGTGTTTTCAAAGCATGTGGTCAAGGAGGAGTGAACTCATACTGATGGGAATCATTTCACAGAGGGTGGTTTGTGTCCTCCGAGTAAAAGCACATAACAAGTTAAAGTTGGAGTGCTGTAGGTGATAATGAGCATAAGTAACTAGGCAACAGAGAACATCTTCAGAGAACATCAAAAGATGCATTTCTAATTATACAAAAAGCAGACAAACAATACATATGAATGAAGAATATAACATAACTCTATTGTCATAGCTATCTTTCTGATGCCCATGCTGTGAGGCAGCATTCTTGGAAAAAGTAGCATCTCCAGTTGAAGATTTATATCGTTTTCCATTAGTCTTCTAAGGCATGATCTGATATTATTTGCATGGTTTGTTCGATAGAAGATTTCGTAAATTTAATCTGCATAGTTTGTGCTCTGTAGTGCAGTTGTATTGTTGGTTAACAGTCCGTTTCCCTCTTTTCAGAGTCGGGGAAGATAAGGCTCCAATAGAGTTGTGGCTTACATCGACTGTCGTGATCGCATGTGCTTAATTATTCCAGCCCTAGGCAGAGGGGTCAAAGAAGGGGTGAAACACAAAGCCTCATTAACAAGTGAAAGGTCTTTTAACCCTTTCCATGCTCATGACGAGCTCAGCTCGTCATGAGGCACAGTGGAGCTGTGCTGATGACGAGCTGAGCTCGTCATGAAACGATGTAAATCTGAAGTCTTCAGCACCGGAGGGGAAAATGTGCAGCAGCGATGTGGTTAAAGACCTATTAAGTACTCGGGTGCGGCTGGCAGATAAAAAAACTGACTGTCTGTGTGTCCCAGGGAAGCTGCTGACACACACGAGTGGGGAGGGGCGCACAGCCAATTAAAGGCATTGTTTGTTTTGCTGTCTCCCGCCGGTAGAGACACTTTTTTCTAAATATCGCGGCCAATATGGTAATTATCGCGGCCATCGCGGTAGTCTGCCGATTTCGCGATTTTTTCGTGAATCGCGAAATCGCGATAAACTGGAGTGTCTGTATATAGGCCCAGAAAATGGCCTCCCGTACCCCTGTTTCCAGAGCTTTTGAACTGGCAGACAATGTGAGTTATGTCTTTTGGACCCATATGGGCCAGTATTACATAATGTTTGGGAGATTTTAGACTTCCATCCACCATATAATAAGGACTCACTAAGACCCCATGACCAATGATCCTGTGTGCCCCAAAATCTCACCCTGAGACAGACCAGTTTTCTCTGTGTTCACCAACCGTGGAGCTGGGCCCAAACTCTATGTACATGGTCCTTGTGAGCATTTGAGCAGTTACGTTTAGAGATTTGAGATCTCTATTATTGCTGTTCGTTTTTACTGTACTATAATTTACGATGAGTATTACATTATAATGTTTTTAAAGTATCAACCCTTACTGAGCATTCATATTATTGTGTTTCTAATGAATGTATCAACCATATTTGACTCAACTGTACACCTCCTCCCATGATCTATGTCGTGCCTATTTGGGTAAGGCACCCATGCAAGCTAACACTCTACCCCACCAAGTACCACTCACCTACAAAACCCTCCACAACATCAGACCCAAATACCTCAACTAATGAGTCTCTTTCCACGTACCCACAAGACACCTCCACTGCGCCGACCTCGCCCTAGCAGCGACCCTGAGGATCTGCAGAACCAGAACTGGTGGAAGAGCCTTCTCCTACAGCGCGGCCAAGGCCTGGAATGAGCTCCCAGTCAACATCAGACGCTCCCCTACCTTTCATACCTTCAGGAAGTACGTCAAGGCGTGGCTTTTCGGCTGACCTGGAGTTGCACATAGCACCTTGAGACCCTCACAGTGAGTAGCACGCTTTAAAAGCCCCCTGATTGACTGATTTATTGACCTTGGACAGCAGGGAACACTGAGCTGGGAGACGGTCTAACATGCTTACTCAATCTAAAATTTTATTAAATTACTGCTAGTAATGTTCAACTTAACGCCTATTAAATTATTCGCTCCATAATTTTGATGAGCTACTGTTCATGCAATGCTTGTTAATAGTATAACGTGAATATTTTACTGGAACTATTATTGGAAACAATTTCTAATGCTGTGAATGCACAGGTGTATGGGGTTTCAAAAGCTTTTCCGTATTCTTAAATGTCGAAACCTATAGGGATCGAAGCACTCTTTCGATCCACCGTCAGCCTCCCCACAGCTCTCCAAACTCCACACGCCACTCAGAGATTCAAGACAGCTACACAGTGTGTTCTCTGGTGTTAAATAGTAACTGTACCACACCATTATTTATGCAAAAGGCAGCAGTATGAAGGCACCTGGCCAGCCGAGGAGGAGAATGGCCAGAGATGTGCTGGCCTTCCTTAGCTAAGCACCCACAACATGTGGCAAAGGAGATCAAATGTAAAACCAAAGATTTCGTAACAGTATCTTTATGTCACTCTTAAGAAACACAGACCGAGGCACAGACTCCCTCTCAAGAAGTGATAGGAGGAAATATGGCACAACAATGAAAGCAATAATAGACAAAAAAATTATAAGTAAAAGGCACCAAAAAAAGGAAAACATACAAGAAGAACATACTCTTTGAGGTGATGAAACTCTTTTAAGCCATTTGGCTGCAGGCACGATACATATGGAACTATACAACATTCAGAAATAATAATAATTTATTTATTTTATTTATTTAACTTGTAACGCGCAACAGCTACCCGCAGTGGGCTTCCCGGCGCTAGGGATAGACTCAAGAAAGAAATATCAGGTAATATCAAGCAGACCAGGACAACGGGCAGATCACTCAAAAAGCAAGGTCTTAAGTCCCTTCCGGAACCGCAGCAAGTTATTCTCCAATTTTAAAGCAACTGGTAAAGCATTCCAGAGCTTGGGACCTAGATGAGCGAAAGACCGCCCACCCATTCTAGCAAGTTTGAATCTTGGGATATGAAGTCTCCATTCCCAGAAGATCTAAGGGTTCGATGAGTCTTATATGGTTGAACTAAGTTCTGTAGGTATTTAGGGGCTGTGCCCTGCCTGATCTTGAACAGATAACATAAGGCTTTAAATTTAATACGGCTTGAGATTTTAAGCCAGTGTAAATCACGCAGAGCAGAAGATGCTGAAGTCCTCCTAGGGACCTTCCGAAGCAGGCGGGCAGCCGCATTATGGACTACCTGAAGAATCCTAATGGTTGCAACATCAGCTCCCAAATAAAGAACATTACCGTAGTCCAGGCGGGAAACAACCAACGCCTGGACAACAGTTCTCTAAGTGGATAGGGGCAGCATCCATAACATTTTCTGGAGCCATCTTAAGGTGGAAAAGCAGATCGCAGCAACCTTTGTAGCCTGCTGCCTCATAGATAGCTTGTCGTCAACAAGGAAACCAAGGTTGCGAACCACTGTGGCTGGCTGTGGAAGTGGTCCCATATCACTAGGCCAATGTTGGGGGCCCCATAGATTTTTATTCTTGCCCAATATCACCACCTCTGTCTTCCCCCCGTTTAATTTCAGACAGTTCTTCTGCATCCACTCGGCCACGCGTACCAGGCCGAGCTTTAAAGCAGAGGGGCTGTTCTCATCTCTGCCTGACAGAGAGAAGACAATTTGGGTGTCATCGGCATAGGAGAATAGCGTCAGCCCCGCTTCCTCCAGAATGGTGGCCAGGGGTCTTACGTAGGTATTAAACAGTAAGGGGCTAAAAATAAAACCCTTGGGGAACACCATAAGCCGATGGGCAGATTGTAAATGTAGCTTTGGCTGAGAAAACCTGGAAGGTACGCCCACTAAGAAAGGAGGCAATCCAGGCTAAAGCCGGGCCTGCCACTCCCCGGGAGCGGAGAGATTTCAAAAGGATGGAATGAGACACGGTATCGAACGCGGCACTCAAATCCAACAGGATGAGTGCAGATGTTTCACCTTGATCGAACTCTCCGTAACTCGGAGAAGTACTGTCTCTGTGGAGTGGTGAGCTCGGAAGCCAGACTGGGATGAGTGTAAAAAAACAGAACTCTCTACTAGATGGTTCAGTTGAGTGTTGACGTGCCTTTCCAGGATTTTCGAAAAGATGGGCAACAGGGATATGGGCCTGAAGTTAGAAGGATTAGAAGCATCCGCACCAGCCTTTTTTAGAAGGGGCACTACCATTACATGTTTCCATGCCTGGGGTACATGAGATTCCTTTAAAGAGGCATTTAACAATTTTGTAAATACCTGATACAAGTTAGGATCTAACATCTTCAGGATTTTGGCAGGTAAAGGATCGCGGGGAGATCCTGATTTCACACTATTCAAGCATGAAAGGAAGGAGGCATCATCAAATAGTTGCCATTCCGTGAGCTTCAGTGAGGTGACAGGAATTTTAGGCGACAACGAAAATCCAGTCTGGGATTTCTCTACCGAAGAGTAGAATTCAGTGAATCATAAATAAACTCTTTGTGAAAGAAAAGGCCCTGAACCGCTCCGCTCTCTAGGCAAGTGTAGAGTGATAGCAGAGAATAAATCAGCACCAGAAATAATATTTTCTCACTAAGGAGCCTTTGCACACCAAGTTGTTTATCCGGATCATTAGGGTTTAGACCTCAGTTATACTGGTAGATTCACACCAATTCTTTGGGGTGATGGTACAAGCTGTTAAAAGTGTAAGCTGGCATTTCAGTCTCTTGATTGGGGACTCTGCCCCTAGAAAATATGTTTCTTCACTGAAGAAGTGAACAAAGCACAGGGAGGCTGAGGTTGGTGTGTATGCAGCCCTCAGGCTGTGTCATGCAGGCTGCCAAATGGGCAAGCACAAGACATGTCCACTGGAGGTTACACAGCTCATGCCTGCACGAGAACAGCATCAGTGAAAGGCAGACTGGATGTTTGAGGTGCTGGCTGGCCTGTCAAAGTTCACGCCTGAGGAACTCTGCAGGACGGGGCAGTGAGAGACTGCGCCGCCTACAGGCGGATACTGTTGAGGACCATGGGTCCACATTTCTGATTTAAGGATCACCCTGGTGAGGGGTACGGATCAACAGTGCAGCACCTCTACATGGCGCAGTCTGTGGCCATCTTTGCCTCTGCGCCCTGGATGTTACACGGCAGAAAAAACATGCCCATTCAAATGAGGGCACAACCCCTTGCGATCATGCTGTCACACATTTCACTCCAGCAAGATCTGTATTACAGAAGGGGAGCCACAAGCATCTGTGGCTGCTACAGTTTTACCAAAGTGCTCCAGGGGCACAAAATGTGTCACACAATCCTAGTGCGCCCCTAGACCACTTTCCATAATACGGTACCTGGTGTGTGCTCACCTAGTATCCCATTTATTAGCCACCCTAACAAGATGACCCGAGACAATAAGATAGGAAAGCATTTTAATAGGAGTCAAAGGCAAACCTCGCGCCACCTACGCGAGACAGTAACACAGCAGTAATTGATTCCTTCCCAACAGCCCCTGCCCAACATTCCACTATACGGAGAGCGTTGTGATGACCAGGACAGATGACACTAGGACCCTGTGGGTCACAGGGTGGTGACCAGGTCACCGGACACCACTTCCTGTCGAGGGACAGGAAAGGACAGTAGGTATCAGGACGAGGACGAGGACAGACGTGCCATGACAACTGATGAGCGAACTAAATAAAGAACTACATGTGCACCTACCTGAGCTGTGTCCCGAGTGATTCCTGACCGTCGTGGATACGACATCTGGCGACGAAGGATCCGGTCCCTGCGTGCAGGAACAAAGAAATCGCGATTTTAAAACCAGGAGCCCACCCTGGATCGCGTCGCGGCCAAGAAGAAGAGGGAAGAGTGAAGCGCCGTCCAGCCATTGGCAGCGACGTGGGAGCCCACCCCGACCGCCGCAAAAGGAAAGAACAAGAAAGCCGGTAAGCGCCAAGCGCTAGCGCGAAGAGCGCGAAGTTTGAAGAGCCCAAAGCCAGCGCGAGCTCTCGCGAGAGTCTCGGCGGCCATATTGGGGCCAGGCGTGGGAGCCAATCAGAACGAAGGATACGCGCGGCGGCCATTTTGAAGTCAGGCAGCGCCGGGATTGGCCAAGAAGTCTCGCGAGAGTCTCGGCGGCCATCTTAAAGTCAGGCGCGAGAGCCAATAAGGAAGCAGGAACGCTGGGCGGCCATCTTGAGGTCAGGAAGGATCGAAAAAACGAAGAAAAACGCCGAATATAAGGAAAAAAAGGAAATAAAAGCGCAGACAAGACAAAACACAGGCAATAAAGAGTAAAGAAGAGAGAAAACAAAAGAAAGACTATAAGAAACAAAAAAAAAAAAAAAAAAATAAATAAAAGGGACAAAGTATCACCGCACAAAGAAGAATACACAAAAAAAAAAAGGAGATATTAAAAGAAACAACAAGAAACAAAAGAGCATAAAGAAATGCCAGACACAAAATCACAAAGCGCACAATTCCGCAGACCAGTGCCTTTTGTCGTATCGGAGCCACAAGTGGGCATCCGGTGGGAAAAGTGGATCATAAAATTTGAGCGATACCTGAAGGCGACTGACGTCGTAGATGAGAAGAAGTTGGATCTACTGCTAAACTTAGTGGGGGATGAGGTGGAGGACCTCCTCATAACACTACCACCGAGTGAACTAGAAACCTATGACAAGTTAAAAAAATGTCTGACCGCCAAGTTCGACCCGCAAAGAAATGTCGACTTTGAGAGATATTCTTTCCACATGGCATATCAGCAGCCGGAAGAGTCAATGGATGACTTTGCAACAAGGCTAAGAAAGCTAGTAGCATACTGCGAATTTGAAAAGTATGACAACGAACAGGCACTTCGTCTCAAAATGATAGAAGGCTGCCGAGACACGGAATTTCGCACAAGACTGCTAAAAGAACCGATCACCTTAGAGAAAATTCTTGACCTTGCGAGGGCAGAAGCAAGAGCGATAATACAAGCGAAGCAGATGGATCGAAAGGGAGAACAAATACATAGAATGACAGACACCGGCAGGAAAGGGAACTGGAAAGGAGGACAGAAGGAACAAGCGGCGAAGAAGCAAAATTCCCAATGCTACAGATGCGGCCTGGAATTCCCTCACCGAGGACCATGCCCAGCATTTGGCCAAACGTGCAGAAAATGTAACAGAAGCAACCACTTTGCCACTATGTGCCAAGGTGGACAATTTAAAAGTGAACGTGGCAGGCCAGGAAAACCAAGAACAACAACAACAAAACATGTAAGGCACATGGACGCGACGGAGAGGAGCTCGTCGGGGGAATCAGAAGAAGAAGAGGAAGAAATAACAAGAAAAGTAGAACGCCTATACCTCATGACCACGGATGAAGGGCATGAAGAAGAACATATCAGGCTAATAGACAGGAAATCAATAAAGAAAACGGATTGGGTGACAATTGAAGTAGGGCCACATCAAACAAAATTTGTACTGGACAGCGGAGCCACGTGCAACATCATGTGTGCCACTGAATACGACAAAATGAAGAAGAAGCCGCTGTATGTCCTCGAAACAAATACATGTGATCCAGACTGTTAAAATGTTCCTTAAAAAATGGAGGTTTCCATTCTGAAGTAAATCATCAAGTACTCCTAGGCGACAATACCAGGGCAAGAAAGAACAGGCATAGAAACAATGCCCTCACCAGAGCAGGCAGCTGAACTTCCTCCATCCAGCTCCAGAACTGATGTCTGTAATGTGGGCTGATGTGGAGCTCGTAAGACAAACGTCGCAGTGACGTGAGTTCATTAGGGTTACGTTGTCTCGCATACAATCTGGCGAGGAGGACACCAACTCTCAGATACTGGGGCTGTGGTCCTAAAGGAGCATATATGGGAGCTGTGGCGAGTGTTCATTTATGATGACTGCACTGGGGCAGAGACACCAATGCAAAGGATGTATCACAGAGTGATCACTAAACATTTCAAAACATATTGTTGGCATTTATCTATACAACACCTGATAACCACAAGGGGATAGGTAGAAAAAAATAGTCTGGTGGTCAGAGAGATAGCTGGGTTGTTTAATAAAGTAAGGTTATTAGAATTTAATATGAATGAGCGTATTAATTTTCGTAAATTAAAGGCGAATGAGGCTTGGATTGCTATTCACAACCTTCTCAGTAATTTTACTGCAAGAAATTAACACCCGTTTGTCAAAATGCAGCGACTTTAGGATGTTTAATGCCTGAGGCCTCATGGGATCTTTGTATCAGCAAGTGCTGCTCAAAGAGGGGTGTTATATTTCTGGTAAAAGGATTGGATTTTAACATTCGTAATTATGATTCTAATAAGGCAGGGTGATGCGTGTTGTTTAAATGTTCTATAAATGCTAAACATTTGACTATCTATAAAATGTATGCTCAATTACCCTTTCACCCACCCGGAGCTGTTTTTAACCCTAATGCAACTAAGAGATGACATTCCTTTTCGAGGGGACTTTTTTTTAGGCAAAACCCAATGTTAGACTCCTCTGAACCAATTCAAAATCAAAATAAGAACCAAACTACAAAAATATTTTGTAAATGTCTTGTTGATTTAATCTTGAAAGAGAGAAGCGGTCAAAGAAGGTGGACATTTCTTGTCGCCCTGTAAGGCACACAGGAGTGGCTAGATTAGAATCTTTCCAAATGTCAAACTCTTTAAAATTTCCAAGTCAAATTTTTTACCGAAATAGCTTTATTGCTTATTTGGTGAAAGAGCATAATATCATCCTACCATCAAGGACCAGGCTAAGCTGAAGATTATTTTTTAACATGAGGTTAGGGAAATGCCAGCTTTCATAGAGGAGTTTTTTTTTCAAATATGATGACTGCATACCTGCATGGAATTTGTTTAAAGCAAAACTGCAAGGTAATATAATCTCATATGAAATAGTAAGAAATAAAATAAATGGAAGAGATTAGAGGATTCAGAAGAGAAATTGTGCTGCTCTCTTAAGAATTTAGGGCCTGATTACCAGTCTGATAGTACTCCGACCGCCTGCCTCTCGGTGGCGCAACAGTGGCGGTCCACCATCTGCCGTATTATGACTTCTAAAAACGTTGCGTTGGTGGACCGTTGGCTGCACCAGGGAACAGCTGTTTGCTGTCGGTGGCGCAGGAGCGCCTCAACGCAATATGCTGAGCGGGACTGTGCAGTTTCTGGATTATCAGCCTTTTCATGGTGGAGCCCCGCCATGAAAAGGCTGGCGTTGCAGGAACAAAGGGGGCCCAACAGGGCCTGCATGGCCACACTGCTAAGGGGATACATTCCGGAGGGTACAACATGTGCCCCCTGTCTGTACCCCCACAAAGTTCCAGCACGGCATGGACATGGAACATAAACTTTTTTGCAGTTCTTATTGCACTGCCTTTTTTCCAGGCACTTCCATGGGAATAGCAAAGAACCACAGACCGTATTACAAGTTGCACATTTACAACTCGTAATACGGTCAGAGGAGCTTGCGCCTCTTTGGCGCGGTGGAGCTAGCATTGCGCAGTCGCTGCTGCGCCAAAGTCGTAATCAGGCCCTATATCAACAGTAATCTGGCAAGAGGCAGGGCGCTTGGCAGAATAGGAAAGAATATTATTACAGAATTATTATTATTGGAAAACAATTGGATTAATATTTGGGGTGGTTGACTACACATCACAAGGAATAATCACAACCCTTCTCAGGCTGAACCGTCAAAGTCACTAAAATAATTTGAGTACAACCCTCTGGTAGAGGACCAAAATAGTAATAAATTAAAAGTGCAAATTAATAAATAACCCAAACTAAATTGGAAAACAGAGGAGAATTAAATAAAGAATAAGATACGAAAATTACAAAAATCCAATAAGGAGAACCGGAAGTATGAATTTTTAACTTCTAAGCAAAAATATCACTAAAAGGCACAGAGTGCCAATGATAAACAATGGTTGCTGTACACCGGGACCTAAGAGCAATTTGAGGTTGACCGCGATGGAGTGCGGGTCGGATTCACTCATCAGGTTTGCCCTGGTCAAAGATTTTAGCTTCTGAATTAGTGCTTTAAGTCTCAATACACGACAGAAGTACACTTCTAAAGCCCCCTAGGACCACAATGGAGGGACTTAGAGACTCAAAGGGTGTCAGACAGGAGCCAGCTGCATGGTCCCGTTCAAGTCCATGTGCCACTGGTCAGCTGGGTACATCCAAGAAAAGGTCACTTACAGCTTGTTGTTTCACCATAACCACATGGCATGTCAGGAAACTAACCTTTGGAGTCAACTTCCTTGGTGTGGGTACCAGATGGAGCAGACCCAGTCCTTCAGGGCTCCTCTCAGGTCATTGCAGTAGGTCCAGTCCTCCTATTAATTTCCGCAGGTCCGGAAAGTGTTCTGGAGTGGGTGCCTGGAGATGCTACCTTTATGCCTGACTCAAGATTGTGGCTGGGGGTGACTCCTGGCCCCTCCCTAACCAGTGGGGTAGAAGTTCACAGGCACTGCCCTATCTGCTTTTGCAGTAGTTCCTTTTCACCTTACTGCAAATAGTCTCAAAATGCAATGTGTCAGGTCAAATGCAAGGTAGTGAAAGTCTTTGACCATACTCAACTTGGGCCTTGAGGGCATGGTCTGTTTGGGAGGAGAGTACTATGGTAATTCTAGTGTTCTCCCACATCTAATACTAAAATCCAATTTGAAGCAGACACTCTACCCTAAACAAACCCAGGGGCACAAATCTGGTGAGAGAAAAGCAGGGATTCCAGAGACCATGCAGTGGATACAGAAGAATTGTCTTCGCTTCCTGTTCTCTCTCTTTTAAGTGTACCCCAAGCATTACATGTGGCTCAACAGACCTATAAAGCTGGATTGGACACTGTAGTGTCAAAAAGGATGCACACAGCCCCCCAACTTGCATATTTCGTAGAGTTCAGATAAGTCATCTCGGCCCATTCAGGTCAGCCTATTGTTTGCACCTTTGAGACCTTTCCCACCTTTTTCATACCTATTAAAGGCTGAACATAGGCAGTGCTGGCGGAGTCTTATGCTAATTAGCCTTCTTATAGTTCAGGCTGGTGAAGAGCAACTTTCTAATTTTTCTTTATTAAAAATCCACCTTCACCATTGAATTATATTTTTAATAACTATTAAAAATAGTGATTTCATTATTTTTCTAGCTGGTTCTGTTCCCAAGGTAGAGTATTAGTATTTTAATCTATACTTTTGTTTTCTACATGTGACACCTAGGCCTGCCACAGTGACAACCGCTTTTAGGGGATTGTCACTTTGGGACATTCTACCAATAGCTTTTACATGTCCCACTTTCAATTCCCATGCACCCTACCTTGTGAGCTGTAAAGCGTACATAGAGCTGACTTGCTAATGTTTAAAAGGGAGGCTTGTATATTTCAAAAGGTTTTATTTTGACAGATCACAGTGGATGTTTACACTGCAACAATGAGGCTACATATAATGGGTCTGAAGCCATTGGCACTGCCACTATAGGGGATGTCACAATATGTGCTGTGGTCCACAACTGGCATTTAACTTCCAGGCTTTGGTTCTACTTTTTAGGTCTCGCCTGTCGATGCGCATGCGCATCGAGCAAGCGAGAGTATTGGGACGTATCCACTCTTCCCCCAACTTGCAAGGAATCGTGGCGATTCCTTGCAGTGCCCGTGACTTTTAAGCTCAATGCGCATGCGCATTGAGCTTAAAAGCGCGTGCACATGCCCCCAGCCGCCTGCCTTGCCTACTCTCCCGCCCCCTCACTTCTTGATTGCACGGCCGCTAGGCCGTGCCTCCCCTACTCTCCTACTCTCCTCCCCTCGCCGTCTGTTCCCGCACTCCTCCCACAGCCCCGCTCCGCCCCCTCCCCTGCCTGGTCGCATCGCATTTCTCCTCCCCCCCAGCCGCCTGCCTTGTTTATATTTGTATTTAGTCATTTGCATCCTCAGTTTCTTGAAGAGTAACAACTTGCTAGTATGTAAAAAAACAAAAAAACGCTGCATACAATATTACAAGCGAAAACATAAGTATTATTTTTGACCCAGGATCTGTGACTGCGTTATCTTGCTGACGGGACTGCAAAACATGCAGTCTCTTGCGTCACTTCTTAGCCTCCATATGTCCAGGTCTTCTTGAGGAATATCGTCCTATAAGCACACCAACTGCGAAACGTACTAAACATTAGGTTCGACAGTCCCACTTGTGAACAAGTGCTTCGAAAACCAGTCAAAGGAGCACCTCGTCCCCACCAGTGCAAAGACTGGTAACCGGCGCAGGTCCACTCAAATGCACACAATATAGCCAGTCAGGGCTCCGAGTGCCACTGCCTTACCCACTACAAATTAACATGGAAGCCAAGCCGTTCCAAACGAACGCATACAAAAGCAGTATTTTCTTTCTGCCGCTCGCCAGTCAGACTGCAGGAGTACAGACCAGCCCCCTCCACCAAAGGCCACCCGAGAGGTATACATCTCATTAAGCGCACGCAATCACTTTGGCGGCAACACTTTGATGACCTCAGTGAGCCTCTTGGTGTAAACATCCAGCCCTTCCATGAGCCCTCACAGAGTCCAGGTCTGCCCGCAAATGCCTTTGAAATGTCTCTCAAGGACTGTTCCCGCACTCCTCCCACAGCCCCGCTCCGCCCCCTCCCCTGCCTGGTCGCGTCGCATTTCTCCTCCCCCCCAGCCGCCTGCCTTGTTTATATTTGTATTTAGTCATTTGCATCCTCAGTTTCTTGAAGAGTAACAACTTGCTAGTATGTAAAAAAACAAAAAAACGCTGCATACAATATTACAAGCGAAAACATAAGTATTATTTTTGACCCAGGATCTGTGACTGCGTTATCTTGCTGACGGGACTGCAAAACATGCAGTCTCTTGCGTCACTTCTTAGCCTCCATATGTCCAGGTCTTCTTGAGGAATATCGTCCTATAAGCACACCAACTGCGAAACGTACTAAACATTAGGTTCGACAGTCCCACTTGTGAACAAGTGCTTCGAAAACCAGTCAAAGGAGCAGCTCGTCCCCACCAGTGCAAAGACTGGTAACCGGCGCAGGTCCACCCAAATGCACACAATATAGCCAGTCAGGGCTCCGAGTGCCACTGCCTTACCCACTACAAATTAACATGGAAGCCAAGCCGTTCCAAACGAACGCATACAAAAGCAGTATTTTCTTTCTGCCGCTCGCCAGTCAGACTGCAGGAGTACAGACCAGCCCCCTCCACCAAAGGCCACCCGAGAGGTATACATCTCATTAAGCGCCCGCAATCACTTTGGCGGCAACACTTTGATGACCTCAGTGAGCCTCTTGGTGTAAACATCCAGCCCTTCCATGAGCCCTCACAGAGTCCAGGTCTACCCGCAAATGCCTTTGAAATGTCTCTCAAGGACAGACAACTGCCTACTGGGGTGAGCTAACCCTTTCAATGCCTCTTTGATAAACACCTTTACCTCATCCTGCAGGGGCTCCTCGAGACCCCCTGACATTTCTGCCACTCTTTTAAAGGCAGCTACACAGACTATTTTGCTTCTGTGTCTGCCTGCTCACTTCCTCTCCTCTTTCCCACATTGCTTTCAACCCCAAATTAAACACAGCAAATTAAGCTTTCAACATCGCCATGCAGACCCAGCCCACAAACATGGTTTATTCTGATCTTTTTTTAATCACACACGTAGGCCCCCGCTCCGCCCCCTCCCCTGCCCGCCGTGTCGCATTTCTCCTCCCCCCTCCCCTTATCTGCCTTCCCTCCGTCTGTTCCCTCTCCCCGCTCCGCCCCCTCCCCTGCCCGCCGTGTCGCATTTCTCCTCCCCCTTCCCCTTCTCTCTCTTCTCTGACATGCAGTGTGCGGCCCTAACTGAAGTAGTGTAAACCCCGGCGCACAATAGCCAACACCCTCACTCACCCTCAACCCCTCACCCTCACTCACCCTCAACCCCTCACCCTCACTCACCCTCAACCCCTCACCCTCACCCTCAACCCCTCACCCTCACCCTCACTCACCCTCACCCTCACTCACCCTCACCCTCACTCACCCTCACCCTCACTCACCCTCAACCCTCAACCCTTCACCCTCACTCACCCTCACTCACCCTCACTCACCCACCCTCACCCTCACTCACCCTCACTCACCCTCACTCACCCTCACTCACCCTCACTCACCCTCACCCTCAACCCCTCACTCACCCTCACTCACCCTCACCCTCACTCACCCTCACTCACCCTCACTCACCCTCACTCACCCTCACTCACCCTCAACCCCTCACACTCACCCTCACTCACCCTCACTCAGCCTCACTCAGCCTCACCCTCACTCACCCTCACTCAGCCTCACCCTCACTCACCCTCACTCAGCCTCACCCTCACTCACCCTCACTCACCCTCACTCAGCCTCACCCTCACTCACCCTCACTCACCCTCACTCACCCTCACTCACCCTCACTCACCCTCAACCCCTCACCCTCACTCACCCTCAACCCCTCACCCTCACTCACCCTCAACCCCTCACCCTCACTTACCCTCAACCCCTCACCCCCTCACCCTCACTCACTCACCCTCACTCACTCACCCTCACTCACCCTCACTCACCCTCACTCACCCTCACTCACCCTCAACCCCTCACCCTCAACCCCTCACTCACCCTCACCCCCACTCACCCTCACCCTCACTCACCCTCACTCAGCGCAACCACAGCATCTTCACTAAATATATTTAATAAACGTTAAGCTATTGGCAATATACAATAAAATCCATTTTATTTACGTATTAATTATTAATTGTTTTTTAAAGCCATTGATTTTTTTTATATCAATACATATAAGTCACATATAAGTCCCGTTAATACAAAACATGTTGCTTTACAAATGCTAGAGGTGTCACATTTACAAAAATTATAACTATTGGCTTTGTAAATAAGAAAGCTATTAATTTAGCTATTTAGAAAAAACAACACATAAATAAAAAACAAAAAAATAAATAACACCTATAGCTCAAACTTTCCTACTGCGAGACCTATTGCATTTCCAATGCTTGTTACACCAAATGCTAGGGACCGTCAGGCAAGTTAAAAGTACCAGTTTAGAATAAGCCAAATTAACCATGGTTAAGGAGGGATTACAGGCAGTTTACTATTGGTTAGTAGGGGTAAATTGCTGAGAATTCTAAGCCAGCAAAAATATAGAGTACAGTAAAAGGTGAGAAATCTGGACTGACTCCGTAGAAAAGACAGATTTCCTATATTATTCAATAGAATTTCTATTTTCCTAGCCGCTCCAAGAAACGTGAGTACTCTGAGAAGTGTTTAGCTTTGGTTGCAAGGGGAAAAGTTTATAAGTTTATGTAATCCCCAAAACAACTGCCAGGTCAATGATGCTGAATAGATTTCTTACATCTTTTTGGCTCATTACTAAAAGCTATACACTAACCATCAAAAGGTAGATGGAAATCAATTTGTTTATTTTTAAAATCACTTCCAATCCCCAAGATTTTGCATGACAATACCAACCAGCTACTAACTGCACCCATTTTCCATAGAGGACGTCTCTGAGGTAATTGAAGTACACCCAATGGTAAGGACGGGGGAGTGATGGTCTTGTAGGAAGGTGGAAATCTGACTATATGGTTTCCCCCACTTTTTGCCTGGTGTTTTGCTGGTTTTTGACTTAGTTGGATGGGGACCCTGTTATTCAGGGCCCAAGTCTATCTGCTTTCTCCATAAAATGGACTCCATGTACTTTAGGTACATACCAGATTGGCTACTCGGTCACCGTTGTGAGCCCCTGTATATGGTACCTTAGGTACCCAAGGCATAGGAGCACCCTAGGCCTACCAGGGGCTGCAGCATGTATTGTGCCACTCCTGGTTAGCCTTCTAAACTGACACCAAAGGTCTGTACTTACAGCCTGGGTAAGGTGGTATAATCACCCCTTACTTAGATATTGTATACCTATATATATATATATATATATATATATATATATATATATATATATATATATATATATATATATATATATATATATATATATATATATATTAGTCAGGGAGAAGCCGCCGAAACGCGTCTGAGAGAAGCTGATTTGTGAAATAAAACGTTTGAATTAAGATACACGGAGTCAGCGCCTTCTTTGATGATCAAGACTGGTATGGTGGAAATATATATATATATATGTGTGTATATATATATATATATATATAGAGAGAGAGAGAGAGAGAGAGAGAAGAGAGAGAGAGAGAGAGAGAGAGAGTGAGAGAGACACATATTAACCTGTAAGTCACTCCTAAGGCAGACCTCGACAATCCTGGAGGTAGAGTGCTTGGTTTTATGCGAGAGGGCACCCTAGCATGAGCTGAGCCCCTCTGCAGCTTTCGGAACCATCTCCTTTAGCTATTCTATGATATAGCCATACCATATACTCTTAAGTGCATTATAATCCTCACGATTAATGCTAACTTTGGTTTGGCTTTATCAAAACATGACGTGTAAGGTGTCAAACACTTTGGAATACTACCCCCACCGCCAGTTCTAGCAGCGGGGGTAGCATTCCACCCTTCTAGAGGGAGAAGACATGTAGGTACTGGTAAACCGGGTTAAAGTTAAACATAGTCCCAGCTTCACAAAATGGATGCTGCTGCCACAGACACGAGTCTGCCCTTCTGCTGCTGGATGAAACTCCGACAGGGGAGACCTGGACAATAGGTTTCCAGCCCAGGGAGGTGCCAGCACCTCCCTAGACAGGCTTTAGTGTATTGGGGCAGGGTGGGTTGCATTCAGTGAATGCTTTTCAGACACTGCCTGGGCTACACAAGGTGCTCCATGTATTTCCCTGTTCAAACCGGTTGCTGGGGCGCTCAGCTCCAGCTCTGGTACGAAACTGGACAAAGGGGAAGGGGTGTAACCACCCCCTCTCCAGGCCAACCCATTGAAGTGATCTTAGAGTTAGTCCAACCCCTAAATTTGCTATAAGTATAGAACCCCAGTCCCTAGGACTTTAGATTACCCTGGATGAAACTCTGATACATAATTCCTGGACCTTCTGCATTTTTGAGGCTCCCGCCGAATCCCAAAGAATCTGTAACGCAAGACATGGACTTCCAGACATCTCTGATGCTGACCTGCGCTCCCAGCAAAGCTAAGACCTGTAGCGGACACGAGAGACGTGGGACCGGAACTCCTGGACATCCTGCATTATTGCTACTGCACCTACTTCCCGAGGTATCCCGAAGTCGTGCATTGGAATATTTGAATCCCCTGCCCGAGCACCTTTTGCACCAAAGCTCAGAAGCCTACACTCCACGAGTGTCCCGTGGGCCCGCTTTGTGCATTTCCGCTCGAGGTCCCTTTGCGGTTTGTAGTCCATTGGCTAGCGAGCCCACACGAAGGGTAATCTTTGATTTCTTGAGCTTTCCTGGTTGCTCCAGACTTGCTCCCACTCCTCTCCAAAGGAGGAGTTACTCACACCTTACTGGTCTGCACCAAAGCCCATCTTGACATCCTGCTTGGATTGCGTTTGCCAAGGCTTGTTGGGTCTAAACTGAATTCTGACACCACAGTCAACTAGATCCTTTGTGGGACAGTTTGAATCCAGCTCCTGGTTGTCGTGGACACCTTCTGGTCTTTGTGGCTGAAGAGACAAGCTTCACCTTTTCACCTGAAATCACCCGACATCGGCTGGCATCTTCCTATAGCCTTCCTGGTCACTGGCTAGTTACCCAGACTCTGTCTCCTCTGCTTTCAGGTTCTTCCCATCTCTGATCCACCCTTGGATCCATCTGGACACTTTTCCTCTGGCCGCCTGCAGCACTTCTTTGCAACTCTCCATTGGAGTCGACGACGAAACCTAACACCAAAAGACACCTATGCACCCGGCTTCCCTGGGTGAGTTAACACAAGTACTCTGGTGCTCCTGTGGGTCTTGACTCCCGAAGTGTCCTAGTCTAAAAGGGTTCCATCATACTTCACCTAGAAGTGCCCTTAATCTTTAAAATGGTAACTTGTTCATTTCCCCTAGAAAGTCAATGGTAATCCGCGTCTGGGTTTAGACACTGCACGCGTCTCCCGTGGGCCTCCTACATCCTAACCTTTGGTGGTTCTAGGCAGCCCCAGTGATTCCACAGGCCTTATGCCTGCTTTCTGACTCAGACATGATTCTTACACCACTATTTTAGTATATGGTTTGTGAGGCCCCTGGGGCATAACGTATACTGTGCAACTTATTGTATGCTTATTGTATGCTGTTCCTTGTATTGTACTTTTACCTCTGATCTCATAAAGAGTCCAGAGAGGTTGTGTTTAGAATAAATACATATATATTTTATATATACCTTGTGTGGCGTGCTTTCATTTGATCATTCAAGAGATTATAATTGGTAAAACAACTAGCTTAACTCACCTCTAAGTCTTAACCTGAAGGCTGCTCTCCACAGCTACCACCAGGATAGCTTTCTATAAGGTTTACTTTATAACTTACTGTCAATAAGGGTTGTTTGGACTGGTGCAAGGTGCCCACTAGAATAGTGGACATCATATACCAGGCCAACTTCTCGCATGTCTCCCAGCTGAAATTTATAGAACCAATAGGTTGATATTTACACAACACATTACCCAGCTTTCAATTAGCATCCTAGAAGTGAGTAGAGTACCAGCATCATAGATCATGGGCTTAGTCATGAATCTAAAAAATCTGGGAAGCATCCAAAAGGTCCAAACTCTGATGGCCCTGTAGCAATAACTTAAATGCTGTCACTATGATAGTGGCAAAACTGCTGGCAGTCAGAAAAAACAAATTTCATGGTTGCTTATTCTCAGAAATCAAGATGAATTAGTGGCATACAGACAGTTAAAAACAAATACCAAGTATTTAATAGAAGCTACTCATATCCCACCACTGATAAAGATGTTGGACACAGAGAAGACTTTTAACCTTGTGAACTGGGAACATTTATTTAATATACTAAAGGCATTCGAGTTTCCTACCCAGCTTGTAATTGTAAGCACAAGCAATTTTGATAATCAATTCAGCAACAAGTGGGTCATTAAAAGTTGAAGGGTGAACTAGACGAAGGTGTCCACTGTCGTCAGTTCTATTTTCCCTTTTGTTATTTAACTGTATTGCCCATAGAAAACATGGCAATGTTAAAATAATGTGCTGACAAAGTTTCTCTGTTCTTAAATGCCAATCCAGAAATTGTAACGAGAGTTCTGAAAATGTGTAATTTTTCATTTTTCATTTTTCAATCTTTATTTCGACCATTTGGTCATAAAAGATACACATAAATTAAAAATCACATAATTGTGTCAGATAAAACATCAGTGCATGATTTAAGATCCACATCAAACATTATTAACAATGTTAAAAATAAAGCAATTCAACAGTCTACCCAGCATTTTTTAAAAGACGATTACGTGTATACCACACATTTGTAAAAAATTTGGCAAGCGCAAAAACAATTGGGCCGGAAACATCACATTTTAGAATCCTATACATAGGCATATATTCCCTGCCACCCAAGTTCTTGATCAAAGGCAGCAGCCAGTACTTTCTGGCTGCCATATATGCTGGGCAGAAAAAAATCACATGCAAGTCATTTTCCTCTTTGTCAGCGCAAAGGGGACAATACTTGGTGGAAGGGACTTGCGACCAGGTACTAGAAAAGGAGCGCAAAGGCAGTGTGCCGTATCTCCACTGGAGAAATAACTTTCTAGTGAGAACGGGATATATGGGATCAAAAGCCTTTTCAAATGCGTAAAGGTCCTTATTTTGCAGGAATTTAGAGGAAAGGGACCCCTCTGTCTGGGTAGCTAAAGCCCTTTCCCTTTTGTGTTCATGATACAGATTCGCCAGAAATCTCTTAGAGATTCTGGGTGCTGTATCTGCTGGTTTAGTCCACAATTCGGGGAGCCCCAGATCTGTGCAGGCTGACTGGATATTTTGGACCCAGGGGATACTGAGCGCCTTGGGGTGTTTTAATATTTCGACCAGTTCCGCCCTATAGTCGGCGAGATCGTCACTGCTCCAAAGCCTGCGCCAGAAGGCTATGGGTCTTAGACTTATCTCGTCGGCAAGGGGCCGTAGCCCTAGATCAAGCCTCAAAGGGAGAAGTGGGGTGCTGGGAGGAAGTGCGGTAATTTGCCTTACGAATCTGTTTTCCGTGGCTGACAGATTCTGACATGGAGTGTGGCCCCACAATTCAGCCCCGTACAAGATCGCCCCCCTGGCTTGTGCCTTATATATCTGAATTAGGGCCCCCAATGGGCGATAGGTCGAACCGGTCATCATCCGGGAGATACCCCCGGTAATTTGTACTAATTTAAGGTTGGCCCTGGTTTGATGGGTCCCCCAGGTCATATTTTCGTTGAGTGTCACGCCGAGATATTCAAACGTGGCTACTCTTTCCAGCCGTGCTGCTCCCAGCAGTGGATTCGGGCGCTGTTTGGGGCTTGGATTCAATACCATGTATTTGGTTTTCATGGCATTGATTTCCAGTCCTCTGTCCTGACAGAAGGCCACAAAGGCATCAAGTATCCTTTGGATGCCCATGGGAGTTTTAGATACCAACAGCGTGTCGTCCGCAAACATTATTGCGGGCACACTGTTGCCATTTAGTTTGGGGGCATCTGTGTAGTCAGTGGCGTTCAGATGAGCGATTACCCCGTTGACAAAGAGGCAAAACAGGGTCGGCGCCAGCACACAACCCTGTCTTACCCCCCTGCCCACGGGGAATCTCTCAGTCAACTCCCCCGACCTCCCACACCTTACCTGGGCATAATTGTTGTGATGCAGCCTCTGTAAGGTCAATAAAATGTCTGGTGGTACGCCCATCCCTGCCAGAATGACCCAGAGTTTTCCCCTGGGCACGAGGTCGAAGGCGGCTCGTAGGTCCACGAAAATCGTGTACAAACTGCCACCCTCGAACCTCACTGTCTTCCAGTAGACCAGGTTCAATCTGAAGACCTGGTCCACAGTCGATACCCCTTTCCTAAAGCCTGCCTGGTATGGACTGAGGGCGCCTGCCTCCTCGATCCATTCCTGAAGCCTATTCAGGAGGACCCTGCCGAACAACTTCTGCGCTACGTCGATCAGGCTAATTGGTCTGTAGTTGGCTGGGAGGAGGGGGGATCCCTTTTTGTAAATCGGGACCACCTCAGCCCCCAGCCAAGTACTAGGGATTTCCATCCCACCGAGAATGCCATTAAAGAGAGCAGCGAGGTAGGGCGCCCAGACGGTGGGCTCCTGCTTGTACAGGTCTCCCGGTAGCCCGTCCAGCCCTGGGGCCTTCCCCGAAGCCAGGCCTGAAATGGCAGCAGTGACCTCACTCAATGTTATTTGATCCGCCTGAGAGCCCTGCCTCTCTGGTTCGATCACCGCAGGGAGTTCTCCGGGCTCAGTGCTATATAAGGACTGGAAGTGGGCCTGCCACACTCCAGGAGCTATGTTAGGCTCCACAGCCGAATGTAAGCTCCCTGATCCCCCGTTCACCATTCTCCAAAACAGGCGTTGGTCTTGCACTGCTAGGGCCTTGGTGAGTTCTTCCCACTGGCTTTCCTCCCATTCTATTTTAGACTGGGCGAGAAGTTTCTTGTAGGCATGCCTGCATTGCTTAAGGCGTTCCCCTCCTTTGCCCTCCTTTATTACTCCGAGGAGTTCTGTTTTGGCCCGTCTACAGGCCACATTGTACCATTGAGTTCTGCCATGGCACCTCTCTCTTGTCTTCCGGACTTTACATGTGAAGTGGGGTGCCGCAATTTTTATAAGCTCCTTGTGGGCATCAGACAGTTTACTCCTTATGTCTATTTTGCTTGCCACACTATCAAGGTCCCCCACAATTTCCAGGATAGGGGTAATCTCTGCATAGAGCATTGGGAGTTTTTCCTTTTTTGTGACCATTTGCTCCCACCTGAGTCTTCTCCTGCTGTTATCTATGAGAAGCGTGGGGTGGTTCCCTTCTTCCTGGGTCGCTAAGCCCTGGGGTGCTGGATGAACAAGGTCTAACTCAAGGGCATTGTGGTCACTGTCCAGCCTGTCTATTACCCTAAAATCTTGTATAGTAGACCACCTCGCTAGTTGGACCAGAACATAGTCCAAGTGTGACTCTCTTCCCCGGCGGTTGTAGGTATTTTTGCCTGGTGTGTCCGAGTTGACTCTCCCATTACACGCTCTAAGTCCATACCTTAGGGTAAGGGCAGTGATTTGCAGCGCCAATGGGGTCCAGGCCTTCGGCGGTGGAACATCAACCCCTGGTACTGCCCACCTAGCTTCTTCATCCGTTAAGAACCCTTCTTGGAGGCCGGAGAGTGGCTCAAAGTGAGAATTAAAATCCCCACCCACCACATAGTATGAATCAGTCGACAGTTCAGATAAAAAGTTCGAGAGTTCATTAAAAGTCGGTGATTCTTTTGCCTTTCCCATCGGCCGTGAATAGATGTTAACCAGCAAGAGGTTTGCTTTATTTGGCCATGTTAGTGAGACCACCAGGATGTCATCGGAGTTGCATGGGAGCTGTGATGCCGCACAGCCCAAGTGAGCAGCAACCCAAATCACAAGGCCCCCTGAGGGGCGGCCTTTACCTTCCCACCTGGCTGGAATAAAAAATGATGTGTAGCCTTGGTGTCCAAAGTCCTCTCTAGCCCAGGTTTCCTGGAACATGCATATGTCGCCAGTTTCTATATAGTTTTCCCAGGTCGGCTCTTCCAGTTTGTTTGCTAGTCCCGCGATGTTCCAGGAGATTATCCTCAGATGTTCAGGAGTGGATGATGTCAAAGTGCAAAGATTGGAAGAGGTCGGGCCTGGCTCCTCCTGTGTTGCAAGGCCTGGAGCGAGGGCAACATAGGTTACATGCGGCACCATAGAACCCCTGTCCCCCTCGCCCGCATGGGGGGGAGCCAAAGTTATCCCCTCAGCAGGAACTTCTCCATCAATGACTAGGTGAGAGAATTCAATTCTGCCGTGATCTATGGCAGATGGATCGTTCAATGGGCCAGAGCTTGGGCCGGGGGAAAAAATAAAATGCTCGAGCGACCCATGGGGGCTCGAAACCCCTGACGCTGTCTTACAGGCAGTAAGTCAGTCGACCCCATCCAAGCCGTCCAGGCAGTTGAAGCGATTGAAATCACAGAAAGGTGTATCTGGTGGCTGAGAATAAGGGCGTTGTACAGGGCCATTGTAATTACGTCTATGTTCCACCCTTGTCCAGTCATCGTATATTGGGGCCTGACGCTTGGGAATCGGGGGGAAGAAGAAAGAAACTGGGAGGGTCTGTATGGTGGAATCCAGGGATCGGTTCCTTCCTCTGCAAATGTGTCGGACCGTGCCTGGATCCTTGAAGGTTACCATAATGCAGTCCCCCACTATAGTTTTCCTAGTCTTCCCTAGCCATGGAACCCTTCTTACCATGATGATTTCGTTATTATATTGGGGAGGCAGGGGTCGGTTCCAATTAAGCCATTTGATTACCTTTTTCTTGAGAGACTGGTAATCCTCATTTTCCCCTGATCTTAGGTGAGGGGCACCCGCTAAAACCACCATTAATATATTGGCCTCCGGTGGAAGATCTGGCCTCCGTGGTCTGGGAGTTGGACAGACGGGCGTGAGTGGGGGAACATTGACCTGGCCTTGATGCGTTCCAGAGGACTCTATTTGTGAACTGTGTGGGGTTGAGTCCACTAAATGGGTGGGTCTGGTGCTTTGATTGTTGTGCCGTACCTGGGTTTGAATGGCCATAAGGGGTTGTAGCGGGGGGGCAGATGGCATGCTTCTAGGGGGGGCTCTGCTGGCAATATTTGCCACGTCTTCTTTGGAAGGTTCCGCAGCCGGGGGAGGGATTTCCACTGGCTTGGTCTGCTTACTTACTAGAGTGCTCAAGGTGGTGAGAGAGGTTTCTAGTAAGGCGAGCCTAATCTCGACTTTTTTTAAACTGTCGGTGATTGGCTGTAAAAGGGAGCGGAGTAGGAATTCAATGTTCCCCTTGGCAGAGAGTGGGTTATTTGGATTTGGCGTAGTGCCCTCTTGCTCTTTGGTGGTAGCATTGGTACCGGTATTTGAGAGCTTAGGAGGAGGCACCATCTCCGTGTGCTTCCCCGGTTGAGCAATATTTGGCCATTTCTTGCCAAAATCCAGATGGGATATTTTGGGTTTCCCCCGCCCTCCCGCTGTTTTCCGAGCACGTTTGCTGGGTGGGGGCCTATGTAGCTCCACTGCTACATTTATTTTGGGCTTGCTCTTATTGGCCACTTGGATAGGTGGAGTTTGAGTTACGAGGATAACAGGTGAATGAAAAATCTCTAGGGGGACTGGCTCTACGTTTTGAACAGGTGCTATCCCTGGAGTGGGGGGGATTTCCCTTAACAAAAGAGGAAAATCCTCTAGAGACAGAATGTTTGGACTGCTGGGTAGCGCGCCTCCCTCTTGGGTGATAGGACATGGGCTAATGTCAATCAAGGGCCTGTTTTTCATAGATTCAATGGAGCGCCTCCGCTCCGCCCTACGTTTCTCAAGTGATCCGTCCGTGTCCGCCTTACCTTTGTTGGACTTAAAATAGTTATCCAAAGTCCCGGAGCTAGAGGCTCCCTCCCTTAAGGGGGTATCCCGGTGTGTGGGCGAGGGCATTACCTTGGTTATGGCACGAAAAGGGATCAAGAGAGGGGGCCCAGCCCGGCCTCCTTCGGCCACTGACGGCCTAAGACGGTCCCGCCCTTGTCCCGGGCTTCTCCCGGGCGCTTCCCGCGCGCTCCCGCGCAGCGGGGGTGGAGACTCCTTAATAAAGCTATCCAACTAGTTACCGGGAGGGCGGGGCCGGCAGGGAGAGCAGCCCAGCTGGACTAAGGGCGCGCGGGGACTCCTGGTCCTCGGAGTCCTCCGCTATGCTCGCAGCCCTGCCGGTTGCACCACAGCAATGCCCCCTCACGGATCAGGAAAGTGCTTCACGCCGCGAGCGGGACCCGCGCAGCGGGTCCGGCGAGAAGTGGCGGCAACAGGAGGGTCACAGGCTTCCTCGCTGGAGTGGAAAGGTGCTTTGCGCAGGGTCAGCGTCCGCAATGGAATCCACGGAGGTCCAGGTGAAGCAAGGTTTTAAACAATGATGACAAGGTGAAGGCGGGGCCGGCAGGGAGAGCAGCCCAGCGAATGTGTAATACTTTCCAAGAGTTGGAGAGTCTATGAAACTAATCAGTCAAATACTGAAAGATTGATATGTAGTTCCTCCCTTAACATTCTGTGAGAGACAATATGCAGGCATATAGTGATAGCCCAGGTGTTATCCAGGGACATACATTTCAACCTATGTGGCAGTATTGAGTGTTCTAAATTATGTAACCATTTTGCAAAACGTAAAGTAATTGTTGAATCGATGGTCGGCCATATCTCTAGCTGTTCTCAGATGACATGTGGAGATCAAAACGACGGTGCTGCCATTGTTTAGCTTGTCTTTTTACTGCAGCCCCCTGTATAGCGCCTTGACACCTTCGGGTAATCGTTCGCGCTTTACAAATACTGGACATTTATATTGCACAACAAATTCTTTAGATAAATTGAGACTATATGTTCTCAGCTCAGTTGAGGTAATGGGGCTTCAAGAGTATCATAAGAAACGTTACACTCCTCAAAGGTGGAAGGTGGACTAGCTTTACCCAGTATAAAGTACTACTATTTCGCAGCTTTGCATCCTATACTTCTGGGTCTTAAAAAAACTATTTTTTGCCCACAGTTGCTTTGACAATAACCCTTTGAATGTGAAGTTTGAGTAAATGGGAATGGATAAGTTGTTCACCATGCCAAACTTCAGAAGATATCAAATTCTCCATTGTCTTTTTTTTAACGAAAGATCAAGAAATGTTTCCATCCCCGAATCAGTATAGAATCTAGATTGTAAGATTTGGAGGTGCTAGAACACAAATTATCAGAGTAGAAAATCCTTCATGGGGGAACTTCGTGTTTGTTAAAATATCGAATTTTATAATAAATCAAGGACAGAACCCCTATTCAATATAAAGTAAACAATGGGCCCAGAGGGAGCGGAGTTGTTGTGTTCTTGCTGCAATGTAAGATCCTTCTGATATTGACTGGTTCTGCTTCCATTCATATAGCTAAAGATTTAGTTTATGAGTCAATCAAAAGTAATCACAACCGGAGTTTGGAATGGAGGTGTGCAACTTTGATTGGTGAAGCGAAATCACATTGTTTTAGAAGTATTGAACCAAAATGGAGAAAAAGAAACATGTCACCTCAACTATTGCATTTACTGACATATATTTGCACCTAATACTCAGCGCACATGGATCTTATTAGTGTAAATTTTCACTTAGCATTTGATAGTTGGTGCATGCACTTTTAGGGGTAATTTAATGTAACTACACTGGAAAATGTACATTTTAAATGGATTAATTTTATGTTCTGTTTGTAACTAGATTTTGTAGCTGTGGCCATGGTATAAAGTATATGGAAATTATTCACTGATTGGTTTAAAATTAGTTATTGATTCTTTAGGACTGTGATTTAAATGCAACACATTATTGGATGTAAAATGCACCCCTTAATAAAAAATACATGAGTAAAAAAATATTTATCCATGGTATATAGATGACAAACTACATTTCAGTCTCTTTTACAGTGAGGATGATTTTGTCATACCTCAAACCGTCTACTGTGTCGTTAAATAATAGGCACCTTTTTTAATGGAATTCATGTTACTACAATTTCTCTCATTGTGGGATTGATCATCATCGCCAGTGAGATTCTTTGCACACCTAACTTGAATGTTGATGCTCAAAACAGTTTCTGAACGTTTGTTATGTTGTGTAATATTATGTTATGCAGTGTCTCATGGAGTGGGGGTTTGGATAAGTTCAGCAATGGTTCATATTGTATAGGAGTGAATGGTGACATCCAAAAATCTTCCAAAGCAGATCTTTTGGAGGTAGAATTTAGTAAACCTTCCCCTAATAGGTCATAGTGGTCAGACAGTAAAGAAATACCACCTGTTTCTATTTTGCTCACCACACATTGAAGATAGTGCGTGATGACCTTTTCAGGAAAAGTGAAATGAAAAATCAAGGGCAACTTCCCCCCGATTTAAGGTATTGACTCCCCTCTTCCCATTTTCCCACTTCATTCAATACATGCAAGATATATTTTAGCAATATCCAAAACCAGAGTATAGACTGGAATTTTACTGTTTTTAAAGTTGTTCACAAATGTTTATTGCATTGTTTACCCTAGCTTGATAAGTGTTGCATCAAAAGTGGAGGTACAAAAAACATCTCTTCGATTGTCAACCCCTCTCGGACATTATAGTTTTCTTGATTATAGACACAAAATTACTGTAATACGCCCGAGTTGAAGATGAATAAATATAAGTTGTTGCAAAAAGCCAACAGCAATATTTGATTGGTAACAGAAAGTATATAATTGCCCTGGGACATTCTTCCCTATTTATAGGCTTTGCATTGCTTTTATGAACAAAAACCATGCTAAACACCAGAACCAATACATTATATGAGGCAAAATATTGAACTTGGCACTATTGCGCTAGTAATTAAAGAAAACTGAGTTTGACCAAACTGAAAATTGAGGTGAGGTCTATTCATCAGTAGTTAGCAGGTAAGAGTATAGATAATGATCCTTGCTCACTTTGCCACTGGATTCAAGCAAGCTGGGCTGAAGACGGCTGGAATGCCAGCTCGGAAGCTTGTTTCCGGTCCAGGGAAGACATGGCTTGGCAGTTCGGCTGGACTGTTCCCATGAGGCACAGGGTCAGACTGATTTGCATACAGCCATGTCTGAACTGGGGTGGCAGAGTGGGCTAAAGAACGGTGATGGATTAAACCCAGATCTTTTGACTGGGTGTGAGTGTTTGATTGATTCAGATGCTCCGTCCATCACCACCCCCTTTTGTACCGCTAGATAATGATCCACACATGTCTGTGGGATTGAGTGTGGAACATCATCATGTACCATGGCCTGTGCTATTATTGTTGCTACACTTACTTTTGACCAGACCGAAAGGCTGCCAAGTCATCCCAAAGAGCATCACTGCCTGCACCGCACTCCACCACATCCCATGCTATTATTGAATTATTTGTTTTCTTTTAGCCTGGGCATCCTTACACAGTACTTGACGAATACTGATATCACTCATCCTTAAACGAAACACCTTCATTAAGGTTCCATACAAATTCCCAATGGAGGAAGCTGAGGGCCAAGGTCAAACATATAATCCTAATTGTGACTTTTTGAACACAAAATAGTCTCAGTTCAGCAATCTACGGATCAGTGTTCACTAATTCACTAGCTGTTTTTTTCAGTTTGGTACCATACTTTGTTGTGTTTTAGTTACCCAGGTTGTTAAACAAAAATAGGCTTGACATCACCACACTTTTAACCTTCTTTAGCTTTTTAAAATAAGACAATAACCAGCAAGGGTAATTGAAGCAAAACAAAGCGGTGAAAGTATTTTTTGAACGTTTATCAAAATGTTAACCTCTGCAAAATCTGACTCATTTGTCTAGAGCAGAGACATTCAATGTAATTCCCAGCAGATTTTCCCTAAAATATGTCAGACTGTAATATCAGTACGCCTTCCTTCCTTGAATTATTTGACTGTAACTTAGAAAACATTCGCTATTGAACTATTTTGACTCACATATTGGTTTCAATGGTAATGATTTAATGCATTGTTAATGCTGACTTCATCTGCTGCTTGTATTTCTACATCCTGACTGGAAATGCTTGTTCTCTTCTTGTAGTCTATAGGCAGAACCTTACCTGCTTTGCCTAGTGTTGTTTTCTGTAATGATCCAACTTAGTATTGTTATGTCCATACACTATAGTGTGTCCCTGAAGACAGATCACAGCTGGCATTGGCCAGTAGCTCTTTGATCAGCACGTTTATAACCTTATCAGTGATTGTATTTGTTGACTTATTTTTGATGGCGCATATCACGACCCCCTCGTCCTTGTATTAAAGTTTTTCTTGATTACTAATAATGCCATATTATAGTATTTGCAAGGAAACCTCCTCTGGCTTTGCTTGGTTGCATCTCCGTCCAGAATTCTTTAATTTCCAATTTAGATTTGGACATATTTGCCAGCCGAAAAATCCCCATAGTTTAGTCCCGGAGCAATCTGAAGTCTTGGGGAAAAATTGGAAAAGGCAATTTCCTGTGGGTTCAGAGATCATCATGGATTTGATAATCATATCTCTTCAATTAATCCCTGAAACATAGTAGGATCTTGATTTTTCACCTGAATTTTTGCGGGTTCCCTATCCAATTTTAGATCTGATGGTAAACTGTAGTAGTAATGGTTTCTAATGACCCATAAAGAATGCTAAAAATACTGTTAGTTGCTGGTCATGCACCAAAAGCAGGTGTAACCGTCATTGTTGGAAGAGTTGTCCTGTCACTTACAACAGACCAAATTAGAATTCTTCTCATATAAATGATTTACAGCGCTAGTATGGGACTACCTCAAATTCTTGGGCCACAAGACCAGTTGTTCTGCTCCCATTTGTCATATCATGTTGGGTGTTTGTATAACATGCACTAAGGTACCCTTATGTGTCATTAGCTGCAAAGTTTGACTACTGGTTTAAGGCAACCTAAAAAAAACATTAGATATATGTGTAACTTTTGCAGCCTTGAAATAGTCCAGAGAACGAAACACATGTGAGATATTACTATCTCCTATTAAATGAAGGATTCAATAAAGAGGAAACATTGGGAAATCCAGTAGGTCAGATCTTGGCAAACGCACAATCTTTCTTTTTTTAAACGTACAAAATATAAATCTGTCTTTTAAGGGACAATTCCTTCCTCCATAAACATTGTCCCTTTCCTTGTTTTACCAAGTCTGGGATTCATCTACTAGTTTCAATCCCCACTTTGTCTTTTGTTTTATCAACTGTACAATAAAGTAGCTTTCACAGTTCTTGTCTGGCAGCACCACATTTCTCCTGGTGACCAACACAAGAGTCTTCTTTGTCAGCTATCCACGTATATGTTGGTCTACGTTGTGAGATGCTTGTTGTTAAGGATTCGAAGGCAGAGGTTAAGACGCTCCTGATGTTCGCATTTGTCCTTTCTCTAGGAGGCCGCCATTAAGGGCAAGGATAGGCCATTGAAGAAGGGGTGCTTTGGATTAAGGGGTCACATTCTGAATTGAGCTAAAGGGGTACAGCAGTATCACTAGTCAATAGCTGTGTTCACTGGAGGGCAATTAATGCATCAAGCACATTTGCAGTAAAGTTGTAGTGACAACGCATATTTAGATGTCCGCTAGAGTAATAATACTGAGAATTCTAAGAAAATGCCGAAGATCACCCAGGGTCTCCGAGGTAGGACTATGTAATAAACAGAATGACTGGCGGTCAGCACACAGCAGGCATTCCTTTTTAGATGTTTTTGAGAGGGCGTGAAGACTACTGAAATACATGTTAATGACAGAAGCAAGATAGCTGATGCTGTATTCACCAAGACACCTGTTCTTGGAATGCAACCTTTATATTATATTTTGGCAACATGTTGAATTTATATTGTCCTGATGAAGGCTGTTGTGTAACAGAACAATTTGCAGATGCCATGTCTTTGAGTATTTGTTTGCATAAATGCCTCACACTGCGTTTGATAATTGAATACTCCTTCTAAATTTAAAAGCTCTTTGTTAGAAAGCAAGAGGCTTGTAGTGTTCTCTGTTACATGGCTACTGAGTTCGTGTGAGCACTTCACATAAAGCATTGAGCAATTGTGAACTCTTTTCATTGTTAATGTTCCGCACTTTTACTTTTTGGAAAGCATGTCTTGTCTGGTTGAAGTTAGTATATTGTCAGAGGAACATCACAACAGGTTCTATGGCCTTGTTTAGATTGGAATGTTTTGCACTTTTATCGTTGTATGCATTCATTGTACAAATATAAGCAAAATATGTGTCAATCCTTGCACGCAATTCTTGCATAGTGTAATCATGAGATTCTGAAACAATTAAAAAAACAATCTTTGCAGCAGACAGTCTCAGTGGATTGTGTCAAATCAGTAAACTCACACATACAGTAACTGAATACGAATGAAGTAAAAAGAAAAGAAAAGAAACATATAGGAAGGAATGTGCGAAACAGACAAATCAGAAATATATTATGCAGAACATTTCAGTCAAACTGTTCTAATTATTAACTTCATTAATAAGAAGCTATCCTCATCACCTCTTAGACAAAAAGGCATGTGTTCCATCATCGCTAAATTGGACATTTTTAGTCCAACATTCAATTCTTAGTCTTAGGTCTGATTTCCAGTTTTTGAGAAAAAGAAAACTATTAGTTGCCAACATATATTTTAGTTCAAACTGTTTTGAGAGATATTGATGTCCGTTACTGAGATAAAATAATCATTTAAGAGTGTTGCTTAATTTCGTGACCAAAAACGGGAGAATTTATGTGAAGCCTCAATTCACCAATCTACTATGCTACAACTTGTAAGGTAAAATTGTCATAGTTTAATCTCCAACATTTACTGTCTAGACTAAAGCAGTAACGTTCTCCAATCTTTCTTGAAGATGTATAACTTTGATTAACTTGTGTTTTAGATTACATACCCTTGTTCAATCCATTATGACATTCAGGCCATGTTAAATAAAGGCTATATTTCTAGGACCTTTTTCAAATATGAATTCAAATTCGATTATTGTTGATGGACAAACTAAGCTCATTTATTAGGGTCCTTAATTAAAGTGAAGTGGAGTTTTTCCTGTGTTTTATGTTATGTAAAATCTGTCCAGTCTGGCCACGTTTTTAGAAGCTTTAGGTGAAGGTGGGTTGCTCTTTATATAGAACAAGCTGTAACTCAAGTGCTTCATGGGCACTTAATTTAATAGTGACTCTTTTTTACTAGCTAAGATATATCTGCTTTGAACATTAAAATCTCACCAGTACCTCTCTTTTGTATGGCTTCTGCTTGTATTTACGGTAGCGTCTCTTCCATTTCTCTCTATTTGCAAATTGTCATACAACCCCTCTCTCTCTTATTTTCATCTGATTTGCATATATTTCGTAGGTCCATCTCTTCCAGGTATCCATGAAATTTAGACAAATTTACCTTAGTCTAATTTTGTGAGCTCTTTACTTCAAGTTTGCATTAGTATCACACTTGTGAGTTTTCTCAGTTTATATCAATCAATCAATAAAATAAACTTTAATCTGTTTCACATCGGAGAACCATAAAAGTTACAAAGGTTACAAGTACATAAAAACAGTAATAAGTGAAAACATGATTTAAAAAACGTCACCCCCTATACACAACCTATGTATAAAACCCAATACCCAACCTCCCCAATTGCTCAAAACCTTAACTCTTTCGCTGCGGCGACTATTCCGCCGCAGCGCTAACAGGGCGGGGGCGGCCGCGCGGCGGCCGCATGCTGGTGACAGAACCTCTCCGTCACCAGCCGCGGTTGAGCTGTGCTCGTGACGGAGCGGTTCCGTCATGGCCCGCCCCGCTCAATAGAACACGCAGCGCAGGCGCGGCGGCCGGGCCATGACGGAACCGCTCCGTCATCAGCACAGCCCAACCGTAGCTGATGATGGAGCGGTTCCATCATCAGCATCCAACGGGTTAAAGTGCAATGTGCCCGGAAAACACAACTTCCTATAAACTCTCTGTTTACACTTTTTCACTCCTTTATCTCCTCTGTCTCTATATCTTTCTTGCATGCCCTGTATGTTCAGTTTTGCATGGTTTCACTGGTGATTCTGTCTTTCCTCATTTCATAGGGTTTGCCCCATTCTTTATCTCTCTTGTACACGTTAGTCTCTCTTATTTATCTCATCCTTTTCTATTGTCTGACCAGTCTCTCCCTCTTGTGCTTTTTTATGCCAGAAGTTTAAATGTTTTTCAGCAGTCTCTCTCTTCTCTCTTCTAGTCTTCTCTTCCTCTGCACGATTTTCATCAGTGCTTCTGTCTCAGGTGCTTTGTGTTTGTATGTTTTTTTACCCTTTTCAGCCCTTAATCTTTTGTGTTCTCTCTCTGTCCCACTTGCTCTCTCTTGATCTCTCTCTTTTTCTCTTTTTCCTATGGCTATGAAGGCACCACATACGGTAATGTATAGAGAGAACAGGAGAGGACCTAGCACTCCTTGCTGGGGCAAATCGACAATTTGGTGGTATCGGTTGAGAAACCATGAAACATAGGATTGATCTGAACTGTAGGATGCTAATATTTGGGAACTTTTCCAACTATTCAGAGAAAGGCAGAGGTAGATGAATTGTAGTGTTTACATGTATCAGGAATCAAGAAGAATAAGGAGAATGTAGAGACTCTAGTGTCACATACAAGTAAAGAAACTGGAGGACCCCTAGGAGCTGTTTCAGTAGAGAGAAATGGACAAAAGTATTTAATTCAAAAGATTGTACGAGATAGTGGGTGAGTCTGCTAAGCAGAACTGTTTTGAGAGTTTTACAAGATATGGATACTGAGCAGGAGTTGGACCCAGATGAAGGGTCAAAACATATTTTATTTTTTAGGGTCAGACTGGCTGAAGCAATTTTAGATATTACTCAGAGTCTGCCATTCATTATGCAGTTTTGGGTGAGTAATGTCTGTCAGAGAGTGACATATTCTTCACACAAGATACACACATTATACAAAAGTAACAAATAGTGTTATTTTGACAACTAATTGTTAATGTCTCCCATTACTAGAAATGTATTAAAGCACTCATGACTGACACAGATACTGAGTGACCCACAACATTGTTTGAGGTAATTAAGGAATAGAACCATAAGATGGTTTAAAGTTCATGTAAATAAATGAATTTATTACATACAATTGCCACACTGCTGCCTCCCATATCTGGTAACCCAGAGGAGAATGCTTTCTCCCGGGCCCAGATTGGCAGAGTCAGCACAAGTCGTGCAACACGAGACTGCAGGTAGCACGAGACAACGCCAACGCCACCGCCGCTGCAAACCATAATGTACCACCAAAACGAAAAGTATATTGATATTCATTATTGTTTCTAGTAGGTCTCCTGACCCACTGGGACCCAGTTGAGGCAAAAATAACTCAAAATTCAGGTATGTGTCGAATTTACGAAAGTCTGTGATCTATTGAGTATCGGCACTAGTCTCTACCTCATATACTTTCACAAAACAGGGGCACAAACAATCGCTGCACAATCTAACCTGATATATGGAAATACATCGCTAGTAATCACTGTTTCGAGTGTCTAACAACTTTAAATAACGAGTAGAGATACCTTACTATGCCCATAATATCACATCACATTGGGAGAGTTGAACTTAACCGCTAGTTGAGTGTGGCCAACGAGAGTATTGCTAATTTTTAATTTTTAATTGCGACGCTTTACTGAATTAAATTTTCATGTTACTGGTAAATTTACCAGTACACTAGTTACCTATGAACCCCACAACCCTATTCCCTAGTCTACTTCTTACCTTTTCATCCACAGGTACCCAGCGACCTGCAAGGAATTAAATTTCACATTACTTCCTTATTGATCTTAAAGAAGGCATTCAAGGAAATACCTATTTGCCGAGCACAAACAGAGACGCCCTTGGTCTCTATTCACACTGCACTTCGGTCCTGAAGAAAGCCCATTTGACCGCCTGGCAACCAAAGGGCTGAAACATGTCGACCTAATGTTCACGAATCCTAGTGTGCGAGAGCCATTATCACTCTCAGTCACACAACTTCAATATTAATTCTCACTATCTCAGAACTGGAACAAATAAAATGTATTATTCCAGTATGAAGATACGTTTTTAAACTATTCACTTCACTTTTCACTGCAAAATCACTGATCACTACTGTTTTAACCAAGGGTAAAGCCTCCTGGTGGAGGATGCATAACAACTAAACCCCATGATTATGCATACAACGTGTTAAGTACAGTGGAGAATCAAGATATACCGCTTAAATCACGAACTATACATGTGCATGAGGGTTTTTTACTTGAGACTAGTCAGAACGATACCTGCATACCCTGGTTATGCGGGACAAGTGATCCTTCTTTCTTGATTATATACTTTTCAAACACTACATTTTTTTTGGTTTACCACTCCATGAAAGTGCATGTGTTCTCCAGCTGTCTCCCTCGTGTACTTTTCTTCCACCTCCATCATATTGTATTTTGCTCTTGACTGTGTGCTTCTCGCCCATGATCCTCTGTGTTATGTATGCCTTTGTGCTCTTCTTCACCAACGTCTTTTTTTCGCCCATGTGCTTCTCCCTCACCTGTGTGCTTCTGTTCCTCTGCGCTCCATGTTGCTCTCTTTCACCTGAGTTCTGTACTCCTCCTGCCACCCTCCATGTTGCTTCAGACCGCATCCTTCCACCCACATGAGCTCTTTGTGTTGCTTTCCACCCTGTTCTCCTTGTTGCTCCCCCAACCCACTTTATTGAAAAACGCTTTGGCACTACAATTGTTTAAATTTACCAATTCAAGTTGGACCAGAAAATAAAATAATGAAAAGCTCCTGTGCATTTTGCAGCCATGTACATTGTTGGTGCATGCATCTACAAAATGACACAGCTACGGAGGCTGTGTCATAGCACCTTTTTTGTTTGGTTCCGACTTAGCCATGCTACACAGCATCCCTAAACAAGCATTTGCAATGCAATAGGTCTCACATTAGGAAAGTTTGAGCTATTGGTATTGAAAATGACAAATTTTGCTTTAATGACTTGCTGTCGAATAAAGCTTTGAAATTTGATTTGACAAATTTTGTATTTATTTTTTGTTTCTGAAAATAGCGAAATTAATAGCTTTGTCATTTACAATGCCAATAGTTATAACATTCACAAATGTGACACCTATAGCATTTGTAATGCAATATGTGTTGTATTTACGTGACTTACAGGTATTGATATTACAAATAACAATGGCTTTTAATTTTTGTAAAATAAATAATACTTAAATAAAAGTTATTGTAATTTATAATGGCAATAGCTTAAAGTTTTGTAAACAACTTTTGTGAAGATTATGTTCAGTGTATTTTATTGTGACGAAAATCCAAGAACAGAGGTGAAATATTAACATCTTTTTGTTACATTTGTAATAAAGCTTGAAACATTGAGAGTACATATTTGAACCAGGTGTTGTTGAATGGTTGCACAGATTGATGCTGTGGTGGCGCTGAGTGATGTTGTGATGGCGAACGAGTGATGCTGTGGTGTTCAGTGATGCTGTGGTAGCGCATAGTGATGTTGTGGTGCCCCTGAGTGATGCTGTATGCTATGCTATGTTTTGTTTTGCTATCCTATGTTTTGTTTTGTTATGCTATGCTATGTTTTGCTATCCTATGCTTTGATTTGTTATGCTATGCTGTGTTTTGTTATGCTATGCTATGTTTTGTTATGCTATGCTATGTTTTGTTATGTTATGCTTTGTTATGCTATGTTTTGTTATGCTATGCTATGTTTTGTTGTGTTTTATTATGCTATGCTTTGTTTTGCTATGCTATGTTTTGTTATGCTATGCTATGTTTTGTTGTGTTTGGTATGCTATATTTTGCTGTGCTATTATATGTTTTGTTTTGCTATGATATGTTTTGTTGTGTTTTGTTAAGCTATGCTATGTTTTGTTGTGTTTTGCTATGTTTTGTTATGCTATGTGTTGTTGTGTTTTGTTATGCTATGTTTTGTTGTTATGCTATGTTTTGTTATGCTATGCTATGGTTAGTTTTGCTATCCTTTGTTTTGTTATTCTATGCTATGTTTTGTTTTGTTATGCTATGCTATGTTTTGTTGTGTTTTGCTATGCTATGCTTTGTTATGCTATGCTATGTTTTGTTATGCTATGCTATGTTTTGTTGTGTTTTATTATGCTATGCTTTATTTTGCTATGCTATGTTTTGTTATGCTATGTTTTGTTTTGTTATGCTATGCTATGCTTTGTTATGCTATGCATTGTTATGCTATGTTTTGCTATGCTATGCTATGCTTTGTTTTGTTATGCTATGCTATGCTGTGTTTTGTTATGCTATGCTATGCTATGTTCTGTTGTGTTTTGTTACGCTATGCTATGTTTTGCTATGCTTTGCAATGCTATGTTTTGTTATGTATACTATGTTTTGTTATGCTATGCTATGTTTTGTTTTGCTATCCTATGCTTTGTTTTGTTATGCTATGCTATGTTTAGTTTTGCTATCCTATGCTTTGTTTTGTTATGCTACGCTATGTTGTGTTGTGTTTTGTTATGCTATGCTATGTTTTGTTGTGTTGTGCTATGCTATGCTTTGTTATGCTATACTATGTTTTGTTATGCTATGCTATGTTTTGTTATGTTATGCTTTGTTATGCTATGTTTTGTTATGCTATGCTATGTTTTGTTGTGTTTTATTATGCTATGCTTTGTTTTGCTATGCTATGTTTTGTTATGCTATGCTATGTTTTGTTGTGTTTGGTATGCTATATTTTGCTGTGCTATTATATGTTTTGTTTTGCTATGATATGTTTTGTTGTGTTTTGTTAAGCTATGCTATGTTTTGTTGTGTTTTGCTATGTTTTGTTATGCTATGTGTTGTTGTGTTTTGTTATGCTATGTTTTGTTGTTATGCTATGTTTTGTTATGCTATGCTATGGTTAGTTTTGCTATCCTTTGTTTTGTTATTCTATGCTATGTTTTGTTTTGTTATGCTATGCTATGTTTTGTTGTGTTTTGCTATGCTATGCTTTGTTATGCTATGCTATGTTTTGTTATGCTATGCTATGTTTTGTTGTGTTTTATTATGCTATGCTTTATTTTGCTATGCTATGTTTTGTTATGCTATGTTTTGTTTTGTTATGCTATGCTATGCTTTGTTATGCTATGCATTGTTATGCTATGTTTTGCTATGCTATGCTATGCTTTGTTTTGTTATGCTATGCTATGCTGTGTTTTGTTATGCTATGCTATGCTATGTTCTGTTGTGTTTTGTTACGCTATGCTATGTTTTGCTATGCTTTGCAATGCTATGTTTTGTTATGTATACTATGTTTTGTTATGCTATGCTATGTTTTGTTTTGCTATCCTATGCTTTGTTTTGTTATGCTATGCTATGTTTAGTTTTGCTATCCTATGCTTTGTTTTGTTATGCTACGCTATGTTGTGTTGTGTTTTGTTATGCTATGCTATGTTTTGTTGTGTTGTGCTATGCTATGCTTTGTTATGCTATACTATGTTTTGTTATGCTATGCTATGTTTTTTTGTGTTTTATTATGCTATGCTTTGTTTTGCTATGCTATGTTTTGTGATGCTATGTTTTGTTATGCTATGCTTTGTTATCCTATGTTTTGTTATGCTATGCTAAGCTTTGTTTTGTTATGCTATGCTATGCTGTTTTGTTAGGCTATTCTATGTTTTGTTGTGTTTTGTTACGTTATGCTATGTTTTGCTATGCTTTGCACTGCTATGTTTTGTTATGTATGCTATGTTTTGTTGTGTTTTGTTATGCTATGCTATGTTTTGTTGTGTTTTGCTATGTTTTGTTATGCTATGCTTTGTTTTATGCTATGCTATGTTTTGTTCTGCTATGCTTTGTTATGTTATGCTATGCTTTGTCTTGTTATGATATGTTTTGTTATGCTATGTTTTGTTGTGTTTTGATATGCTACGCTATGCTTTGTTGTGTTTTGCTATGCTATGTTTTGTTTTGTTATGCTATGTTTCGTTTTGCTATCCTATGCTTTGTTTTGTTATGCTATGCTATGTTTTGTTATGTTATGCTGGTGAGGGTGTGTGAGTGAGGGTGAGGGGGTGTGAGGGTGAGGGTGTGAGGGTGTGAGGGTGAGGAGGTGCAAGGGTGTGTGAGGGGGTGAGGGTGTGTGTGAGGGTGAGAGGGGGTGAGGGTGTGAGGGTGAGGGGGTGTGAGGGGGTGAAGGTGTGTGAGGGTGAGGGGGTGTGAGGGTAAGGGGGTGGAGGGTGAGGTTGTGTGAGGGGGTGTGAGGGTGAGGGGGTGTGAGGGCGAGGGGGTGTGAGGGTGAGGGTGTAAGGGTGAGAGGGTGAGGGTGTGTGAGGGTGAGTGTGTGGGTGTGTGAGGGTGAGGGTGTGAGGGTGGGGGTGTGTGAGGGTGAGGGTGTGTGAGGGTGAGGGTGTGTGAGGATGAGGAAGGTGAGGGTGAGAGGGTGTGAGGGTGTGTGAGGGTGAGGGGGTGTGAGGGTGAAAGGGTGAGGGGGTGTGAGGGTGTGTGAGGGCGAGTGAGGGTGTATGAGGGTGAGGGTGTGTGAGGGTGAGGGGGTGTGAGGGTGTGATGGTGAGGGGGTGTGAGGGTGAGGGGGTGTGAGGGTGAATGGGTGTAAGGGTGAGGGGTGTGAGGGTGAGGGGGTGTGAGGGTGAGGGGGGTGTGAGGGTGAGAGGGGGTGAGAGGGTGTGTGAGGGTGAGAGGGGTTGAGAGGGTGTGTGAAGGCGTGTGAGGGTGAGAGGGTGAGTGAGGGTGAGGGTGAGGGTGTGTGAGGGTGAGAGGGATGTGAGGGTGTGAGGGTGAGTCAGAGTGTGTGAGGGTGGTTGAGGGTGAGTGAGGGTGTGTGAGGGTGAGGGTATGTGAGGGTGAGGGTGTGTGTGGGTGAGGATGAGGGGGTGTGAGGGTGATATAGTATGAGAGTGGGTGGTGTGAGGGTGAGGAGGTGTGTGAGGGTGAGGGGGTGTGAGGGGGTGAGTGAGGGTGAGGGTGAGGAGGTGAGGGTGTGAGGGTGAGGGTGGGTGAGGGAGAGTGAGGGTGTGTGAGGGTGAGGAGGTGTGAGGGTGAGGGTCCGAAGTAAATGGTGGCAGGGCAGACATCATAAGACAGAGAGAAGAGACTGCGTTGTGTGTGCATTGGTCAGTTTCAGAATCAGGAGGGGCAGAGTCAGCACAGTCTGCGAGGGATCAACATGTCTAGAGGCAAAGTATTGCGGATGTAGCATTGCAGCTAGCAAGTCGAGTGTTTTTAAGCTGAGTGTCCCTAGAGAGATGGCAGCACAGCAACAGCATTTGAGGAGCAAGGCTACTGTAAACATGCACGGTAGGCTTTCATTTTCGCCCAGAAAAAAACGAGAAAGGTGCAGTGAACGCCAAACAAAACACGACTTCCCTGCGAAATGGATGCAAAAAAACCAAGCTCTCGGCATTGTTGTGGCGGAGGGGCGGGGGAGCACATTTCTTTGAAGTCTGATGCCAAGGCTCACACAAATGGTGGTGTGCGATGTGCATGCGGGGGAGGCGGGGGAGCGGCAGTTTTTGAAGTCTGATGCTGAGGCACAGACAAATGGTGGTGTGTGAAGTGGCTGGCTCTATGCACGTGCATAACTCACATGAACTGTACGCGATCCGCAGGCTAGGTAGACTTTTCTGTTCCACTTACTATAATCTCGCCTATATTACCCTGCGGGATATAATAGGCGAGACCTAAAAACAATGACAAAGCTAATATTTCCTAAAAGCGAGGCCTATTGGCTTTGAGAATGCTCGTTTGCAAGTTGTTCACCAGTCTCTTTCTCTGCTCTGTCTCATGCTTGATCATGTTTTCTGTTTATTTTTTGAACCCCCTGTATTTGCTTCGTTCTCGCGAAAGTCTTGCTCTGCCTGTTTTTCAACATGTCCTCTCTCTGGCGCAACCTCCATTTCAAGTTATTAGTCGCTTCTGTCTTTGTTCCATTCAATTCATTCATTCATTTAGTGGCGCGGTTCACCAGTTTACTATCATTGCACGCGTTTAGTTATTGCAGTATAACTTCACAGATAAGTGTTTTCTTTATAGCTGATGGAGTCTCGAGCTGACAGGCAATCTGCCGCCTACTCTGCGCATTTGTGGTTCATCTCTTGATCTGTCAGCTCGGTGCAGTTAGCGATGATACTGGGGTTTCCTTATCATGCAGTTTCCTGTGTATTCATAGGTGCTGCAGGGTATGAGAAAGGTATCTGGGTTTCTAGGACGCCCTGGTCACGTGGCTGACATATTTGGTCTCCTACTTTCTTTCTAGGTGTCTCTCTCCCTTTCTGCCACTGATTCTACATTTATTCCTTAGTTGCCTCGGTGTGATTGTCATTTTGACATGGATTCAGGTACTGTGTTTCTTCTTCTTTACTGGGTGCACGCTTCGTTTTCCTGTCCTGGAATCCTGGAAGATTCCATTCCGCAGGTGGGGGGTTTGTTTTTCCATTTTGTTCCCTTTACGGAAACTTTTTCAGTTCTCTGGAGAAAAGCTGGAATTTTCCCCTCTGTTTTTGTGTGTCAAGGAGAAGGTGCCCTGCTGGTTCTGCTCAGCAGGCACTATTGAGGGCATTCCTGTACCTTTCAGTGCTTGTTTGCAGAACAGAAAGCACAAGCCTTCTGTTGGGCTGGACTCCCACTTGATGCAACTCTTGCTGCGGGTTTGGCCCCCGACATCACCGCCAGTGCCCACAGGAATATTGGTCTGAAACCTCATCAAGTGATTTCACCCAGAGCATCGCTCCATGGTTCGTTTCTAGGCGCTTTTCTTTTAAGAGTGGAATGTTCGTGCGGCCGGCTCTCGGAGGTATTTCATTGCTTGAATTTAGTTTCCAGATCTCGTCAGTGTTATTCTGAAAGAATTCATTTTGTGTTGCGTTATATACAGTTTTATATTAATCACATACATCTTACTTTGAGTTTGTTCTGAGAGATTACAACTTTGGCTTTTGCTTTGTTTATTTCTAAACCCAATAGGTTGCACTAGTTTTGTATTGTTGAGCCTTTGTTATAGGGCACGGCCCAGTGTTATTAAAAGTCGGGCCGCGCTGCACTGTGTGAAAACCTGCATCCTTCCACTGGGAGAACCAGAAAACATGTGGGTGTCCCTTTTAGGAAGAGTCACTCACTGGTGACGTCATCACCCATGCTTGCACAAAGCTGGTCTTTTACCATGAGGCTAAGGGTTGCGCGCGCCAAGCCAACACTATACAGCATCTCTGGCATGCCATCTTCTAGCACAAATGTCTGCTTGAGGACAACCTCTCGGAGGTAAAGTGTGTGCACTATGTAACTCCACAGAACTTGCACATCTGAAGCACCAGAGTGTCGCTCAATATTTGGCTTGCCCATTTTATTTGAAGTGGTTTTATTTATTGCCAGGTCGTGCTTCTCTGGCGCATCTTCCCGAGCATACATGACATTTTAGAGGAGTTTGTGCTGGTCCTGCCCTGTTATGCCATTTAAACAGTGCTTTAAATGGGCCGGTACTCACCGGTACTGAGTACTGGCACTTCAGAATTTTCAGGCCCTCAGTACCGGCACTTTTTTATTAGCCACAGAGAGTACCGGTACCCTATTAAACGGGACTGCAGGCTCCGGTTATGTCTCCCCTATTGCACAGGATAGATGATGCCATGCTTCTCAGGAGCTTGTAAGGGCGCCAAGCCTCTTACAGAGTCCCTGCTGGTGATTCCAGCAGCGCCCATGTGAATGGCCTGAGACAGCAAGGGTCTGATCGGGCTTGCCTTGCGTCACGCTCACCTGGTCACGCTGTGATTAACAGTGCAGGGTCTCGACAGACCCTTCCCTGATGATCACATGCGCAACGACAGTTCAGCTGAAAGTGCTTTAGCCTCACCCCTGCACCTCTCAATCAGGTGTGTAAATGGGTTCAGAAGACAGCCAAAGCCGGTTTTCTTTGCATTTTTTTGTTCAGGACAGGAGCTGCTTCTCTTTGTGAGCCCCTCCAACATTAATCACTGTGTTAATAAAGTAATTTGCATAATCCAAGTGCCTTCTTCCGTGTCCGTGCCCCCCCATGATAATCATCTATAGTTTTCATTTTTTATCCCGTTTGCATATATGCATATTATGTCTGGCAGGTCCCGTGGATACGTCTTGTTAATAAAGTAATTAGCATAATCCAAGTGCCTTCTTCCGTGTTCGTGCCCCCCCATGATAATTATCTACAGTTGAAATTTTTATCCCGTTTGGCCCCGTCCCGTGGATACATCTTGTTAATATGTAATTTGAATAATTCAGTGACATCATCATGTCATGCTGTCATCTTCCGCGTTTGGCTAATATTTTAAAATGTGCATCCCATCTCCCATGGCTAATAGTTTTAAATGTGATCCCAGTTATAAAGTAATTGGCATGATTCCGTGACGTCATCATGTCATGCTGTCAACTTCCGTGTTCGAGCATCCTATCTCCCATGGCTAATATTTTCAAATTTGCATTTTATTTGCATAATCCAAGTGCCTTCTTCCGTGTTCTTGCCCTCCCATGATAATTATCTACAGTTGAAATGTTTATCCTGTTTGGCCCGTCTCGTGGATACGTCTTGTTAATAAAGTAATTTTAATAATTCCGTGACGTCATCATGTCGTGCTGTCATCTTCCATGTTTGTTTGCGCATCCCATCTCCCATGGCTAATAGTTTTAAGTGTAATCCCGGTTATAAAGTAATTGGTATAATTCAGTGATGTCATCATGTTGTGCTGTCATCCACCCATACACACAGATAGATACAGACGGACAGACACACCCACACACACAGACACACAGACGCAGACACACATGCAGACACACACACGCACACCCAGACACACGCACACCCAGACACACGCACACCCACACGCACACAGACAGACGCACACAGACACACACACACTGCAGAACAAAATACTGGCCAGATGGCAAACTTAGGGGATGAGTACAGAATGGAGGGGAGAAAAGGAGACAAGTAGGGAAATAAACAGTGAGGAAATTGAAGACTTGTGGAGAGAGTAAGCAAAAGGTGGGAAGAAGAGAAGCAGAACTAGGGAGATAAGCTTAGAGGCTGGGTAAAGATGAGATGCGAATGGAGAGGACATGCCTATGTAAAGCCATGGAACCAGGAAGAGCCTGGTCATAGGGATAAGGGCAGTGGCATTGTTTTAAATGTGTGCAGTAGCACGTCTCTACTGCTGAGGAGAGAACCAATACTCATGAAAGGTAGGCTCACTGGCTGCTAGTTCTGGTGAGCACGAGGCAGCAATGGTTGGAACCTATTTGACAGCCACGGCGCTTCTATAGTCCTGAGCAGAACCGCTGTTGAACTATTCAGATTGGGATCATTTGCACCATGTCGCTGTGTTTACCATCACACAGTTTTGACAGTGGAGGGCCCGTTTAGGCCCTGTGCTGTTAATCACATTCCCACTATTGTGTGCATTTGGACAAACACAGGTATGGAGTCAGAACATGGACTGCAGCAATTTAGAAAGTCATGGGAGGTAAGGAGTTTAAAATGGCTTTAATCCCACCTGAGACTTTTTGTGAGTGTTTGCTTATGTCTGTGTGCTTGCCGACTTGTGTGTGCCTGTTTTTCTGTGAGAGAAAAGTGAGGGAAAGAGGGAGAGAATCAGGACACTCAGGAGATTTTAGAGGGAGTGTGTGTGAGTGAGTGTGTGTGAGTGTGTGTGTATGTGAGTGTGTGTGTGTGTGTGTGTGTATGTATGCCTGAGAGTAGATAGTATTGTGCCAAACAACAACAAAAAAGCAGTATGGCATTAAAAAGCAGCAAATATTACAAAACGAGGAACTGTTCACATATCATCCTGTTTGGATTTCATTTTGTGTAACGAGTTAACCTGTTTCGTTTACATACACATATTTTTCATGTGTTTTTATAGTGGCTGCAACTGGTACAGAATTCATTATGTATCATCATATGTTGCTCTTAGCTCCGCCCGTAGCCCCGCCCACTTGCCACACCTCTAGCTCATATTAATGAGTACCTGCACTTATTTTTTCCCATTTAAAGCACTGCATTTAAACAGACCTAAAAGAGGTTTGCACACCCTTATGTCGGTGTACTCGCATCATCCTAATGGTGTGAAATGTATGTTTCATGCAAAAGTTAATTTTGGTGCTGTGGTGCCACTTTGCGTCACACGAGTGCAAAGACAAAAGAACAGTAAATCTGAACCCGATACTTGGGACAGACGGACCGGCGATCTGCAGAGAGCAAGCAGCTCATTTCTCAGCCCTTTTATGCTGCGTTTAGTTTGTGAGTACGTTGCTTTATGTCACACAACTTCCCATATGCAGCTTTGAATGTATTTCAGGAAGGGTCCTGTGTGCCAGATTAAGTCAAGTGCCTTTTGGAAACCAACAAAGTTTGCAAGAATAGGGTCCGTGTAGGGCATGGACATATTTGTTTATTAGGGTGTGTACTAAAAGGATGCTGTTGGTTTCACCAGCCACTCTTTCTGGTCTCCCCTTTGTACATTTTCATCAGCATCACTTGCTATTCTGCCCGCTCCGTTTGCAGTTTACAACAGTGTCTTCCTGTATTTCTACAGGCCTTCCTGCTCCTATGACCTTCAGCCTCTGCCTTGAACCTCTTATGCTTGAGATCTTTTTATAGGTTTCTTTCCCACTTTCTATATCTTTCAGTTTTTATCTCTGTAGGTGAAATTTTAATGATGCTGAGGAATTTGCGAAATTAAACCATTATGCCACATCGCATAATTATGCTCCAATCGCAGCAAGATTTTATGGCGAATAATGTGAACAAACGAAAAACTTGTGTTTTGTAGCTATTTTTACCACAAAATGTGTCCTTGCGTCAAAAATTGGTGCTTGGGCTCATTTTGAGCTATTATGTAGCACAAAATGACAAATTCACACTTTGCATAATTACACGTATTTCTCCCAAAATTGCACATAATTAGATGAAAGCAAATTACTCACATTTCGCACACCCGAATTCCCCTCATCTATGCTTTCACCATTCTCTCCATTCTATATGCCCTTATGCCCTAGAAGATGTACATAATTGTCCCACTTATTTTTCCACTCTCTCTTACTCTTTCTCTTGTGCATTCAGACTTAGCATGGTGTTCACAAGCCTCACTCTCTTGTATCCTCCCCAAGTTCACTATTCTTCATTGGCCAAGGTAAATAAAAACATGCTCAAGTGAAAACTTAGTAAAAACGTAGTTTTTTAAAATCCAAATGAATGTGCAAAATAAAAATAATAGCCTCAAGCTAAAACCCCTAAGCAGCCTTTTTCGATTTGGGGTCTATGAAATTTGTGTAATTTGCTGTTGTGTACTTACATGAAATTTTGGAGAAATCATATAGGGCGAAATTACGCGTAATTACACAAAGTGCAAAACCGGAATTTGAATCTACATTTTAGAGTGAAATGTGTCCTCATTTCACGCTATAAAAATAGGGCAAAATACACAGGAGCTGCAAATAGCTGCCTCTTGTATGTGATCATCCGCATTGTTCCCGTGTACTAGTGCTAACTTTTTGTGGTGAATGACACATAATTATGGGACTTAGGGTAATAGAGCAATTTTGGGTATTTTGTGTAACAAGCATAACTAAAAATTACTGAAATTTTGTGAGATTACGTCCATGTAATGTAAATTTCGCTGTGGCCTAGTTTTGCCTAGATCTCTCCTTCTGCATGTTTCCATGGTCTCTCTTTCTTGTAATCCATAAAAGCAGTTTATCCTCTTTATATTTTTAGCCTTTCTTTTTTGTATCCTCTGTCTGCCCCGCCTCACCACTGTCTCTTTCTCGCTCTGTTTTCAGGGTTATCCTCCCGATATCACAGAAGGGGCGTCGCCTGCCAGCTCCCTGAAGTTTGATTGCAGCAAGGAACCTGGAACTTGCTCCAAATGCGTTTCATAGCACGGCAGAGGGATGTTCCGGACCTTTCACCTAAGTGTCCTGCTGGTACTCATGTTCCTCTGCCAGGTACATCCCCACTGGCATTTTTACCCATCTTGTTTCCTTGCCAGATACCCCAGTAGTTGTCCTCTTTGTTTTTTACCCGCTGCCAAACGTGTTCCTCTTCCAGGTATGCCCTGCTACCACACCTGTCCTCTCCTGGGTATACACACCACACCCCAGTGCCTCGTCAAGGTATCTACGCTACTGCCCCTGTGCCTCTTCCACTAGTACATATTGGTCTCTTGCGGGTATTATCCCCACCACCACACCTGTGTCTCTCCTAGGTATCCATCACTAGCACACCCGTTCCGCTTTCAGGATTCCTCCACCGACATACATTGGTCTCTTCAAGGTACTATCCTCACCACTGCACCTATGCCTCTTCTAGATATCCGTCATTGGCACACCTGTTCCTGGATTCCTCCACCAACAAACATTGGTCTCTTTAAGGGACTATGCCCACCACCGCACCTATGCCTCTTCTAGATATCCGTCATTAGCACACCTGTTCCTGGATTCCTCCACCAACAAACATTGGTCTCTTTAAGGGACTATGCCCACCACCGCACCTATGCCTCTTCTAGGTGTCTGTCGCTGGTGGACCTGTTCGCGTTCATGGAATCCCCCCACCAACACACATTGGTCTCTTCCAGGTACAATGCCTAGCTCCACACCTGTGCCTCTCCTAGGTATCCCTCACTAGCACACTGTTCCTGGATTCCTCCACCAAACACATTGGTCTCTTTAAGGGACTATGCCCACCACCGCACCTATGCCTCTTCTAGGTGTCTGTCGCTGGTGGACCTGTTCGCGTTCATGGAATCCCCCCACCAACACACATTGGTCTCTTCCAGGTACAATGCCTAGCTCCACACCTGTGCCTCGCCTAGGTGTCCCTCACTGGCACACCTATTCCTCTTCCAGATATCTTCCACCTGTACATATTGGTCTCTTCCAGGTACAATGCCTAACTCCACACCTGTGCCTCTTCCAGATATCTTCCACCAGTACATATAAGTCACTTCCAGGTACAATGCCTAATTCCACACCTGTGCCTCTTCCAGATATCTTCCACCAGTACATATTGGTCTCTTCCGGGTACTATCCCCACAATCACACCTGTGCCTCTTCTCGGTATCCCTCACTAGCACACCTGTTCCTCTTCCAGATATCTTCCACCGGTACATATTAGTCTCTTTCGGGTACTATCCCCACAATCACACCTGTGCCTCTTCTAGGTATCCCTCACTAGCACACCTGCTCCTCTTCCAGATATCTTCCACCAGTACATATTGGTCTCTTCCTGGTACAATGCCTAACTCGACACCTGTGCCTCTTCCAGATATCTTCCACCGGTACATATTGGTCTCTTCCAGGTGCAATGCCTAACTCCACACTTGTGCCTCTTCCAGCTATCTTCCACCAGTACATATTGGTCTCTTCCGGGTACTATCCCCACCACAACACCTGTGCCTCTCCTAGGTATTCCTCACTAGCACACCTGTTTCTCTTCCAGATATCTTCCACCGGTACATATTGGACTCTTCCGGGTACTATCCCCACCACCACGCCTGTGCCTCTTCTAGGTATTCCTCACTAGCACACCTGTTCCTCTTCCAGATATCTTCCACCGGTACATATTGGTCTCTTCCAGGTACAATGCCTAACTCCACACCTGTGCCTCTTCCAGATATCTTCCACCTGTACATATTGGTCTTTTCCAGGTACTTTCCCCATCACCAAACCTGTGCCTCTGCTAGGTATCCCTCACTAGCACATCTGTCCCTCTTCCAGATATCTTCCACCAGTACATATTGGTCTCTTGCGGGTACTATCCCCACCACCACACCTGTGCCTCTTCTAGGTATCCCTCACCACCACACTTGTGCCTCTTCTAGATATCTTCCACCTGTACACATTGGTCGCTTCCAGGTTCAATGCCTAACTCCACACCTGTTCCTCTTCTAGGTATCCATCATTAGCACACCTGTTCCTGGATTCCTCCACCAACACACATTGGTCTCTTTCCGGTACTATGCCCACCACCACACCTGTGCCTCTCCTAGGTATCCCTCACTAGCACACCTGTTCCTCTTCCAGATACCTTCCACTAGTACATATTGGTCTCTTGCGGGCACTATCCCCACCAGCACACCTGTGCCTTACCTAGGTATCCCTCACTAGCTCACCTGTTCCTCTTCCAGAAATCTTCCACCAGTACATATTGGTCGCCTCTAGGTACAATTCCTAACTCCACACCTGTGCCTCTTCCACATATCTTCCGCCAGTACTTATTGGTCTCTTCCGGGTACTATTCCCACCACCACACCTGTGCCTCTTCTGGGTATTCCTCACTAGCACACCTGTTCCTCTTCATGATATCTTCCACCGGTACATAATGGTCTCTTCCGGGTACTCTCCCCACCACCAAACCTGTGCCTCTCCTAGATAGCCCTCACTAGCACACCTGTTCCTCTTCCAGATATCTTCCACCTGTACATATTGGTCTCTTCCGGGTACTAACCCCACCACCACACCTGTGCCTCTTCTAGGTACCCCTCACTAGCACACCTGTTCCTCTTCCAGATATCTTCCACTGGTACATATTGGTCTCTTCCAGGTACTATCCCCACCATCAAACCTGTGCCTCTCCTAGATAGCCCTCACTAGCACACCTATTCCTCTTCCAGATATCTTCCACTGGTACACATTGGTCTCTTCCAGGTACTAAGCCCACCTCCACACCTGTGCCTCTTCTAGATATCCATTACTAGCAGACCTGCTCGTCTTCCATGTATCCTACACCAGCACACATGGGCCTTGTGCCTGTATAATCCAAGCTACCACATCGCTTGTAGGTATTCCCTTCTACTACATATGTTCCTCTTTCAGGTGACCCTCCAGCAGCACGTTGGACATCTTCCCAGTATTATCCCTGCCATCTCACTTCTAGATGTCCCCCATTAGTACACTGTTCCTCCTCCTCCTGCTAGCATACATTGGAAAACCATAAACGATGATATGGGTAAATGGACTAACCACAAATAGTCTCTAATACAAACATTATTTATGATTATAAACTGCTCATTGTAACTATGTGTAGTGACATAGACTTTTACAAGTAAGCGTTTTCCATGTTTCGTGTTCACCACAATTGTGCCCCTTCAAGGTATCCCTGCGACAGCACCTCTGCCTCTTATAGGAACCCTCCCATTATCTCACCGTTCCTCTTCCAGGTGTCCTCTGCCAGCACACCCAGGTTTCTTCTAGGTATCACCCGCTAACACTCTGTTTATCTGGTACGGTCATCAGGTTGGTAGTCGAGCCTAACCACTGCTATTCCAATTACTCTCTGCCACATACTTAAGTGCTAACTTCATGTTCATGCTCCCGGGATAAGTATGCATTGGCATTTAAATTATGCAGACCTAGGGCCATATGTAGGTAATTTCGAAATACAGATTCCTAAATACCGAATTTTACCGAATCGGTATTTAGGAATCGGTATTTCCTATACGTAATAAATCAGAAAATATTACTAAATATTTACCGATTCAACAATACCAATCAGTATTCCCGAATCGGTAAATACCAAATCGGTAAATATTACCGAATCGGAAAATACCAAATCGGTAATTACCGAATCGGAAATTCAAAAGAACAGCAATTGAGAAATCAGCCACCCAACCAGGAAGTGGCCACACCCAGGCAGGTGCACACAATCAGAACCTTCTGGAGAGGCTGTGATTGCAGAGGAGAGAAACAGAGCCACTGCCAGAACTTTGTCTGCAAAACTTTCACCATGGCCAGCCAGGACACAGGAAGAGAAGGAGGGGAAAGGAAAAGAAAACTTAAATTCAATCCAAAGGAACTGCAGATCCTTGTGGAGGAGGTCGTGAAGCAGCATACAAAGCTGTTTGGAAAGCAGTCCCTGCAAGTTGCAGCGTCTGAAAAAAGAAAAATCTGACTTGCAATCCAGTCGCAGGTGAATGCCATCGGAGTGACCCCCCTGGGACATTGAAGTGCTAAAGAAGCGGTGCTACGACATCAAGATCATCACCAAAAAGAAGATGGCAGATGGCAGAACTAAAAAAACAAGCCAGCCACACAGGAGGAGGAAGGAACAGGGCACCTGCCCTGACAGATCTTGATCAGCTCTTGGAGTCCACGATAGAGCCGCAAAGTGTCTGTGGAATTGGGGATGCAGACAGCTCTGCCAGAGCTGCTTCCAAACAAGGAAAGAAGCATGCACATCATTGTGCACCCTCCTTCCCCTATCCCAAATCCCCAATTAGGCTATGTGAATCCCACTCCGGTACAAGTTTTTGTTCAGACCAGCAATGCATTATGGGAGATGTAGTCAGTGAAACCCCTATCATGCCAGGAATTTCACTGAAGAACAAGGCATGTGAGACACATCAACGATAAGCAGGCAGAGGACAATGAGATAGTGTGGCAGACATGTAATTTATTATTATTGCAATACAGGGAAGCAGGAACATTGAGCTAATGTACAATTTCTGTCCACAGGCGAGACATCGCACAGGACAGCTCAGGACAAGGGAGAGAGGGCACCCCGGAAGGACATCACTGAGTAGGCCAGTACGAGTGTAGGGTACACAATACCACCACAGCAGCCTCACCACCACAGCCAGCTTCACCACCACAGCCCGCCTCACCAGCAGCAACACCACCTGCAGTGGTTCGACCTAGGAGGCCTGCAGCTGCCAGACTGCCGGAGTTTGAGTCCTCTTCAGAAGACTCGAGGTGGGGTACATCTACTGTGCCACTGGATAGCAGCAATGCTGGTTTGCTGTCCACTGCTGAGGGAGCACACACAGGTGCCAGACGTCGCCGCAGGGCTCCTGAGAGCAGTCCACCTCCACAGGGTGAGAGCCATGGTGTCTTCGGAGGGCTGGAGGCGAACATGGTAAAGGTGCAGTGCCTACAAGGCAAGGCAATCCAGTCAGTCCAGCGACAAATGAAGCGCCTAAATGACAACATGAGCAACATTGATAAGGGCATTGGCTCAATGGCTGAGGGAATGAAGGAGATGGCTGAGGGCATGCGGGACATGTCCCAGTCAGTGATGCTGCTGTGCAGCAAGATGGATGAGGACAGGCTAACACGGCGCAGGGAGAGGCAGAAGTTGGAACGCCATACAAGGGCATTGAACCACCTAGCAACTGCCACATCTCTACCCTGTACACGCTCCGTGGCCATGCAGGAGGAGCTGGCACACTGCAGCACTGATGTCTCAAGGGGGCTGGTAAGGGTAACCAGTGCACTTGAAGTGCTGCTGACTACACAGTCTGCCACTACTGGTGCTGTGGAAATTGGGGACAGCTCAGTGATGGCCAGTCAGAGCAGCATTACCCCCTACAACAGACACCCGGAGGAGCAGCAGACGGCATCGGGCTGGCACTGGGTCCACAGCCAGTGAGGACCGCCAGTTGATGGCATCCAGCACTGTTGTGCGTGGCCGAAGATGCTGATGCAGCCCGCACATTCAAAACTAAATTGGGTGAAGTAACCCATGATTTCCCTCGAGGGATGTCACAAATTTGACTTGCAAGTTTGGCCGTTTGTGTTGTGGTGTAGTGCACAGATATTAAAACTATGTCATCTACATACAACAACAGGCTGTGTCTCCTTACTTACTTAAAAATAGTTGCGTGTGATCTCTGTCCGTCTTAGTCTCCCATCTGTTGCTGGCGCTACTCCTGTTGCGTTGGGCTCTGGCTGTGCAAGTTCATCATCATTGTCCTCAAAATAAGTTAAGTCAACTTCTTTACCTTTCTTTGTGGCAAGGTTGTGCAGCATAGCACAGGTTGCAATGATTTTTCAGCAGATGATGTGTGTGTACTGACGTGCGCCTCTGCTTTTGTGGAGGAAGCAGAACCTGCTTTTCAATAGTCCAATTGTGCGCTCCACAACGTTGGGTGTTGATTTGTGTGCCACATTGTAACGGCTCTCACTCTAGGTTGATGGGTTTAGGTAGGGAGTGAGGACAAATGACCGCACAGCATATGCGCTATCGCCTAGGTGGGAAAGAGAGTGCCATTAGTTACATTCACCTAAACACATTCAGCTGCCGTATCTATCAGGGTGTGTCACAGTGATTTACCTAGCAGGTATCCTTCCCCAAATTCTCCTGCAGCCAGGCATGGGTAGATCCCATTGTTCTGGAAAATGTAAGAGTTGTGGGTGCTCCCAGGAAACTTGGCCACAATGTCGGTGATTATGTTGCCAGCATCACAGATTACCTGCACATTTATGAAGTGGGTGGACTTTCTGTTCCTGTAGATATACTCAGTGGCTGCTGGTGGGCAGATTGGAATGTGTGTGCCATCAATACAGCCTATGACATGCGGAAACTGTGCCATCTGGTAAAAGTCTGTCTTGGTTTTCAGCAGTTCCGCCTGTGTGTTTGGGAAGCTAATGTAGTGATGCATTCTCTGCACATGGCATCCAGGAACTTTCTGAAGAAACGGGACAGGCAACTCTGAGACACCCCGCCTACTGCTGCTATCACCCCCTGATAACTGCCAGATGCGAGTAGAAGTAGGCTACAGAGAACCTGCACATGTGGTGGTATGGCGTGCGCCCTTGGTGTTGGGTACTCCAGGAGTGGGTGCAGGTCCCTTATCAAGTCCAGGATGGTATGGGGGTGTAGCCTGTACCTTTCATGGATCTCAGCCTCAGTCGGTTGGAAGAGTGTGATGCGCTGTCTGTAAATGCGCTCCTCCCGTCTCCAGATCCTCACTCCTGCTGCCTGTAGACGTAGCCGCCTTGCAATCACATAGAAAGCCGCCATGGTGATCACACTGTTGCATTTTGGGATTGCTTATATACACTGTTGCTGATTACCACCTGCTTTCAGTCAGTGTTAATTACCGACTCTTAAATACCAAATTTCATGAAATTCGGTATTACCAAATTTACCTACATCTCTTTTCTCGTTTTTACCGTTTCTTAATTACCGATTCGGTAAATAAGGTATCAGTAATTCAGATTCGGTCATTTTGAATTCGGTAATGATGAATCGGTATTTACCGATTCATAATTACCGAATCCTTATTTTTGGCCTCCTACATCTCAATTGCCTAAATACTGGTCGGTAACAGGAAATTTACCGAATTTCGTCCGTTACCGACCGGCATTTAGATACCTACTTAAGGCCCCTAGCGGGGTAGCAATGGAGCACATACATTAATGGGGGATATTGGGACATAATATAGGATCATTTACTACATCAATTATGGATTTATATGTTTTACCTGCACTATTCTATTACATTTGAGATATTCACAACTACATTACATTTCAATCATATTTATATTTTTAAGCAAAAGGAGATTTTGGACCTGACTCACAAAGGTACAATTGCACTTCTGTGTAAGCTCACAGTTTTTTTGCTATTCATAAACTATGAGTTTAATTTTACTAATGGGAATTTTACGACTGCAGAGGCTGGGCTCTCATGGCGGTGACTCCACGCATAAAAAGACAGGCTAGTCCTATCTATTTATGTGCAGAGTTTTCCACCCCAACTGCTTAGTCTCTAGAATAGTAAAATTACTATTAGTAAAATTTGACTCCAAGTTTGTGAATACCCCAAAAATTGGTCACACAATTTGCAATCAGAAGTTAGTGACTGGATAAGAACTGAGGTCCCAACAACTAAGCAACAGTTGGAAAAAGGTGGAACTTTGGTGCGCATCCGATATGTTAATCTCACTCTCACCTAAGCAACAGTAGGGAAAGCACTGGACTTTGGAAGACTCCAATGTAAATAACATTAGGGAAAGTGTTGGACTTTGGAGGGGGTCAGATTTACTATTCTGACTCCAATCTGAGCCCCAGTAGGGAAAGTGTTGAGCTTTGGATTGGTCAGATTTACAATGTCCAAGACAACGTAAGCAAAAGTATAGAAAGTGTTGGACTTTGGAGGGTCAGAGTTACTATTTCATTCTAACCCATGAAACAGGTCGGAAAGTGTGGGACTTTGTCGACGTCAAAATACCTATTGATTTCCTAACTTCAAAAACAATACAGAAAGTGTTGGATTTTGTAGATGTCTGATTTACCATTCACATTTGTAAATAGATGAAGCTAAATGCAGAAAAAAATTAAACCAATATATTTCAACCAATATAGTGAAATATTTATGATTTCTACATTTAAAGTAATTATTTGGTATAGATAATTAACATTAAGATTACCACATTAAAATCAAGAATACAATATTATTGCATGTAATACAAATATACACACACACACATATATATATATATATATATATATATATATATATATATATATATATATATATATATATATATATATATATATGTATATATATATATATATATATTTATTTATTTATTTTTTCCCCAAAGATTTTAGCCCAAGAGGTTTGACGCTGGCGCACTTCAATGGGGGCGGTGCGTTTCTTTTCCGGCAGAGCTAAGCCGGTTTTCCTTGTTCCAGTAACCCGCCTCACGGTGCAATAAAGACTCATTCACTCGTTTTCAGGAAGAATTTGGCAAGTTTATTTTCCTTTTGCCATGCCCTAGGCGTTTCGGTCAATGACTTTGACCTTGATCACGGGATAGTGACATACAGAGAAAGGGTCCTCTTTTATTTCTGCATTAAACAGTTACTTCCTGTTTTTCATATAAAGTGCATTGTAGTTAGTATAGTTTATACATGTAAAGGTGATTCGTGAGTTGTGAAGTGCTTATCTCTGTGACATAGTCAAAACAGTAAACCATTTATTTGCTGTTGTAGAGGCAATATTTTGCAGTTGTGCCCATTTAAAAGTTTCTGTAACACTTTTAATTTCCATTTTCAGTTTTTATTTTCATTTTCATGCTCTCTGGTGAGCCTTTTTTAAACTGATTCAATTGATTCAAGTATCCTTATGTTACCACATATTCACGATGTTAGAGTTAATTGGGGTTTCTGTTCTCTAGTGAGCAAGGTTCTTGTTTGATTTTTGTTTTCAATCTTATTAGTTCTTTCATCAAAGATGTACATAGAGTTCTTCATTCTGGTTTAGACCTCTCAGATCTAGTGTTCTGAATGTTATTATGTGTTTGGATTCTTTCTGGTGCATGGTTCTTTCTCAGTTACCTCCTCTTTCTGAGGTTGGTATCTGTGCAAGGGCCCAAAATTTGAGGCATTCCCACCGACTTCCATGCTCTTTCTCCATATGTTTTGAGATTGCATTGGAGCGGTCCTTGTGTGTGGTGGCTCGGATATGTTCAAGTATCCTTTTCTTGACCTCAAAGATGGTACTCCCTATATAGCGTAATTTACAAGGGCATTCCACCATGTAAATGACATAATTGCGTTTGCATGTCAGATGTTGCTTAATTTTCCATGTGGTGCCCTGATAAGGGGTTAATTCCTTCATGTGGGTTGCAATTTTGCACGCCATACATTGTTTGCATGGCCAGAACCCTTCTCTTTGTAGCCCTGTGGTGGTAGGTGATTCCTTGAAGTGGCTATGCGTGAGTTTGTCGGCGATGTTCCTTGCTCTTCTGTACGTTATGTTCAGATGATCTCCCATTATCTCCGCCAAAGTTGGGTCCAGTTGTAAGATTCCCCAACGTTTTTTTATGATCTTAACAAGATTTTTGTTCTTCACATTGTGTGTTGTGATCAATCTTATTATTTGTGTTTGTTCTTCCTCTTTTGCAGTGGTTTTACTCAAAAGATCTTTTCGTTTTTGGTGTACTGCTTTTTGGAGGCTTTTTTCGATCACTTTCCTTGGGTATTTTCGTTTCATAAACCGTTCATTCATTTGTTCGCTGTGTTTGTTGAACTCATTGTTAGCTGAACAATTCCTCCTAAGACATAAGAATTCCCTGTAGGGGATACTCCATTTTAGGGTTTCTTGGTGGAAACTTTCCCCGTGTAGTATTGCATTCGTTGGTGTTTTTTTACGGTATAGTGTTGTGTGGAGTTTGTTGTTTTCCACATACACATTTGTATCGAGGAAAGTTACTTGTCTGGCACTGATTTCAAAGGTGAATTTTAAGTTTGTTACATTGTTGTTCAATTTTGAAAAATAGTTTTTGAATTCTGTCTCTGTGCCATCCCAAATTATTAGGAGGTCGTCTATGAAACAAAGCCAAAGGATGGTTTTCTCCAGGAAGTCATCATTCTCCGAGGTCCAGGCCACCTTCTGTTCAAACCACCCCATGGTCAAGTTGGCATAGTTTGGGGAAAAAGAGAATCCCGTGGCACACCCCTTTGTTTGCTTGTAAATTGGTTTGTTAAATAAATATATAATGCATGGGGTGTGTGTATATTTTTATTACATGTAATAATATTGTATTCTTGATTTTATATATATACCCAAAAACTGCTTCCTGCCGTTCATCCAACCTCATCCACCACACGGGGTTGGTGCGGGCTAAACGGGCGCAGGACCTGTAAATAAATATCCTTCTCAGCAAATACTGGGGTCCTTAATAGATTGTCACTGGACAATTATTCTCACCCCTGCCTGAATGAATAGATCCCCTCTACTTTTGTCTCACCCCCTTTCTCCCCTTCTATCAAATTCTTTCATTTACGACCACCTCCCCCCTTTTCTTAGCGTAGATAACCTTCTTCCACCTTCTTCCCCCTTACCTCTCACCCTCCTCAGTAGCCCTTCACTTTCTCACCCTCCCCCATCCACTAAAAAACCTTTGCTTTCTTCCACTCCTACTATCTACGATATGTCGTTAGACTTATGTTATCCTAGTTCATTTTACCTCATTTAAAATGCACATTGTTAGCCTTGTTTTATTACTTCAATGTATAAAAGTTTATACTGCAATTCTGTATTACCAAATCCTGTAAAGCGCTCTGATACTCTTGGGTCCGGCCAGTGCTACATGAAACCTTTTAAATAAATAAATACTTAAGCTGCCACGCAAGAAAGAGCGCGCACTCCAGGAATTTTGATAACAAATTTTATTTGTCTGGCTTACTCGTTTCAACCTTTCCGGTCTTTGTCAAAACCATAGCTCCCACTGTGAAAGAGCTCTATTTTCTAGAAACAGAAGTGAAAAACATACATAAACATGGAAAACAGACTTGTGGGTGCTCCTTCTGCTAAAGGTGTAATCCAAGGGAAAACAGACTGGTTCACACATATGAACACATGAACAAAGGGAAACAATATATTCCATGGTGCTATAAACATATTCAACATGATTACTATTCTATTCACAGTTAATGTAAAAATTAATATGTTTTGCGTATTTTTCAGTTACGTTCAAAACGCAACACGCAATCAATTGCTAGTGCCGTGTAAAAGCATTGGTCAGTGCCTTATTCATGTAAGATCAATACTGGGGATAAACGTCAGTTAATAAACCACCCTATTGCTATTCGTGTTCATACAGAAAAAGCATACACACACGTCATGTGACATTACAGAAAAATGAGGAAGTTCTGCCAAGTGGTGTAGTCCAGTCCTCTAGCACCCCTCTGGGTTAATCCCACGACATTCTTCCATAAATCATTAATACGACAATATTAAACAAAACATGTGACGAAAGGAATAAATGAGAGTCAAACTAATAATATAATTCAAAACAAAACAAAAACACTGATATGGGTACATTCTTTCTCAACAAAACACAGCTCGCCTGTCGAAATTCATTTTCTCCATAAACAAACCCGGGAGAGGCTCCCATACGTGCACATGGAGATCCTCATCCTAGTTGAGGCCACCAGGATATTTGCTGCTGAGCCGGATGATATATTCTGATTCCAGTTTCCTCAAAGCGTGCTCTCTGTCTCCCCTCTCTCGTGCACAGGAATTGTGTCAAAGGATGGTTGGCAGGTTTAAAGCAAGGCCCCATATGCCCCAGTACTTTCTGCCTATGGTGTTGCATTAAAACATTGAAAGGAAGTCAACCAGTAGCAGAGAGACGCCTGTGCAATGCTCGTGTAAACTAAAGGCATTTTGTTTTATGGTGAGGGGGCCCCCCTTCTGTACCATGGCTTAATAAGTTAAGCTTTCTCTATTGCATAACTGTGACCTACAAATCGATTCAAACAGAGGCAGGGCTGATTCAGCTCTTCATCTTCGTGAGACCATTGAAAATCATGAAATTGTAACTCATGTAATTTGTGGAGCAGCAAAACTGTAGCAGGAAGAGAGAAATACAAACATGTTCTTGTTACTGAGCGCTTTACACCCAGGAGCCTTGACAGATGTACCTAAAAGAGGAGCTCCTGCTGTACCAGTTTCCTCTTCTTGGAAGACATTCCACACATTCCCCTGGGAGGAAAGAAGACGCTGATTTATGGGCCTTCTCTGTGAACTTTTCCCAGTCCTGTGGTGTTCACCCAGCTCCTTGAACCAGTGGCATCTTCCCTCCAGACTGGAGAGGCGCAGATGTTAATTTACCCAGAAGTCATGTTGCAGAACAAAACAATCTCTCTTCTGTAGCACCTCGGTCTACTGAGAAGAGCCATGTTAGCCCCAGCTCAGCAGAAGCTCCTTGGCTTTGTAATGAACCCCAAAGTCCTCAAAGTAGCAGCCTCGAAGCCCCCCGGAGGTAAGTAGGCCTTTTAACAGCCACAAGTGTCTATCAGGAACTGGCCAGAATAGAGGCCGCCTTGCAGCCTATCAGTTTGGAGAATTGCTCGGCGAGGTAGCGTCGGCAGCTGGCAGTGGTGTGACCTGCAGGCCTTGCGCCGTGGTCCTGTCGAGGCCAACCCCTCCTACCATTCTTCTGAAGCCCACAAACTGAGCATGAGTACATTGGCAATAACCCCAGCTATTCCCAACTTCAAAACTTCAGCCAGCATGAGGCTTTATATTGTTATGAATATTATTTTATTATTAGTATTATTATCATCATCTTTATGGTACCACTCTACAAAAGAGGCTGAAGGCCCATCATTACTCAAGGGTTTCATGTATCTGGGTTCTTTTCTATTGGGGAAGAAATGAAACTGGAACTGCTTTTGTGACTACAGCATTTGGACACCTGAAATGCCAGTAATATTTGGGGACTCCACAGATGCAGTGATACGTTTGGACCACAGACTGCGAGGGCAGGGAGCCTGCCAGGACTACATCTTAGCAGACATGAAAAGGTCTCTGGAGGAGACCACTGACTCACATCAGCTGCTAGCGCCTCTAGTCGGAGCCGTCTAAGTAAGGCACTTAGCCTGTTAGCCGGCTTGTCCAAACAGTCGGCAGCGGAGGAGGTAAGCCTTAAATGCTCCCACACACTGACAGATGTTCCTACAATAATCCAGCTAAAAAAGGTCACCAGAAGTTAAATCCTCAATCTTCATGACTAGATTGTTAATCTGAAGAAATCAGTGTCAATAGCTATGAGGAGAAGAGAATAACCCCACTGCCAAAGGAAGAGCCCCTCCTTCCCTGGCAAGATGAGGTTTGCTTGACAGAATGAAAGTCCAGGGACTGGCACCTGTGGGCACAGGAGTCCAGGAGGGCAGGCCTGCACCACTAGCAAGATTAAGGGCTGTGTTAGCATGAGCTAGAAAACAGATGAAGCGGTCAAACAGAAGAAGCAGCAACATTGAGGATGATGCAAAGTCGAAGGAGCAGTGCCAGAGAGCGCCTACAGAGGCCCTTGTCCTTCAATGTCTGGGAGCTTAAGACCTCTCAGGCTTGGGGGGCAATTACTTTTGTCTAGCTGGGGTCTAATGGCCTGATTACGACTTTGGCGCAGTTGCGCTGGTTCTCTGTTGGCACAGCTGTGCCAAAGCCACGCGAGGACCGCCGACCTGTTTATGAGTTCAACCAGTGCAGGCGGACGGTCCTTTTGCCTTTCCCATGGCGGTGCCAGAAAAACAGGCACCGCAATGGGAGCGGCAACAATGTTCCAGTACAGAATGGACGGTGACTCCATGCTGTGCTGGAACTGGGGGTGCACGCAGACAGGGGGGCACATGTTGTGCCCCCCCCTGAATGCATCCCCATGTCAGGGGGCATGGGGATCCTATTGGGCCCATTTTATTTCTCCACCGCCAGGCTTTTCATGGTGGGGATCCTGCCATGAAATGGCTAGTGATGAGAAACTCGTAATATGCACAGTGGGACTGCGCCAGACCCGCTCAGCATGTTACATTGGGCCTCCGCCACGCCAGCGCCAGGGAACAGCGGTTCCCTGGTGCAGGCAGCGGTACGACTTTGAAGGTCACACTCCGTCAGACTGTGGACCGCCATTGCTGCGCCACCGGTAGTGCAGCAGTCAGGAGACCGCCTCACTCGTAATCAGCCCCTAAGACCTGCTGTTTTTATGCCATCAAATGTGCAGGGGGATAGCAGCAGTTGAGTGCAGTTAGGAGCGACTTAGTTAAATAGAGGCATTCAGAAGTCTCAGCAGACCTGGGAAGTTGTCAGTGTCCTGAGCTGGAGGGGGAACAGTGCAGGAACATCATTTCCCCCGTTACATGTATTTTAAGAGCTGATAACACAAGCAACAGCTTCATTTCTGGAGTGCAAAGAAGAGAAAGGTGATACCAAGAGACCTTGATGAGTGTGGTATGTATATTCATTCATAAATAAAATGATAGAAACCTATATTTGAGCAACCTAATAATCGAACCCATTTCGTAGGAAAACAAATTAATAAAAGTATAACTGCCTCACAAAATCACAAAAAAACAAGAACGGTGTAACAAAAATGATATTAGTTTAATTTTAAAAACTGTTGAAAAAATAAAATACATTGTGAACGCCATATGAAACTCTGTTGGGAAAAAGGTTGACAGGAATTTCCCAATGAAACATAAAAGAGCATGGGGGAGGGGGAAAAATTAACGAATTCTAAAAATGGGTGAAACTAGGTGTTTAGATGGATTTTCTCCCAACAAATTGGAAGGGGGAGAAGGAAGAAGAAGAGAAGTAAGTGGGGAGAGTAACATCCCAGGGAAAAAGAGAGCAGTGTAACATGGTAAAAGGGTTGGGGGCAGTAACTACCAGAAGCAGAAATTTAAAGTGACATTTTGTACAGTAACTGGATGTGAGGAGAGGAAGGGGTGAAGGTAAAAAGCATCCAGACAATCTTTGTAGAATTCACTGTCCTATACGTATATATTGACAGTATTGCAGGAAAATTGAAAGAAATTGAGTTACCTAGGGGTATATTCACAAGAATATGTGCTAAATATCACCAAAATATGCTAATGCAACTTTAAACATTGCAGCATATCACGGGAAAATAACCCATTGTCAACGTGGAATTCACAACATGGAGGTACCATGCGATAGTCGGCCGAAATCGCGACCAATGTCCATGATACAACCACCTCGACGGAGAGATAAACACAAACCACAACACAAAAAAAGTGCGATGAGCCCATTTGCAATGAGGAAAACAGGGATACGCACCGCCAGGCCGGTGGCACACACGGCAGGCGGGAATAAGCACAACAAAAGCCTGAAAAAAATAAGACAAACCAAACAGAAAACAACAGCCAAGCACAATGGAGGCAACCTGAGCCAGTATATAACCCCACAAACCCCATTGGCAACAAAACATTGTACATGTCAGGCCATCTTGGTAAAGGTGAATGCAGCCTGAGAGCCGAGGAGGATAATGGAAGAAAACCAGTACAACCGGAAAGATGCAAAATGCACAAACAATCAGAAACATGCCGACAACAAGAAGGCAGCAATGCACACCGGAGGTGGGAGTCCTGCGCCACACCAGGAGCTGGATGACATGGAGGAAATGGTGTCCACCACATCAGGCTGTAGACAGTGGCAGGACTCGGGGACCGTAAACTGCGGTCGGGGGAGAAAGGGCACAATGGCACACATGCACAATTAAGCACAGCACAACTGCAGACAAACCATGCCCAAGAGTAACAGCACCAACCAAGTGCACAAGTCACACAACTCGGCAAAATCACACCACTGAACAAGCACAGAAGTGAAAACCACACTGCCTGAAAGGGAAAAGGGTGAGCCAAATCAGAGCTGAAGCGACATCTCACACACAATGCAGCACACACACATAGGAAGCAGAGCACACCAACATCGAACGCAATGTGATACAAACAAACATCAATATTTGCACAACAAAACACAGGACAAAGTGCACCTGCCTGTTGCAGGTAAACGGCCATACTCATCTGGCTAAGCATGAAACAGGGACATGGCAATGCACAAGTACATACCCACAGTCCTGATCAGGTAGCAATGCACGTATAACAGGGAGCCAGAGAGTCTGTGACACACACATTGGCTTACAAATCAAGACACAACACAGTTGGAGACAAATGAAAGTACGGAAACTTTATCAACAAGTGAGTGTCAGTACAGCCAAGAGAAGTGCCACGAAATGCAGACCAATGCAGCAGCATCTCTGAATGAGGAACGTAGGAAAGCGCCCATGTCCATCACAACACAAGTCAGTGCCAACCCGCGTTGGTTGTCCTTGCCTTGATCATGAGTCCCGGCCAATGCAGCCATGTCCACTGTCGTCTTGGGACATGTGACCAGATCCCCAACATGCATCCAGGTGTCGGGACACGTGCAATGGGTCACATCTAGTTGTGGCTGCAGGTACCTTGTCACTCGTCCATGAACACGAGTGCAGCTGCGTAGGCCAACATCTCCAATGAGCGATCGTCGTCCACCACATCTGACATGTCATCTACGTAATCCATCAGCTGACCCGGACAGATGTGCTGACTCCAACCACTGGACCCAATGTGCACCAAAGCCCTATTGGGTAGTGGCTCAATGTGCTCACAGCACACGAGGACCCGTGCAATCTCCGAGGTCCAATGCCCAGCCTGAATGCCAAACATCCATGCATGCCATAAACAGGCATCACAGTGACACTCCAGGTCATGGGCCAACAGGGGGCGCACACACACGTTGTAATCCAGTTCAGCTACCGTTACGTTGGGGAGGCAGACATCTATGGACCACTTAAATATGCACGAGGTACAATGCAACACAGGCTGAACGCAGGTGAACTCCGCAAGGCGGAAGCTCAGCCGGTATCTGATCCGCAAAACTGCCAATGGCAGTGCCCCCAGTACATGCGGCAGACGTGCACGGTACAGGTTCAGGTGACTGCGGTCGAGCATGTGTCCGGGATGGTATGCCATTGCATCAGTGGCTCTGCTTGCAGTCGCACTGGCTTGCCCTGCTCCAGTCCTGTGGATGAAATGGCACAGCTCGGTGCATTGAGCAGTGTCTGTGTGCAACGGGTGCAGGCCTGGGGTGGGTTGGGAGTATGTGTGAAGGCCATTTCACTCACGCCAACTACGACCAAGAACTTCTGCGTGTGGGATGTGTACACGTTGGTCTCAGGTTGGGCAGTGCGTAGTGTGGGAGTCGCAACCAAATGCTATTGTATCTGTCAGGAGGTGCTGGCGACATGCAAGTTCCTGCTCGGAGCTGCAGATGTGCTGCTGCCTGATAGTACAGACAAAGAACCATTCATCCCTACAGTGACTTCACCATCTGCATGCATTCAAGAGGTGTACAGAGGCCGGTCGTGAGGGTGATGGGGTGCCAGGCTTATGTTGGTATCCAGGACTGGTGTGATTACATTGGATGGGGCTGGCTGTGTGACTCCTCCGACTCTGGCAGTTGTGGCTTGGATGATACCAGAGGTAGGCATGTGCCGCGCAGCTGGCAGCTTTGTCTGCAGTGGGATGTTGGTTGGCTGCTGGGTTGGGACCATCAGTAGGTGGGCGATGTGGGTCATGATGCGGATGATGGTTGTCCTTTTGAGCCTGTAGGGGGCAAAGACTTCCTCAGGCGTTAGATCTGTAAGACTGGTGAATTTTTGGTAGGTCTGCTTTCTTACTCTGCGCTGCCTCTGTGGTGATCCGGGGGAGGACGAGTTCGGGTCCTGGGTGTGGTGGTGGTGGGTGTTGTGGCCCTGTTGGGGCTCCGAGCTGCATGATGAGTAGCTCCATGGTGTCTTTTTTCTTTGGGTGTGTCTTTGTTGCCTACTGCAGGTAGTTGACCGGCTTTACTCCTGCAGGAGGCAGATGTTAAATGCCTGCTGCTACCGTGGCCTATCGCGTGGTTTTGACTGGCATCGCGGATCTGGAAGTTTGTTGTGAAAGTGGTGTTGTGGTTTTTTCATGTGTTTTGTCACAGGAACGCCTACCATGCATCTCATTAGGATTAGTTGGCGGTGTCCACAGTGGAGGTAAATTTTTGGGCAGTTATCGCAGGAATACTGCCGATGTCTGCAGTTTGCACCAGCTTGTGAATGGGGTGTTAAATTTATCTCCACTTTCGATGCGTTAAGGTGGGAATAAATCGGAGATAATTCCTTGTGAATATCCCCCTAGTGTTTCCATTTATGTGGTAGAAATAACAAAAAAGTGTGAAAAATCCATATAGGGCACTGTATAAAATACTTTAAAAAAATAAGGAAGAAACTCGTTCTATGAGAAGAGTGATGAACTATGCAGTACTAGGAAACACCCAGTATATCCACTGTCCTAATATTCCTTAGATCAAGTGTCTCAATTCTCCGTAAAAGCAAGCATCCATATCAGGTCTGCATCATCATCCAGAAGTTGTCAGAACAATAATTGTTCAATATAAAGTACCTGAAATAATTAAATAGTAATTATGGCCGCATGTTACAAGATCTATTTTGTGAACAGCTAACACTGACCACCTGAAAAGGCATGCCTAGCAGTTTGTTCTCATGAAAATCAACAGAAAGTGTCATAAGACACAAAGCACCATAGTCTCTTTGTCTATCGCAAATGTGTGCGGCATCACGGTTTCGTCTAGTCCTAGTTAATGCGGTCATGACGTGTTTCAATACCTTTATAAAAACATTATATCAAATACGTAACTGGAGAAAATCCTCTCCTCTAACGCAACAATTAAGCTGCGTAGTACAATAGGAGCAAATATGGAGCACACTAGCTTTAACACCTTTAGATTAGCAGGAGTCGTATCCTTCATGTGTCACAACATAGTGTTGGGTGTCTCATTACACCGGTTTGTCATTTAATTACCACTCAGTTAAAGGATCTCTAGTGCTAACTCTACAAGTATCCATACACATCATAAATATTATAAGCAGCTGTAAAGGTAACAGCAGTGCAGCATAACGTGCTGGAATATGTAGTTAATACCTGGCTGAAAAACTGCTCTACCACCAAGGATAGTTTTAACTGAAGTGGCCATGCCTCCTTCTATAAGTATCTATATGTGTCAGAAGAAATGTAGAAGCTGCTGCTGGCCAACAGAAATACAGCATATAATGAAAGGCCAATCATCTTAAACGGTAGCCCAGTTATACATCGGTCTAATAAGAGCTTCAACACTAGGGCCATGCCTCCCTCTTTACCTTAATCAGTACAATATTGTATGTTGACTCGTATATACTAAAACCATATCAGTTGCTGCAACATGAATCAATGCATCTCCTGATATTCATTATAAAGTTTTATGTTAGGTAATCGTTGGGGGTTAGCTCTACTCCACGAAGAGGTACCAACGGACAGTGCGGGGCCTCCCTCCTGAGCAACCTGACAGGTAGAGGTGAGGCTAGACTATTCAACAATTGTGGATATCCAGAGTATGACCTGACACAGCAATAAAATTGCGCAGGAGTACTGGTGGTGTATTAACAATTTACTTATTATATATTTTTTTATGCTCTACTCACTAAATTGCAGCAGCATTGTATTAATATCTAGTCCTGAAGAAAGCCGCTGATACTAAAAATAGATCAAGAGGCTGAAACATGTCTACCTATCACTAACAGCGGTTTATATCCATACCACTGTGCTGTTACATTTTAACCCTGTCAGGTAGTACACAGGAATAAAGGTTATTGGTGATCTATCTAGACAGTTTTAATCCACACCCCCCTATCTTGACACAGCGCTGCAACATACCTCACTCAACCTACAACAGCACACATATGGGATTACCATCCGACTCCAAAAAACATCTCTGAGCTCCTTCCTTAAAACCCAGAAGTAGTAGCTCCCAGTGGTGACTAGGTTTTCCCCTCTGGTAAGGAGGACCCATATGATGAAGCATGTCACCTTCGGGTGAGTGAGGGGTCTTATCCTTAAGGGATGCCTTCCCCGGTGTTATAACACCTTGAGAGTTGAGAGATAAACTAGGGCTCTTCAACATTACATTACATGCACATGTGGAAGACTGTAGGTATATATTGTGTGTTTTTTCTGAGTACAAAGGGACATATACCCAACAGTCTATAAACTTTCCCTATAGACCCTCAATCCACGGTAGTGTCAGCAATCGTTGGTGTACCCAGGGAATGGAATCCCTGTAGCATAGAGTGCGATCAGTGTGGCCTATGCGGTCACGGTCTACACGCGATGACCATCTTGTATTTATCAATGTACGTCTTTGACATAGGAGAGGGACTAGTGTTATTGCCCACCATCTAAGAGTAGTGCTAATGTATCAACCACGTGAAGAATATTCAAGTAAAACAACTATTCTTGTATATTTAGTAACATGTGCATAATCTCAAATCAAGCGGCTATGACCTGTTTTCCCCCCATAAATGCCAGTATTCAAGGACATCGGAGCTCTCATGATGTTGATATATTATCCATGTAATGCACATAATCAGAAAGTATTGACAGGCTGCGCTTAAACCTAACGTAGGGAGAATGGTCCCAGTGTACGAATGACTTTGCTTTAAAGAACCAAGAAAATCATACACAGTTATACACAGAATCGTAATATTCTTAATGGACAGTGTTATTTAATCACACTGAGCATCCTGTATTTTATAACATTTGTTAACACAATATTCAAAGCAGTGCCCCGGGGGAAGGGTGAGGGTGTAGTGGATGAAGTGAGGATAAGGTAGTGAATGGAACAGTGTAGAATCACAAACTTAGTTATTTCTCAGGAAGGGACTCATACATGAGCCAAGAAAAAAACATTTCATCCGGATATTTACATAGCCATAGTTATAGATAAAGCCACAGTGATCAATCGCTGTTGGTCAGACTGGCTAGTCTGGTAGATGTCGACGTTTCGACCCCTGGAAAGTGGTAGGTAAGTATGTCCCTTACGATGGGGTCTTCCTCAGGGCATGAGTGTGGGGAGGGGAGACTGGGGGTGAGTTACCATCAGTAACTCAAACGATGGGCCTAAGGAGAAAACAGGGCGCGTAGGCTCCAAATTGGTATGAGCGAGCAAAACACTCTATTGGTGCTGTTTAGGGTAGAAAAGGTCCAGTCATTATTATTCTGCTGGGCCTGGGAAGTGAATTAAAGAATTCACATCATTGGGCAAAATGGCTCCATATTCATATAATTCATAGGTAAAGGAAACGTTTCAGTACGTGTCCCTGAGACGTGAAGTGATGAACTCACCGGTTTGGCCTTTCACAGTGCTTCCTGAGTGGCAGAATAAGAGGGAGACATGAAGCATCAAAGTGCAGGATACACCCTTTTTGCTGGAGCAAGAATGTATTCCTGAGATCCTGAACTTTGAATGGATTTGTTGAATGCTCCTCAAGTCTTATAGAAGATCTTCTCCTGTTTGTATCTTTTCTTAGGCTCCAGTCAGAGATCTGAACCCACAAAGCATTCTGCACCACAATTTCATACTAGTGAAATATGGGTTTTCATCTACTAATAAGAATGTTGGTACTTGGTAACATATGATTACATTGATCTAGCATGACTGTTAAATGAAACTGACCTTCTTTGCCACTTCTGTAGATATAGTTTCAGCCATCAATATTTGCCTAACTATGGAATGTACACGTGTGAAGAACTGCAATGTTGTCAGGACATAATTGTATTACACATGTCCCTGTAGGGTCGTATCCTTTATTGTGGAGATTTGTCAAGAGTATCCATCGAGGTTCTCAATTCCACGCCATTAACAAAGGTCAAAGTTGTTGTTCAGGTCGACTCTTTTTAGACTCTTTGGGCAAGGCATTCATGAATGATAAACTTTGAGTTTCTGATGCAAGGGCTTTGTAAAGCTAACGCTCAAAGACAAGGTATTTCACCTTTCCAACACACAAGATTGGCTTCTATGCAGCATTTCCTCAAACTGCAGTGTGTGGTTGAATGCTCCATGATATATGTGGAAGTGACACCATCATTAAGATCTCCCTCAAAGCCCTGATTCCTGCTTTCCATTAGATGGCCTCCTTTTCCTGTGCCCAAAGGGACAACACGGTGATCAGCAGGCAGGGAGGGAGAATTCCACACCCGCAGCACATGGACAAGAGCGGTCCTGGCCTCCGTGGGCAGATAGCACACCATTCTGAAGGTACAGGTTGGCCAGGATATTTCATATTTAGGACATTTGACTTCAGATCTTTTAAGCATTTCAATAATGCAGTTATTATCACGTTTTAAACTTGCATTAAAGGAAGCCTCTGGTCCTACCATAAGATTTTCCAAATTAAAGTGAAGGGAAGATGTGATTTTTTTTTTAAAACACAGAGGCCACAGTCACGCTTCTAATTTCCAGGTAGCTTCTTGAAGGTCATCCCCTTCTTAACAAATTCTGATTTCCATTCTATTCAAAGGTTCAGCCACACTGGGGTCACAGGGGCATGATGAGCTTGAAGCCAGAGGTTTGGTGCTGCGGTATTTAGAATCAGCTGACATTAGGCTCCAAGGGTGAATTGTGAAAAGTTCTGGTGCAACAAAGGGTACACCAACGAAAGTGAAAGGCTATATGGAGGCAAATAGACTGTGATTGGTGGAGCTCTTCAGATGCTGAACCGCTCCTCTCTGTTACCTTGTATATGCAGCTTCTAGATCACGCCAACTAAAAGATATTAGCTGTCCGTTGACACATGCCCGCTTGTGGACCTTAGCAAAAACTGGCAGTGGATTTCAAGCCTGTCACCCCTGCATGCTTCTCATCCCTCCTTAATTGTGCAGTCCAATCCTTTCAACGCATTTGTTTAATTTTCATATTTTTGGAGGGGCTCAGCTGTTGTCATTTGCTGCTGGGCTGCTCTTCTCATTTACCTATCCACGTGGCATCTGCCATCTTGGATCAGTAAATAAAATAAAAAATAATGGCACCTCCAACATTCTCTTGGCATGAGCATGTGTGGGGATTCATGTGCGCATAAATCATTAGGCATAAAGATGTGCCTAGAGAATGAAGTGGCCACCAGCAGTGGCTGCGTCATCACTCTTTCACCATTATCTCTTTTTAGGCCTCGCCTGAGCCAGCACATGCGCTGCCCTGGCGAGACATTTAGTGAATGGGCTTTTAAAAGTCCTACCACAGCTTTTTGGCTGGCATAGAGCATGCGGTTATGCGCACAATAGCGAACAGAGGCGGCATCTAACTTTCCTCTCTTGTCATGGTGCGCTCACATCACACACCACTCGCCAGCCTGTTTTCACTTTTGCCGTCACTGACAGGCACGAGCAGAGGCGCCATCTGGCTTTTCTCTTGCTCGCCCAAGCTCGAGCGCCTCGCTTCAATGCCCCTCCCCTCCCCCACCACATCGAACTCAGAACCTCCAGATCAGCGCGTTTGTCAAAAGCAAGTGTTCAAATTGATGAGGCTTACAGACTCGACGCTGGCATTAAACTAAAAAACACACATACACAAACGCAGGCATGCATGCGCGCACACTAACACACACACACGCACCTCTCCTCTATCACAAATCCTGAAAATCAGTGCTGGTTTCAGCCCGTCTACACCTGCAGTAGATGAAAATGACACACCAGTCTTGATTCACGAAACTGTGGTTGCACGCGTATGAGATACATTTTGCTCCCCAGAAACGTGCTGCCACACTTCCAAATCCCATCGGTCTGACTCAGAAATGGAACATACGAGTAGGAGGAACAAGCAGCTAACAGATACATCCCTCGTATTTTTTGCCCTGTCCTCCAGGCACAGTAATGCTCCAACCAGTTCTGCGCCCACTGCTCTGTTATAGCCTGACTCCCATGACCAACGGATGGAAAGTGTCGGGTATGACTGATGCATGCTCCTGACTCAGTAACCATGTCAATCGCGAGAGCAGCATTCACTGCACACCTTCACATTTAAGGTAGAGGAGAGTATGTATTTATGGCAGTACTAAAGCATTTCCTGAGGGGTCTAAATTGGGATCTGGATGTGCAGACATTCACACATCACTTGTTCCCCCTTCCTGCACTGTGCCTTTCTTTTCAGCAGCTCTGCTTTACATCTGGAATGCTGTTGAATAAGATAAGCAAGATGTCTTACAGCTCACCTTTCTGAGTAAGGGGTGTGCTGGACCTCTGAGACAAGAAATCCACATTTTTTGTGTTATAGTTTATTATTATATTATTACGTGCCATTTAGTATCCCTTGATGCAACAAAAAAGGCCTATTGCTACAGGGATATTGACTCACAGCTAATTATACCACTGTTCAGCGAAAAGTGAAACCATTTGAAAAGTCTAAACGCTGGGACCTAAAGCAACAAGCATTGGCATAGCCAGTAGGTCTCGCCTTTGCAACCATATAAGTGCTTAGTTATCCAGCACAATATCCTTGGTGCAACAACATCAACTGTTGCATGGCTAAACACTTATAAGGCCCCAAAGGCGAGACCTATTCGCTATGCCAATGCTTGTTTTACTTGCCAATGCTGCACAGCATCGACTGAAAGCATTTTGGTTTTTGCCAATGCTGTGAAACATCAACAAAAACATTGGCAATGTCATTAGATAAACAAAGTGAGATCTATTGGCTTTGCCAATACTTGTTTTTTGCTACTATTATAATGTGTTTGAAAAATACAGGCAGTAGTGCGTAATATTCCCTGTTGATAAAAAAAGCAAGTCTTTCCATGAGGATAGTTATGATAAGCTATACATTGTATAACATGAATCTTTTGTGAGGTTGTGTGGCCCCTTTTCAAGAGCCAAGAGTTGAGGAGGGTCTGGCTTCTTTGCGCTGAAAGCAACAGCGGCACACAGGGGCGCAGCGCTATGAGCCCGGCTGATTTTGAAATCTTTCACAGGGACCCTCGGCGCAGATCATGGACTACGTCTACGAGAGCTGGAAAAAGTACGAAGTGGAGTGTCATGAAAATATGTCTCGGGAGCCCATACCCACAGGTAAAGCAGTCTGTGTGTGTATGTGTGTGTGTGCGTGTATGTGTGTGGGAAGGGGACCCCGGGGGGGGGGCTCCTCTGCTGCTGCCCTCTTCTCACCACGACTCACTGGTGTCGCTTCTGCTCCCCGGCGTCTAAGCACTCGCCTCACACTCCCCCTTCTCTTTGCAGGACTCTTCTGTAACCGGACTTTTGACAAGTTCTCCTGCTGGCCAGACACTCTTCCCAACACCACAGCAAATGTGTCCTGTCCCTGGTTCCTGCCCTGGTACAAGAAAGGTAGAGTATTCTGTGAAGGAGGGCAACTGTTGGGGCTCTTGGGCTATCAGGGAGAGGACAGTGGCCCTCAGCGGGTGCGGCTGGGGTTCAAGAAGGGCTCTGTGGTCTGGGGAAGATGACAGGCCGTCATGAAGGGTCACTGGGACCGATGGATTGGAAGACTGGATACGCAATTGGGACTGAGGATCCAAGACATACCACTGGCATTCCTAGGGAAGATCTGCAGAAGCAGGGCGGCTTCAGCGGCTAGTGCGGCAATGTTTGTTGTCACCCCCCCAGTGGCCTCCTCTGCCATGTATTCCCTCACCATCACCCTTTAACAGCGCCCCTCAAGTCTCCATACCTGCTCTCTCTCGGATGCCTTTAATTAGTTTTATGGCGCTGCCACCACTCATACCAGTATAGGGTGTCAGAGAACTTTACATCACACACAATACACAAAGACAATCAATCAAACCTGTGTAAATCAGTGTATAGGAAATGTTACATAAGAAAGAGGACTACAAGGTGTAGGAGTCAAATGCCATCCATACTGGTAGGCAGGACAGTTTAAGAGTGCGTGATCTGGAGAAGCACAAACTAAGAATTTAAAACATAACACCATGGTTGTAGTTCTCTTTAAAAGTCAAAATTGATTTCTAGCCAAATGAGCCCTTTTTCCAACATTAGGATAACAAAAGACTGGGGAAAAAATCATAGCACTTTAATCTATACCTTGCAGTTTGCATGCAACTCTGTGATGACAGGCAGTGGTCCAAGTGGGCAGGAACGGCAGGGCACGGAGTGCCCCTACTTCTTTAATTCTGTAGATTCCGTTCCCCTACTTTTTTAGGTCTCGCCCTGGAATTCGCATCCGAAGGATGCGTCCAGGGCGGAGACTTATAGTCGGCTGACACGGGGGAATGAGGGACACAAAACTGTGACGAGCGTGGATTGAGCTGCGTGCACGCGCGTCAACATTCACGCATGCGCACATCACAGCCACACGCATACACAGCACTCACGCATGCGCACATACACACGCATACACAGGCACACCCCCGTCACCTACACGCATACACAGAGACCCCTCCACACACACCAGCCCCTCTCCTCTCGGCTCCACACACACGCACACGCATTTACACTTACACAGACACGCAGGCACCCAGACAGGCAACCCCCCCCCCTCACACACACGCATACACACAGACTCCAGGACACATACACATACACACACACATGCACGCTCACACACATACACAGTCCGCCGCCGCGCGCGCGCACACAGATGCCCCCCGCCCCCCCCCAACAAGGCGACGCCCCACTCACCGGCATCCTCAGTGCAGCGGCTCCCACCGGCAGCAAGACTCTTCTTCCCTTCTTCGGCACCGGGGCGCAGGGTAGGCTCCTGCCTGCTCCGGTGCGCCAAACAATCGCGGCTCTTCCGTGGGAGGCGGGGTAGGCTCCCGCCCTCCTACTTCCGGTTGTCCCGCCCGGCCTGCCTGACTTCCTGGTAGAAGACACGGAATGTTCATGGCAAACAGACAGACAAAAAGTGTCTTAAGAATCTTTCGTGCGCCGGTAAAGTCATCGCGGTGCTGACCAGCAGAGGGAATGCACAAGGTAAGCGGCTCGCAAGGAGGTGGTGGGGGTGTGAGGCGAGGGACGTGATCTCGCTTAATTTAGTTTCGAGTAGAGCCCCCTGCCTCCCTCAACCGTGCCCCCTCCCCCGCTTGAAGGGGCCTGTACTATGCCCCTGGTGCCCATTTGGTTTGTATTGTAAGTTCGCAACTCATTATATAACACACGTTAGAGTTGCTCCCTGAGCCTATTCTTCAGGACATTGACACAGTTTAATTCCCTCACAGGTGGCCCGTGTGTGTGTTAATGTGTGTATATGACGTTGCACCTGTAGTTGTGAATGTACGCACGTCTGACTGGCGCGGAGGTGTGCATGCATACGTGTGCATCTATCTCTGGATGCGGGCAAGAGCAGAAATGTCCTCTCTCTATGTGTGCTTCAGTGGCCAGCCACTACTGCCTCTCCAAAGGACTTGCGGATTGCCTTGTGTTGCGATCAAACTCACTTCCGGATTTCAGTAACGCTAGGTGTTACCTGCGCATTATCAGGCAAGGCCTTTCAAGGGATGAGCTCCGGAGCTCATCTTTCTAACAACACGATCCGGCTGGAGCAGCGGGGACGGCTGAGGTGCTGAGAGGACTCGGTGCATCAGAACACTGATGCTGCAATGCAGGTTTTCTCTGAGCACTTACAGTCACTGTCACAACCGGCTTTCGTTTTCACTGTTAACAGCACATATTTCTTTTACAAGTGGGATTAAAGGAGGTAGGCAGAGGACCGTGTTCAACAAAAAGAGGGGACACGTATTGCATGCAATCCTCCAGAATTGGCACCGCTTTTACAATATACGCGCTGCTGTGATTTGAGGCCCTGTTGAACAGCTCCAACATTCACCAGACATCATTTCCTTCATGTAGAGACATGAAGAATGGCGGAGAGGGAGTTTTGAATATGAGGGACTATGTTAATGTAAAAAGGGCATAAAGTACACCCTGCCGTAATTCTGGTGCAGAGTGACTGCAAATCCTCCAGTGAGCCCACACTGAAGGCCAAGATTTGTCTGTGAGATACGGGAGACTCAGGGGCCCTCTTCAAATTCTGCCTGTGGGCCCCCTCCATTTTGCATTGCGTCATAGAGTGTAATGTGCTGTAGGGCACAAGGCGGCTGTCTGCTGCACATGGTACCTTTGTATATTTTCTTGTCTAGAACCAGATATTCCTTAATACTTCCCGGAAAATCTGTTCTTCTCGGAGGAGCTAGTGTGTCACCGAACAGGATGTGACACAGGGGTATCGGAGCTAGGGGAGTCAGAAACGCTAACATCATGGAAGGGCCTTTAATGGTGCAGGTTTGATGATGGAATACCTTTCTGCTCTTACATTATTTAAGGAAATGTGCTCCCTGTGCTTTCCAGTGAGGAGTGTTGAGTGTCCGGTGTAGTACAGAAAAATGGACATGCATCCTCGGATCAGATTGTGGCAGCTAGACATGCAGCAGAAGTTCGTTGTCACTCGCTTCCATTTCTGCACATTCAAGCACCTTGGACCGGAAAACGTACGCTTGTCCCTAATGTAACAAGCGCGAGGCCAGGTGCTGCAGCAACATTACAGTACTCCATTGCCGTGGGCCCAGAGCCATGAACTAGGTTTAAACCTTCTCTAATCTCAGTTCCTTCGTTAATCAGATGCACCGACCAGAGCCGTAGCCTCCATTAGCGCAGCAGGAGCATTGGTGCCGGGGTTCAGAGGCTCTATGTAGACACCCAAACACACACACACGGAGTGACAGTGAGTGCGAAGTGACAGTGAGTGCGGAGTGACAGTGAGTGCAGAGTGACAGTGAGTGCAGAGTGACAGTGAGTGCAGAGTGACAGTGAGTGCAGAGTGACAGTGAGTGCAGAGTGACAGTGAGTGCAGAGTGACAGTGAGTGCAGAGTGCGTGCAGAGTGACAGTGAGTGCAGAGTGACAGTGAGTGCAGAGTGACAGTGAGTGCAGAGTGACAGTGAGTGCAAAGTGACAGTGAGTGCAGAGTGACAGTGAGTGCAGAGTGCGTGCAGAGTGACAGTGAGTGCAGAGTGAGTGCAGAGTGACAGTGAGTGCAGAGTGACAGTGAGTGCAGAGTGACAGTGAGTGCAGAGTGACAGTGAGTGCAGAGTGACAGTGAGTGCGGAGTGACAGTGAGTGCAGAGTGCGTGCAGAAACAGTGAGTGCAGAGTGCGTGCAGAGTGACAGTGAGTGCAGAGTGACAGTGAGTGCAGAGTGACAGTGAGTGCAGAGTGACAGTGAGTGCAGAGTGACAGTGAGTGCAGAGTGCGTGCAGAGTGACAGTGAGTGCAGAGTGACAGTGAGTGCAGAGTGAGTGCAGAGTGACAGTGAGTGCAGAGTGACAGTGAGTGCAGAGTGCGTGCAGAAACAGTGAGTGCAGAGTGCGTGCAGAGTGACAGTGAGTGCAGAGTGACAGTGAGTGCGGAGTGACAGTGAGTGCGGAGTGACAGTGAGTGCAGAGTGACAGTGAGTGCGGAGTGACAGTGAGTGCGGAGTGACAGTGAGTGCGGAGTGACAGTGAGTGCAGAGTGACAGTGAGTGCGGAGTGACAGTGAGTGCGAAGTGACAGTGAGTGCGGAGTGACAGTGAGTGCAGAGTGACAGTGAGTGCAGAGTGACAGTGAGTGCAGAGTGACAGTGAGTGCAGAGTGACAGTGAGTGCAGAGTGACAGTGAGTGCAGAGTGCGTGCAGAGTGACAGTGAGTGCAGAGTGACAGTGAGTGCAGAGTGACAGTGAGTGCAGAGTGCGTGCAGAGTGACAGTGAGTGCAGAGTGACAGTGAGTGCAGAGTGACAGTGAGTGCAGAGTGACAGTGAGTGCAGAGTGACAGTGAGTGCAGAGTGACAGTGAGTGCAGAGTGCGTGCAGAGTGACAGTGAGTGCAGAGTGACAGTGAGTGCAGAGTGACAGTGAGTGCAGAGTGACAGTGAGTGCAGAGTGAGTGCAGAGTGACAGTGAGTGCAGAGTGACAGTGAGTGCAGAGTGCGTGCAGAGTGACAGTGAGTGCAGAGTGACAGTGAGTGCAGAGTGACAGTGAGTGCAGAGTGACAGTGAGTGCAGAGTGACAGTGAGTGCAGAGTGACAGTGAGTGCAGAGTGAGTGCAGAGTGACAGTGAGTGCAGAGTGAGTGCAGAGTGACAGTGAGTGCAGAGTGACAGTGAGTGCAGAGTGACAGTGAGTGCAGAGTGACAGTGAGTGCAGAGTGACAGTGAGTGCAGAGTGCGTGCAGAGTGACAGTGCGTGCAGAGTGACAGTGAGTGCAGAGTGACAGTGAGTGCAGAGTGACAGTGAGTGCAGAGTGACAGTGAGTGCAGAGTGACAGTGAGTGCAGAGTGAGTGCAGAGTGACAGTGAGTGCAGAGTGAGTGCAGAGTGACAGTGAGTGCAGAGTGAGTGCAGAGTGACAGTGAGTGCAGAGTGACAGTGAGTGCAGAGTGACAGTGAGTGCAGAGTGCGTGCAGAGTGACAGTGAGTGCAGAGTGACAGTGAGTGCAGAGTGACAGTGAGTGCAGAGTGACAGTGAGTGCAGAGTGCGTGCAGAGTGACAGTGCGTGCAGAGTGACAGTGCGTGCAGAGTGACAGTGCGTGCAGAGTGACAGTGCGTGCAGAGTGACAGTGCGTGCAGAGTGACAGTGCGTGCAGAGTGACAGTGAGTACAGTCACTCAGCACCACCACATTATCAGTCAGAACCACCACAGCATCACTCAGAACCACCACAGCACCACTCAGCACCACCACAGCATCACTCAGCATCACTCAGCACCACCACAGCACCACCATAGCACCACTCAGCACCACCACTGCATCACTCAGCATCACCACAGCCCCATTCAGCACCACCACAGCATCACTCAGCACCACCACAGCACAAATATGTTCTCTCAATGTTTCAAGCTTTATTACAAATGTCACAAAAAGATGTTAATATTTCACTTCTGTTCTTGTTATTATGAACATGCGTCCCTGGATGTCAGAAATATTCTGTTCGTGGACGGGCGGGGAGCAGAGAAGGAAAAGGTCTCTTTCTCTTACTTCCTGCCCAGACAAGACAAGGAAAGGTGTCCGCTTCTGCTCTGCCGCTGGCAGCTGCCCCCTGTTTCTTACTCCTATTCCCTCTCGTTCTGTCTAACTCCTTCTCACTTTTTCCGAAAATCATGAATCAAGAAATGGATCTCACCGTCTCTTCCTGTCGTCCATTTGTACCCCTGTGAAATGGATGCAAAAAAGAAAACCACTTTTGCTGGAAATGCCGCTTTGACATTTTTCTATTCCAAAGTGCAGCCTCGGAAATAAAATGTTCAAACTCTGAAAAATAATTAAATAAAGCAAGATGGAGTGTTCTTAAAGTGGCCAGATAATTTTTTTCAAACCCCAACACATTAGCGCCACTTTACAGAGTTTGTCAGTAAAGCGCTACTTTTGTTTTCTTGTCTTTCTTTGAACAGCATCGTTCTCCTCCAATACCGCCTACCTGGAGGCAGGGCCGGGGCTAGGCATGGGCAGTGTGGGCAGCTGCCCAGGGCCTGGCACTCTGTCTGCCAGGATGGGCCCCCCCACAATGGCAATTAACACGCCACTAGTCCTCGTGTATGTCTGCCAATCAGAGTGAAAGAAATGCTTCACAAACGGGCTCATGGGAGGGCCCCCACCCCCCGCCCCCCTTCCTGGGGACTCTAAGGTATGGTGTGGGAAGGCCTAGGGGAGGGTACACCTCTCAGGCAGCCAGGTCAGAGACTCGGTAGGGCGCCCATTGTCAGCACTTTAGCCCACACAGGTTTAACTCAGCCCCCAAGCAATTCTCACACCTTCAGTTCGAAATGGGCTATACAAGAGTTGCCTAGGGTGGCTGAGAAGAGGAGCTGCGGCCCAAGTGGAGTCTGCACAAAGCAGCTTCCCCAAGATCCGAAGGTGTCACTTATGTAGATTTTAGGGGCCTCCCACATTCCCTTTTGCCCAGGGCCCCAAAAATCCTAGGACCAACCCTGCCTGGAGGTACTGCAATACCTGGTTGATGGGTGGATTGGAAAATAAAATGTGTACGGCGTCTTTGTGTTCACAAATGTGGTCTTTTGAAACCATACTGCTTACGTTTTATAAGCATATAAGCAGTGGACATTGAAATGGGTCCTTTCTGGGCCCTGTAGTTATGTCCTTAACACCATTGGTGAGGTGCAGATTTACCCTGTGCACTGAAAATTATTGATTCCCATTGTTCATGACGAGCTCAGCTCGTCATGAGTGTACGAGAGGTGTACCTCATGACGAGCTGAGCTCGTCATGAGCATCGAAGGGGTTAACATTTCAGGCAAAAATACTTGTTGATTTCTGAATAATGACTATAAAAGCGTTAAGTTCACCATGTTCCTGCTTACATTTTACATGCTTTATTAAATCTTTCATTCCTTATGAGTGTTTGCTTTTTCCAGGATGTTGTTACCTTTTCTTTTAGGCAGCATATTGCTCTTGCCTAGTGTGTAATTAGAATTGAGTCGCATCCAGTTATTTATAGCAGGTCAAATTGGATTGTAGCTGAAGGCAGTATGAGTTTCTCTCAGTGGGGCAGTATGGTGTTCAGTGAGGGAGCAGTTGTAGCACTGGGGGCAGAGCTGCTAAATTTAGAACTGGGGAAGCAGATTCAGCCTTCTTGACAGTACCCCAGACCACTCTCCTGAGGGAGCACATTCCCATGCCAGAACTTAGAAGGCACCAGAAAAGCCCTGGTATGTTAGCACCAGCAGGTGGACCCTAGCAGTGGCAAGTGTGGGTTCACCTTGAAGGCTTGCCCACCACAATCCATACTGAAGTTCACCTCCAGTCTTGCGGACAAGCCTACGAAGTAGCAGACCCTAGAGCAACAGTGACTCTGTCACTGAGGTCACAGGACCCCTGAGAAGGGCTGGCTCTAGGGCGGTGCGACTGGTGTGATCCAACGGGCGCTGACTTTGAGTGGGAGCGTTGTATATTATGGTTTTAAAAGCACTTGCTGCCTCCTTCCTGGCCGCCAGCTATTTTCGGCAATAATAAAAATGTCATGATAACTCGGATGAATAAACTTCTTCTTAGAGCAAGATCGGAGCTTTGCCTAGTGGAAGTTTTGACTCATGGAAAGATAGCGCAGAGGGTTAATGTGCCTGCTGCAAAGAAAATGTACCAGGCCCATCACAAAGTGCACATATTGTAAATAGGTCAGTGGGTTACTGCTTTTGTCAGTGAGATCCTTTTGCTACTTACAGTTTATAAGTTAAAATCCTAACAAAGAACAGTTAGCTATTAACTTTCATCTAAGAGCTGCCTACAAACTGCAAGGTATAAACTAGAGCGTTGTGGTTTTTTCCCTAGGCCTTTGACTATCCTAATGTTGCAAAAAGTGTTATTTTTGATACAAATCAATAATGATTTTTAAAGAGAACCCCCAATCATGGTATTAAGTTTTAAATTCTGATTTTGTGTTTCTCCAGGCCAATCATTATTGAACTATACTGTCTACTAGTATGGCTATCATGTGACTCCTACACCTTGTAGTCCATTGTCTTACGTAACATTTCCAATACAGCCATTTACACATGTAAAATTGATTGCCTCTGTGTATATTGCTGACGACAGAAACTCCATGGCTCGGAAACAAATGGCTCGTGCTTCCACTTTTAATCATTTTTGGGACATTCTGTGATTAAAAAAAATTCACAAAGTGGAATATGTTTCTAATGTCAATTGCTCATATTTATCGTTAAATAATCATGTGTATCCATTGGTTGAATTACATAACATAATAAGCTGTAACTGATCAGTGAAATGCCACACAAATGCTAAAGATTGGGATAATTTGCGTACCCTGGCCACACCTCTAACTCCGCCCACTGATCCAATCCTCAGGTTATTCCCGCCCTCTGATTCTCCGTCCACAGTTCCCCTACTTTTTTTTCCCCACTTCGACCATTGGTTCTAGGTTAGGATTATAATTTATAAACCGAAAGTAAGAAAAGATCCCTCAGACAAAATCAGTAACCCACTGAGCTATTTATATTATATACACTTTGTGATCTGAATGGTACACATACTTTACAGCAGACATATTAAACCTCTGTGCTACCTTATCACGAGTCAAACTTCGACTAACCTCCGATCTCTCTCTAGGACAAACATTGATCACCGGAGTTATCTTGACATTTTTATTGTTGCCTGAAAATTGCTGGAGAGCAGGAACGTGGCAGCAGGTGCTTTTACAACCATTATATACTTCAGACACGGCGCCCAATCCACTTCAGTCACACGGCCTTAGAGCCAGCCCTGAGCGGAAGTAAGCAAGCGAGGGTGACTGTGGCCATTTCCGAGGAGAATTAATCATGACAACCGGAAGTATAAGGGAGGGAGACTGGGGCATCCATGAGAAAGTCATGGACCTTTGTGCTGGGCGATGCATGTAGAGACTCCACTGGGACCATCTGGGATGGTGACAAGGGCTGTCAGAGGAGGCAGCTGATGAAGTGACTAGTGATGTCAGGGTGGGAGGCTGGGCTAATCTGATGTGACCCTGACCTCCAATGAGAGCAACTGTGCCTGTCAGGGAGCAGAGCTGAGAGGGTAGTAGGACAATCAGAGAAGCTGACAGTGGCAGCCAGAAAGGGGGACTAGGCATTTCAAGAGGCCGACGGGGGTCATCACTGGGTTGGCAGCTTGAACTCTGACAGAGGGCTGTTGGGAGGCGGTTGGTGCTTTCTGAGAGGCAGGGCTGCAATGATGGGCGACAGGGCCCACACGATAGGAGGTCAATGCTTGACGCCGTAAGGTAGCTTGACTGTGGAGACCAGGATTGTAAGCGATGCTATCTAAGAGTAAGACTATTGTGTGCCTAGGGATGTCTGTGACAGTAACCGGGCCATCATAGATGGTAACAGAGGTCGCCAGAGTGAAGAGGGCGCCGAGGAAGGCAAGGGCCTTGCAGGGAGATTCAGGTGGTCTCTAAAGCTGTGGCTGGGTTCATTCAGGAAGAGTGAGCGAGGCTTTTGGGGTCGGACTGGCCACTCATGAATTGAATTGGTGCTTTCAGAGTGCATGGAGGCCAAAAGTGATGTTTGCTCAAGAATCTTGGCTCCTGTGTGCGTGAGTCACAAGATGTCTCCAGGACTTCCAGCTGTGGCACGTGCCCGGAGATGCCTCCTGTGTCTCACTATGCTTTGATGACCCACAGCCATGCCTCATGGCCATTTGATGACCCGAGCTCGTTACTGGGCGACACCATTCGACAGCACTAGAGCATTTCCTGCCTCTTTTCCTTCCCGGAAGCCCTTGGCTGGCAGCCTGGTGAGTGATAGAGAAGTTCATCCTGGCACCTAGGGGCTGGACTCTGGTGGGGCACACGCGTGTGCCAAGGCACGAGCCGGACTGTCCTCATGCTATGTTTTAATAATTAATCAACTCTGCTAATGCCTCGAATGTTGTCAGCGGGAGCAACCACAGTAGAGGGCAACTTTAATGCTGTTATGCATTTCTATTCTATTCACTATCCAAAACATCCCAAGGTGTATAAATGTCCTTAAAAGAGTGCGTAGAGTTCACCAGACCGACCCAGTGGGCCAGATTTATCAACACTTGGAGCGATGCAAAGTCAGCAAAAAGGCAAATCTTTATTTGCACTGAAACATTGCTTAAAAGTGACGCAAAATAGATATTTTGCATCAGGATGGTGTCCAGTGGGTGGAAGATAGCGCTTCCATGCCTGCTTCCATTTTGACACAAAGCCCTATTTGCTAAGATTTGCATATAGGTCATTGTGCCAAAAACTATGTCTCCTTGAGGAACAAATAAAGTAGGAGAAACTATTTTTTTCTCCAAACATTTCTCACTTTGCAATTGTGCTGCACTGCACAGCACTCATATTAAGCGGGAAACGTTCTAAAGCTTATCTATGCATGCTATTCTGAGCTGGAAGAGGCCCCTTCAAGAATAAAACCTGTGCTAGACATCACACACTCATGTTTCCCTATGGTCAAAAGATGTGTGCATGGCGCAAGGCAGCCACATTGTGCACCAGCACATGGGAAGAGAGCAGCAGGCTATATCTTAGTGAACATGTAGCTGTCCTGCTCTCTCTCTTATGTAATGCATATAGTAAATCTTCTTCAGCGTGTTCATCTTGAGTGCCAACTGGACGAGTGAAGGAACAAGATTCCTTCATTAATCACTGATCCATGGCCGGCTTTATTGATGATGGAGCCTGGTGTGACAATCTTTGTTGGTGCCCCCAATTACCTCCTTCATCATGGATTTCCTCACGACCACCCCTCTCATTTCTCCAACGCCCTCCTCTCACATATATTTCATTTCTTTTATAGCGCTATTCATACTAATGTAGGGGGTCAGAGCGCTTCACATCACAAATGCACGTGATAGAGAGGCAATGAGTCATAAAAGTGTGTAAATCAATGTTTAGCAAATGTTCCATAAGGTATTAACGACTATTCGGTGTAGGAGTCCCATGTCAACCATGCTGGTGGGTATTATGTTTTAAGAGTGCTTGGTCTGGTGAAGCCCAAACTCCTGATTTAAGACATAAAAGTAGCTGGAGTTGGCTTTACTAATAAGAATTTATTTCTACCCTAACAAACCTTTTTTTAGCAACCTTATGATAGAAAAAAGGAGTGGGGGGAATATAAGATTATAAATCTGTCCCTTGCAGTTTGTATGCAGCTCTTTGAAGCCAGTCCAAAGCTCCCTAAATAAGAAGAATTGTAAAATGTGAACTGAGAGTTACAAAAAGATCTTTGTGACAAAAGCAGTAACCCAGTCATCTATCTACATAAAATACAATTCTGTTATCTGCTGGTTACACATGCTTTGTAGCAGGCACCTTAACCCTCTGCGCAACTTTATGATGAGACAAAACTGCCACTGGACAAAACTTAGATCTGCTCAGCAAGTACATTAATCACCAGAGTTATCTTGACATTTTTAATGTTGCTTGAGCATTGCTGGGCACGTTATATTTATAGTGTTTGGTGGTGGGTTAAAGCAGCATTAGGTAGAATCAAGACTACACAACCTTGGTATTCAACACCCCGACCTTCGATGGCGCTGACTGTGGGCTTCAGAGCAAACATTTGCGTCCTGGGCTTATTCTTTTACAAAAGTTTGTTTTGTGTGTGTAATTTCCTGTTTACCTAACAATAGCCCATGTATTCCCCCTTTTCCACTACCCTTATCTTTACCTCTTTTTTAGTCTGACTTTGGTAAAATTAATTTTCTTTACTAATAATATATAGGTCCATAATACCTTTAGTGTCACAATTGCACCACAGTTTTGCTTATCTCACCATATGCTGAACTCGCATGTGAGTTATGTTATGTTATGTTAAATGACACTTTTAAAGCGCGCTGACACCAGAGGTTTCCTGGCGCTACATGACAGAATGAATAAATGAGTGTAAAGACCTGAGGAGGAGGAGTTAGCCTAGGGATGGGAAGAGGTGGGTTTTGAGCAGTTTCCTGAATTGAAGCAGAGTTGGGCTGGACTTGATGGTGAGAGGGAGAGAGTTCCAATAGGCGGGTGCCAGATGGGCAAAGCGACGACCGCCGAATTTCTTGGTTTTAATTTTTGGGGCGGTTGGCAGGTGAAGAAAGGCAGAGCGAAGGTTGTGCGTAGGTCGGTGTGGAATGACGAGAGAATTCAGAAAGGCGGGACTGGTGCAGTGGAGGGCTTTGAACGTAGGGCAGCCAGTTTGAAAGCCGCCCTTTGTTCTATCGGCAACCAGTGGAGTCTGTGAAGCATAGGCTTAGCTGATTGCCATTTGGGCATTTTGTAAACGAGGCGGGCCGCCTGGTTCTGTACTACCTGAAGGCGGCGAAGCAGAAATTGAGGGAGTCCGTAGTATAGGGAATTGGAAAAATCCAACCTAGATATTACCAGTGAAAGAATGACCTGGACCAGTGCGGAGTGAGGCAATAGGTGGCTGACTTTACGGATTTTTCAGAGTTGGTGCATACAGGAGGAAGTCACAGCGCTCACTTGGGCTTTGAGAGATAGCTCGCCATCAATGATCACGCCGAGACTTTTAACTGATTTGGACGGAACTGGGGGGGAGCCCAACTCCGTAGGCCAAAATTGCGGGCCTCAATGAGTAGGGCTAAGTCCAGGGAGAAGGAGCTCTGTTTTGCCAGGATTTAATTTGAGTTGATTGTGATTCATCCACTGTTGGATGTGGATCATGGCAGTGTGAAAGTTGCTGACGGCATTCGGGGAATTAAGTGGGAAGACAATTTGTAAATCGTGTGCGTAGTTAAACACTGTAATGTTCCATGGCTGAAGGGAGTGGATCAAGGGCCGGAGGTAGAGGTTAAACAGTAATGGCGAAAGGGAGGAGCCCTGGGGGACTCCGTAAGACGTGGGGGTTTTGTCTGCAGTATATGGGCCAAGGCGGACAGCTTGTGATCTTCCAGACAGGAAGCACTCCGTCCATTTGAGAGCGGAGCCCTGGATGCCTTCCTGTTCGACACGGTGGAGCAAGATGTTATGGTCCACCGTGTCGAATGCGTCCGACAGATCCAGCAACACAAGAGCTTGAGGGATCCCTGCATCGGCGTTCCGTCTCAGAGTATCGAGAACAGCTAAGATGACGGCCTCGGTAGAGTGACCTGGCCGACAACCGGCCTGATTGGAATCGAGGTGGCCGGATGTCTCGATGAAATTTGACAGGCATCGGGTGACATAGGCTTCTATTAATTTAGAAAAATAGGGTAGCAGGGAAATAGGGCGATAGTTCGAGGGTACTAAGGGGTCCGCACCGGGTTTCTTGAGGAGGGGCAGTAGAAGGGCTTCCTTAAAGGATCTGGGGACCGTGCCACTGCTGAGAGAGCCATTCAGCAGGGGTAGGATGCAATCAGGTAATTTGAGACAGATATCCCGCAAGACCGAGGGGGGGCAGCAGTCTCTCAGGGAGCCCGATTTAACCCGGGTCGCGAGTTCCGCAAGCGTGTTGGATTTGATAATGGGAAATTGAGTAAAAGAAGATGAATTGTTCGGGAGGTTCAGGGGTTGGGTCTGGGGGATAGGGGGTATCGAGTCATTGATTTTAATAACTTTTTCAATAAAGAAGAGATTGAGGGCATCGCAAGTCGCTTGAGTGAGAGTTTGGGCTGGGAGGGTTCTGTCGTCAGTGGTTAATTCATTCATAATTTTAAAAACCTCCTTGTATTTATTATCGGCTGACATCAGTCTATGGGAGAAATGCTCCGATTTGGCTAAGGTAAAGCAGCTTTGTACTCTCTACGTGCTGCGATATATAGCAGTCTGCCTGAGTCGGAGTAATCACGTCTCCAGAGTCGTTCTTGCTGGCGCACTTTCAGCTTGTGCTGCTTAAGATTGTCAGAGAACCATCTGTGGGAATTATTATGTCTAGTACAAGGAAATTTGGTGAGGGGCGCAAATTGGTCGCTGGCTGACTTTAGCCAAGAGCTAATGTCCTCTTCCATTGCGTCAATGTCAATGTTGGCGGGAGTGGTAGTGATTGGATAGCTATTGGCCAAGGTGGCAAGAAAGCCTTGGGCGTCATTTGAGCTCCATTTACGTGATAGGCCACCCGCCATCAAGGGGGCAGAAATCCTGCCAACGACGGTAATGGTGGTGTCGATCAGGTGATGGTCTGACCAAAGACAAGGGGAGATGGATGGTTGAGATGAAGCTAAGTTGTAGGCCCATATCTGATCAAGAATATGGCCTTTAATGTGGGTTGGTGAAGAGACTTGTTGGGACAGGTTCAGACTGTTAAAAGTTTCAAAGAGTTCTGTGGCATGTGGGCCCGCCAAATCATCATTAAACCAATAGTTAAGATCGCCGAAAAGGGCGAAACTATAGTGCAGTGTGAGCAGATTGGACAGCTGCTCGCTCATGATGGTAGGGAACGAAGGCATGGGGTGTGGGGGTTGATAAAGGAGTAGGAGCGTGAGGGCACCAGAATCTGTTTTTAAGCTGAAAAGCAGGTTGTCAACCTCAGGGAGGATGAGGGAAGATGAGGAGATAACATCCAGGTGCTTAGATATAATGGCCGCTACCCCTCCTCCCGGCCGGTCCCCAGGGCGGTCGGCGTGGAGAATGTAATAGTCGGGGGGAGGGCCGCCAGTATGTCGGGTAGGGAGTCTGCGTTCAACCAAGTTTCTGTGAGCAAAAGTATATCCGGTTTACTAGAAGATAACAAGATGAAAATATCATCTTAGTGTTTGACCAAAGAGCGTGTGTTCAAAAATAACACGCTGATGGGTGTGACGCTATTGGCTTCTTTGGGTGGGCGTGTGCCGCCACTGAGGGGGTATGGGAATGTCTGTGCGAGGCCGGCTGTATTAATGCGCCTGATAGTTGTAGGGGAAGGTGGGGGATAGGGGTGCTGTAGCTCCTTAAGGCGATTGTTCGAATAGAAAAGAATTTGCTCATTATGGCCAGCCCCTAGGCCCGGTCCGGCGCGAGTTTGTGATTTTCTTTTCCCACATAATTAACCAGGAGACGACGTTTTGTTTAGATCCTCTAGATGTTATAATTTATTCAAACTGTAATTCTTCCCAGGGTGTTTCACATCTTATGGGGCAATTCTTTTCTCCTCAGTGCCATTGACGTCTCCACTTGCTATGTATGAGCATTGCACCCCTAGCAGCAGCTTCATAATGTATCTGTGACATCCTGTTATTCATCCATACCTAACCGCAGCAAAATCCACTCTGGTCATTCTGCAGTTGTGTGGTCCAGTATTTCATGGCCACTGAGGCTTCATTCCAGAAGCCCTGAAGCTTAGGGTCATGGCTGGACTAGTCGTAGCAGGCACCGGGCATTTCCCTGGTGGGCTGGAAGGGTGGGGGCCGGTTTTGGTCCGGTGGGGGCCGTTTTTGTTACTGAGGGCCGGAAAATTGGCCTCTTGTAAAAACAGCACAGCAGCAGTTTTCCTGTATTGTGGCTAGAGTACATTTTACGTAAGTGGCCTTTGTTTGGCATCCAGATCATGCCCCATAATTCTCTGTGAGTTTTGATCATGCAGGCCCTTTACTTTCATAAACCCTCAATAACTGCTCCCCAAGGACTCAGAGTGGATTCGCTCTATTGTAGGTAAAATAATGGGGAACGCTGGACCTCCTTAACATGTTGGTAGTATTAGGACTCCTTAGGAAGCCTGTATTTTTTTCTCATTCCCCATAAACTTAACGGACACCCCTTGCAGAGTTTTGAGATAGTCTCCCGGGATTTTGCTTAGGAGAGCGTGATCTATGTACAGTAGTAGGAAGACTGTATTCATTTTGATAGTAAAGATTCTGCCTAGCTAAGAGGCATGTAGACTTTTCTACATGTTCATATCATTCCCTTATACAAGATATTGTATTCTGGTATGATAGAGCTCCCCTCTATTCTCTGCTCCAAGGACCCCACCTAGTTCCTGGAATGGTGGACCACCCAGAGCATTCCATCTGTCATTCTTCTTCACTTGAAAAGGGGACAAAAAGCTCCCTTTGTTACTTTTAAATCCGGTACTACCCCAAACCGCATTGACATTTGTCATCAGGCTAAGGGTCTGGATTTACTAGGTTTGACAAGAAGTCCTCCAGCCTATGTTCTCTTCATTTCCTTCAAATAGAATTTCTTTAATGGTTGTTTGTTCTTGACCATGGCTGACAAGCACTAGTTTCAAGATACAAATCTGAGGGAATTTTGGGCATCCTCACCTTGGTATTTCTATCGGATAGCTTTTTTGTGAGTGGTACCCATTTAAAAATGGTTTATTCCTGGGGGTTATTAAGGTTCATCACCACTTAGGACTTTCTCTAAAACTGATCAACTCGCACTGGCACAGTGTTTTCTGCATCTGAGTGTAACAGAACAAATAACCAAAGGTACTTTTTACTGCTCTCACAATGCTGCTCGCAATTGGATGACTAGCATTTTTGCAACCTGTAAATGAAATTCTGAACCAATCTGAGTATAAATAGGCCAGTTAGAAAAATTCAGATTCGGAATGGGTCACAATGGAGTAGGCCACACATTGCAACTGTTATGTTGTTATGTTATGTTATTCTCTCTTGTATAGCGCTCGAATCACCTGGGGGCATCTCGGCGCTTAACTCTAGGACAACCCGATGAGCATGCAACACGGAAGGTAAAGGAGGGATTTAGAACAGCAGAGCCTTTAAATGTTTCCTGAACATCAGGTAGGAGGGGTTTTCTCGCAGGGACAACAGCAGACTATTCCAGTATTTAGGCGCAAGGCATGAAAATGCCATGCCCCCAAATCTGCGGAGTCTGGTACGTGGGACCACCAATAGCTGTTGGGAGCTCGATCTCAAAGGACGTGAGGGGACATATCTTCCCAGTTTTTTCTGAAGGTACTCTGGGCCTTGCCCCTGCAGCGCGCAGTAGGTGAGGCAGCACATTTTGAAAAAAGACCTCTGTTTTATTGGGAGCCAGTGAAGCCTTCTCAATAGTGGTTGCAAGGGGGTGCCAGATGGCATATTCATGACCAGCCTTGCTGCCGTATTTTGAATGACCTGTAACTTCTTCAGGGATGTGGTTCCCACTTCAGCCAGCAGCGCGTTCCCATAGTCAATGCGGCTCATGACAAGGGCTTGCGTGACTGTTCTACGGTGTTCTGGGGGAATGAAAGGGAGGATCTTTCTAAGTAGTCTAAGCCTATAATAGCATGTGCCAGATACTGCGGCCACATGGTCCTGCATGGTCAAAGACTGATTTAGTTTAATGCCCAGGTTGTTGACACAAGATTTAGGCATGGGGGCGAGCCCAATTGTGACGGCCACCAGTCACTATTCCAGATTTCTGAGGTTTTCCTAGGAGCATCAACTCCGTCTTGCTCGGGTTCAATTGGAGGCAGTTATTGGTCATCCAATTAGAGATCACTGATAATCCCGTAGCAAAACGAGTTCTGTCCGCCTCAGCATGTTGTCCGATGTTAAATAGTAACTGGGTGTCATCGGCGTATGATATTATTTCGAACCCCAGCCCCTCCACAACCCTGGCCAAAGGGGCCATATAGATATTAAAAAGGGTGGGGCTAAGGCAGGAGCCCTGGGGGACTCCCTTATCCAACGATGTTCTCTCAGATTGATGAGGGCCCATTAGGACTGATTGTGAACGGTCTGCCAAGAAATTCCGTAGCCATTTATGGGCAAGGCCCTTGATAACACAGGAGCTTAACCTCTCCGCAAGCCAACTCTCTCTGACTGGAGTCTATCACAGGGATGGCGACCCTATTGGGTCATCAGACCACCATGTCTCTGATAGTTTTTCTATAAAATACACTTTTTTAAAAATGCAGCCCATTATCCTTGAAGGAGTTGGGCTGTGTTTTAAAAAAGAAGTTTGGCCTTTTTGTCTGTTTGAGCGTAGACAGTGGTCCTGTGGAACTCTGCTTCTCTGCAGCAACCTTTTTTTCATATTCAAAAAGCAGAATGGGTATCAGAGGCAGCCCTTCCCTTTTATGACTGGGTTGCCGCCCCAACTTGAACTTTGGTAAGAGTTCATTGGTTTACAACTGCTATTTCAGTCCTAAACCATTCGTACCTTTGGATAGGAATTGCTCTTTGGAAGGGATGACTACAATACACCCCTTCCAAATAGTGACTTCTTATCCATTTCCAAACCCATTTTAGGAATCAGAAAAATAGTTACTGACTCCTAAAATGTATTTAACGCATTGCACAAAGCAGTTTTATGGTCGTAAACTACGAATCAGAGCATTTGCGACCACAAAAATGCTTTGCACATTACACATGCAGTCTTATTGGACTTTATGCAAGGTGAACAATCTTTTCTATGTGTTTTTGCTTGTATACACTGACTGGTCCCTCCCCTATCAAGTTGTGGAGAAAAGCTTCCAGTCTGGTTCACCTGGACCTTTGTGAACATTTTTACACTCAAGTTCAAAAATACTCATCAATAACAAGATATGCACAGTGTGATATCTTTGTTGGGGTGGGCATAACTGTAATGATAGCTTCTGTCATTTATTACACTACCCTTACTGTGTGCAGAAAAGAGTTTACGAGGTATGTCATGCACAGGTTTTTAGAAAGCCTTCCTGGCCAAGGGATTTCTATGCTTTTAGGTCCTTCATGGTCTATAAATAAAAAAAACTAAAACTACTCCTTATTATGATGTATATATCTTTATTGTCAACATAGTGATCAAGCACTTTAAATTGTAGATCCCTGTGTAAAATAGTGTGCACACAATAGATATTGGTTTCAACATTGTTGGTCTTAATGTGACTTTCATTATCTAGCTGGTACATTTCTTAGAGCAAAACTTTTAGATGTAGTTTAGTAATTACGTTTGTTTCTAGGATTTAAACCTTTGAATTAAATTAGTTTCGTTTATGATTTGTCATCATAGAATATTGCCCTTATTTCACTCCCCTCGCCCTTAGGTCAGACGTCTTAACACCCTTTTCTGTCGTCGTCCCCTTTCCACAAGAAGGCCTATGCCTCCTCCGTCACACCATTTTACAAACCCCAATGCACTGTTGGCTTTCTCCTCAAATGGTAGTGCCCTGGGGGGCTCCCTTCAACTTGCTCCAATACCCCTGAACCCCCCATCTTTTAATGTAATATAGATAAATAATGCTACTACTACTGTATCATTTATAGAATTTGTAGCCTTTCTAAACATTCTCTTTTTCGCTATAATCTTCTTTCCCCACCACTATCCTTGGTGAAGTATTACTTTAACCTCTATTTTGGGTTTATACACTGTGTTCATGCTTGTGCAGTGTTCCCCCAAAACCTACTCTGTTCTTTCCGTCCCATCCTAGCTACAACAAACTTTAACATTCTTAGACGGTTGTGTGTCAATACAACGCAGTGTTTACACCGCACTACCATTACAACGCTGGTTTTACAACGCAAGTCGTTACCGCTACTTGCGGTGTAGGGTGCTGTACTTAGGAATAGTAAAATGTACTATTCCAACACCAGCCTACATACAGTAGGGAAGGTGTTGGAATAGTAAATCAACTATTCTTTAGCCTAGAGCGCCCTCCAGCACAAGTCGTAGTAACGACTTTCGGTGTAAAATCAGCGTTGTAATGGTAGTGCGGTGTAAACACCGCGTCGTAATGGATGTTCCCCAATAATATGCAACCTTTTCCCTCCCTTTCGTGGGATTTTGGATCGCAAGTAGCTCTCTTCCGCTTCATTGCTTCTCCATCTTTACAGTATTTTCCTAATTCAGAAACCGGTTACATTATTTCACTCATCGTGCTCAATGGGATGTCGTCTTGCTTGCCAAGAGCCCTGTTTTGATATTTATCTTGCCGTACAGCTAAAACGCCCGAGGCTTAAAACCTTGGCTCTTTCACATGGTGTTCTGACATTATGTTGTCCCGTCTCCCATTTTGAATAAGAACACTTGACAAGTATGCTTCTTTTGTTAAGTTTATGTATTAGGGGTTTAAATGCTTTCCATTTCAAAAACATTGATTTTGATACAGTCTGAGTAATATTCGGCTTTGAAACTAGTGAAAAGGGGCCGACATCCACGACTCCACCATCATGTGTGTGTTTTGTTGAAAGGAGGATATTTTAGTCAAAATGTCTCGCTTCTGCCAGTTTTCCAGAGGATGATTCTGTGAGCTTTCTAGATGTCTACCATTTTGCCCTCTTTCAATCCCCAAAAAGATTTTGTTCAATAACTAGAGGACGTCTAAGACATTGTGATCATCCTCATTTTGCTTGAGATTTCAGATTTGAATGCTACTTCTCCTGCTCATATTTGACTAGGTACATTTGCTTAGTTATCGTTTCTGTTTGTTCTCTTTGACTTTAAGCCTTTTCAGTTTGTAATATTAGTATTTTTTCTTCAACTAGGCTCTGTTCATACACTCACATTGGGCCTTTAGGACAGCCACAAAAATCTCCTTATTTTAATCTCTTTCCTTCATTATGATGGCTTTCTTTCAAGGAAGGGGGACCAGCCACTAAGGACCATGCTCTGGCACTGGGGCTATGCAAGGAGGTTTTGCCTTGGGTCAGGGCACACTTTTCTTCGAAGGAACATGGAGGACCCTGAGAGTCACTGCTCCTTTGGCACTGTGACATACAGGGCCAATAGCATTGCTGTTTCTTTGGACAGGATCCTCTATTTTCTGGGACACCCTGGCTCCCAAGTGAGGTTCAGTCTCTTCTGGGGCAGAGCAGTCCAAGGTACCTGCCCCTCTGCTCATTGCCTCTCAATCACCATTTGGTTTCTCACTCTCCTACATTGCTCCGATGACATGGAACAATCTCCCTCAATTCATCAGAGTTTCCTCCTCAATGCTTTAGTTCCGCTAGAAGCTGAAGCTCTGGCTATTCGTATAAGCACTTTTGGGGACCACAAACCTACACACCTGCCCACGTGCCTGGATACCCTCTTGGGGATTAATGTGCTATACAAATCAATATAACACAACATAACATTTGCTGGGCCGGGTCCATCGCTCATTGGTCCAACCTGGGTTCCACCCTCTTATGGCCTCCTGGTCAAGACCAGTCCTTGGGCACTTATCTCTTTAAGTCTCCAGATTTCCGAAATGTCAGCTTTTCTACCCAGCTTCCTTCGTCTATCTTTTTCATTTAAAACCTTTATTTTTCAGTTTTGTATTAAACAAACAGACAGTAGCAGTTGAGATATAAAACATACAGCATATCGGGCATATTGCGGAAAGACACATCTGGAACCAAATATGCCATTCATGATTGCTGAGAGCTCAACCAGGAAATAGTATCTCTTCACACATAGGCAGGCCAAAATGTTCTAAAGCTCTATGTGGAGTCCACTGCACCCTCCGCATACAAACCAAAATCCCCATCGTCAGCCATGCTGTCGCTATCTGAGGAGAGCGCAGCGGACCGGGTCTAGGAGTGTGTTGAAGAGGCCCCTCCACAATGAGGTCCTCAATCACCTTGTCATCCCACCTACTTAGCTTTATGTGAAATTCCTCATCTAATGCCCATTCCTGTACATCAGTGTGCCAACGGTCAAAGTCAGGTGCTCTACTGCCCATCCAGGAGATGGCAATCCTGAGTCAGGTCAGAGTTAGCGCCAGTTGCATAAATTTGTACTCCATCTTGCTGCCTTCTGGACATTTAGTGTTGACCAATAGAAAGCTCTGCGGTGTAAGGACAAGGAGAAGGTGCATATTCCTCTTTAAACCTGTAACCACCCAATTCCGAAAGCTTTGCACCTCCCGGCATTGCCAAGGTAAATGCAAAAACCCACCTTCCTCTATCTTTAACCCACAAACTGTGAAGAAGTGGCTTCTGACTGGTAAAACCCCCAGGTTTTATTTGGACCTCCTGGTTTTTAGACTTATCCTGTGAGTGAGTGTCACTAATGGAGCCTCACTCACTGTTAGCTTCTGTTTAAAATTGGCTTGTACTGCAACTGTCAGTACTTACTTTTTAACATAAGATCAACTGATGTGCATAGCTGGAGTAAAGAGCCTGAAGCAGGTAGGGTAGGACATGAGTTCACATGCGTGTGCACAAGTGTTGAGGCTGAGAGGAGTGCTTATCTAACTCAGCACTTCATCTGCACACGGCACTCTCACAGATAGCCCCAGGTTAAACGGAATATGGCCTGCCCAGGCCTTATAATTCAGTTGGAAAACGAATAATAGATGTCTCCATCTTCTCGGCTGAAGTGTAGACTTTGTAGTGTATAAACATATTTTACTCTCTGGGTAAAATATGATTCTTTTTTACAGAGTTTTATATAGTACGAACTTGACCCGAATCGGGTATCAGAGCTCTTTACATAGCACCAGTTACGTTACATAAGGACACACATTCATTTTTGTTAGGCACGGAGAGATTAAGTGATTTGCCCAGAATCACAGGAGGTTTAGCGTCATTACCGAGACTCTAACCCAGTTCCCCAGGTCCGAGGTCGAGCGCCTTAGCTGCTGTAGATTTGCACAATGTAGAAAAACCATTGACATGACTTTTCCTGTAGTTTCACAAGTCCCAAATGGATATTCAGTGACAGCTTTGTCTTATATGCATTTGTTTATGTATTTTTACATTGAGCACATCTCCCTGAGCCAACCTTAATGGGATTCGGGTTTTAACTACCCTCCTGGGTCAACACAATTTCTCTGCTGACAGTTCAAAGCCTTCCCCCAGACAAAATGCCCAATTGAAATTATTGGACCTCTCCTAGGACAGGAAGCTGCTGGCAGAAATCACTCTAAGGTGATTCAGTGCCTCTCATTAATAAGCGTGAGCTAGTTGCTCAAATAGTAGATAAAGGCAGTGTGGGCAGACTCTGGCTGCAGTCACTTCAGGGGCTTCCTTTTAAGCTTGTAGATGGGAGACAAGTCTTGACTGGGAGGAGTCTGACTCAGAGGGGAGGACTTTCTCAATCTTGCTTGTGTTCACAGTCTGAACATATCTCTAGTGCTGTTTAGGGGGTTGGGCTGCCCAGGGGCTGCTCCCAAGAAATGTCAGTCAGGGTAGAGGAGTGGTGAGCCATCTCTAGAGTGGGTAGGGACCTTTTATAACTCTCCACCTTCATTTTTAAAACCCTACATAAGGGAAGACACTTCGAGAAGAGGATGGAAAGGTGATGGGCCGAGTGTGTGAATTAACTCCTGTCTGGGGTGCAGGGACCAACTCTGTAATTGTATCCTTTGATCTTTGTCTCTGGATTTAGTGTCACTAGTACTTTCTCCTTCTTGGGGACAGTAGAGGGGCATATGAAGAATTAGAAAGAAGGGGTTTCCCCTGGACTTTTGTTGACGTGTTATAGAAGCAGATTTGTAGGAGTGGGGTACCCCAGGCAACCCATTGACACCTAGGCACCTGTCATTAGCTAAATGCCTGGTGTTGGACCTGGCCTTGTGGCGTGGCCCCACTCCTCCCGCATGGCGGATCCCGGACTACTTCGACCTCTGTTCCCCGGTCACGAGCAGCACCATCCACCCTCCATGAGTGCCGCCCCTCCGGGCAACCCTCAGCTCTTCCCCGGTGGAACTCGACAACCTCTCCTCAACCCCCTCGGCTGGCCAGGACCCTTTCCCGGACCACCGTCTCAGGCCCAGCCGCCATCTTGGAACCTCCACGACCAGGCCTCGTCGCCTCGGCCCGACCCCAGCCTCAGACCCAGCGAAGCCCCGACATCGAGGCACCACGATCCAACCAGGGGGTAAAGAGACCACTTGACGAATCAATGGGGAAGGAGTTTCGATGGTCCCCCATCTGCCTGGTTTCGATCGCCCCCAGCCTCCCTGGGCGCTGGCTCCACCCCCCTGCTGGGTGTCTGGACTCGCACATCCCGGACCCTGCGACCTCCAAGTGCGAGGGTCCGGACATCAAAGGGCCCCAGACCTATAACTGGGGCAGCTCCGGAGCAGGTCGGCAGTTGTATCCTGGAGTCGAGAGACACCTAGACGAACTCATCTTCTTGCAACTACCTTTGGGGTCCTGCTGGCGCTGCCATGGCCCATCTTCGTGAACCACCCTTGGAGTCCTGCTGGCGCTGCCGCGGCTCATCTTCGTGAACTATCCTTGGGGTCCAGCTGGCGCTGCCGCGGCCCATATCAGAGAACCCTCCAGCTCGAGGATTGAGAGCTGTGCCCCAGATATCCCTGTACCAGGCCGGTACCAAGACTGTCCCGCTACCCCCTTCCCACAGAGACTAAGTGTAAAGGGATCCCAGTATCCCGCTCCTTCTGTATCGTTACGATAACCTGCCAAAGAATACTGATAAAAGTGTTAATAACCTATCTTTGTGTGGCATCCATCTGTAGGGGGGTGGTTGCTCGGCTGTACGATCTTAGGAGAGGGCCCTCGCCTGGAGGCCTCTCCCCCTTGCTCGGCCGACCCTCAGATTTCCCGTCTAACACCTGGGGACTTAGGAAATGCAAGCAGGGGGAGAGGTCTGGCTTGAGTGCCATGGGATGCTGCTGCATGAACACCCGAGGTCAGTAGACTACCAGGCACTAGGACAAGAGGCTGGGCCAAACCACTACAAATAACTGCTGCTAAGGAGGAGGAAACATTAGTGTCAGGGTTTGCCTCCAGGCATCAAAAACCTCCCAGAAAACCATTCTGAAATTTTGGAGGGCAAAGGATCCCAAAATTGCTCCTGGATGCCAAAATGTGCCACTAGGAGGTAGACACAACAAACCCCACATGAATTGTCTTCCAGGGTCAAACATATACCGAACAAACCAAAATGTTCATATGGAGCGCATCTGAAAGCCACCACAGGTGCCCGTGTCACTAGGGACTCCTGTGGCAGCAAGAAAATCAGTAGCTGGAACTACTTTGCATCCCAAGAGGCATTGGGTTTCCCCAAGGGACCAACAGGCAATTAGCGTTGTTGTGGTAAACTTGGACATTTCCACAATTATATTGTGTAACCTGAATACTTATGCTCTCATTGGGAAGCCCCACAACCTTGCTGCAAAGCCCATCGGAGGGGGTGTCCTCCTGGCTACAGAAAGAGCACTGTGTCCCTTCCCTACTGCCAGCACCAAGAGAAAAGCAGTGGGAGCATTGGGGACTTTGATTGCACCTGCCCAGCACTGAAAGAGTGAGCTCTTTGGGCACAGGGGGTGTTGGGAGACCCAGCACTCTTCATGCTGCGCAGGGACTGCTGTGTGGGTCTTCCCAAGACGGGATCAGAGGGACCTGCTGAGCCAGAATGTGGGCACCTTAAAAGAGGAAAGAAAAGATACCCAAAAAAAGGAGTAGAGATCAGTCCACAGCCGCATTAAAGGATTCACTTCAGACTGTAAGGTGCCCCATAAAGCCAAGAGGTAGCTTACAAAAATGACATATTGTGATTGAGTGAGTCCAGTAGGACTTGAGTACCTCCTGACGTGTTTCAAACTGGAGCAATGCAGGCCCTCAAAAGTGCACACAACATTTATTGTGAAATCTGGCCAGTATATGTTTCCCAGGTCCCACTGACAATGACCCGAGAAAGGTTTTCTAGTGTTGCTTGTTCCATTGTTGAATTCTCTGTCTCTAGCCCACAGCACGTACCTAAGTAAGCCCAGCACTGCTCTGCTTTGCTATCCTGAGAGTCAAGAGCTAAAATAACTATTTGATTCGCAGTTTCGGGGTCCACAATACTAGGGACCCAGCACCACAGAAGTGAAAGGTCCTTGTTCTTACAACTGAGGCCTAATAACCTCTGAATGCCCTGGACCAGGATTTCAGGCAAGTTCCTATATGGGCACAAATTCAATGCAGGGCAACATACCAGCATGTGGGTAACAGCTGTTAAACAACTTATTCCACTCTACATGCAACATGCGTCAAATTATTTGTGTGGATACTACAGTGAGTGTGTGCTCACATTGGTGTGTGCTTGTGTATGTCTGTGCGTGTTCTGGTGTGTGCACGCTGGATTTGTTATTTTCTGGCGGCTGCTGTCCTGGATATTGACTTTAACTGCCTGATGCCTGACCTTAGGATGGCCACCAGTGTACCAGTGTTCAGTACAGCCCCTTGCCTGACCCCAAGATGGCTTCCATAGTGGTCCCCTACACGTTGTTTTACTTCCCTCGGACAACAATAGGACATTGACCAGACCTTGAACCTATCCCTTAACCTGCCTGCACATCATGACTTGGAACCTGCAGAACTTACCCCACACTGTGGAGACCTAGCAATTTGACTGATGTCCGGTGGAGCTACCATATAGCTAAGAGGAGATGGGTTGTGGACTCCCCCTCCCTGCCGTCACCTACCTATCCGGACCTTGGGCAGATTTTCCCCTCGTCTCTACGTCCTATCTTCCTCTTACCCCTTTACCCTATCCCCTTTCCCTTCCTTGCTCCATTCACCTTGTCCCCTATGTCCTTTAATTGTTTTTCTTGAAACTTATGCTCTGATTCCATCGGGTCTAGCCAGCGCTATATAATAATTCATTAATTACATTTGTTCCCATCTAGTACTCTTTCTCTCTTTGTCTACCTCCCTAGCTCCTAGCTCCTATCCACTCTCCCCTGAATCTCTCACTTTGCCTGCTAGTCTGCCTAACCCCCTGTCCTTTGTGCCCTTTGACTAAGCACTCCTTCTCCCCTTGTTGGGGAAAGATCCAATAGTTATACTCTGGAGTCTCAGTCTACCCGCTGAGAGAGTCCACTGCGCCAAGGGAGCCACTCACAGCTGAGGTATGGTATGGCACCCCTTGCCAAAGCACTCCCTCTCCCCTTTTTATGGAAGGATCCAGTATGTAGGCCTTGGAGTCTCAGAGACCCCTCTGAGAGAGTTCACTGCGTAAAGGGCGCCTCCCGCAACATAGATAGGGAAATGATACCACTTCCCCTTGGATCACAGCTTATTGGACATTGGACGTTGCTTTGACTCGTCTACCGGTTTGTGTCCCCGTCGCACTTCCCCGCCTCTTTTCATGCAGTGTCCTTCACCCTTCCCTCCCCTTTCCCACCTTCATTACCTGTCTACTTCCCCAGCTCCTTCCCCCCTCCCCTGAATCTTTCCCCTTGCGTGCTTTTCCCCTTACGTATGTGTGCTTATTGTTTATCTTGACCTTACAAGTAACTATGTTGCCATGCTCTAATAACTGTGTAAGCTTTGTAATGATGTAACCTGTAACTATGATCTGATGCTCATGTAAAGCACTCTGATACCTCCGGGTCTAGCCAGCGCTATATAAAACCTTTTAAATAAATAAATAAATGAAATAAAAGTGTCTAACACTCAAAAGACATTTAGCAGCCGACTCCTTCATCCCCTCCCAGCTCAACACATTACCCTGACCTGTCCAAGCAGCAACTTTTCACTTTCCATTCTCCCAGTCTCCAGAGCTCCCTGGCTGCAAAAAAAACCATGGCAATGTATCTCCTGGACTCTAAAATCCCCACAAGGGTTCTCAATTAATGCTCTAATCACCTCCACAAGCCTCTGTCTCACTCTCAAATGCACCCTGTGCAATACTCTACAGATTCTTAAGAGAAAATAGGGGCCAGATTTAGAGTTAGAGGCACAGGTTACTCCATCACAAGCGGCCCCTGTCCTGCCCGCCTTATTACAAGTGCATTAAATCCTATGGCACTTGTAATGAGGGAGACAGAATATCCGTCACATTTGTGACGGGGTATCTATCTATCTAAAACATACACTAGTCCTCTGCCTTGAGATCATCCATATGTACAAGCCCCGAATGCCACCACAACGTCACTTTTTACTATGTTGTGGTTGTGCTTGGGGCATTGCCTTATTAATAAGGCAGCATTAAGCTACTTGAGATGGCTTAATACTGTCTTGTAAATAAGATGTATTTCAAGCTATGCTTAGCATGAAAGGGTTTGGCAGTGGGTGTTGCGGTGGGCGTTCCACCGCAACACCAATTGTTATTTACGCTGCCTCCTATTTACAAGGGCAGCGTAAATAGAAAGCAGAGGACCATGGAAAACCTGGCCTTAAGTTGGCCAAACAAGGAGAAATGCATTATTTCCCCTCGATTTTGCTTTTTCCATGTGTGCTGCCTTGTGCAGCACACATGGAAAAAGTAAATGTGTGATTGTTTATGTACAGGAAGCTCCCCCTTCCTGTACATAAACATTTTTTTTTTAAATGCAATTTTGCTGCATTTAGCAACACACATAGAAACGACAAATTGGCATTTAAAGATAGTTTATGTACAGGAAAGAGGACCTTCCCGTACATAAACAATATTTCCCCTGCATGCAGACACCCTTGCACTATGGGTGTCTGAGTTGACACTACACTACTAAGTGTTGCGTCAGCACAGGGGGAAACGCAAGGCTGCACCATATCGTTGTAAATATGGTGCAGCCATGCGTTTCTGAAGTGATGGACTTAGCCGTTAAGCCATGACGGCTAACGCACCCCTCTGCCCCAGAATCTGCAGGAGATCATGTATTTCCGCTCTATAGGAGCAGGCGTGTTGCTGCTCAGGGGCTCCACTTTTTCAAAGCCCTCCTCATCCATGCCACGCACCTATTGTGTGAATCCCCTAATAAGAGGAAGTACGTTGAGTCGATTCAGCTGTTATGTATATTTCTTCCCCCTTTCAAAAGTAAACTCAGCTCAAAAGATGCCAAATTTCTCTGTTCAGCCCTGACGCACTGGGTCAGTCAGTGGTCAGTCACGGGCATGCAGTGCACCCGCCACCTACTCTGCCAGGTCGTCCTCGTGCGTACATATTTGCGCACATACGAGGTGTTTATACAGTCCTGTGTCAGGTCGTGGACCAACGCTTGTTTTACACAATGTATTTTGGCTCTCGTCCTTGCCTCCTGCAGGAAAGCATAACTGCTGCCCACAAACGTAAATATTTGATTACTCGGTGTTTTCAAGGCATGGCCAACTCGCTACCAGCGACGCTCGCGATACCTAAATTAAACAATAAAACACGGGCCAATGAAGAAATACGTTGTGCGTGTGAAGAATGCTCCTCGCGCTGCGTCCTGCAGCTGGAGCGCTGCTGCGCGCCAGCGCCTGTTCTCACTGGTGATGCTCAGCCCATGCAGCCATATTGTAGCGAGCTCTACCAGGGCTTGCATTTGTAAACAAAGGCACGTGCAGAGACACTCGCGTTTTGACAGCTGACTCAATTAGCAGCCTCGAGACTCTCTGGCTCTGTGCCCCGCACTCTTGCAAGCAAGCACCTGCGTGGAGACAGCACGAACCAAGATCCGCCAGCATCGACGATTAACTCATCAACAGGTGCTTCCGACATACAGTGTGGGCCCAATCATGGCGGAAATCCCGGCACATTCTCAACCACGTTATTTAAATGCCTTTCATTTATATCTGTAGGCAAAGCCGGCCTTTGCTAAGATAGCGGCTTAGACCTGGGCGCAGAGAAATTTGGCGCCCTTGCTGATGGTACTGAAGTACCTGGATGAGCAGGGACTGGCCCCTGAACACAGACATCCCAGGATTCCCCCAGCGCACACAAATCATCCGTAGTTTTTGCTGCCTCGGATGATGATTTTGTTGAAGTGTGCCAGCAGGGGTCACAGGGTGAAGGGAGGGCAAAGAAGGAGAATAAAGGGGTATTAAAAACAAAAAACGTCGCCGGCGGTAATAATGAAGGACTGAGATCAGTTTAAACTGGCTAACCACACAGAAGCGAAGTAGGGACAAGGCTGGAGAAAGATTCAAAGGACGTTGCTGTTGGCATAACCTTAATGCACACGGCTTCATGCGCCGCACAACATTACCAACTGGCAGGGTGCAAATTCAGGACGGTCAGTGTAAAAATTCAAGACAAAGGGTCAAAATTCAGGACAAAAATTCAGGACAGAATGTCAAAATTCAGGACAAAAATTTGGGACGAAACATAAGTTTTACAGACATAGAGGAGGTGGCACAATAATATATAAGTAAGTAAATAGAAAACCAAAATAAATACAAGTCAAAATAAGTTTATATAAGGTTGATCCAATCGTGCACTTCACAGTTTTTCAGTATGCGCGCAACTTTGCAAAGCGACATCGGGCCCTTTCTGCAATCAAGATTTGGGCTAGTAACAATAAACATTATTAAGTGGTATTTTTTATTTGTATGTTGAAATCTGTGTACAGTGAAAACAGTGTTAGTTATTTTATTTGTATTTTCTCCAGCATGGCGCCAAGACAAAAGCAGAATGCTTTGCCATAGACAGTCCCATGCAGGAGAAGGCACACCACATGCACAACTGCAATTGGGCCCATTAGCACTTATAGAATGACAATCAGCTGCAGTCTCAGACTGACAATGGGCTGCTCCACAGTCTGCACAAGGGAGGTCCGGGAGGGGCGGCTGCAGGGAGCCTCTTCAGTTTAAAAGATAAGAGCGAGAGGCCCAAGCGAAATCTGTTTAACTCACGCATGGGAAACAGCATTCCTTTCTGAGATTTCCTATTTCGATTTTAGTATGATGTCTGTAAGGCGTCCGTAATTTGGGATCCCCAAATTACGGACGCCTTGTGGCCATCATACTAATATGACGGACGGTTCGTGAAATTTACGGACGGTTGGTCACCCTAGGTCCAACTCGCCCATGCTACAGGCCGGCTCTGTCTGTAGGCTTCTGGTCCACTGGCTGGATTGGTGATTTCACGTCCTGCAGTAACGTGGTTTAAATAGCATTTACATGATATATTTTTTCAACATAAGGTAGGAATTGCTGTACCCAAATCTAAAGTGGGAAAGCCAGAAATTAAGTGAACAAAAAAAAAAATAGACTTTGAAAACACGGCTGTCGGTGTATGCATTATTACATTGTTACTAAAAGTTAAAGTGAAAAGTATTGGCTTTTCGTTACTATACTTCGCCTACTGTTGAAAACAGATTTATTAGAAGTTAACTTATATTGTCTACTGTCCAGGGCTCATGTACCCAGAGCCGTTTCTTGGTAACCCTTGAGTGGCTTTAAACATCCTACACACCGCATAAGAACAACAGGGAGGCGGTAGCTCTTGAGTTGCTTCCTCCATATTGAGAAGTGGTTAGAAGTCTGACACCACAGTGGAAGAAGCTTGTTCCAGAACAATAAAGCACCCCTTCAGGCCCTCTGCGTGTAGCCTCTGGTTGTTCTCGGCACACCCGCAGCCAGGACACCATCATACTGCAGAAGTGTAAAAAGACAAAAGGACAAGACAACAGGCCTTGTCCGTCTATGCATCCAGGATCTTGAACAATGTCCCAGTATCCATCGCTGCTCCAATTTAGAAAAGAGTTGAAGACTCACTTCTTTAAAAAAAACACTGCATCACAATGCATTAACCATTCGCAACCCAAGATCCTCTCACTTGACTTTATGCTTGCTTTGGACCACGTACAGTACAGCGCTGCCTTTTGGCTAGGTTCACGCTATGGAAATACCATATACATAGATACATGGGAACCTTTAATGAAAGTTGTTCCTGAGATTACAAATAATCTCACCTACTTTAAATGAGTGGCTGTGGGTGGAGCAAGGAATGCTATACCTTCAAATATACCCTTGCAGGTGTTGGCAGCCAGTACATTGACAATAACAAAGAAAAGGAATTGTCAGTATTGAATTTAAGAGCCCTTGTGTTCATGTGCACGTTTATGTCCTGCAGAAGCAGAAGCCAACTGCAGTACTGCATTTGGGAGCCTATGATCGATGAACCAAGATTCCATCATAGTAGTGACTGACAAAAAGCGGTTCAAAAGTGTGAGACGCGAATGGTCTAACCCAGGGTCCTGAGCTGGAAAAACAGTCTTCTACTGTGGAGATATCTAAAGCGTGTGTGAAAAAGTGCCAGGGTCATGCAAGCTAAATATGTAGCAGAGAAAATGTGTTGTGAAAATTGCCTTTAATGAAGTGGCCAGTGTAAATCGGTGTATTAGAGTGTAAACAGAAGACTGTATGTTTTTATTGTATGAAAAAGCCAGCACAGGTAAACAAATGTCGAGGAGTAAGAGATTTACGGAGGATTAACCAATTGTCTAATATAACTTAAACAATGTTAAAGGATGTCTTAATGTGTTATATGTACACCCATATTTGTGCAAGGAGAGCCCCTCTTACCCCCTGGAAAAGTTACCTGATACAGAGGTAAATTGGGAATTTGGGAGCAGGATTAGCCAGGCAGGTCAAGTAACTGGAGCAATCACATAATCCACGAACCAGGGTATGTACCGGGCAAGGCCCAAATCTCAAGACTCAAACCTCATGAGAACCCCTTCATTAGAGCTGGGCCACTCCTCAGAGCCCTTCTCAGAAGAAGGCAAGTAGAAACCAAGTATGAAAAACAAGGCAAAACATAACAATCAAAGAAGGTCCACCTAGAGTTGGCAGGAGTAGGAGTTAAATGATGGCTAGCTGTGAGTTCAATATGTGTGTCAACCTAAGGCAAAAGTAGGTGGTGGAGCTTTGTCGGAGTCACAGGTCAAAGTCTTCGGTCAGAGTGAGGTCCCTGGGCCCGCGGGCCAGTCCTACCTAATTGTTTTCACTCTAACCTCCCGCAGTGCAGCATGGGTATGTTTACAAGCGGTGCGGCCCTGAGGGGCAGTGGGCCACAACCCCGAATGGAAACGCCAGCAGGGACGCCACGGAGTGCGAGGTGGACGCCGACGAGCTCCGGGCTCAGGTCAGAACCAAGGGTCCAATATCTGGGTGGGTGTTCAAAAACCTGTGGTGTGCTGGGGCAGCGATGCAGTGTGCGTGGCTCGCGAGTGATTCTGATGGTCTACCAGGGCTTTCGCTGCTTTCTATTTCCAGGCAAGCATTGAAATCTCATTTTCAGTTAGAAAAGTTCATCTTTTGTCTATGACCCTCTAAAATAATCCTCTAGTCCAATGTCTTTTAACGGAGAGTACTAATTGGATCATCATTTGGTGCCATCACAACTTGGAAATGTAGAGAGGTTTTAGTGAGACCAAGTGCTGTGGTGGTCGGTCTGGGAATCCAGTGAGCTGTGAGCTGCTTAGTGTGGATGCGGAAGGCTCGTGTGGTTACCTTTCTGGGAGATCATCTCCAGGTCTGAGGCCTTAAACATCATGTCCTCATCTCCCTGGGGCATCCTTAGCCAGGTGTACGCCCTTCATCCTCTCATACACTGCCCCTCCCACTGGCTGCCTCTAGCTGTCACTTCACCTCATGCACGCCAATTCACCAAAGCACCAAGGGTATCGGAAGTGACACCAGACGGCCTTTGATCTACACTTTCACTCACGCACACATGCTTACACATAGACACACATTCACACTTAAACGCAGACTCTCACATAAACACACTCTCACCCGCAAGCATGCGCATAACATACATTTAACAGCATTTTTTACATACCTCAGCTGCCAGAGAGGGTTATATTTCAGCGAATTGAACTCCATTTTATTACACTAATAGTGAAAATATAATATATATATTATCTACTGTTAGTCGAATAAAGTAATTGACAGATAATAGTGTTCAGCTCCAATTGTTGCCCATAACAACGAGCTGCCACTGTGTTCCTGAAACTGATTTTGCCACCTCATAGGCCAGGGGTTGCAAAGGCAGTGCAAGGGGTTGCAAGGAGCAAGCCAGGGGTCTCAGCTGTGACCCCTAAATGATATTCATGCTTCACCTCTTTCCAAGCCCTGTGCCCACCTCTTCCTTCATCGGCTGCACTGCCTTTTTGAGATCTTGCTCGTCTCCCTTGTCTCCTGCCTGTCAGCCTTTCCCTTTTCTCTTGCATTGCTTATGCCTTGTTCTCTTTTTTCTTCTTTCTCCTCCTCTTGTCCTTCTCCCTTCCTCCTCGCTGTTCCTTTCCCTATCCATGTCCCTGCCGCTCTCATTCTTTGTCTCCAGTTCTTTTTCTTCTCTCTCATTCTAATCCAGGCCTGCTCTTCATATGTTTCCTCTCTGCTCCTACATGCTACTTCCCCCCTGCTCCTTTGTCTTCCTCATCTGACAGGCCGGGGTCTCATCATGGCCTCCTTGGAGTTTCTCTCCTTATTGTGATCCCTTCTTCCCTGGTGTCATCATACAATTTCCTTTTGTAAACAGTGTGTCAGCGTGTGTGTGCATGCATGTGACTGTGCATATTTGTGTGTGTGCATCATTGTAGGCTATGTTTGGGGTTTGTGTATCAGTCTCCGTCTGTAAACTGTGTGTATGTTTGTGCATGCTTGCCTTTGTATGTTTGCATGCATCCTGTTGTGTTTGGAGACAGATTACATCAAACGGTCTCCTTTTATAAACAGTGTCTGTGTATACCTGCATGTGTCTGTGCATGTTTGTGTGTGAATGCATCTTGCTTTATAGGTTGTGTTGTGGGACAGTGTGCATCACACAGTCTCCTTTTATTACTAGTGTGTTTGCTTGTCTCTGCATCTAGATAGGTTAGGTTTGCTTACAATGTACTTCCAAGCAGGCTGTATTTCCAGAGAGTTTCTATCCCGGTAGATTGTGTTTGCAGACTGGGTGAGTGTAGCCAGACAGGCTGTGTTTGCTGCTAGTGGACATCCAGACGGATTGTGCTTGCGTCTAGGCCATATTTGCAAGAAGTTTGTGTATCCAGACAAGTGGTGGTATTTTGTGTTGTGGTACCTAGAAAAGCCAGATTGACCGATTGTGTTTGTTTTCTGTCAGACTGTGCTTGCGGAGAGTGTGTGTATTTGGTCTGGTTGTGTTTGCAAACAATGTTTGGCTCCAGACAGGCTGTGTTTGCAGAGAGTGTGTGCATTTGGTCAGGTTGTGTTTGCAGACAGTGTTCGGCTCCAGGCAGACAGTGTTCGCAGAGAGTGTGTTCATTTGGTCAGGTTGTGTTTGCAGACAGTTTTTGGCTCAAGACAGGCTGTGTTTGCAGGCACTCTTTGTTTCCTGACAAACTGTGTTTGCAGAGAGTGTATACATGCAGACAGGCTGTTTCCAGACAGGGTTTGTATAGAGACATACTGTCGGAAGACTGTGCGTATTCAGATAGCTATGTTTGCAGAGAGTGTATGTATCCAGACAATGTGTATATCCTTAACAGCTGTATGTGCAGACAATGGATGTATGCCAACACTGTGTTTGCAGACAGTGTGTGTAACCAGACAGTGTTTGTTTGAAGACAGCTATGTGTGTATCTAGAAGGCTGTGTTTGGTGACAATCTGTATCGAGGGAAACCCCATGTTTATATGGAGTGCCGGCATCAAGATGTCTGTGTTTGCAGACAGGGTGTATTTAGGCTAGCTGTATTTGTAAGCAGTTGTCTGTATTCAGACATCCTGTGTTTGCTGTGTGTGTATCCAGAAAAACTGCAGACTGTGCATGTATTTGGACTGACTTTGTTTGCAGACCGTTTGCTTATCCCACAAACTGTTTGCAAACATACAGGCTACGTGCATACACCCAGAAACACCGTGCTTGTACACTGTCTGTGTATTTGGACTGCTGGGCTCGCAGACACTGTATGTGTATCTAGAACTGTGTTTGCAGACAGTGTGTGTTCCTAGACTGGCTGTATGTGAAGACGCTGAAAGTGTATCCAAACGTTCAGTTTGCAGCTTCTATTATGACAGTTTGTATGTGCAGGCAGTGTGTATAGAGGGGGAACTGTGCTTGCAGTGTGTGTTCTCAGACAGGCTGTATTTCAAGGCACGTAGAAGCCATTGAATCAAGATAGCCTGTTTTTGCAATCATTGCATTTAGACAGGGTTTCATTGAAGACAATGTTTTAAACCAGACAAACCCAGTTTGCAGAATGTGTGTCAACCTATGGTGTGGTGGTTGCAGAAATTGGGTGCTTACAGACAGGTGTTATGTGCAAACCATGTGTGTATCAAGTCAGGTTATGTTTGGAGATCACATGCTTATGAAAGGAGTCAGGTTATATGAGTGTAAGTGGTATAGGCAGGTGGCATGTGAGTCAGTTGGGTATGTGAGAACACAGGCAAAAGGTGTGAGCAGATGAGAAGCGGGAGCAGTCAAGGTGTGAATATACATGATGTATGAACAGACAGAGTTTGTAAGCAGGCACTCAATCATGGCCGGTGCAGGTAAGCGGGGTGGGGCGGGCGGAGGTGGGAGGGGAGGGGAGTTAACAGACAACGGAATAGATTTTATTTATTAATTTAATTATACCTATTCCTTTGTCTGTCGACTTAAGCCTCGCCCGCTGCCCCGGCGCTGCAGGCACAGTGTGTGAGGAGGTAATGATTTGAAGGGGAGGGTTGAGGACAGGCACACTGTATGAGCCAGCAGAGTTGACTCATACAGCCAAGGTGTGCGAGAAGGTAGACGTATGTAAGTATGAGTATCTATAGTGGGTGAGCAGGTAGGGAGAAGGACTAGGTATGTATGTTTTGATTTTCCATTAGCACAAATGTAGTCAAAGGACAGTGGGACACTGTACGATGTCCAAGACAAGCATACACGAGTAACAGGAGAAGTAGTTGGTTCGGGGACTACTGGTGTATTATGATATTCTTTGCTTTAAAGAGGTGCATCTTCAAATCTTTCCTACATTGGAGCAGCGTTGGGGTGATTTTAGCGATGGGCTGGTAGTTAGCGAGGTCATCTGGTCATAGGGCTGGTTTCTTTAGGAGTGGGAGGATCTGACCTTTCTTGAGAGCTTCTGGGACAGGCCTTGAGAGAGGGGCGCATTGACAATGGTGAGTAGGGGTGCGAAGGCTTCCAGAGAGAAACGACTGATACAAGACGAGGTTAAGACGTCATCTTTATGACAAGAGACTTTGAGTGAGTTCATAATGTCAGTGAGAACTGAAAGAATACAGCTTTGAAGAATGACCACTATGAGACTCTACAGGAAGGGATGGGCATAAGAGATTTAGTAGACTTAGTGTTGTCGATGCACTGTTGGATCTTTTGTATTTTTTGACCTGAAGAAGAGGTTGATGGTATTGTAACTTTTGTTGGAGTGAGGGATAGTAGGTCCTGCAGGGGTTTGACACAATGATTGATTGTCTTTAAAAGCATTTTGTATGTCGCTTCATTGATAGATTTTGCTTCAGCTGATGCGATGAGCAGTATGCATGTTACAGAGAGAGATTTCAGTATTATAAGGTCATCTGGAGTTCTGTTTTCATTTTTTTTTCTTTCCTCTCTGTGAATTGGTCGTTTACTGTCAGCAACACCTTTGGAGTACCAGGACTTTGAAGGCTTTGGCTTGTACTTGCATGTGTTAATTGGGGCATGGCTCTTCACATGTTTCCTAAAATGTGTTGAAGTTGTTCTAAAGGGTGTTACCATTGAACATGGATTTAGTAGGGTGAGCAGCCTCGGCCCATGTAGGGCGTGCCACCGGGCAGTGACGTGGGGCGGGGAGGGTCAGGGTGGGGGGTTGTAAAATGCGGGATATGGATGATTTCAGGTAAGTACCTAAAATAATAAATATAACAAATGTTGTTGCGCGCGCTGCATCGCCAAATGTGATGCAGCGCGCGCACCGAAATTACATTTTTTTTGGTACTTACCTGAAATTGTCCGTATCCCGCATTTTACAACCCCCCACCCTGCCCCTCCCCCACCCCATGTCACCGCCCGGTGGCACGCCCTTCATGGGCCTGGGCTGAGGGTGAGAAATGAGTAAAAGCATTATGTTGTCTTTGGAGATTAATTTGAAGGGTCTGAAGGTCTGGTCTTCCCTTTGGGTTGACTTTGGTTTGTTGGTAGGATGCTGAGCAGGGAGATAGGATATAGTGAAGTTGTTGGCTCAGTTCAGGGATATGGCTGGGTTGCATTTGGGATGTTGGTGATAGTAAGAACAGTAAGTCGAGAATGCAGCTTTTGGAGTGTGTTGGTTGTATGACATGTTGTACAAAGTTTGAGTGTGTTGATGAGGTTGAGGAAGTTGTCTCTTGTTTTTTTTTTTTAGCTTGTATTGTCTGGGAGATTGAAGTCACCCAAGAGGGTAATGTGGGCATGTCTAATGGACAAGACAGTGAGGAGATCTGAGAGTGCAATAATGTATTAATAAAGTCCTTGTTCGACCCGGGAGGTCTGTGGATGAAATAGAAGGTGGCAGTCGGATTTGCAGTGTTATGTGACATGTCAGTAGCTCCATGGAGTTGAGTGTTACTTGCATGCCTAGGATGCATGCCCAAAAGGACTTATTGATGATAGGGAAGCCTCCTCCCTTCGTATGTGTGGGTTCCACACGATGGATGTTGTTATCTGTGGGAAGAAGGATGTCTAGAAGGTGAAGGTGAACCGTCTTTTTGTGAAGAAAAGTACATCAAGCTTGAGACAGGCGATGAGGTCTGCGATGTTTGGAGCGTGGAGTACTGCAGAGTGAGCATTAATTAGCATGAGCTAGAATTGTGTTCTGTCGTTTGAGGGTGTGTGGTAGTTAGTGGGGTGTGTATCAGGTTGGGTTGAATGCTATGCAGGTGTTTGTCCCATCTAGGTCTGATATGATTGTGGGGATTGGCAGAATGGGGTGCTGAGTGAGGCACATGATTATAGCTGACATTGTAAGTTTCATTGGAACAGGAATTCTGGGTGTAGGACCTTCCTGTCCATATCAGGCCTTTGTCTGTGTCTGTCTTTTGCTGTAGACGCCCTGGTGATGGATGCCCTGAAGTGTTGTTTGACTTTGGCGCCTTGATGCCCTTGGGCTAAGTTTCCGCTCTAAAAGTCTCACATTCATTCATTTATTCATTGTTTGAAGTTAGGAGAAAGCAGGTTGACGATTGGATGAAAGGATGATGGGAAATGCACCGTAGTCACTTCCTGTGTAGATGGATAATGGGGAATGGCGTCCACTTGCCTGGATTCTTGTTTCAAAGATGATTTTTGTGGGAAACCAGGTATCTTACTTCCTGTGCAGAAGCATGATGGGAAATACAGTGATGTCACTTCCTGTAGAGACGGATGATGGGAAACAGTGATGCCCCTTTTTGTGGAGATGGATAATGAGGAATCATTGATAATGATGGGAAATTACTGAAACACTGTGTGTCACCTGGAGGGTGACACACAGGAAATTAGGTCACATCAACAGGCTGAGTGTGCATGCAAGCTAAGGGTGTAAGCAACCATGGTGTGTGAGCAGTCAGAGTGCACAACTTAAAAGGGTGCAGTTGTACCTCAGATCCACATGTAAGCTGCTTCTCTAAATACTCTTCATTCTTTAATCTACAGGAAAATTTCGCCAAGACATACGACAGCTTTAAGATCATGTACACTGTGGGCTACTCCCTGACCCTTGGGACGCTAGTGCTGGCACTCTTCATCCTTCTGGGCTTCAGGTAATGGCGGACATGAGAACGATCGGTGCATGGAATCCAATAAAGAGGGACAAGGACTTTTCCAGCCACCTTCTCTCTGTGTTCATCTGCTTCTGTTCTTTTCTGGTGCATGTTGATCAGTGTCTGGCTTCAGAGAGCAAACCCTCCTTTGAGGAGACCCTAATCATTTGGCAGCCCTTATTCTTCTACTCTATTGGCCTCTCAGCTCTTACTCCTCTTCTCTCACTCAGAACAGAGCTAAGAATAGCACTCTACACCTATGCCCCCCCACCTCTTACTCTTATACACATATAGTGCGTAATTTCTCACTCTTCTACCCTTACGGCCTCTCAGCTCTTGCTCTTTACAAATATGTCTACCTCACCTCTTGCTCTTCTACTCTTATGCCCGCCCCGCCCCACCTCGTGCTCTTTTACTCCTATGCTCGCCCCACCTCACCTCGTGCTCTTCTACACTTATGCCCACCCCGCCCCACCTCGTTCTCTTTTACTCTTATGCCCGCCCCACCTCACCTCGTGCTCTTCTACACTTATGCCCGCCCCACCTCACCTCGTGCTCTTCTACTCTTATGCCCGCCCCACCTTGTGCTCTTTTACTCTTATGCCCGCCGCACCTCACCTCGTGCTCTTCTACACTTATGCCCGCCCCACCTCACCTCGTGCTCTTCTACTCTTATGCCCGCCCCGCCCCACCTCGTGCTCTTTTACTCTTATGCCCGCCGCACCTCACCTCGTGCTCTTCTACACTTATGCCTGCCCCGCCCCACCTCACCTCTTGCCCTTTTTTCTTATGCCCACTTCACCTCTTACTCTTCTACTCTTATGCCCACTTCGCCTCTTACTCTTCTATTCTTATGCCCACTTCGCCTCTTACTCTTCTATTCTTATGCCCACTTTGCCTCTTACTCTTTTACTCTTATGCCCACCTCACCTCTTGTCTTCTACTCGTATGCCCACCTCACCTTACTCTCTTACACTTTCTTATTTCACAGCTCCGGGTGTCATGAAGGAATCAGGATTGATGCTGTCAGCTCAATCTGTAATAAAAACAAAGAGATTGGTCAAGTTAAACAACCAAAAGTTACTGTGTAGTAATAAAATGGCACAAAATAAATGCAGCCAAATGTCTAGTTCATGCACTTTGAGAAGCTCTAGATTGGCGGGGATCTGTATAATGGTCAGGGGGCTGCCGAAAAGGTGTATTTGATGGTGGACACCAGTCTCTGCTCCTAACATGCACCCCGAGGTCCCAGAACCCCTCATGTGCAGGCTGTGAGGCAGCTATGAACATCTAGATGCAGACTTCTTTTACACCTTTTCTTGAACTGCATACTTAAATAAGTATGGAAAGCAAGTCAACAACTTTTACATATCAATCAGAAAGCGTGGATTTACAGGTCCCAATAAGTATCACAATGAATGATTTCTCCCAATATTCTGTAAAGACTGTTTAGCAAGTATTAGAAGGGCACAGATTTCACAACTACGATTAACCCCTCCATAGAGCTGGCCACACGAGTTAAGTGATTCTTACATTCCAAATAACAAATTAGGGCCTCACAGTCACAAGTCTCTGCACATGATGTATCTAATGTGTAAAATTAATCTGGTGACCTCATCATTAAGGACTGCATTTGACCATGATTTACTAACATCATCTCTAGAGCCCTAAGGACACCAGGCAACTTTAGGCCACGACGTAGGCAGGTGGTTGACGGATGGCGTATGCTTCACTTCTATCACTGCATATGGCAAAGTCTTTTAACCAGTCGTCCTTTTTGGGGGTGGTCTTTCTGCACCCGTTCATGACCATTCCCTCTTAGCAGCCAGTAACGCCAGCACTACAGATCTTCTCTTCTTATGTGGAATCAACTTAACATATCACAGCAAAGTGATTAGGCCCTGCCTCTCAAATCTACTTCCTGTGATGTCACATATAGTAAGTCTGTGTTTCTAATCTACTTCCTGTCAATTGCCAGGTCGTTCTCTTTAGACTTTCTAAACATTTTATGATGCTACCAATGAAAAGACACAGGCCTGTCCCAAAACTCCTGCTTTTTAAACTAGCCTATAAAGCAGGCCAGGTAGGCTGCTTTAAAGCTGAAAGAGGCTGGTGGTCTGAGAAACTGCTTGGAAACTGGCGGGGTACAGGTTGAAGATGGGAGTGAGTGACACTCCTCACGAGCTCTCATAACTTCAATTTTTTATTTACCACAACTATGACATGCTTTAGTAGTACATCAAGCCAGGCTGTGTTTGTCAAAGAAAACTGACTAACACGTCAAACTACATCTATGTTCTAGCAGTGATCATGTGAGAGGTATGTGTGGAACTGTATGTGGGGGGCACATTTCATGTGCACACGGCCTTCTCTAGTGTCTCATCTTCTAATTCTCTCTCTAGTTGGATTCGGTGCCGACAAGGGAACTTGAGTTGTGACCCAAATCTCTGCCCTGAACCCAAAAAATACTACACGAAAGTTTAGGGCTTTGGCTGCTACTAATGCAGTTCTGGATTTTACAAATCTCCAGAGGAGGTTTGGGCTCTTGAATATATATGATGACCCTTGAGATTTGAGCTGGGGTCCCGCACCTACAGCCCATAAGTGTTTTTGTGGTACAAAGGTGGTCTGTGTCCATAAAAGCCCCGGCGCAGCCATCACGCACTGTAACCCCAGAATGTATGTCAGACTGGTGACGTCAGCTCACCTTTCTCCCCCTCCTTGGCAACTCTTTCACTAAACCATCTTCTATCCCCGCGCTCCTCCATATCAATCGCTGCTCAAACTGCCCCAGAGGGTTACGCGCTGTGGCTTCTAGACTTCCCTTGCTACTGATGTGTGACATTTGTGGAACTCTCTGACCGTGCCCAGGCTGCAAGTGCCTTCTCCGCTCTGCGGCCATCCCCCTTCTTGGCTCTTCCATTGCCCCTCGTGTCCCTGCCGTGAGGCATCCCAAAGACACCGGTCTGGCACCTCTTCCTCCCATCCGATGATCTACCAGCCACCCTACTGTGTTATTGATGCCAGTTATTGATGCTGCCTCCGCCATACTGTTATTGGTTTCACAACCACCAACAGCGCCCCTTTTTTCTACCATGCGAACCTCTTTCTATGCACGAGTTCACGAGCCCCGATGATGTTCAGGAGTGACATATGAAGCACCACCCGAGAGGATGAACACTGAGCTCTTACTGTTGGGATAGACAGATATTCATCGTTACTCAACTCATGGTTCTCAATTTATTGACCTCAAAAGATTGAGAAGGCTGAGTGGACCCACCAGGATTTGAACCTGTGACCATAAGGTCAAACACAGGTCCTACAGTGGACGCATTAGTCCACTAGGCCACAAGACCCGGCTGTTACTCACCAGCCATTTCAGCACCAGTTGTATTACCAAAGGACACGTTCCTGTTTCATGGAAGCATGAGAGACTACATGATTTGCTCAGAACCACGGGATGTTGATCCAGCCCTCAGACTCAACACTGATTACCCAGACCGAAAGTCACCTTAACCTCACCCTTTATTTACAGTTAGCTCTCTCTTTTGGCAAGAGGTTCCTCCTTCTCCAGCAAAGTTCACGAGCTCAGGCACTGGTTCAAAGCCATCTGTCCATCTCAACCCTAGAGCTGGAGCCAGTCTTCTGGGTAGTAGCTTGTTACTCTGGTGCTGGTTAGCCTATGTTTGACACACTCCCAACCATGCCCTTGCAATGTGTACTCATTGCAATCACGAGCTTCCTTCCGGGCAATAGAGTGTCCCCCATCTGTTCACAGTAGGTTGACCACTCTTACCTGGCCTTTTCTACTGAGCCTCTGTCCCATGGGTGGCATTACCCATGACTTGATCCTTTCCCTCCTGTGGTCCTTATCAGGAATTGTTCAACCGCCACCACATACCACTTTACCTGCAGGTGGTTACTTATTTACCAGTTTAACCACTGCTACAGGGCCTGGCTCCCATTGATTCATTGAAAAGACCCTCCTGCTATCTTCTGTCCCTTTACTAATGTGTTGGTTCTCGGGAACTACACCCGATTATATCCTTTGATCCATCTGCCCTTGCTTGCAGCTGTTGCGATGTAACATAAAGAGTTTCTTGACTCAGTGATCTCAACCTTGTACCACCAAAGAACAATACATTTGAATATATGCATTTGGAAAAGACCCATACCAGAGGCCAGGAGGTTCCTAGGTAGAGACTTGTGAATAAGTACAATGTAGTAGCCATGCATCTCCATAGCTGATGACTTCAGGGCAGTCAACCATCTAACGTGTTATCTTTTCCCTTTTGCTAATTTGTCTGATTATTGGACCCTAAACTCCCATTCATACTTTAAGTCATTCTGCCTGTGAGTGCAGCTATGGAGAACCTCTAGAGGGACCACTTTGATTTCGGTGATCTCCAAGCAGCCCTGTACCTACCGGAGCTGGAGAGCTTGGCGTATTTTAACTTGGAAGAAAGGCCCATCTCAGAAACCCTGACTTTAATGCGGGGTGACTTGTGAACAGAGTTGATTCTTGCCCTTGACACGGTGTGACAGAAATGCAGCAGTAGTATGCTATGGGCAGTGCCACTAGAACTACAGAGCAAGAAATGGTAGTTATGCTTTTGTGGCCATAGTACTCAATTATTCAACCGGGGCGGGACTGGCTACTGGTCCTTTCTAAGTAAAGAATGGAAAACCAAATGGTTTTAAAGTATGCTTTAAAACCATTTGCTTTTCTTTCTTTACTTAGAAGTGAATGCAGGTCCCCATCAACATAAATTATCCCCCACAGCAGTAAAATCGGGCCTCAGCTTGGTCGCTGACCAAAATGCTCGGTAACCAGTCTGTTCCTGTGATTAACTGACCTATTATTAGGTTGAAACATGCTAAGCAAAAGACAGGTTACATGGCAGGTGCGGCGAAACCATAATTAGTTGGTAGACCGCTGAGTCGCCAAACTCCCCTTCTTCCAAAGTACCAATTGGGAAAACGTGATCTTTGGCAGGGGGCTGCTGGCCGCTGACTACCTTGTTTGTCTTCATTCTGCAGTGTGATGTGTGATTTAGAACATCATTTGCAACGTTAGAACTCAGGATTTGTTTTGCACCATTAACCAAAACCTTGAGATAATGCTGTGCTGAGGGAAATAGCCAGTTGTATGCCTTATCAGCCATCATAATCTCTCATAAACCATTTATCAATCCAGGGGACGGTGACCTCAAGCAAGTGTGCGATTTCTCTGAGCCACTTCACCTATGTACCCTCCTGTAAACAGATGTTGTTCTCAGGGTGATATTGCTAAATGGAGACAGAGTTAGTGGGCATTATCCGATCCACTTTTATATAATCACACTTTGTCGGGTATCCTATTAAGCTTCCACTGTTGTAAATTTCGCACTTCCTGATTGATGCATAAGGCCCCCGTCTCCGCCCTTATCAGATTCTCCCTCTAGCTGAATTCAAGTGTGCAACCCTAAAGCAGGTATTATCACAACATGCAGATGACACCTGCCGAAACTTGCAAAAGTGGTACCACTCCATTCTAGATCCCTTTCCTGCACCACGAACACAACACGGCTACCCTGCATGTATACACATGCTATATATCATGCTGTGTATTACACAAAGAACACTCTGGTTAGCTCATGGATGGAACCTGCTGCGTTGGCGTTACGAACAGCACAGCGAAGCTAACTAAGCTCACCATCACAAGCGACAACAATCAACCTACTTCAAACAGTCCAACTGCTGCGTAGCAGAGAACCTTGAAGATTCAGGCATAACGGTTAAGGTTAATTTTACTACAAAGCTTTAGGTCAGGTATCCACGACTTTAACCACTCGAGTACCGCAACATAACTTCTTGCTTTTCCTAGGCCCGCGGCAACAAGCCGAGATCGACGCTGAGACTTTAACCTGGTTCCCTAGTCCGAACTCGCCAGTTCTGGCCATTATGCCACCTCCTCTCCTCACTTTAATGGTTAGTAGTTCTTTCTGTTTCAGGCAGCACTAACAGTTATGAAAACATATAAATAAAAGGCATTGTCATTTACAATGCCAATATCTTAAACTCTCGCAAATGCGAGACCTATTGCATTGAAAATGCTTGTTTTCTTTGTCGCTTTTAAATTATGTTTTGCATTCTCATGGAGACACAAAGAGATATGCACAAGGACACCTTATCCGCATGAATGCAAGGGGAATTTTTGACCCCCAAAGACAAGCCTCTCTTTAGCTCCACGAACCACAGACTGCTCTAAGTCCATTAGATCAGGTTCAGGTTGTGCATGGCTATTATTGGCCTTTCTGCTCGCCACCCAGAAGCAGAGGCAGAAGCACGGATGTCCTTGAAGATTCAGAGAATATTTTCCACAGGATAAATCACCATCGAACCAGGGAACTTGATACACCCATTGTGGAAGAAGTTGTCCGGAATTTCATACTTGCTGGAGCTAAAAAAGGCCTTCTTTCGAAAGCAATAGCGGCCCGGCTGTGTCAGTGAGTAGTGCAGACATGATCACCTACCAGTTGTGTAGAGGAACCCTCATTCCGACTCCATGAGGTTTTCAGCTCTCACCTTAAGGCACGCGTATTGTCCTAAGAGAAGAGCGAGCCCAGCACTATAACATTAAGGGTGCTTGCTGGAAGTGGTTTACCACTAGATCCCACGGCAGTGGAGCTGAGGTAACTACTACTAGTCAAGTTGGCATAGGCTAAGCAGGTAAACAATACTCTAGCCTAAAGAAAGCAGTGAGGCCTGCACTATGCTCTATCGTTCTTAGGGGCGCCTGAATAGAGCCGCACTCGGAGCAGAGTGTAAGTAAAGAAGTGATCTAATGCTCCCCCACCACCAGATCCATTATGTGGCAACATGAGCCTTAATGTGCAGACCTGCACTTACTTCACAAATGCAAAGCTTCTGCCACCACTTTCTGCGATGTCAAAGGTGCCATTTTGCAGCTGTTTTATATAGTGCAAACTTGAAAAGTCACCAACGGCTTTGGGGGACCTCTGTGTGTTGCCAGGCCAGACAAGGCCGACCAGCAATACTAACACCAGCCACCCCAGATCAACGTGTCCTGGCCCTGGGTGGACAGCTCCCCATGAGCACCACCGTGCTGGCCACAGGTGTTTCTGGGAGGCCTGTCCTGATGGCCGTTCTGTCCTCGTTGTATTCCAAGCACCCGCCGCCTGCTCCTGGGCACCGCCGTCCTGGCTACTGGTGCCGATGTGGCAGGACAGGTGTGCTCCTCCTTGCTTCTCCGTTCTTCAAGCTCTTTGTCTGTTGCCACCAAATGCTCTAGGATGTCGGTACATCTGGCCTTGCAGCTGGAGGAGGTCACTGCCTGCTCCTGGGCACCGCCTCCACAAGGTATCTGCACTTCTCTTTCAGGGTGCTCGCCGGTGGCCAACTTCTGTCCATTGCTCACTGATCACACTCAAGTCCTCTGCCGGGTAGTTACCATAGTTTGGGGGCGGGTCATTCTTGTAGTGTGGCATCTCTCGTGATGGTGACAATGCTCGTGGTCAGCAGATGTCCGTTACCTCCACTTTTCACCTTGCAGGAGGACACGCCTTCTCTTCCGCATTGGTCACTTCAAACCACTCTGACCAATGCCAAGAGTGGCCTTGCAGGAGGAAACACCATCACTTCTGCATTCGTCAGTTCAAACCACTCTGACCAATGCCAAGAGTGGCCTTGTAGGAGGCAACACCTCTTCCACATTTTATTTATTTACATTGGTCAGTTCAAACCACTCTGCCCAATGCCAAGAGTGGCTTTACTGAGCCGCAGCCATACACCAGCACGTATTTTCCTGATGCTGTCCGGGGCACGTTAGCCGTGGTCCTCCTATGGTCGCTACGCCTTCCCGGCCTGCTCCTCTTCTTTTTAACGCACCCTTTCTCATCCCATTATTATTCTCTCTTCCCCTACTTCCCCGGAATACCGTACTCACTGCCCTTTCATTCTAGCCCACTTTACTCTACATTGCCCCTCCACCTGGCATCCCCCCACGTTTATTTTAAATTGCCTCTTGCACCCTCACCTCCGAACTGTCTCTCGCTTTCTCAGGGGTGCTTGGATCAGAGCATTGTGCCACCTCTTGCGCTTTCATCTCCCTATTGGACATTATTCTGTCACTCTCAGTGAGAGTTGTGCTTTTATCTCACTAAGTGTTGCACTGTCACTTTCTCTCACTGAGTGTTGCCATGTCTCTGTCAGCATCTACTGGTTTCCCTCAGCTTATCACTCACACTGACTCCCAGTGTTGGTTCTCTCACTAAGGATCTCATACCAGTGGATCACAAAATGTGCCAGTATTTTTCCACCCTAAGATTTACAATACCTGGGGGTGCTTGTAACTCCAGGAGTGGGGAAAATCCAGCCATTATGAGTTGGACCTTGAGAATTCGCTCTGGCCCTCATTACGAGTTCCGCAGATTTAGCTGCAGGGCTATAAGAGCCAGAACCCCCACTACTCACATTTCCAATCCCTATACCTAAATCCAGTGATTACGGGTTATTTCTCTCAGAATGGAGAAGAACAGGCATACACTGGAACGCCCGGTCAAATCCTTCATGTTTTCTCCCCTTCCAGGAGACATGTTGGGCCTAATCTGCACCCACGTCCCCCTACCATTCTCTCTTACTTACTGCTGTTGTCTCTCAATCTGTCACTGATGGTTGTTCTCGCTCTAAGAGTGTGGTCCTTTCTCTCTTACTGACTGCTGTTTTCTCTCTTACACATATTGAGGGTTCTCCTGTCTCACACTGTAAGTTGTCCTCTGTCTCAGGGCCGTTCGACCCAGGCTGCCTGCTTGGCCTCGCTCTGAAGCAGGAGACCTAAGCCAGGCAGTAAATCAACTTTCTGAACTGTGACGCACGACAGAGCTTACTGTTCTAAAGCCCTTTATTGCCATTGTAATCTATGGCAGTATCCACTATAGGCCAGTAATGCTTTCAGCATCATGGTTTCAGGCGTTGGAGTCTCCGTCCTAGCGTGAGAGTAGCCGACCATCATTCACTGGCATAGATTTCACCCTTTCCTGGTTATCACACATAGGAGTGGGTGCAAGCATGTATGTTTTGGTGCCTTTTTCTCGGTGTTAGAATGCTAATCATCTCTTATGTATATTGTGCTGAGACCCCCACCACGCTAACCTCCCCCACTGTGACACCCCCAGACCCTGGCTGCACGTCGCTGGCCCAGTTAGAGCTGCTGTATTAGTTCCCCCCGAAATTGATCCAAAAGACAAGCGGGCCAGGGTTCTTGTTCTGGTTGAAGTTGATCCAAATGTCCCAGTCAAGCTCAAAGCAAGCAATATGTGCTTACGGTACCCCCTTATTTGCTGTATGACATTGAAAATAACCCTATATTCATGCCCTTATCAACATTAATGCTACAACATAGATTGATTTACGAATGAGTGTGAAAAACGTTAAGTCAATGCATGTTAGCCATTTAGTTGTTCTCTTATTTCACATTTTACTTAATCTTGTTTTCCTGAAAGTTGACTATTAAATCATGTGTTTCTGTATTCTTTTTCCGTGCATACTTTGAGTTGTGCCATGTGTTTATTTGACTGAGAGCTCTGATGCGACACTGAAGCCAAAGCAAAGTCCCTGTCAGTGGGTTGGTCATGTATTCCAGTTGCAATTGTAATTCTGTGGAAATGTGTGTGAAGGGGGTGCACAGATGCAAAATATTTATAGGGCAAAAGGAAAAGGAAATACATTGCTTAAAGAAGAAAGAGGTGGTTGGAGATGTGCAGATGGATGAGATGTGCAGAGAAAAAGGTCTACATATCTAACATAAAGAGAGCAGAACTGAAGCCTAAAAAACTCCTTCCACAGGCCTCAATACTAGTGACATTTCAGAACTGAAAATTGTTCAAGGTTAATTATTTATAACAAATCCTAATTGTTACTTATTTAAACAGATAACAACCATTGACAAAGCCAATCATATTAATATGTTTTAGGTGTAGGTCAGTTGTTGTGCTATATATGTGGATGCAATTACATCTCAGAGAGAAACCAAAATACTAGTTGGGTAGCACATTATGGGAATCACAGAAATGTATTTAACATGTTCCCTTTTAGAGAGCCCCCACATTTTTCATCCAAGATAAAGACTTGTTGTTACAAAATTCTATAGGACTGATTGCACTCAGCAGCTGTGGGTCCTTCCTGAAGCCTGGTTAGAGCATTTTCTTCCAAAGTTGATGCCGCATGCAGAGCATGACACTGGACAAGCACACGCTTTAGAAGGCTAAAGTTGTCGTCTTGCATAATTTGCACATTACAGTAACTTTTGAACATATGAATGCAGTAAGATATAGCTCAGTTTTTAAAGTGTTTAATATTTCAAGACTATACGTTCCCACTGCTTTATAAGCCTAGCTTAATCGCTAATTTAATTTGCTTTAAAATGCACCATTTGGCAATCTTTTTCAAATTGTTTTCTGGAGCAAGACGCAGCCTGGAACCCACGTTTGTTCATTAGGCTTGGTCATGTCGCTCACTACATAAAAATGATACCAAACCATTACGTCCTACCACTTTCAAATGTCACCAGCCGCCACTGGTCTTATCTCTGTCTCTCGCTCACTGTGTCTCTCCCTTCTTTCAGTAAGCTGCACTGTATGCGGAATTATATCCACATGAACCTCTTCGCCTCCTTCATCCTGAAGGCAGTGTCTGTGCTCATCATCGACGCGCTCCTCAAAACACGCTTCAGCGAGGAGATTGACTACGAGTACACAGTGCACCTCTGGATGAGCAATTCAGTGAGTATATGTGGACATGCCCCTCTTTGAGGCTCACTGTGCCTCCAAAGACCCCATCACCAATTGATCGTTATCTGCATCTGCAAGGCCAATAATAACGGAATAAGCAATTTCCCTTGTGTGTTAACATCGATCGTGGCTCAGTGGAATAGGGAATAATCTACTAGGCCCAGAATTACCTTTTTAGGCAGGTTTTGAACAATTACAGGGAATTTACTGGGGCATTCACTCCATGTTGCTTGAGAGTGCCTGCCCCTCTCCAGTGGTGGCTTTATCAGGTGTGGACCAGCAACCCTTAACTCTAGGGCCGGCATTTCTAATACCATCTGGACTGAAAACACTGCGCCATGCCAGGGGTATTGTACAGCCGGGGTTCGAATTTACGGGGTACCTCTCTGTGTTATTCGTAATGGGGCTCAAGTTATCCTGGTAGGGCAATACTAATGAACTTAACAACAACAGCCCCTATATATGTCCCCCCCTTGAAGAGAAGGTCCACTGCCCACTGCAGTCACTACCACCTAAGCGAGCTCTCATCCCAACACTGCCTTGCGGGTACCACCATTGCACTGCATGGTCATGGGCTCAAACTAAAGCCTGCACCCTGGTACCCTGAGGTTGTGCCCCCTCTGATGTAAACTGTATGGTCGCTGGCCCCTTTAATGTCCAGCCCATCACTATGTGTTCAATGTCCTTTGAGGGGGCCATACCACAAACTATGCAAGCACTCACCTCTTCTGGAGGCCTCCCTTTTACAATGCATAATCACACAGAATAAAAACCATTTGTAGGGCGCTGGTGTGTGAAGCTGCAGAGACAAGCCCCTTGGGACGCTTTTATCGTTAGACTTCGCTGTCAGTGGCGTAGCCAGGGCCCTGTGCCACCAATGCAAATATGCAAAATGGTATTTTCTGCCCTACACTTTAGCTGTGTAACACAACCATAACTTGGAGGCACTGGACCCCTCACACCTGAGGTCCACTCCCAGCTGCTCCTGCCTCTGCTGCACTAATGATAGCGCCCAGGGGCTGCAGTGTGTGAGAAGCTGCACGAGCCACAGAAGCAATTGGCCTGCAGTTAATTGGGCTACAGGAATAGCAGATTTCCAGTGCCTGTGGGTTGCAGGTTTAGTGAATCAATAGCGACAATCGTATGTCATCCCTGCCGCTTTTATGCACAGATGGAGAGAAAGAGGGACAAATTGCAGGACATACCCTCTATGTCACAACATAATATCACCAACAAAAATCGCAAGTAAAAACTTTTTTGTATTGAATTTCGGAATTTTCCTACAGGGATCTCAAAACATTTTGAAAAATCATCTCAATCACAACGTTAAATGGAATGCTTCATCGTCAGTGATTTTTCACACCTTGGTAGATGAATGCCACCATGATCAATCAATCAATCAATCAAAACACTTGTATAGCGCGCTACTCACCCGGAAGGGTCTCAAGGCGCTTAGGGGAAGGGGGCCGCTCCTGCTCGAACAGCCAGGTCTTGAGTTGTTTCCTGAAGGCGAGGTGGTCCTGAGTCAGCTGAAGGTGTATGGAGAGGGAGTTCCATGTCTTGGCCGCCAGGTAGGAGAAGGATCTGCCTCCGGCAGTGGCTCTTCGGATGCGTGGTACGGCGGCGAGGGCGAGGCTGGCGGACCGTAGCTGGCGGGTGGGCGTGTGGAAGGTCAGGCGGTCGTTGAGTTACTTGGGGCCCAGGTTGAGGAGAGACTTTTGTGCGTGGGTGAGGAGCCTGAAGGTGATCCTCTTGTTGACGGGGAGCCAGTGCAGGTTCCTCAGGTGGCTGGAGATGTGGCTGCGTCGAGGGATGTCCAGGATGAGTCGGGCTGAGGCGTTCTGGATGCGTTGTAGTCTGTTCTGTAGCTTGGCTGTGGTTCCGGCGTAGAGGGTGTTTCCATAGTCCAGCCGGCTGGTGACGAGGGCCTGGGTGACCGTCTTCCTGGTTTCGATCGGGATCCATCGGAAGATCTTGCGGAGCATGCAGAGGGTGTGAAAGCAAGAAGAGGAGACAGCGTTGACTTGTCTGGTCATCGAGAGGGAGGAGTCCAGGATGAAGCCCAGGTTGCGTGCGTGGTCTGTTGGCTTGGGGGCGGTGCCCAGGGCTGGGGGCCACCAGGAGTCGTCCCAGGCGGAGGGTGATGGTCCAAGGATGAGGACTTCCGGCTTGTCTGAGTTCAGTTTCAAGCGGCTGTTCTTCATCCACTCAGCAACGTCTTTCATCCCTTTGTGGAGGCTGGTTCTGGCGGTGTCGGGTCTCTGGTGAGGGAGAGGATCAGCTGGGTGTCATCGGCGTAGGAGATGATGTTGAGGTTGTGTTGGCGTGCGATGGCTGCGAGAGGTCTCATGTAGACGTTGAAGAGGGTGGGGCTGAGTGATGATCCTTGCGGGACGCCGCAGATGACTTTGGTGGCCTCGGAACGAAACGGGGGGAGGCGGACTCTCTGTGTTCTTCCAGCGAGGAACGAGATGATCCACTTCAATGCCTTATCTTGGATGCCGGTGTTGCTGAGACGTTGGACTAGGGTGCGGTGGCAGACAGTGTCGAACGCGGCGGAGAGGTCCAGGAGGATGAGGGCCGCTGTTTCCCCGTTGTCAAGAAGGGCTCGGATGTCGTCGGTGGCTGCGATGAGGGTGGTCTCGGTGCTGTGGTTGGCTCTGAAACCGGACTGCGAGGGGTCGAGGGATCCATTCGTCTCGAGGAAGGCGGCAAGCTGTCTTCTCGATGACTTTGGCAGGAAACGGGAGGAGCAAGATGGGGCGGAAGTTTTTGAGGTCGGTGGGGTCCGCTGTGGGTTTCTTCAGTAGGGTGCTGAGCTCGGCGTGCTTCCAGCTCTCGGGGAAGGTGGCGGTGTCGAAGGAGGTGTTGATGACGTCTCGGAGTTGGGGTGCGATGGTGGAGTCGGCCTTGTTGAAGACGTGGTGGGGGCAGGGGGCAGTCGGAGATCCGGAGTGGATGGTGTTCATCATGCGGGCTGTGTCTTCGGTGGTCACTGCGGTCCAGGTGCGGAGGGTCGTGGCGGGGTGCGTTGGTTCGACGGTAGGGTGCGAGGATGATGTGCCGAAGCTGTTGTGGATGTCGGCGATCTTGCGGTGGAAGAACGAGGCGAGGGAGTCGCAGAGATCTTGTGAAGGGGTGATGTCGTTGTTGCAGGTGCTGGGGTTGGAGAACTCCTTGACAATGCTGAAGAGTTCCTTGCTGTCGTGGGCGTTGTTGTCCAGTCGGTCCTTCAGTGATTTCTTCTTGGTGGTGCGGATGAGCTGGTGGTGCCTGCGGGTCGTGTGTTTCAGGGCGGTCATGTTGTCGGTGGTCCGGTCGAGGAGCCAGGCTTTCTCGAGGGTGCGGCAGGTCTTCTTGGAATGCTTGAGTTCGTCGGTGAACCAGGGGGCCTTCTTGCTTCTGGGTTTGCTGGGGGGGTTCTTCAGTGGTGCGAGGTCGTCAGCGCAGGCTGTCAGCCACTGCGTGAATTTGCGGGCTGCTACGTTGGGGTCCGGTGTGCTGGCAGGTGGGTTCTGGCTGAGGGAGGTGGTGAGCTGGTCAGTGGTGATCTTGCTCCATCTTCTGTGAGGAACCTGTTGCGGGTGGTGGTGGGTGGTGGTTTTTCTGAAGCTGAAGTGGACGCAGCTGTGGTCGGTCCAGTGGAGTCCGGTGAAGTGGCTGAAGGCGATGTGCTTGCTGGATGAGAAGTCGGGGTCAAGCGTGGGGCTGGCGTAGTGGGTGGGGGTGTTGACCAGTTGCTTGAGTCCGAGGTTTGCGAGGTTGTCCAGCAGGGCGGCGGTGTTGCGGTCCTTGTTGTTCTCCAGGTGGAAGTTGAGGTCCCCTAGGAGGATGTAGTCGGCGGAGGGGAGGGCGTGTGGGCTGATAAAGTCCGTGATGTCTTCGCTGAATTGTGTGCTTGGTCCCGGGGGTCTGTAGATGAGGGTGCCTCTGAGGGTCATCTTTGGGTCGGTGTGAATCTGGAAGTGGAGGTGTTCAGCCGCGGTGAAGGTGTCGTCGGCGTCGGTCGTGATGCGGATGGTGTTCTTGTGGACGATGGCGATGCCTCCTCCGGTCTGGTTGACGCGGTCCCTCCTGATGATCTTGTTTCCATCCGGGATGGCGATGGCGATGTCGGGGGCAGAGGAGGCGTTCATCCATGTTTCGGTGAGGAACGCAACGTCTGGTGATGTTGTGTCGAGCAGGTTCCAGAGGTCGACGGCGTGTCTGTGGACGGATCGGGTGTTGAGCAGGATGCACTTGCGATCGCTGCTGGGGTTTGGCGTTGCTGGCGCGGTGCATGTTTGGAGGCAGGAGAACTTGCAGGATGTGCAGGTGAAGGGTCCGTGGAAGCGTTTCGGGGCGGCTCGGCAGTAGACGGGGTACCGGCCGGCATTCAGTGCGTTGAGGGTGGCGGCGTCGTAGGTATGTCATGTCGTCTTGCATCGTCGGTGGGGACCAGGGGTCCTGGCGCTGGGCGCGGTCCAGGCGCGGGCAGGTGCAGACGGGCTTACCTTTGGCGCGCATTCGCCGCACAATTGGCGCGCCCGCTGCGCGTGACCGCTGCGCGTACGCGCGGTCGCCATATATGGCGAAGTGGGAGGGAGGGAGGAGCAGCTGGGAGGCGGGAGCGGGGAGGGCACAGAAGGAATTCAACCATTCCCTGGAGTTCATTAGATGAACGCAGGGATCCAAGTTAACTTAAAAAACATATTGGTATATACCCTCGACTTATCCTTTAATAATGGCTATCCCAGATATGATTAAAACCTTAACAGATTCGTCTGTAGGGTGAGATACAATATATCATTCACCCTTGTTTCTAAATGCCAACATGTTTTGGCTGTTCTTAAAGCCCATACGGGTCACCAGCCTTCATCAGAGCAACTCTGATCGCTGCCTGGCTACACACTCATCCCATGCAGATATAATGATACCTAATGCTCTCACCTTTATGAACCCCTCCTATGAGAGAAGAACCCTAAACTGAGGGTTGTTCAGAATTACTCGGTCAGACTCACTGCCCAGTAGTCACACATTGGTCAAGGGGATGTGCCTGCATGAACTCGCATCCTGTCTGCCAGACACATGTGCAAGCACATCCCTGTGACGAATGTATGACTACAGGGGAGTGCCACTGACCGAGTAATTTCCAATAACCATTCGTTTACAGTTATTCTGGCATCTTTAAAGGCAATTCTGAAGTGAAGCCTCGGAGGTCCATTGGAAATCTGGGAATAAAGTGTATCTCTCTCTCCCTGGAGAGTAAACCCTGTGCCTCAATTGGCAGTGGCAATAAAATTACTCTATTAATACGGGCTTAAATATTGTAGAAAAGTAACTCACTGGAGCTGACCCACGCCGCTTGGTCCTTTAGTCTCAGCATCCTTTAGCGGTATCTTGTCAGTGGAAAAGGTTTTCAACAGTGTAAGCTTTGTCCTAAAAGTGCCATGTCTGTGCTTAAGCAGTCCGTGCTTCCTCAAGCGCAACTGTCATTGCTCTACAGGTCTCAAGCACTGTGAGCTTCATTCACAGTGCTGTTAGTGCTCTGTGAGGGCTATACAACAGCACCACCGTGGACTCCAAGCTGCAGTGCTCTGCCTGGGTGGTAGGACTTCAACCGTGTAAATTCCTGCAGTGCTGTAGGCCTCCAGCAGTGTGATCTGCCTCCCACAGTGCCAGTCCAGCAGAATGAGCTGCCACACACCCTTCAGTGCTGTGCCTGTGCTGTATGACCCCTTCCAGCAGCACCACACTGCCAGGGCCACAAGATTGTGTTAATGTGCATTCCCTACTGCAAGAGTCCTGGTGATGAACCTTGTCTTTCTTGTGTTCCTCCTCCCCGCTTTCTCTCACAGGCTGCTGCTGGGTGTCGGGCAGCGACGGTGCTCATGCAGTATGCGACTGTTGCCAACTACTGCTGGCTGCTGGTGGAAGGGCTCTACCTGCACAATCTGCTGGTTCTGGCGGTTTTCAATGAGAAAAGCTACTTCGCAGTCTATGTGTGTATTGGCTGGGGTGAGTACATAACAGTACCTATGGGCTGGGGTGAGTACATAACATTACCTATGGGCTGGGGTGAGTACATACCATTACCTATAGGCTGGGGTGAGTACATAACATTACCTATGGGCTGGGGTGAGTACATAACATTACCTATAGGCTGGGGTGAGTACATAACATTACCTATGGGCTGGGGTGAGTACATAACATTACCTCTGGGCTGGGGTGAGTACTTAACATTACCTATGGGCTGGGTTGAGTACATAGCACTCCTTCTTGGCTGTGGTGAGTAGAGAACAATCATATGTGCAGTGCTTGGAAAAACAGAACATGATGTGCTTTGGGACCCTTATAGGGGTGTAGTCGCGCTTTACCAGCCACCTGATTGATTGATTTTGGATGGATGGTTTGGGAACTTTCTGTGTTGGTCTTCCAGGAGAGTAGACAATACTCTCTCTGAAATACACGGGTCGGGTATTGAACATTCGCCATATGGTGGGCCTAGAACATGCTGTGTGCATTTTGGGATGAGTGAGAGTGAAGAACAGAAGAGTTATCTCATGAATATTGACTGGACCCAGCAAAAGTGAAAAAGTCACATCCAAAAAAACCGGGGGTATGACCTTACCAGCTGAAGAAAGTAATTGTAAATCAACTCTACTCTAGATAGAACAATGAGGAACACATTTACTCACCATCGGTCAGTGTTAAATACCCCTCTATTCCGCTTACTCACCTACAGTGGTACTTTATTTACCAGTGGGCAGGTTTAAAAATCCTTTTTAGGTCTCGCCTGGCGAAAGCAGCGCATGCGCTGCCCTGCCATGGAGAGAACCTTTTGGAATCGATTCTGCCAAAGCTGAATGCATGCACGTCCAGATGGACAAACATGGCTGCTCTCGCCATCCGCAAAGCTAAACATGCACGCGTAGGGACAAAAAAATGCACGCGCATGTGGACAGCCAGATACCATCTTTGTTTACTTTCATTAGCGTAGGGATGTGCCTACACGTGCATGGCGGCGTGCTTCCGCTTTCCCAGACAAGCTGCACCCTGCAGTTCCCCCAGGGTACAAGCAGGCATCCACTTCTGTCTTTTTGCTTTCCTGCAGTTCCCCCGGGGCACAAGCAGGCATCCACTTCTGTCTTTTTTTTTTAAGGTAGTGATACTGATGCATTTCATTTTGGGGGTTTTGTGACGGAGGGGAAGCTTTTACATTTTTCCCCATATGCCCCATCCCCAAAACTGTTTAAAATATTCATATCACGCCCAGTACACAAGCATGTACTGGAGGTGGTTTGTGGTGCTGCACTGGTTCAACTCTGTTGAGCTTCTTAGCTGGTCAAAAGACGTCCATTACACAGAAAGAAGCCCCCAGCCATTGCCTGCATCATGCACATGGCAGGCCACATGCCTGTCAGTCGAAGATTCCACAGTCAGGAAAGGGGGTGGCAGTAGGTGCATATGGTCAATATCAGGGACGGACAGAAGCACATCGATCATGGGGTGAGGAGAGTAAGTGCTGGTCCAGTGCTGGTGCAACTAAAGTATACTTTCTATGTTGGTGCCCTGGCGAGCGCCTGTTGTGGTTACACCGGGTCGCAAATTACAAATGTCGTAACTATAGGACAGTTTATGTGTATGGATTACCCTGTGTTCACGGCGACATCAATAGTGCCTACACAATCACATGTGACTTTAACTGCGCAGTGATATACACACGCTCTTAACACGAGCTGCTGAAAGCCACAGCTCACAGTAATGCACAATCCATCATGCCGACTTGCCCGATGGTGCACCGGCAGATATTTTTTCATGGCGGAGGCTTGCTATTTCTTTCGGACAGCCACAAGAGGCTTCAGCTGCTGGGCTTGCGGCCGCTTTGTTCCAGCAGGTATCAAATCACAAATGTCATGAATTTCAGCCATGGCAGCATGTGTTCCTGGACGTGCAGGATAATGCTTTTCGTGGAGTGCCTGTTGGTTTAGAAATGGAAGACGTTTCTGGCTGTAAGCATGCCGGCATGCCCATAGTGTGATCCCTTCAAGCAGTTGCCAACCCTCCCAGCTTCTGCACTCAAATGCCCTGAAACTAATGCTTAATTCGGGAGGCCAGTTCAGCCTGCACCGTGCAATGGCCCTGCCAATGCTGACAATGACAGTACCAACATAACATCTAATCATCACACTCCCGCAAGGGAAACAATTCAGACTATTTCAGGCCACACACAGATATAATAATGTTGTGAACGGTTGGTATTAGTCATTTTCAATGCCATCACACTTAGGGTAAGTGTTGGATAGTGTAGGGGTTAAAATTACTATTCTAACTCCAGGGGGTGTAAGTGTTGGATAGTGTAGGGGTAAAAATTACTATTCTAACTCCAGGGGGTGCAATAGTAGGGTAAGTGTTGGATAGTGTAGGGGTTAAAATTACTATTCTAACTCCAGGGGGTGTAACAGTAGGGTAAGTGTTGGATAGTGTAGGGGTAGAAATTACTATTCTAACTCCAGGGGGTGCAACAGTAGGGTAAGTGTTGGATAGTGTAAGGGTACTATGTATTGTAATGCTATGCGTTGTAATGGTATGCGTTGTAATGGCTGCGTTGTAATGGCATGCGTTGTAGTGGTGTGCGTTGTAGAGTCATGCGTTGTAATGGTTGCGTTGTAAATGCATGCGTTGTAATGGTGTTGCGTTGTAAAAGTTTAGTTGTAATGGTAGTGCGGTGTAAAAGCTGCGTTGTAAAGGTTGTTTCCCGAGACAACAGACAGTGGGAAAGTAGATAAGACTGAGTTGCAGGGACAAGCACACTGGGGACAAGGGATAGTACAACTCCTTTGAGAAACACAGAAGGACAGATATTCAGACACAAAAGAGCATTTTGACAAGGGCATAGAGCTTATTAGAAAGCAGGCCATTTAAGGTCAGACACAGTAAAAAATGACGAGTCTTGGCCCAACAGATCAAGAGCCAGGAACGAATACCCTAAGCAAGAAAGTACACAAACCCCATACAGACGTAATGTTACTTCTGCCTCTAAAATGCTCCTACAGATCGTGTGGACGAAAATCAATACTGTACCTAATGTAGTGGCCCACCAGAGCACCAAGTATCAAAAGAAATCACTATTATACTGTACACGAGTTAGATGGAGGTCTACATGACCCAACGCTTGACTTCAAACCAGCACTCAGAGAACACATGACAGAACACATACATAGTAGTTACTTTGGACGTTGCGCATCTCCCCTGAAGCACCAAAATGGGGACAATCCACACCATCTATACTACAACACCCACCTTCACTTGGGCCACTGGACAGCCACTGGACAGCCAGACAACTCACCCACATGTATCTCTTCCACTTGGAAGACCCACAACTGAACACTTTTTTTTGTGATGAGCAGCAAGAGGTCAAGTAATTAGAAAATTCAGCACTTTATATAAATTGTGTCACATAGCGTAATAATACAGGAATCAATAGTTTTTATCAGAAATGGTCTCTACAGGCAGCAGTGTGCCAAAAAACCTTACAAGTGAGTCTTAGACCAAGCCCGACGGGTTAAAGAAAAGCCTTTATGTACATTGTTTTCATGTCATGATATCACAGGTTTTCCAGGTTGTTTTCTTTCAGGAACTAGCAGCATTGGTGGGTCTCTAGTGACACTGCCCCCGGCTGTATTTGTTGGAAATGCTTGCCAACATAGGAACTAACTCCCAATATGACTAATGCATCCCACTCACCAGATCACAGTCCATGTCAAGTCAGTAGTTACTGATGCAATCGAAGCCTTCTCCAAACTACAGCTTCTATGCACAATCCAAAGAAACAGTAAAACTCTTTCCAACCACCCTTTGGTCAATATCCCCGGAGCTCAGTCCTGCAAGATTGATGGTTAGAACTTTGAAGTCAAGTCAAGTCAAGTCATAGCATTTGTATAGCGCACTACATACCCAGAGGGTTTCAAGGCGCTTAGGAAGGGGAGGAGGATTATTTGTCAAATATCCACGTTTTAAGCTGCTTTCTGAACGCTAGGTGATTCTGGGTGAGGCGAAGGTAAGCGGGGAGTGAGTTCCATGTTTTTGCAGCCAGGTATGAAAAGGATCTGCCTCCCATGGTGGTCTTGTTGATGCGAGGTACAGTGGCGAGGGCTTGGTTGGAAGAACGTAGTTGGCGGGAGGGGGTGTAGAAGGACAGTCGAGAGTTGAGGCAATCTGGTCCGATGTCGTAGAGTGATTTGTGTGCGTGGGTGAGCAGTCGGAAAGTGATCCTCTTATTGACGGGTAGCCAGTGGAGGTCTTTAAGGTGACCAGAGATGTGTTCGTTGCGTGGGATGTCTAATATGAGCCTGGCTGAGGCGTTTTGGATTCGTTGGAGTTTCTTCTGGAGTTTAGCGGTGGTACCTGCGTAGAGGGTGTTTCCGTAGTCCAGTCGGCTCGTGACCAGGGCGTGGGTGACTGTTTTCCTTGTTTCGGAGGGGATCCAGCGAAATGTTTTTCTGAGCATGCGCAGAATGTTGAAGCAGGAAGAGGATACGGCGCTGACTTGTTTGCTCATTGAGAGTGAAGAGTCCAGGATGACACCAAGGTTCCGTGCGTGGTCTGTGGGGATGGGTGCTTTTCCGAGGGCTTCCGGCCACCAGGAGTCGTCCCAAGCAGAGGGGGATGTACCCAAGATGAGGACTTCTGTTTTGTCTGAGTTCAGTTTCAGACGGCTTTGTTTCATCCATTCGGCAACTTCTTTCATTCCTTCGTGTAGGTTAGTTTTGGCGGTGCTGGGGTCATTGGTGAGAGAAAGGATCAGTTGAGTGTCGTCCGCGTAAGAGATGATGTTGAGGTTGTGTTGGCGTGCGATGGCCGCGAGGGGGCTCATGTATACGTTGAAGAGAGTGGGACTGAGTGAGGATCCTTGGGGTACGCCGCAAATGACTTCAGAGGCCTCGGACTTGAATGGAGGAAGGCGGACTCTCTGGGTTCTTCCGGTGAGGAACGAGGTGATCCATTCGAGTGCTTTTCCTTGGATTCCGATGTTATTGAGGCGTTGTAGAAGGGTGCTGTGGCAGACTGTATCGAATGCTGCAGAGAGGTCGAGGAGGATGAGGGCGACTGTGTCTCCATTGTCCAGTAGAGTTCGAATGTCGTCTGTTGCTGCGATGAGGGCGGTCTCAGTGCTGTGTTTTGCTCGGAAGCCAGATTGTGAGGGGTCGAGGGATTTGTTGGCTTCGAGGAAGGCGGCGAGCTGGTTGTTGACGGCTTTCTCAATGACTTTGGCTGGGAATGGAAGAAGCGAGATGGGGCGGTAATTTTTGAGTTCGGTGGGGTCCGCTGTTGGTTTTTTCAGAAGGGCGGTGAGTTCAGCGTGTTTCCAGTCTTCTGGGAAGGTAGCAGAGTTGAAGGAGCAGTTGATGACGTCGCGGAGGTGCGGTGCTATGACGGAGTCTGCTTTGTTGAAGATGTGGTGAGGGCATGGGTCTGTGGGGGATCCTGAGTGGATGGAATTCATCAGGCGGATGGTGTCCTCAGTGGAGATTGGGTTCCAGGCGTTAAGGGTGTTCACGGGGGGAAGATGGTCAGCAGATGGTAGGGTGGGTTGGTTGTCGAAGCTGTTGTGGATGTCTGCAATCTTGTTGTGGAAAAAAGAGGCAAGGGAGTCGCAGAGGGTTTGAGAGGGGGTGATGTCGTTGGAGTTGGCCGAGGGATTGGAAAATTCCTTGACGATGTTGAAAAGTTCCTTGCTGTTGTGGGTGTTGTTGTCAAGTCGATCCTTGAATGCTGTTTTCTTGGCTTTTCGGATCAGTTGGTGGTGAGTGCGGGTGGCGCTTTTGAAGGTGTCCTTGGTGCTGGTGGTTGGGTCTTTTTTCCAGGCCTTTTCAAGGGAGCGGCAGAGTTTCTTGGATTTCTTAAGATCATCGTTGAACCATGAGGCTTTCTTGCTGCCAGGTTTACTTTGACGTTTTTTCAGTGGAGCTAAGGTGTCGGCGGTGTTGGATAACCATAGGGTGAGGTTGGCGGCGGCTTCGTTGGCGTTAGAAGAGAGGGCTGGGGAGTTTCGAAGGAGCGATGCGGAGATTTGGTCTGTGGTGATTTTGTTCCAGTTTCTTTGCAGGGTAGGTTGGGAGTGGTTGATGGGTTTCGGCTTGTTGTAGGTGAAGTGAACGCAGCTGTGGTCGGTCCATAGGAGATCCGTAGTGTGGCTGAAGGAGACATGTTTGCTGGAGGTGAAGATAGGGTCGAGTGTGTGACCTGCGATGTGGGTGGGGGAAGTGACTAGTTGTTTAAGTCCGAGGTTGGCGAGGTTGTCCACGAGGGTGGCGGTGTTGTGGTCGTTTATCTTTTCAAGGTGAAAGTTGAGGTCTCCCAGAAGAATATAGTCTTTGGAGGGGAGCGCGTGTGGAGAGATGAAGTCTGTGATGTCTTCACTGAATTTTGCGCGGGGTCCTGGTGGTCTGTAGAGGAGGGTGCCTCTGAGTGTGGTCTTGGGGTCGATGTGGATCTGGAAGTGAAGGTGTTCGGAGTTGGCGAGGTTGGCGTCAGAGCTGGTTGAGATGCGGATAGATTTCTTATGGACGATAGCGATTCCTCCTCCTGTGCCGGTACGGTCCTTGCGAGTGATCTTATAGTCTTCAGGGATGGCAATGGTGATGTCTGGTGCGGAGGAAGCATTCATCCATGTTTCCGTAAGGAAGGCGACGTCTGGAGAGATGGTGTCTAGTAGGTTCCATAGGTCAATGGCGTGCCTGTGCACCGAACGGGTGTTGAGAAGGATGCATTGTAGGTGGTTGGGGTCGGGAATCTGTGGTGTGGTCGTAGCGGAGATGTTGTCGGTGCCGCTGAATTTGCAGGAGTAGCAGGAGAAAGGTCCATGGGTGTGTCCAGGAGCGGCTTGGACGCAGTTGGGGGCGCGACCGGGGTCAAGGGCTTGGAGGGTGGCGGCATCATAGGTAATGCGGGAGGGCTGGGGAGCGCGAGGGGCAGGGGGTCTGGCGCTGGGCGCGGTCCAGGCGCGGACGGGCGTAGACGGGCTTACCTTTGGCGCACCTTCGGCGTGTACGTAGCGCGTGGACGCTGCGCGTGGAGGCATTGGCCATAAATGGATGATGGAGGGGGCGGAGCGTGGGAGGGGCCGCTGGGAGGCGTGAGCGAGGTCGAGGGAGGGCTCGGGTCAACCAGGGAAATGGCCGCAGCAATAACAACAGCGCGGAGACAGGGTTACACACAGGCAATGTGATCACAGACAAAGAGCAGCCAATATAAACACAAGGGTATGCACAGCAAGTAAAAATACTTTACAGTCTGCCAAAGCGCTAGGATAATGTTAAGCCAAATGTGCGCGCTAGCAGAAAGGCAGATGCAGAAGTCAGCGCTATAATCAGCCAAAGCGCTATGAGATTAACAAACAAACGAGCGTGCTAGCTGGGAGCCAGATGCGGAGGTCAGCAAATCCTTTCCAGAAAGAGAATTCATCTTGCTGGTCTGGCAAATCCCCACAACTTCCTCCAAGGATGTGCAAAGAATGTTTCCCCATTCTTGTCTTAATGAACCAAACAATTGCTTTGCTGAAGCTTTTTATCAAAAGGTCCTCTTAAGCCACTGAATAATGGATAACTTGCCCACGCAAAAATTATTCCAACCCAAAATATAGCTACTTTTCTAGCAAACTGATATAATACAAGTCCTGGATTATGTGGTTTAAGTTTAGCCAATTTCTCAGATAATTTTCATATAAAAGCAATATTGTGGGAGGATTCCTAATACGAACATGACTTCTCCCAAACATAAGAAACTCCACAGAATCTACTTTTTCCCTCACAGAGAGCATAGACATTCCGTATGTTCCCTTGAAAGGAACTAGCTAGCTTTACTGTGGTTCTTTGGAGACAACAAGTCCCAGGCATGCCTCCAAAGTATAGATATATAACAAGGAACAGTGGATCATGTGGACAGTGCGTGTAATATATGATATTAGTTAGCACAGTGGCAGTATTGATGGGCACAAAGATGTCTGGGAGAGAAAAGAAACCATATACAACAAGACATTTATGAATATTGGCTGGTTATGCAACGCGTAATCAAATTAATCAAAAATGTGCCTGGTGTCCCAAGTGAGCATAGAACCTACAAAAAGGTGACAAATTGTGACATAAAATAGATTTCAAGAATACAAAAAAAACATAACATAAATACTCAGTAGGTAGTCACAGCCTTGTAATACAATGGTAGAGGTTGGGAAGTGGTTCGTTTTTAGATGTGTTGATGGAGTTTCGACCCCCACCATCAATAGGGGGTCTCTTCAGGACCTAACATGGAGGGACACCTGACATTTTGTGGATTAACTGTCTGGGTGTAAAGTGCACACCACAAGGAAGTGTAGACAGAGAAGATACTCACATGGGGCCCAGTGAAGGGAAAGTGGGGGCTGACAGTCTTTTTGGCGTGTATTGAGATATTGACCATCTGTAGGGTGGCCCTTGTTTTCCAATACATGTCCAAAGTATCGGTGGCTCACCACATTGGGTTTTCATGAATGGGACAACTTTGGCATCACAAAACTCGGAGAGCTGTTGCTGGGCACAGTGCTCCACTCATCTGACTGTAAGAGGAATACCAGCTCCACAAGAGCCAGTTCTTCTGATATCTCCAAATGCAGTCATGCCATCTTGAAAAGAGTTATCTGAGCTCCCCAAGCTCCACCATTTAGAAGGGAAATTAATTATGGGTGAATGATTACACACAAAATATTTTCGGTATATTGATTGCTGGTGGACATCACCCCAGACAGGTTGAGGCTGCGATAGAGGAGGATGTCGGGGTTCGACTGGTGAGGAGTTGCAGGAAGTACGAATAGGACCATGAGAAGCAGAATCAGCATCTTAGTTTAGACAGAGACAACTAAATTATCACACCTTTACATTACTATAGGATATGGCCATATTAGCACACCAATGTCCTTAAATGTATCAGAGAAAAGGAAGATTTCCTTCCCACTACCTGGTATTGCAACAAAATATATCCCTTCTGCGAAGGTGTAAACACAACACTGTAGAAGATTCTGGAGTAGGAGAGCCCAAGAGACCCAAACTGACACTACCACACACAGCGATCAAAACTGATTTGAATCGTTGTAAACTAGTGATACCGTGGGTAGGACTGCTGGTGGACTAAAGAGGCATTGTGGGGAACTGATGGCAAGAGACACCCCAGAGATGCCCAACTACTGAGCTAGAGGATCCTCGCAGAAACATTCCAAAATATCAGAGGATTTGGTTTGCGCCAGTACCAGTGTATCACATTGGACCAATGTTCTTGCCCAAAGTGTCTGATCAAAGCAAGAAAGCAGAAGAATATGCTATTGAAATGATGAATGGTTGTCTCTGGACTGAGTTCCTGTGGATTGTTATAAGCAAGTTGTCACATATCACATGTATCATAACAAGCAAAGTGGTGTGATACAATACCAAATGTTTAAACCAATACAATGTTTTATTAAATACAAAGATAGATCACCATAGGGGTTATTAACTATTTTCAGCCAGAGGGGCTAATCCCTTGACCATTCCTCTCCTGAGTTCAAGACCGGCTCTAGGGCGGTGCGATCAGTGCCACCGAACCGGGTGCTGACTTGAGGTGCGGAGCATCATTTTTGCAAGTATATTATCATTTTAAGAGCACCTGCAGCCATGTTCCTGGCCTCGGCAATTTTCAGGCATCAATTAAAATGTCAAGATAACTCCGGCGATTAATCCTCTTCGTGAAAAGAGACGGGAGGTTTGTTTAGTGGAAGCTTTGACTCATTCTAAGATAGTGCAGAGGGTTAAAATGCTGACTGCTTAGAACGTGTCCCACGCAGCTAACAAACTGCATAGAATGTAAATAGGTCAGTGGGTCACTGCTTCTGTGAGAGAAATCCTTTTGTTACTTGTGGTTCATAAGTCAAAAGCCTAATGTAGAACATTGAGCTACTAATTGTCAACAAAGTGCTGCATGAAAACTACAATGTATATGTTAGCGCTAAATGTTTTTTTGCCCAGTATTTCATTATCCTAATCTTGCCTAAAGGGTTAATTTGGGTAGAAAACAATTCTTATTATTAAAGAGAACCCCTAACAATGGTGTTACGTTTTAAATTCTGAATGTGTGCTGTTAAAGAATAAGGACTGTTAAAAGGGCCGGACTGGGAACAGAAACCGGCCTTGGCTAACGGCCCCCGGGTGAAGGGGAGTGCAACCGAGCAGTTTGCGAGGGCCGGTTTCGGCTGATTTTGATACAGGGGGCCAATATTGCTGACCCCCAGTAACAGAAAAGGCCCCCCAGGGGCCCAAAACCAGCCCCCACCTTAGCGGCCCACCAGGGAAAACACCCAGTGACCACTACGGCCAGGTTGGCCCTGCTCTTAAACTACATTGCCTACCTGTATTGATGACATGTCACACCTACATTACACCTTGTAGTCCTGTCTGATGTAACATTTCCTACAAATTGATTTACACACATAATTGTCTCTGTGCAATGTGTGTGATGTAAGGTGCTCTGACACCCTACACTGGTATGAGTGGTGCTATAAAACTAAATGAATCTGAGGCTCTCGCTCACTGTCTCCATCACATGTTTTTTCACACTATTTTTGCCTCTTTTAATGCCCTGTTTTTCTTATTTACTCTGTCTTTTCTCCTCCATGTGTTCCATATTTCTGCCTTTGGTCTCTCCCATTTGCTGTCCTTCATTGGGACCAGCTTACTTGGACTACACCATTTTCTGGCAATATAGTGTTGTTTGCGCTTGTCTTCTGGTCTACATGTCTTGATTTAATGATCCATTATTGGAAAAGTTGCCCTATCCCTAGTGCAAAATTCCTGTTTGGGTAGTCTGGCCTGTGGTCTCAGCTTCATAGTTCCCGTTGTTGTTCTGTTTCTTAGGTGCTCCGGTGCTGTTCGTCATACCCTGGGTAGCCGTGAAATACACCTATGAGAACATTCAGTAAGTACCTGGACGTGATCGAACTATGTGTGCGCATGCGCCGGCATGTCCCTCACACTGCTACAGAGTTGAGTCTATACTGTGTGCCTGTGAATGTACATGTGTGCTCTTTGTATGTGAGCTGCATGTACAATGTATGTTTCCATGGTGAGCGTTGACATTTGGTGTCAAATCGTTCACTTGATTTTTCTTTGTATCCTCTTGTGCTGCACAGCACTGTAAGAGCCTAGTTGAACAAGGTTCATACAGCAGTGAGGCTTGGATAGATATGTGTGTGCTGTATCTGCTCTGTGTGTGTTGTTTCGAAACTGTCTGAATTTTAGGTGAACTTGGTGTATTGTGTCAGAGCCGTTAGATGTGGTAGAATTGTGTGTGTTTGTTTACCTTCTCTGTATGAGGATTATGTGTATGTGTATCTTATTCATTTCATGGATATATGAATTTCATAAAGTCTGCATAGTTTAAAAAGGTGTGGGAAAAAAACTGGTTTGTGGGAAAATTATCCTGCAAAAAAAGAAATTCTTAGAAAACTGTCTGTAGATGAATTTGACACAATTTGCAAACTTCACAAATCGCAAAAGCATGTGTGAATGTTGGCGTACCACTAATACTGAAGCAATTGAAGGAGGATTTAGAACTTGATTTAGGGCTTGGAGAATAGGGTAATCCATCGCCAATGCAGCGGAGTACCCTGCCTGCCAAACCCTCGGTCTGTCCGCCTCATTTAGAGACAGTCTGTCCACCTCATGTAGAGACAGGCGGGCAGTAAGTATTTTGTCATGAAGGCCCAGTTGGCTCTGTTGATGGAATACTTGCTCTGACGGCCTGACAGACGGCATGACAGAGTAGTGGCTGTCAGAGGAAGGACATTTAACCAGCAGCCTTATTTAAGGTAGGCAGTTTAATGCCTTTGTATAGGGCAATCCTGGCTGGGGTGATGCAGTCTCATCTCTTCATGCTTAAAATGATGTTGCCGTTTTTTTTTGTTGCCAGTTTGTTCTTAGTCTGAGATGGAAGTCATCCATAAACCCCATTGCAATAGTTGAGACAGGACATTGCTTAAGTGAGGACCAATACAATCCATTGCGGCAGGGCAGGCGTGTGTCCTGATCCCTTGCAGGAGCTGCACATGGTCAAATGCACTTCCTGTGACCTGTCTTGGAGATTAAGGAAAGTGTCACAGCGAATTGAACCGTTGATTCTGTTTGAGTGTTAAGAGGGGTCCCATAGGTTTTTGATGACCTGACACCATCTAGATGGTCCCCTGTTCATAACAGACGTTCACTAGGAGGTTGCTGAGGTTAACCATGGGATGGCGTGGCCTGGTGTATCAGAATTATATTCTCTACTGTGGAAAAGGTCAAATTATGGCTTTGCATTCAATAACCCTGAGAGTCATTATGAGTAATTAAAGGCACAATAAGAGTGACTACTTCATACACTTGAATCTGTAAATGGATTTTAACAATATGTGAGGTTATTGTGAGATTCTGAATTTATGGACTGAATTTTCTCGGAGTCCGGCCAATAGTTATCGTGCCCCATCAGGGGACAGACTTACGGTGCAATGATTCAGTTTTAAGTTGTGCCAGCGATAATCAGTGGAAAACAAATTTACTATAATAATACATTATATAGGGCTACGAATGTAAAGTCTTGAACTCATGTCTTTGTGAAATCATTTGAACGTTTGTGTCCTGAAGAAGGCACCTCTCATGTTGAGTGGGGTGAAATGACAATCAGTGCTTTTTCCATGTTGTTAACTTTTGTAACTAATTATAAAAATATTTCAAAGGACCATCCCATTGGAATAGAAAGTGTGGGCTCTAATGTACACAATAACATGATGACCATTATAGTATTTTTTAACACTAGGATCTCTTGTTCCACTGTTGGGACAAGGGAAATTAATATGTTTTAGTGAAAATGTAAGTTTGTAAATGTATGTTACTTCTGCCCTTCCTCTTAAATATTTTGTATGAATTATATATATTTCTCCAAAAGTTCAGTTTGACTTATGTCATGTGGCTTTTGATAACATATTGAAAAAAAAATATTTTTGCAACGTACTTAACGGGATGAATTTTGAAGAAAAAATGTTTTTAAGTATGGACACATTTGATTCTAGAGTTGTTTGAAAGAAAGATGGGGCGGGCATACATTCCGAAGGAATGTATGGAATGACTGAGTTGGTGTGGTACCAGAATAGAATCAAGTTAAGGAGATATAAAGGATCTGCATATTGAGTTGCAAACAACACGCCCTAGGGGTCCCCTGACATTCAGGCAAATTAGATGAAAGCAAAACTATAGTGAATCCAGCTTCGAACTAGACAATCCTCAGCCTGCCCATGTACCCAGTGGATGTACTGTTTCAGATGCAGTGGCAGCTCCTCTATAGGGGTGTTTGGGCACCGCCCCCTGCTTTCTCGCAGGTGTCTCCAGAGGTGCATTACCGAGTTGCAGTTCACGGACATTCGGAAAGATGGAGCAGAAGCCGGATGAAGGGGAGAAGATAGCCAACTTCGCGCAGACCATCTTGAGCCCGAGCAGAGAGCTTCGATGAGGAGAGCGGAGCTGGCGCACTGGCAGAGGAATGTGCATATGCTTCGGGGAAGAAATGTGGCTACCGGGCTGGGCATTGGTGCCTTAGTGCTGCTGGGCATCTGTATCCTTCACTGCACCTATGCGTGAGAAACCTGAGACAGCGGGAGCAAGGTGCATGTGTGTGTGTGGGGCGAGAGGAAGCAATGGCTGACCCGGGTGTTAACTAGTGATCCACTTCATATGGGATACAAGCAGTAAGTCTTGACTTGCGACTCATCACTTTCTACAGTGGTATTTTTCATTTTCACATTTCAGGTTATAAGTATAAATCAGAGCTGCCAAGTTTGCAGAATCGTTATATGTGACATTTCCATGTCCTCAGTGTGCTTGTGTGTGACCTGTCAGTGCCTTATGTGTGACACTCTTGGTGTCACTTTATTACGTCCACATTTTGATATAAACACATTTGAACTCCATGTGCTTTACAGTGTATTTAATGTTGAAGAAGCAACTTTTTTTGGACTTTCTGCCCAACACGGGATATAACATTTTGAGAAAAATAGGTCAGAATTCACCATCCAAAAGCCCATGGTAAAATCATACTACTGGCATGTACACTTTCAGCTCTGGCTTAGTATCTAAAAACCTTCTCTTGCCATAGTGCCATACGGCAAAAAATGTACGCCCGCTGCTTTCAAATGTCACCAGCTGTTCAATCCGTATAGTGGCTATAAATCTTGTGGGTGAAATTATGAAAAAGGATGCAGCATGTACTTTAGGGAATTTTATTAGCACAGGGAGAAACATATTTTTGTGAAACTGTAATGCTGGTATTTTTAAGATCTTGCTCTATGAAGGCTGAGCCCTGTGCAAATGCACTTTATGCGTGATAAAGAGAATCTTGTGGAGAGTCTTGTGGGCGACGACGCAACGCCGTGCAGCCCACGTGGAGGACCAGCGTGGAGGAAGAACGCGACCGGAGCCCACCCGGTGCATCCGAGCTGGAGGAAGCGGAGCCAAAACTAAAGGGACCGGCGGGAGCCTACCCCGCGGCGCACTGACCCCCATCGGTCGGCGACCGTGTGCAGCTTCTGGCGGGAGCCTAGCCCGCGGCGCAAGGAGGCCTACAACACTGCGACCGGAGACCACCCGGTGCGGCCCAGCCAGTGGGTGGAGGAGCAGGAACCTCGAGGAAGCGTCCGGCGGGAGCCTACCCTGTGGCACACGAGGGCAGCGGGAGTGCGACCGGAGCCCACCCGGCGTGCCCAAGCATGCGGAGATCGTCCATCAGAGCCCTTCGGTAGAGCGACCGTAGCCCACTCGGCGCATCCAAGCCTGCGGAGAGCGTCCATCGGAGCCCCTCGGTAGAGCGACCGGAGCCGACCCGGTGCCCTACCAACTGCAGTCGGAAGCGGCCGTCGGGAGCCTTCCCCGCGGCACCCAGGAGTTCGGGAAAGCACGACCGGAGCCCACCCAGTGCGCCCGAGCCAGCCGCCTGCCGGAGCCCACCCAGGGTGGCGAGTACCGTCCAAAGTAGCCAGCCGCAGCCGGAGCCTACCCGGCAGGGCGGGAAGCGGGGAACCAACACCCGACACAACCGGAGCCCACCCGGCGTGTGCGGATCTGCCAACGAGCAAAGGAGACGGTCCCCTTCTCCCCGCTGCGCCGAGGCAGCTCGATCACCCCCCTCCCAGTACCAAACAAGCTTACCTGGTCGAGGGGGCTGTGTGTCTTTCAGGCAGCAGAGCACGGGCCTGACCGGCAGCACCAGAGGGTCAAGGAAGAGTGCCTCTCTGGCCCGGGGAACTCTAGGAGAACAATTATGTGCGCCCTCTAGTGGAGGAAGAGGCCAATAACTGCCAGGACACAGAAAGGCAATGAGCATTAGCAGCAGGAGGATTGTTTTTGGGCTGTTTGTTTGGTGCAAAAGTCACAATGGCAGCACCCCGCCAACACAAGCCACAGCGGGCAAGTTGGTGCAGGGACATCGGCGGCAGCACCCCGCCCGGCCACAAAAGGCAGCACTCAGCAGCAACAGCGGGGCCCGCCCAGGAGGGATGGCAAGAAAAGGGGGCACGCAACGAGGCAAGGACGACTTGAGCGACCTGCTGCGGAGAATACGTGCAGCATCAGAGGTGCATGGGGAAGGATGGTTGCAGGAGCAGATTGGTCGCGACCCGGACGAGGGGACGGGCGACACTCGGCGCAACGCAAGCACGCCACCAGCAGCCAAGAGAAATAGGAGGGCGCCAGCAAAGCTCGCGGAAGTGGCGAAAACCACAAAGGCACCAAAACAGCGGATCCAGCCACCTGCAGCCTGCACGGTGGCGGCGGGACCGGACAAGGGGAGCAATGAGACACCAACCAGCGGTGAGCATATTAGCGTGATTATTCAAGAATGTTGCAGGAACATGGCGCCACTGTTATTGAAGGGGCTGGGGGTGCAGAACGCAGTGCCGGCGGGGGCACAGACAAGCGCAGGGCAGGGGCTCGTGCGGGCCGAGGGAGGTACAACCCCGCAGGGGGGGAGGCCACAGGGCCACCTTGGAACCTGGTCAACCCTGGCGCGTTGCGATAGCACCGGATAGGAGAGCAAACCACAGGGACTTCTGAGGGGGAGGGGGGTTCACCCAAGGTAGCATGGGGGAACTCCCAGTTCCTGGGCAGACCTCCCACTGCAGTAGACTTACCTGAGGCCTTCCAAGACCTTCGCCGGGCCCGGCATCCATGACAACCAGGGCCACCGGCCTGGCTAGCCTCATACCCTTAGCAGTGAAAGAGAGAATATGGCGGAAGGACTTCATAGATATCTTCTCGCTACAGGAGATACAGTCAGAAGGGCTGGACTTGACGACATGCGACAAGAAGGGAGAGGATAGGAAGGAAAGGAGAAGGAAGCGCAAGGAATGGACATTTGACAATTGGTTAGACGCATTCCAGATAATGGCATGCATCATAGTTGAGAAGTTCCCGCGCTGCGCAGCCGATCTTTGGCTTTATGAGGCGAACATTCGCAATGCGCAAAGACAGTTCCAGTGCGAGGCATGGCTGGAATATGATAAGGGTTTCAGGCTAAAAATGCAAACACACCCCGAAATGGAATAGAATGGGCAGGACGTGTCCGGCTTCATACATAAAATGATGGTAGGCGCAACGATGACTCAAAGCGCGATAAAAGGGAGAAAAAGAAGCAGTGAGGCAGGCAGAGAGGCCAGCGAGGGGGGAGTGTGACAGAAGGTCACCCCGCTAGCATGGTCCCCCATCAACACGCAAAGATTACGTGTGCTAGCCAACAGATACCACAATAAGACAGACGCAGAAATATTGGTAAACGGATTTGAGAGAAGTTTTCCCATCCCATTCAGAGGCCCCCTCCCACCCAGCTACAGAGGAATTTGAAGTCAACGATGCAGCACCCGGGGGTGGTGGCTAAAAAGATAGAGAAGGAAAGGCAGTTGGGCAGGATCGAGGTTCCCTTCTCAGCAACAGTTGGAGGGGAGTTAGTCATTTCACCGCTGGGGGTGCTACCAAAAAAAGAGGTAGGGCAATTTGGACTGTTCCACCACTTGTCATTCCCGGAAGGGCTGTCAGTTAACAATGGCATTGAGTCAGAGGTGTGCTCAGTGAGCTACTCCACGATCGAAGATGCAATAGACTTGATAAGGGCAACAGTCAGCAAGACGCTCATGGCAGAGGCAGAGTGTACCAATGGGAGGGGGTCGGAGTTTGAGCAGTAGGGTTCTTGCGGGCATTCTCTCTTATCTGAAACGCAACTAGGGAAGCTTGCGGGTCATTGTTGCTCGGGTCCCGGAGGAGGGTGCCTCTGAACACCAGCCTGGTTCTGATGGAGTGGTTTGTCACAAGAGTGTGACACGTCAGACGCATCTGTACAAACGTACGCAGCAGTTCGTTACTTGACTGTGTGCCTTCAGCGCCTGCTTGAGTCCCCTATTGGTGATTTTCACACCCTAAGGAACACCCTGGCGAGGGACCCTTGTCGCTCCCTTGCGTTGCTCCGACTCCTCAGTGGCCGCTCCCGCCTGAGCAGTTAGTGCAAGAGGTCTTGGACCAGATGCTGAATGGTTGGCTTTTATTGAAACTTGGAGTTCTTCAGGGGAGAGTTTTGTGGGCTCACCTGGCTTTCCATTGAACCTTTTTGTGGCTACAGCCATTGCTTTAAATGGGTCGGTACTCACCGGTACGGAATACCAGCACTTCTTAAATTTATCACTCTGAGTACCGGCACTTCTCTACTGTCTTGGAGAGTACTGGTACTGATGACAAGGTAGGCTCAGTGGCAGTGAGTGCTGGTGCGCAGGAGTGGAACGTGTCTGGCAGTAAAAGCGCTGCTTCTGTTTCCCCATCTGAGCCCCAGCTGAGCTATTCAGCAGGGCTCATCTGAATAATGTCCTGTGCTCACCATCACACTGTGCTTGACCCAGCAGGGTCGAGGTTCATTTTACCTGCTATTGTGCGCGTGTGATTTTTCAAAGCACAGCACTTCAGGTAGTGAAAAGTCTGTGCAGGGTAATACTTTAAACATAGACAATTTATCAGGGGCAAGGGCGGATTCTCACACTTTCCATACTTTCTCTGGATCAGAGGGTTAATGCCCAGACAATGCGATCAAAGAGGACCCTGGAGCACGAATCAAACTGCTTTCTGCACTGAGGCACCTACCTTCCTACCACCACATGCCTCAATTACCCGGTCTGTGCATAGAAGGATTTTTTATACGCCAAAGAAGCTCAAAAATAGCGCCGCCAACCCTGTGTTTCCACACATTCCTAACACTGTACTTAGATGCACCTGGCTCCCTTCTTGCTCTGTCACAGTGTTACGGAGGAGCCATGTCCTGTCTTCGCCCATGCTGTGGCAGGATGTTGCATTTCCTGCCTGCCGGCCGGCCGGGCCCCAGGGCACCCAGGAATGCCCTGCTATGGAGTTAAAGGAGGAAGCCCGTGTTGGAGAATCGATCACCTGCTCACCTCCTCCTGACCTCGACATGATGTGCTATTGCTGTGCCCAGCCCAGAGCCCAACTTCTGCCTCAGACTCACCACACCAGCCTACCTTTAGTCTAAACTAGCAATTTTGCTGATTTATTAGTAGTGCCAAGTGTTTAACATCCCTGCTTGACAGTGACACTACAACGCAGCACCCTTTATTTTCTCAGCACAGTTAGACTTGCTAAGTCAGAGATAAGTCATGTGATTCTTTTTCCCGCTGGAGAGAGGTCAGAGTGATTTGCATATGGCCATGTCTGAACTGGGGTGGGGGAATGAGCTAAAGAATGATGATGGATTAAACCCAGATCAGTTGACTGGGGTGAGTGTTTGATTTGCTCAAACTCTCGTCCATCATCCCATTTGGTAGCGCTACTCGTCTGCTCAGTGACAAAGGTTCATAATTAACATAGTAGGGGGGGTTGGTGGGTGAGTGAGTGAGTGGATAGATGAGTTAGCAAGTGTAAATGCATGGATGGATGAGTGGATGGATGGGTGAAAGAGGGTGGATGATTGGATAAAAGGGCGGATGATGGGGGATAAGTGAAAGGTGAATGGATGAATGAAAGAGAGGGGGATGGATGAAAAGGTGGATGATGGAAGAGTGAAAGGGTGGATGGAATGAAAGGATGGATGGAATGAAAGGGTGGATGGTATAAATGAGTGAAAGGGTTGATGGATAGATGAGTCCAGGGATGATGGATAGTTGAGGGTGGATAAAGAGATGGATGAGTGAAAGGATGAATGGATAGGCTTAAAGATGGATGGATGGATAGGTTTGGATATGAAGGGTGGACAGACGGAATGATGAAAAACTGAATGATGGATGAAAAACTGAATAGATGACATAATGTAAAGGGAAATGATGGGCATCAGCAGGTAAATGGTAGGATGAAAGGATGAATGGATAGATTAATGGGCGAGACAAGAGATATCTTCTTGGGAGAGTCATGATGATTTGCTTCATTTGCTTGATGCCATAAGAGCTTTGGTTCGAAGTGTGGTATTTTCAGTTTCTTCCTACTCACGTGCTCAAAAATATATAGTATTGTGCCAAACAACCGCAATTAGCAGTATGGCATTAAGAAGGTGCAACTGTTGCATAAAAAGGAAATTATCGCATTTCTCTTTCATTTTGTGTAATGAGTTAATCTGCTTTGTTTATATACACACATTTATCATGTGTTTTGGTGTGTGCTGCAACTATTATAGAAGTTAAGCATCATCATGTCTTGCCCTTAGCCCCGCCCCTGGCCTGCCCACTCACTACACCTCTAGCTCATTTTAATGAGTACCTGCACTTATCTTTTCCCATTTAAAGCACTGGGTACAGCCATTTGTATTTTTGCTCAAGAGGACGACCAGACTTTGGCTGAATGATGCATCCTTTGGTCAGGAGGAAGCGAGGCGAGCACGGGGTGCTCAAGGTTGCGTTACTTCCATGACGATTCATCGTGGTGTGCTCGGAAGATTCTCAAACTTATCTTCTCTTTACTGAGCGGGAAACGAGCGTGGGCGTCAAAGGGAGTTACACTTTGAGCTAATTACAGTTGTTGCTCTGATTGGAAGACGCTGATAACAAGGTTCCCGTGGCATCAGGGCCTGTGGATAAGGAGCCCTTTTGGACAATTTACTACGTGTGGCACTTCCTGCTGGGGTGTGTAGCAAGATGTCGGCCCTGTGTTTATTGCTGTGACTCTACCTTACCTCTGTGCAGCTTCGGCCCCCTCTCTCCCCTCTGCCGTGCCGTCTCTCATACATCCTCTGCATAACACCACCGTCTACCTACCCCTTCAAATGGGATGAAAAAACTGGGGGGTCTCTCAAAAGGGCGCCAATGTAATTAAGGGTGTGGCTTAAAAACACATAAGCTGAAAATCTGTGCTTACATAGTGTGCCGCCCGACTTGTATTTTGCTGTTTCTGTCAGTGCATCCAGATATATGATACAACAAGTACCATCATACCTACAATATCTCAGGGCTATTGACTTTGTCAATGGTTGTTAGTTGCATAAGATAAATAAGCAGCAACTATGTCTTTTATATAATATTGAAAAATCTTCCAAATGAAGACCTGGTGACACCACAACCATGTTTGCTGCTCCTGAGTTTCTAAAAGAGAAGGGAAATCCAGAACGAAAATGACTCTCTTTAAAGGATTTCCCTTCCCCTACAATGCTCACCTGCCATGACGTCACGCCTTAACTTCTCCAGTAGTGAGCAGTGTGAGCACGCGCGCATCGATGTGCCTGCTGTCATTGCAGTCCAGAAAAAAAAACGGACCGCCAATGCCAGGGCACAAAAATGAGCCCGATAGAAAACTCGTTTCGAGGCCTCCTTTAAAAAACTGCCGGTGCTCAGCACCGGTGAGACCCGGTCCACTTAAAGCTCTACCTTCAATCCCACCACATCATGGCAACTCTGTACACCACAGCTGCACCTGCCCTCTGTAATTCAGCCTTTCTACCACTTGTCTCCACCTCACACTCTACCTCACCTCTCTCCGTGTTCTTCCTTCCCGTCCTCTGACAATACAATGCACTTCCTTCTGTCCATCTCCCTTACCTCCTCCTCTCTACTGCGTTTTACCTCTCTGCCTCACTTCTCTGTATTACCATCAGTGGCGGCTGGTAAGTTTTGGGGGGAAGGGGGGCGGACGGGACACAGACACACGCTCACATACATATAACACTCACAACCAGGTGCACACACAAACACATTCATTCACAACACTTTTTCCCAAACATTCACACATGCACACGCACGCACATGCACCAAACAATGTAAAAAGAACTTAAATCACACTTACCGTTAGCTAGCTCTGCTCTGCTTCGGAGGTTCCAGGAGGCTTGGGACTGCTGCCTTTCCTCATTGGCTGACCTAAGGTAAGGCAGCAGTCCTATCGTCATCACAGAGTGGTATGGGGTCAGGGAGACTACTGACCCCACCCCACTCTGTGATGAAGTGTCACTGATTGACACTCAACCCTGGGCCCTTTCAGGGCTTAAAACTGAAGCACCCAGGTGCGAAGCAATCAGTGACGCTATCCCTCGTCACTGAGAGGAGTGCCTCAGCAACCTTTGCTGAGCTGAGAAAGTCACGCCCAACGGAGCTGTGGCTTTCTCAGCCCAGCAAAGCTCAGTTCAGGCAGCCAGGAGCCAGCACTAAATGAGCATGTGTGTCTCCTGGCAGCTTAAACTGAAAGTGAATAGTGTATATCAGGCTGACTTTTGGTCAGCCTGACCTGGGGGGGGGCGGGGAAAGGGGGCGGGCCCTTCCACCCAAATGAACCAGCCACGCCTGATTACCATCACACTCCACCGCCCCTTTACTACATGCCCCTGCTGCACCTTTACTTCATCTTTGTGACTTAGAAGTCTACCCGCCCTCTCCACCTCCATAGCCGCCCTGTGTCTGCTCTCCACTTCACCTCTCTGCCTCACCTTATTCCCTCCGCTCTCTACCTCCTGCCTCTCCATGTGCCCACCTCATCTGCCCTCGTGTTTGGCGCGCACACAGCGAATCCTACTTGAAGGACACCGCCGGAGAGAAGGCTGCTTTCTGACTTTTGATGTCCTCTGCGCAATGGAGAGCGAGGAGAAATGCGTTTTAATATCAGATTATTGCGCCGGAGTCTTTGATGCTTGCTCCGACACACTTCTCATTGTGAGACACATCCGTTGGGCGCTTGTTCTTATCCGTGCATCTCTCGCTTGACTTTCAGAGAAGGGCGCCGGGCACCGGGAGTGACACGTTATTATGATAACTCCTGCACTGCTAGATATGATGCCATCTTACGCAGGGGTGGATCTGGTAGCCAAGGAGAAGATTTCTATCAGGAATAAAATGATACAGAGTGTGTAATAATATGATTATCAAGGACCTGTGACAGCGGAGAGCCCTGTGATTCTCTAGATGTGGGGATTAAATGAGTGTTTCACATAGAATCCGTTTCAGTTATTCTGTTAATGAAGAAATACATCAGAACAATTGAAAAATGTATATCATTAAAATATTTCAATAAAATGCAAGGAGTCTGTGGGTGATTTGGAATAGTGACTTCCTTCCACAAAAACTAAGAACGTTCATGTGATCTCGAGAAAACTCATCTAGCATTTCAAGGCATAGGGGCTGATGTAAAGTTTGGCAGAAAGGGTACTCTGTGCTGCAACAGTGACGGAGTACCCGCCCTGCCAAGCTCACGGCCCCCCTCCCTGATTTAGCAGCGATGGCTATCCGACCATTCGCCCAACACAGATTGGCCAGTCTCAGAGTGTCGACCAGCACCTACGACACCCTCAGCATCACCGAACACCTGCACTTCCAGATCCACACCGATCCCAACACCACCCTCAGAGGAACCCTCGTCTACAGACCCCCCGGACCCCGGCCACAGTTCAGCGACTCCATCACCGACTTAGTCAGTATACACTCCCTCGTCTCCTCAGACTACATCCTTCTCGGGGACCTGAACTTCCACCTCTAGAACAACAACAACACTAACTCCACCACCTTGATTGACAACCTCGCCAACCTCGGACTCAGACAGCTCATCAGAACACCCACCCACTCTGCCCGCCACACGCTCGACCCCCATCTTCTACGCAAGCTCTCACGTCTCCTTCAGCCACACCACCGAACTCCATTGCACCGACCATCGCTGCATCCACTTCCCCTTACGGAAACCCACCACACACCACCGCACCCAACAGGTCCCTCACCGCTGCTGGAGCGAAGTCACCGAAGACCAGTTAACCACCACCATCGCCCGGAGCCCACCCGCCGACCCCACTGACACTGCCGTCCACAACCTCAGAAAGTGGACCAATGACTGCGTCAACACTCTCGCCCCAATCAAGAAACCCTCTAATAAACACACCAACAAGAAAGCCTGCTGGTTCACCCAGGACCTCTAGGCCTGAAAGCAATCCTGCTGAAAACTAGAGAAGAAATGGCACAGTGAACAGACACTGGACAGTTACGCAGCCCACAAGATCACCACCCGCAGACACCATCACCTCATCAGATCTGCAAAAAAGGGCCTCCTTTAAAGACAACCTAGACAACAATGCACACAACAGCAAAGAGCTCTTCAACATCAAGAAGGAACTCTCCAACCCAAGCTCCAACACCAACAACATCCCACCTTGGCGACTCCCTTGCTACCTTCTCCATCACAAGATCACAGACATCCACGACAGCTTCAACGCCATGACCGCCCTGACAACCACTGAGACCTTCGACCCCACGGCCACCATCCGCACCGATCCCCTGCTTTCCTGGACCAACATAACGACAACAACGCCATCAAACTCAAGCATCATCCACTCCGGCGCTCCGTCAGACCCATACCCACACCACATCTTCAACAAAGCCAACGCCACCATCGCACCCCCTGTCCGCAAAGCCATCAACATTTCCTTTGAGACAGCAATGTTCCCGGAGAGCTGGAAGCACGCCAAGATCAACGCCTTATTCACAAAACCCAAGGCTGACCCTAAGGAGCTCAAGAACTTCTGACCCATCTACCTGCTCCCGTTCCCGGCAAAGGTCATCGAGAAGACCGTCAACAGACAACTGACCCGCTACCTAGAGGATAACAGCATCCTGGACGCGTCCCAGTCCGGGTTCCGCAGCAACCACAGCACCGAAACTGCCCTCATCGCCGCCACCGATGACATCAGGGCCCTGCTGGACAACGGCGAAACAGCAGCACTCATCCTCCTGGACCTGTCAGCCACCATTGACACTGTCTGCCACTGCACCCTAAGCACACGCCTCCATGACACTGGAATCCGAGACAAGACTCTGGACTGGACCACCTACTTCCTGTCCGGCAGAACCCAGAGCATCCGCCTGCCCCCTTTCCATTCCGAAGCAACCGAGATCATCTGCGGCATACCCCAGGACTCATCCCTGAGCCTGACACTGTTCAACATCTACATGGCACCGCTCATCCACGTCGCCCGACTGCACAACATCAACATCATATCCTACGCCGATGACACCTAGCTGATCCTCTCCCGCACCAAGGACCCCCTCACAACCAAATCCAACCCCCACGAAGTAATGAAAGCCGTCGCCGTATGGATGAAGAACAGCCGTCTGAAGCTGAACGTGGACAAGACAGAAGTCCTCATCCTCGGCTCCAGCCCCTCAGCCTGGGAGGACTCCTCGTGGCCGACCGCACTGGGAACAGCACCAACACCCTCCGACCACGCACGCAACCTGTGGCTCATCCTCAACTGTACTCTCTCCATGACAAAACAGGTAAACGCTGCCTCGTCGTCCTGCTTCAACAACCTCCGCATCCTCCGCAAGATCTACAGGTGGATCCTCACCAAAACAAGAAGAACTGTCACCCAGGCCCTCGTCAGCAGCAGGGTGGACTACGGAAACAGCCTCTAGAGCCTTGGTCAAACTCCTGAAATGACTACAAGGCATACAGAACTCATCTGCACGCCTGATCCTCAACATCCCTTGCCACAGCCACATCGCACCCCACCTGAGAGACCTGCACTGGCTTCCCGTCAACAAGAGGATTAACTTCAAGCTCCTCACCCACGCACACAAGGCACTCCACAACACCAGACCTACATACCTCAACAGACGACTCACCTTCAACACCCCCAACCGCCCGCTCCGCTCTGTCAACCTCGCCCTCGCCACCGCCCCCCGCATCCGAAGAGCAACCTCTGGTGGCAGATAATTCTCCAACCTCGCCGCCAAGACCTGGATCACCCCCCCCCCCCCATCCTCCTACGGCAGACCCAGGACCTGCTAACCTTCAGAAAACTACTCAAAACCTGGCTATTCGAGCAGTAGCAGCAAACCCCCCCCCCCACCTCCCCCCCCACTCCCCATGATGGTACAAAGATGTGGTAGCAGATCAACATAATGATGGTTCATGAACTGCACAAGAAGTTGTTCACTTCCTTCCAATTCAAAATTTCACTTTACTTCTAATTCAACATTTCCACAAGTTTCTGTTTAATTTCACACAATCTTATCCCTGACCGTTTCATTCAAATAAAATGATATCATATGAATTATTTTATAGAAGCTTTCAGCCAGACCTCTTTATCCATTGGTCAGTTGCTCTGTCATTTACATTTTTCTTCCACCTACTACAGTACAGCATAGGGAAATGTGCCAGCCCACTTCAGCCACATGCTAACTTCACTGAGAGAGATGTCATTATGCTTTTTTTCACAAGGAGCACATGCACAAAGTAGTTCCCGTCAGTGCCAGGGACTACTATGGTAATGGTGGCTCTTTGGCACCAAAAATAATTTTTGCTTTTAGCCAAATTGTTTAGGTATATTTTGCCAAGGGCCTGGCAGCTTCCCGAACAACAACATTTTACAAAACCCATGGTGAAACAAAACAGGCAATGGTAGAGCCAAGAGACTGTCAGCCAATGCCAGACGTACTGGCTTTTCAAATGCATTTTTTAAGATGTCACCCTTTCCCTTATTTGACTAAAACACTAATTAAAACTCACAAATAAACATGCAGTCTTATTGTGTCTGAAATAAAAATAAAAACATTTTTTACATTAATTGATTTGCTTCTGATTAAATTTTGAATTTCTTGTTGATACTATTATACAATTGTTACAGTATTTTATTGTTTTCTTCCCAGCAGTCCTCCAGTCCATTTTTAGTTTTGTATGGCTTTCCTATTTTTTTTTATTTTGTACCTAATATTTGATAGTTGTTTCATTAATTGCTATGTCGTGATGACACCCAAAAAAGAAACATTGGTTCGAGACATCAATAATCTATTAGAGAGGGACCAAAACACTTTCTGAAACACAACAGAATTCTCCAAAGGAGAGGATTTTGCAGTATACTGAGTCCTCCATGTCACTTGTATATATTGTTGAAGCACACTTAGGTCCTACTTATGAGTCTGGTAGTCCAAGGCGGACACGGCAGTCCGACCGCCCAATTACAACTTTGTCCATGTGCATGGGGATGCATGCTCCCGCTCTGCCAAACTCGCAAGCAGGACATGAATTGCCATTCAGAGCACTTCATTCATTGGGCGGCTTATTATGTGAAGCCATGATTCATCGTTTTAAATTGATTATTGTTTAAAAATATGCTTTCTTTTTTCATGGTCTGCTGAATGAATTTATGACATGTGTACTTTTTGAGATAAAGTACAGAAAGTGTAACATTTGCAATCTTCCTGCAAATCATGTTTCTATAGCAGTTAGATTCCTTTACAAATCTGCAATTCTTTCAATCTTATAATTAAATTGAGTAGTGGAAGCACTGTTGCATTGATTGTCTGATTACTCAGTTTCCTTCTTCCTTCCCTCGGGTCGCCCGATCCTTGTTAATGGATAATTGAAGCCATGGTTTCTTAGCACTCGCTGCATTATGAAGTCTGTCTGAACTTCGATACGCAGAATTGTGTTCCTCAACCTTGCTCTGCTTCAGCCATTGTATAAAGATTAGGGCTCTTTGGCTTTGATTCAGACATTGGCAGAGGGTGGTGGCAGAGTATCTCATCCAGCCACTAATAACACTGCTTTGGTAGAGAGAGTGATATTGCCAAACAGACAACAACATTCCCTCATTCATCACTTCCCTAACCCACAAAAACTTTGCCATGTAGGAATCACATGACAGTATTCGCCACCTGATTTGCGCCTGATGTGTCACGCTGAAATTATGGTTATGGGCCAGGGAATTGGTCCCAAAAGCCACAGCTGGTGTTAGCCCCATCAACGCTGCCCCAAGGCACAGGGAACCCCAGGTTTTCCTCCTGGCCCACTGTGCATATAAGGCAGGCGGGGAGAAATCACAGGGCATTCTCTGGGCTCCTGCGAGAGGGATAAGCGTTCCCGAGGTGCACATGGTCCTCTCTGACATCAGGGGGGCTTTTGCAGTTTCATGGCATGGTGATGGCAGGGTCTAGGCCTGGGAGCCACACACACACAGCCACACACACACAGCCACACACACAGCCACACACACAGCCACACACACACACAGCCAGAGTGAGGAGGAGAGAGTAGTAGAGAGTGAGTAGTAGAGAATGAGTAGAGAGTAGCAGAGAGTGAGTAGTAGGTAGTAGTAGAGTGAGTAGCAGAGAGTAGTAGAGAGTAGTGTAGTAGAGAGTGTGTAGTAGAGAGTAGTAGAGTGAGTAGTAGAGAATGAGTAGAAAGGTAGTAGAGAGTAGTAGAGAGTGAGTAGTAGAGAGTAGTAGAGAGAGAGTAGTGTAGTAGAGAGTGAGTAGTAGAGAGTAGTAGAGTGAGTAGTAGAGAATGAGTAGAAAGGTATTAGAGAGTAGTAGAGAGTGAGTAGTAGAGAGTAGTAAAATTAGTAGTAGAGAGTAGTAGAGAGTGAGTAGTAGAGAGTGAGTAGTAGAGAGTAGTAGAGAGAGTAGAGTAGTAGAGCAGTAGAGAGTGAGTAGTAGAGTGAGTAGTAGAGAGGTAGTAGAGAGTGAGCAGTAGAGTGAGTAGTAGAGAGTAGTGTAGTAGAGAGTGTGTAGTAGAGAGTAGTAGAGTGAGTAGTAGAGAATGAGTAGAAAGGTAGTAGAGAGTAGTAGAGAGTGAGTAGTAGAGAGTAGTAGAGAGAGAGTAGTGTAGTAGAGAGTGAGTAGTAGAGAGTAGTAGAGTGAGTAGTAGAGAATGAGTAGAAAGGTATTAGAGAGTAGTAGAGAGTGAGTAGTAGAGAGTAGTAAAATTAGTAGTAGAGAGTAGTAGAGAGTGAGTAGTAGAGAGTGAGTAGTAGAGAGTAGTAGAGAGAGTAGAGTAGTAGAGCAGTAGAGAGTGAGTAGTAGAGTGAGTAGTAGAGAGGTAGTAGAGAGTGAGCAGTAGAGTGAGTAGTAGAGAGTGAGTAGTAGAGAGTAGTAGAGTGAGTAGTAGAGATTAGTAGAGTGATTAGAGAGTGAGTAGTAGAGATTGAGTAGAGAGTATCTCACACACACACACAGTGTCTCACACGCACAGTGTCTCACACATACAGTGTGTCACAGTGTCACACACACAAGCTTATAATAATTGTTTTACAAAACTAACCATTGCACCAGCTAGCCAAAGCCAGGCCTTCTGGCATTGCCAGTGCTTAATATAATTGTATTACTCTCTTTTCTTACTGAATCACAAACACGTTCACATAACCCTTTGTTATCCACTTCCCCTCGCAGCCAAGAAAAGGAACTGCTAAAAACTTCGAGCACACAAAGATTGTGATGCTATGGTCGTGTGTGCACACAGTCACGTACCTGTGTTTTAGGATATATTTGGCTCAGTTTAGCCCAAATACCCTTTTAGTATGTGACCATTCAAGACACACTTCCTCTCCCGAGCTAACCATATAATTGAAACATCTCCCACATACTCTCCTGCCAAAAGATGACTGCTGCCAGCTCTAACACTTGCTTCCATTAAGATTATTGAAATTCGCTTCATATTTGGACGACTCACACAAATCCTGCTCTGAGGGGTTCACAGTAGACATTCGTTCTTTCAAATGAGGAAGGGCATGCCTGTTTGTACAACCCTGAGTATTTCCCAGTTCTTTCAAGCTGACTTTTCATCACATCTAGGTGAAAGTCACATCTTTCCTTTCCGTTATGTCTGGGTATATTTATTTTCTTTTTGGGTTTGGATATTTCCTTTCTGCGCATTTTCAGCCTATGTACCTTTCAGATTGGTGACCCTTAGACTGTCTTGGGTGACTTTTTTGTTGTTGTACAGATATCACACAGAGGCCCCTTTGCAAAGGATAATGTCGTGTAGGAAACATTCTGCAGTTATATTTTGAGTCAGAATACATTTTAACGTGTGAGTTAAAGTAAAATAACTTAAACACGCACATGCACCTGCCAGCATTAAAACAATACTATAGGGTTGGACTCTGTCTCTCATAAATGAGTGTCGTTTCAGGAAAAAAAAGTAGACACAAATCTCTGATGCAAAACCAGCCGTGATGGAGGGGAGGCAGAGGCACTGATGCAAAACCAGGCGTGGGGTGGGGCAGGGCACTAATGCAAACCCAGGTGGGGGTTGGGTGTGGGGGGACTGAGGCAAAACCATGCTGGGGGAGTGTGGGGTGGGACACTGATGCGAAGGCGTGAGGTGGAGGGGGCAGTAATGCAAAACCAGGCTTGGGGTGAGGGGGTACAAAAATGCATATTATGGCGCTGCCTCAACGCCAGAATCGCTGAGGTTGAATTACAATACAGCACCTTGCTTAAGCTGCTGCTTTGCATCTCTCTGGCAAACACTGCGTTCCCATCTCATCATCGCTTAAATGAACTGCAACAATTTACCACGAACAGCACCACACGCAGCCCTTTGAATTCATCACTACACACGCACCTAGTAGCTGCATGCCGGATCCAGGCCCTTCATGCTTCCACCGTGTCAAAGACACAAGTGTGGTTTGGCCCGGCTGGCAGTAAGCGAGTATCACTCAATAAGCTGGGATAGGAAACATAAGATGAGTTCAATGCGGATCACATGCATGACACACACACTGCATTTAAAGAGAATCCTTTTTACATACTAATGGGTTGGTTTGTTTACATTCCATTCTCCAGACGTGGCTTGCGTGCGACAGCAATGCAGGTGAAAAGCAAAATGCCCAAGGACAGCATTGGTATTATGCGAAACAGGAAATAACAGCAGCTTTTAAACACAAATTGGGAAAATTGAACAATCAGAGCTCTTGCTTTCATAAAAATACATAACCTGCAAGTGCCCTGACTCTAGCCATGATCCTTGAAACATGTCTATCGGGTGTATTTTTTTTAACACATTGAATAAAAGGCTAGCCACTGCATTTTGTCAGCAGTCAGTATTTTGCAAGATTCTTAGGAGGTCTGCAGTCGGAAAAGAGGTGCAGCCTGAGCATCTAACCCGCCCCTCCAAGATAGGAAGGTATGATCGGAACAGTGAGGGCAGCACACGTCTGCTTTCAGGCTGACTCCATCGTCGTCGAGTCACAAACACTGGCATAGGGAGAAGTAACAACACACATGCAGGTGAAGAAGGGGTCACACGATGCTTTACGCAAGTATTTTAGGTGCCGGTATCGGGCACTAAACAATCTAGCAAAGAGCCTGTTAAGTTAACCAAATCTGCAAACCTCACTTGCTCAACACACCATCCTCGAATACAACACCTAGGGCTAGCAATACCACCCAATGTCACGTGACTGGAGCTTGCATGCGGAACCTCTTCAGACCCTGCACCATAGAAAATGTGCAGAAGCTCGCGCGTGACGCCGTTTAACAGCACCGTGTGATGGATTCAAGGGGCGCACGCGGATGGCGGAGGTGCCAGTAAAGGCACCGTGCGGCGCTCTCTTTCCTCTCGTGAATCTGAGCCCCTTCTCGCACACCCCGCCTCCCCCCTCGCATATCTGACAAACTATGGACTTCCTGTTTTTGTTGCGAGTATAATCGTAGGGTGTAAAATTGTCCAAAATGGTTCTTATATAAACGTCTTTGTAGGTCATTTACACAAATTGAGATCTCAAGTTTCTTGAGTTCTTGCATGACTAGATGAGCGAATCCCGGATTTTGCTTTGCATTCTGGGACTCGTAGTCTTGATTTTAATTGTAAGGGAAACATGACTACAAATCCAAGAATGCTAAAATAAAAATGAGCTATTTTAGCATTGTACTGGAAAACGTGAGACCTCCGATTGAAGCAGCATGAAAAAATGCATTCCTTAGTTCCTGTTCCACATCCTCATAAGCCGACTGACTCACTCTACCAGTAACGAGAGGACCGTGGCCCACCAGAGATGCCCGTAGCAGAGGAGGGTGAGGCGGCCTCTGGTGTGGCCCCTGAGGAGGCAGCCCCAGCTCTGCCCGGGCCCACACCTCTGTGGCCAGTCCGATGCATCTTCTTATCTAGGTTCACAGAAGCATAACACAACCAGATGCCCCCTGGCTGACCAAAATAACCACAATGGCACCCACAGGAACTGCCCCACAGGTGCCATTGGAAAAACAAGTAATGGAAAGCTACAATCTCGGCTCCCCCACTGCTACACATTGCGTGATCCTGAGAGCACCGCGAGCTCAAAAACAAACTAAATGCCGATTTGTACATGTTATATAAACAATGGGCGCTATTGTGCCGGAGAACTTCTTTATTCTCTAAAAAGAAGTAATACTATCCACTATCAACATAACTGTATTCTATTTCGCTTATTTTGGACAGTTCCCGATTTCTGCATCCCGAAGCTGGCAAGAGAGTAGGCGATGTCTGTTGGAGTAGAGCGGGTTATGCAAACCTTGTAGTCCGAGTGTCCGAGAATCCAGCGTGGCCAACCTCTGTGCATAAACGTAAAAGCTACTCCCAGCCAGGGGGCAAAGATAAGAGGAGCCCGCTACGGTGTCCAGGAGCCGGGGAGAGGCGGCAGCAGCGCTCCGTCCGTCTATCTCCAGCTACAGAGCAGGGCTCGGGCCGGTGCGGGCTGCGCCACTCGCCCGGGCGGTGTCACCAATCGGGTGGCGAGGGGAGGGGAGCGGCCGTGCAGGGCCTGCCCACAGCGGGATTAAGAAGCTTTCAGGAGTTTAATGGACCGAAAGCAGTTGGGCGCAGCCACAGAGCGGGAAGTCACTCGGTGCGGTGCGTTTGTACAGTGACTGGAATTACAACCCGCCCGCCCCAGCTCCATGAAAAAAATGGCAGCCGCAAACATCATGAACAAAAAAAAAGGAAACACCCATCTCTTCATGACGAGGCAAAGGGGGCGGAGCTTAAAAAAAACACAGGAACGCCCACGAATCTGCTCCGAGAATGATTCCCACATCTCTCTTTCAATGGCTAGCCTCCATTTATGGAGCTAGCCAATGGAAGAGAGAGGCGGGTTAAAGCCCCACACTGGAGATCAAAATTTCTCGCCTGCGCGACACTGCTTGCGCAGTGAACGCCAGGCTTCGACCTAAAAGGTGGAATGAGTCGCAACATGCAGAGAGGATCTTTCTTTCCTGTATTTAACTATAACATGCTCAAACAAACAAGTTACCATAAATCTCTTTTTTGTGCTGATCACAGTGTATTTAAGAAAAGCAGATCATAAGAACAAAAAAACCTTAAAGTGCAGCTGTAAAAATTCTCCGTAACAAGCCTTTTATCTTGGCTGCTGGCCCTGGCAGCAGGTATTGTAACATCACAGCTTAACTCTAATTAGCAAAATTAAGAGAAGTAAAAGGGGATAACCCAAAAGTGGGTGGTAATCATGTCTTGTGTCTACTATACGCAGACGATCTAGTGATTATGGACCTGACGCAGATAGGTCTCCAGAGAAAATTAAACATGTTCAATGAATATTGCCTAAAAAAAAGCTAATAGTGAACATGGAAAAGACCAAAATGTTATGCTTCGGTAAGAGTAAATCCCGGTTCCCTTGGTGTCTAGGCACAAATTTACTTGAGAGGGTGAATGAATATAGATACCTAGGAATCTGGTTTATGAGTAACCTTAAATGGTATACCCATTTGGAGGCACTTAAAATGAGGGCATCTGCCTCTGTGAAGGGACTAAAAAGATTCAACAGTGTTTATGGAGAAAACTCAGATTGTCCGGTCATAAAAGTCTATTTAGCAATGGTCTCCCCCAATTCTTGTACGGGGCAGAAGTGCTTTATTTAAGTGAGAAAAAAGGCTGGGATAAAGAAGAAGGAAATATCCTAAAAAACGTATTCTCACTGCCAAAATCCACTATGGTAAGCTGCAAGACTTGAGTTGGGAATTACCTCTTGGGCGGCAACTGCCTGTATGGAACTAATTCGCTTTTGGCAGCGCCTAGGGTCTGAAGAGCACCAAAAAATTTCCCAGTGGTGTAAAAGGGAAATTGTCACTAGTGAACTGTCCTGGGCGAAAAAGACAAGAGCCGGACTAAGTGAAGCATATGGAGAGTTGGGTTTAAAACTATGTCCGCAACTGGGTCACCCAAGCATAGCTAAGAAAGAATTAAGAACACTGGGAGCTGAGACTTCCCGCACATATGATAGAGAGTACCTCTTGCAGAAAGTTTCGGCGTCACATATGACTCTGGCTTGGGAATCTAACAAACAGTATCTCTATTTAGATAGATTGCAGAGCTTCCACCTAAGACGGGAGGTACTAAAAGTGTGAATGGGGATAAACCCCTGCTATGGGAATATTGAGATCAAAATTTTTATGTTGAATAGTAATGGTACCTGTACTTGCGCGTTAGGTAATCATTGCGATATTGTGCATCTTTTACTAGATTGTAGGAAGTTTTTAGATTTTCGGAAAGAGATTTTATGTCCGATATTTAAAAAATATACGATCAGAAATAGGATGCAAGTCTTTAGCCTTTTAGTTGAAATGATGAACCTAGACATTGCTTGTGCTATTGGGAAATTTATGAGTAAGGTTAGGGTGTTCCTCAAGTGTACATAGTAAATATCTTCTACTGCGCACTTGGGGTAGGATGATGCTGTGCATGTAAAGGGTAATGGTATGACATTGAATTCCTTGGAAGGATCCTGAGGTAGATGAACGAATTACCCGACCTAATTATTCGTAGGTGGACATTTGTATCTTGTATGAAGGAAATGTGTATTTTTCGATATGTACTTATACCATGTTTTTAATATGATCTTGGCTATATTTTAATAGTAATTTTATGTATAGGGTATACTTTTATGGTTGTAACTAAACAAAGAAAGTTTTCTTACTGACTGACTGACTGACAACTCTAATTAGTTACTACAATTGAACAGCTATGCCATTTTCTTATTATGGGCCACCATGGATATCTCAACTTGATTGTAGAGACAGGGTTTTAGCCTAGGATTGCAGGTTTTCATGTATTATAATGAGATATAGTGAATTCCTATCAAGAGAGCATACTTTTTTAATTTTTTTATTTAATGTAAATGAATGGTGCCTTTAATAAACACATTAATCTCAAGCGCAATTTTTTTTAAAGAAGAAGTCTCCATATTTAAACTATGGTTTAATGCCTTCCCTATTCCAAAAACTACTAGCCTTCTAAAAGAAAGTTGAAGGCATCTTATTTTTATCCGTAGTAGAATAAACGAATCTGGAGACATTGAGTATTTTTCATATCTGAAATTATGCATCTTTAGGTGTGTTACACTTGTGATCTATAGAGGGCCACATGAGATCTTCCTATAATGTCTCAATATTCAACAGCCATAATGCTTCAACAATATGCATGCTAAACTCCATAAGGATAATAATTTCCTACTTTATCGGTTGGTTTTATAGTTAGTTGCTGTATTCTTTCTCTGTTAAAAATGCTGTGAGGATGTATAGAATTCCAACCTAGTGCAATCTTTCAGAATTTTCTTTTCAAAAGCAATACATGGGAGTTATTGTGGATGTGTAGAGCAAAATGTAGAGGGATTGTGCAGTATATTGGTGTGTAATAGGGATGTGCCTTCCTTGTCTGTAAAAACATACAGCCAACTAAGGATATAGTCAATTATTTGGGTCTTCCACCTCCTAGTTCAGTAGACCTATCAATCTTTTCATTCATGGTAATTTACCTGAGAGTGGTCAGGAAAAAGCTTTTCTCTACATTAATTTCAGGATGCATCTCAAAACATTTGTGTTTTAAATACCTTTTCCTGCAGGGCAATCTGGCCGTGTAGCGCGGTTAAAACAACTATTTTTATCTTTGTCATTTTCTACCTGTCCATGTACAGCTCTTCATTCCATTCTGTCCTTGATGAGACAGGTCCTACATATCATTCTTACTCTCCTTAGAATATGAAGGAGATTGCCTCCTTCTCATTGTAGAATTGGCGGTCGGCTGTAAGATACTTGATTTGAAAGCTTGTAAGGTAGTGCTGTATCTTCAGTGTACTTCATGTACTTTTACTCATTTATTTTGTGCTAAGTTTTAACAGTTGCCTATGCAAGTGTCCTGATTTCAGTAATATTGGCAAAATCTAACTATATCTCCGCCTTCAGACCCGCATACATAACAGGAGTCGGCAGCTCATCAGTGCATTTACAGATCAGATCTGACCCGCTGCTTAGCAATATGATCATGTTAACGATGACTCTGCTGTCAATTCTCAGAGAATAAGCTTGATATATTTTCTGATCAACCCTCAATCGTTATAAAACTGCATTGGAGTCAATATGAAATGCCCTACGCTTGGAAGCGGGTGCACAATTACTACATTTTTAGCACAGCAAGAATGTTAACTTCGAATTGTAAAGGTAATTAAACCACACTTTCAAGTGCATGGAAGGAAGAAAGAGATGACTGAAGCATTATTTGGTAGGCATTCTAGGTGACTTTAAGGCCATGTAATTTGAATGTAAAAGCATACATTTGTTACACCAGTTGGAACCAAACCAATAAAAGTTGCCACTAAACATACAAAGCGCTAGTTGGGCTAATAAATGTAATATTTAAAGACAGAGGCTCAGCAGTAAAGAACATACCATTGCCTTTTCTGGCATTAAAAGAAAGCCATTTATAAGGCCCAATACTCATGAAGCAGTTGATGCTGCTACTGGTGCTGAGGTAAGAGAGGCGTGGCCGTTTACAGTTCCATCAATCTCTGTTTACAGGCCATAATGTGACTGCTCATTGATAAGCACAAACTAATGAGCTGCAATGACTTTCCAAAGCAGAACTGGAAATCTGAGCAGCAGACTCTGAGCGTAGAGAGGCAGTGCTTCCTTTATGCAGTAATCGTAACTATATATCTATATTGATTACCTAATCACATAACTCAGTTTGGATGCTCACCAACAATGTTACATATCAGAAAGAAGGGTTAGTTTCTTGAGAGCTATAATATAAGATATGCAGTGTCGCTCATACCGGGCAATAACTGTTACATACATACAATGGGCCTCATTTATGAGGCTGTGCGTCACTTTTACTCAACAATGCGTCACTTTTTGTGACGCACCAGTGACTTAAAAAATGCGCCTTGTTGCGCCATATTTACAAAGTGACGCATCTAGGTAGATGCGTCACTTTGTAAACCCCTGCGCCACATTATACCTGCGCCAGGTATAATTTATGTAAGGGGGGCGTATTGAAGCAAGAAAGGGTCATGGAAGTGACGCAGTGAAATCTATGAGATTTCACTGCTCCACTTCTAGGACTCAAATGCGTCAAAATCTTACGCCTGCCTCAGAGCAGGCGTAAGACTGACGCAGGCCCTTTCACATGGGGCTTGCCCCATGTGAAAGACACATTGCAGGAGTTGCGTCACTTTTGTGGCACACTCCAGCAATGCGTCACTTTTGCGCCTACAGATACGTCAGAAATACTGACGTATCTGTAACTCCTTGCGACATGATGCGTCATACTGTAAATATAACGCATCATTGGTGTCGCAAGGAGGGTGCAATGAAAAGTGACGCATCGCTATTTTCACGCAGCGATGCATCACTTTTCATAAATGAGGCCCAATAAAGTTACGGAAAACATAGTCCTGCTCCAGTGACACCCATCTTATGTGTATAGTATGCTTCTTATGTTACTAGCTCGAATCACCGGAGGTCCATATTCCTTTCATCTACCCTGATCTTGCTGTGCTAAAAACGTCGGCACCCCCAGAGTCTTCATCACGACATGCGTCGTGAAGCATGTTATATGCATATGTTTGTTTTCTGTCCTCAAAATTAGTAATTTAGCGATCTTTACAAGTTTTACGTTTTTCATCTCCTGAGATCTGTCTCATTTTATGATGATTTCCAATAATTCCTCACAGTCTATTTATGACATTCTGAAAAAAAGCAATAGCATGTGTTGTACATTCACAGACTTTCATAATTCCCACAGTAACAAGACTGTGCACACCTGGGCATCATATTTATCATTAAACAGGTGACCGTTTGACATATTGGCAGCCATTTTTAGCATCTATACTTGAACTTTTGCCAGTTGTAATAACATTTTTGAGTGCTGGTACTTGTCTAAGTGATCATGGGTGTAAAAACCTAAATAGATTAGTGCATGTAAACCAGCCTGGAATCCCATGTATGATTTACGGATGACTGACATAATATTGAGGCATACAATATCGAAATACAAAAATATCGGAAATTAAAAATCAAACACAAAAATATCGACTTCCTATACTTAACTAGTAAAATCCCATATATCAACAACACAAATCCTGTTTTTAAACATATTGATTTTAACATATATTGAAAACAGAAATGTCAGAAACAAAGTTATTGTTACCTTTAAATAAACATATGATGTGTCAAAAATATTGATTCACACAATATCAACTACAACAGTCTAGTCAAAATATTCAAATAATCATTAAAGAATACACTTTATACATGAAATAATTAATGAAAATAAACCTAAAACATGTTATATGCATTCCAACATTAAATATAAATAAATTACATCAACAAAATTATTATCAGTCAACCAACTAAATTATAAACCTTAAATCATACTAATACAATCAGAAACAAATACCAATAATTACAAGCATTTAAACAACACCTTAGATGTTAATAAATATAAATATAAATATAAATAAATGTACATTCAAAACTATAACAGTATATTGGGGGAAGGTGCTGGACACTAAGGGGGTGGCATTTACCATTCCCACACCTGCCTAACCATATTGGGGAAGGTGCTAGACACAAATGGGTTGACATTTACTATTCCCACTCCAGCCTAACCATATTGGGGAATGTGTTGGACACCACAGGGGTGACATTTACTATTCCCACTCCAGTCTAACCATACTGGGGAAGGTGTTGGACAATA